>NC_042615.1:471881201-472498474 GCF_901001135.1 Rhinatrema bivittatum | reverse complement strand
TATATATATATATATATATATATATAGCCTTATGAATCCAGAGCAATCGTATATAGGTGGCATTACCCTAAGCAGAGCCCACCCTTAACCATGGCTTCGGCCCCCATGAGATGGATGGCGGAGAGGAGGAGCACCAGCGCGCACTCCCTCGCGGGTGCGGGTGCCCATCAGGTCTACCATCCGCTCAGCAAATGGGAAAAGCACCCGTGTCATAGCCCCGCCCATGGCTGTGATGTGAGGGGGAGCAACACCGGCGCATACGGATGACGTCGCAGGCCCCTTAAAGGGAGGCGACCCCTTTTCGGATTCCTCCCGACTGAAACCCACCCACCCACCCTGCAATTGGAAGATAATTGAAATTCAGGAGCAGTCAGGTTGTTGAGATGATAATATTAACAGGCACGACTTTGTTTAACATGTTATGTAGACAGCAGATAGAAAACCTATGTTTAGTAAATTGTGTAATGTTTGGGGCATTGTCGCAGCTTGGAGGGAGGGCGGTGACCCGGACCAGTTTGGGCATATGGCAAATGGTGCCGGCGGCATCACAAGATGGCTGGGTAGCCGATTAGCGCTGGGGGAAGCACAAAAAGGTGACTGCATGGAAGGCGCTGACGGGAGAGGCCACCACCCCTTACTCGAGGACAAGATGGGGGGCCATGGATCAATACTGCCTTGCTTCGTCCCCACGGCGGGCAGCGATGGGCACATCTTATTGGCCCAGGTTCCCAGGAAGGTTTTTGATATGATATGTAAATAAAAGCCACGGCCTTATTCTACCAACATCAGTTTCTGAATGGTTTATATGATAGAAAAGGAATATGTGTGTTGTAAGATATGTTTAAAGTATAAGGGGTAGTCGACGGACAAACGAATCAGAGTGGCGACTGCTAGTGTTAAAATATCTGTTTCAGAAAACCTTTATAAAAACTTCCAGTAAGAAATACAGGGATGGTAAATTTCATACTGGAGCACAGACACACACATATTTGCGTGTGTGTCTGCGTGAGCCCAGGGACACGGTAGTTTTATAACATATGCACACATACGCGTGTATGTTATAAAATAGCCTGGGCGCACGTATGTGTGTGCCCAGTTTTGCATAGCGGGTTTGTGCTGCGCAAGTGGGATAATTTTATGACAGGCATGCGTCCATGCCATGTCTGGTTTCACCAGTTTGTCCACCAGTTTTCCCAGTCAAGAGCTAGGTCCTCCAAACCCCCCTGGTTATCCTGCACTCCTTTCACTCACCCGAGACCACTCAAACTCCTCAAACGTGTCACAGATGCCTTTTTTTTTTTTTTTTAAACTTACTTCTCCATTGCAAAAATAAATGTACGTGGCACTGGACCTGGGTGCACATATGGCCACCACACCGCTTTTTTGTGAGATATTCATTAGAGATGTGAATCGGAACCAGAATCAGTTCGGATTCCGGTTCCGATTCACATGTGGGTTTTTTTTCATCGGTCCCGAACACGGTTTTGTTTATCGGCTGCGCCCGAGCCGATAAACAAAAAACCCACCCCGACCCTTTAAAACGAATCCCTTAGCTTCCCCCATCCTCCCGACCCCCCCCCCCAAAAAAAAACTTTTTACAGGTACCTGGTGGTCCAGTGGGGGTCCCTGGAACGATCTCCCGCTCCTGTGCCATCGGCTGCCACTAATCAAAATGGCACCGATGGCCCTTTGCCCTTACCATGTGACAGGGTATCCGTGCCATTGGCCGGACCCTGTCACATGGTAGGAGCACTGGATGGCCGGTGCCATCTTGTGCTCCTACCATGTGACAGGGGCTGACCAATGGCACTGGTAGCCCTTGTGACATAGTAAGGGCAAAGGCTATCGGTGCCATTTTGATTATTGGCAGCCCATGGCCCCAGTGCAGGAGATCGCTCCTGGACCCCTGCTGGACCACCAGGGGCTTTTGGCAAGTCTTGGGGGACCCTCCTGACCCCCACAAGACTTGCCAAAAGTCCAGCGGGGGTCCGGGAGCGACCTCCTGCACTTGGACCGTCGGCTGCCAGTATTCAAAATGGCACCAATAGCCTTTGCCCTTACTATGTCACAGGGGCTACCAGTGCCATTGGTCAGCCCCTGTCACATGGTAGGAGCACAAGATGGCGCCGGCCCTCCAGTGCTCCTACCATGTGACAGGGTCCGGCCAATGGCACGGATACCCTGTCACTTGGTAAGGGCAAAGGGCCATCGGTGCCATTTTGATTAGTGGCAGCCGATGGCACAGGAGCGGGAGATCGTTCCAGGGACCCCCACTGGACCACCAGGTACCTGTAAAAAGTTTTTGGGGGGGTCAGGAGGATGGGGGAAGCTAAGGGATTCGTTTTAAAGGGTCAGGGTGGGTTTAGGGGTTATTTTTGTGTGCCGTTTTTCCCGCACTCCCCCAAAACGATAAGAGAACCCCCACGAACAATATTGTGTGGTTTTCCTATCATTTTGGGGGAGCCCTCAATTTCTGACAATTTTGAAAATATCGTTCGATATTTTCAATCGTCTGAAGCCCAATTCACATCCCTAATATTCATGTATTGAGAGATGTGTGCACATGTAGGTGGCTTTTAAAATTGGGTGGCCATGCACATGCCCTACATGCGTGCATATCTCCTGATTTTGGCTTGTGCCTGTCTTCAAATTCACCTCATAAAGTTTGGGGAAAGTAACCTTTTATTTATTTAATTTATTTATTTGCATGTTCTAGTTTTTTTTTTTTAATTTCTTTCATATTCTTTCTGTGGTCTCAAGTGTGTCCACTTTTCACAAGCCATGGATTCATTACACACTTTTGAAGGCAATATATGCATGCACAAAGGTCCATCCTGTTTTGTGCACTGTGCACCAGCTGTCTATCTTCTAGTCTGAAGGCAAAAACTCTTTAAGGATGGGTCAAAAGGAAATTATTCTACTGGACTAGTAAGGGAGCTTCTTTATTAACACCTCTGTTAATATTGCCATAGAACTTTTAAAACCTGAACCTGCATGCTAATAAAGCTTCTTCATTAAGGGGCGGATTTTAAGAGCCCTGCTCGCATAAATCCGCCCGGATTTACGCGAGCAGGGCCCTGCACGCCGGTGCGCCTATGTTCAATAGGCCTACCAGCGCGCGCAGAGCCCCGGGACTCGCGTAAGTCCCGGGGTTTTCCGAGGGGGGCGTGTCGGGGGCGGGGCCGAGCGGCGTGCCGTTTTGGGGGCGGGACGTGGCGTTTTGGGGGCGGACCCAGGGGCGTGGTTTCGGCCCGGGGCAGTCCGGGGGCGTGGCCGCACCCTCTGGAACCGCCCCCGGGTTGCGTCTAGGCACGCCAGCGGCCCTCTGGCGCGCGAGGATTTACTTCTCCCTCTGGGAGGCGTAAATCCCCCAACAAAGGTAGGGGGGGGTTTAGACAGGGCCGGGGGGGTGGGTTAGGTAGAGGAAGGGAGGGGAAGGTGAGGGGAGGGCGTTAGCGAATTCCCTCCGAGGCCGCTCCGATTTCGGAGCGGCCTTGGAGGGAACGGAGGTAGGCTGCGCGGCTCGGCGCACCCCGGCTACACGAAATCGGTAGCCTTGCGCGCGCCGATCCAGGATTTTAGCGGATACACGCGGCTACGCGCGTATCTACTAAAATCCCGCGTACTTTTGTTTGCGCCTGGAGCGCCAACAAAAGTACGCCAACGCGCCGCTTTTGAAAATCTACCCCTAAGGAAGCAACAGCAGGTCCTCACTGACATTTTTTAGATTACCTTCATATTGAGAATTTCTTTGCACTATAAAACAAAATAGTAAGTCTTTTTTTCATGCTTAATTTTTTCAATAATGCATAGGGGTAGATTTTAAAAAGGTGCACGCAGGCGTACACCCGTGCGCAAGTTATAAAATCAGGGGTCGGCGGGTGCAAGGGGGGTGCACAATTGTGCACCTTAGGCTCGCCAAGCCGCGCTGCCTTCCCCCGTTCCCTTCCCCGTAACCTAACCTTCCCACCCCTTCCCCTAACCTTCTTCCTCAGCCCTACTATAACCCTCCCCGACCTTTGTCTTACCTTTTGTGCCTGCCTCTGGGAGGCACAATTTGTGTGCGCCGGCTGACTGCCAGCATGCAATCCCCAGCACTGCAGCAAATATGGCCACTGTGCCGGGAGCCTGACCCCGCCCCCAAGCCGCCCCACCCAGCCCATGCCCCTCCCCTTCCCCACCCCTTTTTGCAAGCTCCGGGACTTACACATGTCTCGGGGCTTTACATGCCTAACCCCTCTTGATTTACGCGCGTACGCCTTTGAAAATCTGCCCCATAGTGCATAAAGTCTATCTTTGGGATTTGTAAGACTTAGAACAGCTTGTAATTAGTCTTGCACTGATTAACTAAAGGGTTTCCAATAATCTTAGTTGAGAGGATTTTATTTTCTTTTTAAAATTTGGGGTATTACCATTCATTTTGCTTTTTTACAAAAAAAACATACCTGTTTCTAAACGTTAGTGCATGGAATTTTTTTTTTCTTATTTCAAAAGTGTAAACTATAATGAAATCCATGTATAGTCTGAATTAGAGTGCTTTATAATGTTAAAAATATGGTGCCTGATCATGCTATCCATGTGTGTGTGGAATGGCACACTGAAAAAATTCATTGCTTATTTTCCGGGCAAGGAGCAAGCTACTCAAAGCATAAACATGGAAACTGCAACATAATAGGCTCTAGATTTAAAATAATACTTTTTATAGGCAGAAAATAAGAAGAACATTATTGAAACTGTAATGCACTCAATGTATATAATTAACATCACTAGATCTCTCATACACATGTAAACCATCCTAGTTTTTAATCATTATAACCACTTATTAGGATGTCGTTATGCTAATGTTGATATTCTCTACAATATCTGCTACCCTCTTCTGCCAAATGATGATTGTGATGTTAACTCTGCTGCTTGGTAATGGGGGAAATATTCTCAGTCTCTGAATTGCATTTAAGTTTCTTAATGGACAAGAGAGTGCATATGGTTTCTTATCATGCCGTATATTATTTTGGAAGATATGTGTTCTGTCTAGAGTCTTGCTAACCTGACCAATAAATTAAAGCATAGGAGGTAATTTTTAAATGAGTTACGAGCATAAAGTAGCATATATTGTAGCAAAGTTCAAAAGCACAATCTAAGCATGTAAAATATGTTTACATACATAAACCCTTTTAAAAATTCAGTGAAATTTCAGAGGAGCTAGGCACATGACAGTAGCAATTTTTAAAAACACATTTACACATTTAATGTCCATTTACATACATAAAATCCAATATTGTGCACATAAATCCTTTTGAAAATTACCTCCATTCTGTAATCTGTAGTGATTACTGTAGTTGTTGCAAAATCTGAAATAAACTTTTTTTTTTTACAGTACTTCAAATTGTTCTCAATGTTTAAAACGTAATTGCAAAAGACTGATGTTAACTGTAGCAGATGACTCTTGAGCACTCCTATTTGAAAGGTGTCTCATTGATGAATGACTTTGATAACCTTCTATTTTACCATAAAGCCCTATGGGCCTCTCTTTGCTCAAGCTAAATTTTATTGCACTATTCTGCATGATTTAACAGAAGGGCATATTTGGCACACTCTGCTGGATCTATCAGACTGTGCACATTAAGGATGTGTGATTGCAGCCCCCTACAATGGACTTGGCTTATGAAAATGCTGTCATTCTATGAAACGTGGCAGCTCATAAAAGCACAACCGTATTAGTTTGGCATATTCTATAAAGTCCAAGAGGATGCTATGGTTTCTACACAGTGAATATTCTTAAATGTTTGTGTATTTTTGCCAAACACATCTCTTGAATGATATTGGGGCTACCAGGAAGTAAATATGCTGACCTTCCATGAATTGCTTCAGCCAGGTGCTGGCAAATGCATAAGATTGTGCTACTAATGTACCATTGCTGAGATTTACAATTACATTGTTCATCATGCCTGCATTAATTTCTTAATAGGTTCCTTCTTTTTATGTTATTTGCCATCCCACTTCATTTGGAGAGAGATGATTATAGGAAATCAAAGAGTTAATCTTAACAGGGAAGTGAAGGCCCCGGTTTTCTTTGAAAATGATTAGTACAAACAACTAATATCTAAATCTTGAATCTGCCAATTAACAAACCACCTTGTTCATCTTCAAATTCTTCTGTGACGCATGGCCCACATAGACCAGCTCCAAATTAGTTATATCTGACCAGTCACCAGAGATTTACAGGATATTATATTTATCTCTGTCAAGGGATGGAAAAGAACTACACTGAATTAAATGACTAAACTTTGTTGTCTAGCCAGATACCACCACAACAGGTACATAAGGTGGCAAATGTTGATTGGGCAGAAATCTCAAGGTATTAGAGGAGAAGGGGAGGGGCTTCATTGGAATAAAAAGGGGGGGAGACCATGAGGCTTCCTTCTGTTATATTCCCCACCTGCCTGCCCTTTTCATTGTGCATTGGATTTGGAGTATTCACTTTGTTGGTTTTTCATAGCCTGGGGGAGGGAAACTTGAGTCAATTGGTTAGTTTGGGAGTGGGTTTGAATACTTGGGTAGACTATGACGCCATGCTTTTTCCCTGTAATGATTTTCCTTGTTGGTTCTGCATGTGTGCTCCTTTATTGCACCCCCCCCCCCCAAAAAAAAATTCCAAGGAAAGGAACCTTTTTGCCTTCCTCAGTATTTTTCTCGGGGCTTATTTCCTATCACATCATCTCCCATCACAGCAGCCTGGATAGCTTCTATTTTAAGCAGCAAGTGCAGCTGCCACCCTTGAAGAAGGGGTAGGGGGCATTATGTAATTAGCCCTAGGCTTCACTACTCTCTTTCACCTTGGGAGATGATTGGTATGGATATTTACATGGATTACTTTTCAGACTATCCTGAGTTGGCAATGCTGGAAGCTCTACAAGCTGAGGAAGTGGAAAAAGTTTTACACTTTGTTTTGACATGAGTTTCTGCGCCTAATTTCAAGTCCTGAACAACCAAATAGTAATGGATTAACTGAATCTGGAGTTAAAATGGTAAAAAAGTGCATTGAAAAAAGCAAGGGAAGTTGGAGAGGATCCTTGTATGGCTCTGATGGGATATTGTGCAGCTCCACAAAGCTGTGGCAAATCACTGGCAAACCTATTGTGTGGCACGGCATAGTTGCAAGAGTTGGCTACTTTACAAAACTGAAACTGTGGTTTCACAAAAGCTATAGACAAGAGTCAGATGCAACGAGCCTCACGTTAAGCATGTAAGTGGTTCCCCAGTTCTAGAAGAGAATTCTATGGTTTGAATCCAAGGACCTGCAAAGGTTTGTCAGAGATTGGGTCCCAAATTATATCTGGAAAGTACTAATTCAGGCCACAAATTCAGAAGAAATAGAAAGCACCTAATTCATGTAAGGCAGATGAATGCTCACAGATAACAGCAGATGAAATTCAAGCACCAGAATCCAAGGAAAAAGCTGTCCAATCTACGTCTGCTATTTTGGAAATCATGACTCCTTCACTAGTGAGTGAAACAGCCAAGATTGGGGTAGATTTTAAAAAGGTGCGCACGCTACCTGGCACGTGCACTTGTATACATGATTTTATACCTTACATGCGCAGGCCCGCAAAAGTTATAAAAATCAAGGGTCGGCGTGCGCAAGGTGCACAATTGTGCACCTTGCACACGCCGAGCCGCGCTGCCTTCCCCCATTCCCTCCGGAGTGGCCTGGAAATGAACTTCCCTTCCCCCTATCTTGACTTCCCACCCCTTCCCCTAACCTTTCCTCCCCCTAGCCCTACTCTAGGCCCCCCCAAAATTTTATTTCATTATTTGCGCCTGCCGGTAGGCTGCCATCACACAATCCCTCGAAACAGCGGCATCCCCGCGTGAAATTTACTAAAATTCACCCCCCTGTGTGTGCTGCCCACACATGCATGCACGACTAACGGATTTTATTACATGTGTGTGCCGGTGTGCGCATGTTATAGAATCGGCGTGTCCTTTTTAAAATCTACCCCTCAATGTTTAGCACAATCTATGGCAGGATTAGCAAGATAACACCACTTTGCTAGAGTAACAAGAGCAATAAAGGATGATTTGGATATATGGGAAACATTCCTGTAGTCATATATAGACTTAGCCATATGGTCCAATCCTCTTGTGTAAACAGTAAAATCAAATTCTTCACCAATGCCTCCAACAGTATAGGTTTTGGTATTTTCCTCCAAGAGGGATTGTGTGCAGAGGTTTGACCTGAAGCAGGACACTGATACAGAACAATCCAGGACATCATGTTTCTGGAGCTGTTTCCACTGGCAGTAGCACTGCAAACATGGGGTAAGAGACTGGGCAGTAAAAATATTGTGAATAGATCTGAAGCTATGGTCATTGAGCTCATCAATAGGATATCAGCTAGGATTCAAGGAGTGATGTCCCTCCTGAAAGAGTTTTGCAATGCCCTTCACATAACATAACTTTTTGAGTTTTGCACATCCAAGGCATTAATATTGGCATAACTGATTCTCTTTCCTATCTTGTCATCTTTCAGATCACTTTCACCATTTACGGATGCCAACAGTAACAGTAATGTATAATAGCATTTTGCCCATACATCATGGTAACTCATGATGAACTCTCTGAATACTAGGAAGAGCTACATTAGGGTCATGTCAGACTACCAATATTTTGCAGGCAGAAGAGCAACAAAATATGGTCAATTAGGATTAGCTATAATATACAGTTTATACTGTAGCATAAGCAGGAAAGCATACCCAGGTCTTCCATGTTGTCAAGGTTTTCTGGGATAGTCTTCTTCACATGTGCACTAGGACACAAAGACTTCACAAACAACATTATAAAAAAGATGATGCAGAGGCGGGTTACTTCATTCGGTCCAAACATTGACAACAGAAGACTGATCATACATGATTGTCTTAATTTTCTATTGAAAGTCCTGCATATTGAAACATAAAAAGGAATCAACAGAAAAAGACCATATGGCCTATTTATTCTACCCATCCATACCAACTATTCAGCTTTATAATCACTCTCTCTCCCTCAGAGATCCTATATGTTTATCCCATGCTTTCTTGATTTCAGATACTGTTCTCCACTATCTCCATGGGGAAGATGTCCCATGCAATGGCCACCCTGTCTGTAAAGAAATATTTCCTCAGATTACACCTCAGTCTACCCCTTTTCATCCCTTGTTCTAGATCCTCCTTTCTGTTGAAAGATGCCTGCCTTCTGTGCATGGGAATTTTAGAGGTATTTAAATACCTGTATCATATCTTCCCTTCCTACATTTCCTCTGGGTATGCATGTTTATATCTTTATGTCTGCCTCCATATGCTTTAAAATAAAGAACACTAATCATTTTAGTAGCCACCCTCTGGACCGACACCTTCCTGTTTTCATATATTTTTTAAGGTGCAGGCTCCAAACTTCTACACAGTATTCCAAATGAGGTCTCACCAGGGACTTATATGGGCAATATTACTTTCTTATTTGTGTTGACTATTCCATTCCCTATGCAGTCAAGCATCCTTCTGGTTTTTGCTATTGCCTTATCCATCCGTTTGGCCACCTTAAGATCATCAGATATGATCACATCCAGATCCTGCTCTTCTGCTGTGCTTAAACGAATTTCACCCCCATACAGTCCTGCTCCCTTGGATTTTTGCAGCCCAAATTCATGCATTTTTTAGCATTAAACCTTAGTTGCCAGATTGTAGACCATTCCTTGAACCTTTCTAGATTTGTCTTCATGTTTTCTATACCTTATGGCAAAGTCTGGTATCACCCACAAAAAAAAAAAAAAAAAAAGAAAACAATTCCCACACAAAGCCAAATAACACTAGTCCAATGGTAATATATCAAAAAACAAAACATAAAAGCAGTGTGTAACCTAATCAACTCTTATCTCTTACACAGTCTAATTTCTTCCTAAGGGACATTTTAACTGTATTACAAAATATTGTTTCACCAAAGTAACTGCACAAAATATAATCATACATCAGCTCTATTGAAAAACAAAATTTCCAACCCCGTCTCTTGAAATTGTATTAATAGAACAAATTGTGTGTTTTATTAGTTTTGATCAATTGCAATTTAAATTTTAAAAAGTGGGACTTTCCCACATCCTATATAGGTTTTTAATTTAACTATATCAATTTGGTCCAAATGTATGTCACTGAAACTTGACTCTCAACATTTTAACTCGCTTCAAAGCAGCACTTCTCTTAATTAGGTCTGACGCTTTCCATCTACTCCCAATGAGGCAACCATGGTGAAGGCCGCTGAATGGCTGCATTTTTCAAACTCCAAAGGAGTGATGCTATGAGTGAATAAACATACTGTGCCCCAACCATAACCATATGGTGATTAAACTTTTGCCGATATTGCTTCTGTAATGTTGTTTATGGAAATGTTGAAAAGAAAAGAACTGGTCCAAGGACTGATCCCTGCATCACACAACTAGCAATACCCTTTTCCTCGGAGTGAGCTCCATTTATAACTACCCTTTGTTGCTTCCAACTCAGCCAGGTTCTAACCCAGTCAGTCAGTTTAAGACCTATTCTATGGCTGGTCAGTTTAATTATATGTTGATTAGTTTCAAATCACATTTCCCTTCCTCCTCCAAACATTCCTTGTGCAAGTCAATTTCTCTCCTGTTGCCTCAGGTACTCACAGGGAGGATAACTTTAAAGCAAGTGCACAGGTGCGCATATACGTGCCTGTATGGGTGCAATAATGTTATATCGTCCATACAAGTGTGCACGCACATTAAATAAAATGCACCTATTTGTGCATATGTGTACGATTCCTTTATTAAGTATTTACATGAGGAAATGTTGTTCTTGCATTTTCCTTGGCACTTGTCAGCTTTTACACATGCAAGTCAGCACATTTTGTATATGCATGCATGAAAGAAAGTACCAGTTTTACCAATTAGTCCATCAGTTTGCCCAGTCTGTCTCTAGGTCATCAAGACTTCTCTGGTTAGTCAGCCTGTACTCCCCCCAGTTTACCCTGACTCTTTACCCTGTCAATATTTGGCTATAAAGAGTTTTATTCTGACTTAAACCTGATAAATAGTAGACGTAAATATGTACAGGTAACAGCTCTACGTGTGCTGCATTCACAGGTAAGGCATGTAAATGTTGGTCCTATCCCAGAACATCCCTGCTGCGCATACTTTTCTACATCAGCAAATTATTCACGCACCAGTACTTGTGCATGTATGAGCGAGATTTATAAAATAGATGTTCGGGACAGGGATTTATTGTATGTGAATTCTAATAAAGCTGTAAACCTTGAGCATCATTTGGAAAGGTTGGATAAAAATCTAAAACTTTATTTAATTTAGTTAGACCATTAAGAACAAGCTATTACATTATATTACGAATAAAACTATAACCATTTAATAGACCTTACGCATAAGGCCTTATATACTAAGCATTCTTCTTATAGACTCAGAATAAAAGAAAACCTTTGGGCCCATAGTATTTATAGTAGAAGTAGGCAATTATTATTTGCTTTCTATGTGCCAAACATACTTTGCTGTAGAATTTCCATGTAAACATTTATTAGAATATGGCTTCAATATCAAAGAAGACCAGTCCAGTATCTTTTCAATCAGAATTTCTACTAAGAGCATACTTCAAAACCTAGATAAGCAAGGCCATTCTTTCTACTCTCAGTCCTTAATCACTTTAATAATAAAGTAATCCACAGAATCCAAAGAATTCATATTATGCAGCATTCAGTGTCTCGTGAGAACTCATAAATCCAATTAACTTCTGATTCTTTCTTATATTATACCAGATTTGTTCTCATCACTCTGCTTTTCAAGAGTATAAAAATCACCTTCAGTCTGCAAGACCACACAGTAATCCTTGAATAGTATGAAACAGGAAGGCATTACTCACATAGGATTACCTGGATCATTGTTGCCATCATTGCTGGCTGCGAAGGTTAGAGTGCTTAAAGCAGAGGACTGATGACATAGATGAATCCAGTCAGCCCCTCCATCTAAATCACCAATTGCATCTTTCTTTTCAATTTATTCTTTTCTTAACTTCTGCATAAAAACATAATTCTACATAATCTCTCTATAACCATCAGGGAATATCAGTGGATAAGTAATTGACAGAATCCAAAATCCAATTGGAACTTTTTGAATAAGACAAAAAGAAAGACACAATCTACAATGGGTATATGTAATTTTTAATGTATTACCTTTAAAGGAGGAGAAAACGTGTAAGCAATGCATGGTTTTCAAAACTTTGGCTTCCTCTTGTTACTCAGGCAAGGGAAAGAGACAGTTGGAAAACTGAGTCTGACCATTTAACTTTGTTCAGAGACTGGGGAGAGACGAGCAAAAATAGTGGAAAACATCATCATCTTCTATCATGGATGAAACAACAATGTCCATTCCAACTTCATTATAAATCACCAGTGGTCCATTGTTTCTCCAAAGCCTGCCTCAATCTCTTTTTTTGTGTAAGTCAATACTGAAGAGCTCCTTTAGGGAATCTGCCATCTTCCATTCTTTCTCTTATGTCTTCATTCCTAATCGTATCTTTTTATTTCATCCTTTAACCAAAATTCACATTTACCTTTTTGCTACCTAAATTCTGTTTACATCTTTATTATGCATAACCCAGTTTCAGATTGTTCGTGTGGATCCACTAGCACTACATTTGAGAATATTTTAACTTTTTTCCACCAAACAAATGAAAGTCTAATCAACTGCTGCATAAATTGCACTTGTTCACTTACATTCCTTTCAGCTATTAACTAGTTGTGTGTAGCCTATGGATTGGCTTTTATCCTAGAATGCGGAGGTAGGCACTTTTATAGAGGGACTTTGAGTCTGTGATATATTGTATGTTTATGCTAATTTATAGCTTTATTGCATCATGAAATGTGTTAATTGATTGTAACCTGCTTTAAGATTAAAGACAAAAGCAGGAAGTAAAGAATAAGCAAACACATACATTCCTATACCAAATGAAACCTAGGTACCATTTGGATCTGTACCATGAGAATAGAGAGTAAGGGCTAAATGCTAAATTTTCTCAATGGAGAAAGGTGAACAGTGGAGTACCCCAGGGATCTTTTCTGGGACAACTGCTTTTTAATATATTTATAAACAACTTGTAAATGGGAACAACGATTGAGGTAATCATATTTGCTGATGACACAATATTATTCAAAGTTGTTAAATCACAAGAGGATTGTGAGAAATTGCAAAAGACTGGACATGCAAATGGCAAATGAAATTTTATGTGGACAAGTGCAAAGTGATGCACTTAGGGAAGAGTAACTGAAATAATAGCTACAAAATGCAAGGTTCCACATTAGGAATCTCCATTCAGGAAAAGGATCTCAGTGACATTGTTAATAAAACATTGAAATCTTCTGTTCAGTGTGCAGCAGTAGCAGCAGCAGCCAAGAAAGCAAATAGAATGCTAGAAATTATTAGGAAAGGAATAGAGAATAAAACAGAGAATATCATAATGCCTCTTATCACTCCATGGTGTAACCTCATCTTGACTGTTTTGTGCAATTCTGGTCACCACATCTCAAAAGAGATATAGCAGAATTAGAAAAGGTAAAGAGAAGAGCAACCAAAATGAAAAATGGGATGGAATGATTCTCCTACTAGGAAAGGCTAAAGAGGTTAGGACTCTTCAGCTTGAAGAAGAGAATGCTGAGGGGGGATATGATAGAGATCTATAAAATAATGAGTGGAATGGAACGAGTAAACGTTAATCAGTTGGTTACTCTTTCAAACAGTACAAAGACTAAGGGACACAGAATGAAGTTACTAGGTGATACTTTTAAAACTAATAAGAGAAAATATTTTTTTACTTAATGCTTAATTAAGCTCTGGAATTCAATGTCAGTGGATAAGGTGGAAAGCTATTAGTGTAGCTGTGTTTAAAAAAGCTTTGTACTGGGGGAAGAGCACGAATGTCAGGAGGTGGAGAATACATACTGGCCAAGAACCACTGTGTTCACTGGCAATGGACTAAGACAGCGTCTCCCTTCCCTCACCTCACCCTTCCCAGCCCAGGCTGACATAATCAACCAGTGCCTTCTCCAGATATTAAATCCTGGGCCCTGTGGCACACAATTGGGGAAGTGCAGAGGAGGTGGAGAGTACATATTAGCTAAGGGACCATCATGCTAGGAAGCCCTGAACTATGCAACTCCCTCCCAACCAATCTGAGAACACAACAAAATTTAAAAACCTTCAAAAAAAGAACTAAAAACTTGGATGTTCTCCAAAGCCTATCAAAACACCCCATGACCCTATGCTGCAACTTCCCTCCCCACTGGCCCATATAAACTTGCAGAACCAAACCAAAGCTTGTAATATAACCTGTACAATTTAACAACCAATCTATGTTTATAATGATTAAGATAACAATCAGGCCGATACAAACCCGCAATTGTATGCACGTTTTTGACGCGCTACCTTTACCCCTTATTCAGTAAGGGGTAATAGTGCGTCAAAAATGTGCATCTAACCCTCCCGAACCTCATAGCGCCCGCAACATGCAAATGCATGTTGATGGCCCTATTAGGTATTCCCGCGCGATGCAATAAGTAAAAAGTTCAGCCAAGCCGCTACTGGTGCCATTGGTCAGCCCCTGTCACATGGTAGGAACATGTGACGGGCTGACCAATGGCACCAGTAGCCCCTGTGACATCGTAAGGGCAAGGCTATCGGTGCCATTTTCAGTCATAGCAGGCCCGACAGCCCGATGGCATGGAGGGAGAGATCGCTCGCGGGACCCCGCTGGACTACCAGGGACTTTTAGTAAGTCTTGGAGAGAGATTGGGATGGTGGGGGGGTATAAGAAAGTAAAATTTAAGGGTTGGGGGTGGGTTTTTTGTTTTTTTTTAATAAATGTGTCCCTCCCCCTGCACTAACCCAAAAAACGAATTTTCCCCGAAGCTCGGGGAAAATCCATTTCGTGGTTCAGGTACCCCCCCCAAACCACAACGAATCAGGCAATTTTGTTGAAATTGCCTAATTCGTAATAAATCAATGCACATCTCTAATGCACACCACTTTTAAAATCTCCCGATTTACACAATAGAAGCGGGATTTATGCACCCATGCATGTGTCCACTTAAAATTTGCCTCATATGTGCATGTAGCCAGGTTATTTTACAACATGCATGCATATATGAGTGCAAGTTGTAAAATAGCTGTGTCCCTGGGTGCTGGCCAATGCACATGGACACGTGTGCCCGCACACTGGATCAAAGGTTACCGTCTTACAGGGTCATTCATCAAAGTGCATTATGGCATTAACACCCATGATAACACTATAATGCATGGGATATTTATTGCAGCAGACAGCACGAATGCAAACCTGGCAAATTTATTCAAAGGGGCAGGATTGGGGAGTGGTTTGGGTGGAATTAATGAAAATGAGGGGAATTATTGCACCTTGCGATAGCAAACCACACACTATTGCATGCTTTTAATGCCAGAAATAATTACAACTTTTTTGCATAAGCTGTGCGATCTGCCTGATTATATTGCAAATTCCGTTTTGGACATTTTTTGGGGAGAGGAGTGGCGTGGAGTGTATAAAGAGATAGAGCCTCTGGGGTGGCACACATAGTAGTCACCTATTTATACTGCTATAGGAGGGCCAGCTAGTAACTAGAGGTAAGGTTTTGGTGGTGGTGTTATAGGGTGTTGGGGCCAATTTTACATGCAGAGTGAGATGTACGAACAGCACAGTACACCCCAGTGAAGATTTGATGTCATTTGGAGTAAGGAGAGCAACACAAAGATGACATTTCTCAAAAGTTATCTCACCCTAGCTTGATGGCCTCTCTGCCAGGATACTATCAAGCTAGGGTGAGAAAACATTGAAGTAATCTCATCTTAGTCTGAATTCCCTCACTCTAAATGACGTCAAATCCTCACTGAGGTATACTGTGCTTTTCGTATGTTTCACTCTGCATGTAAAACTGGCCCCAAAACTGTATACCACCACAAAAACCTCACCTTGAGTTATTAGCTGGCCCCCCTATAGTGATATAAAGAGTTGACTACTATAAAGGCCTTATAAAGAGTCTCTCTCTCTCTCTCTCTCTCTCTCTCTCTCTCTCTCTCTCTCTCTCTCTCTCTCTCTCTCTCTCTCTCTCTCTCCTTCACTACTCACAGGTTATAAAACCTTTAACACACATCACAATGCACTAACATAGCATGTGGGCATTATTCATACAAAACAATTATAGCATTTTGTATGATTCTAGGCCTTAATGTTCTATAAATATTTTCAGTGTAAAGAATTTCTTTTTTGTCAACAAAAAAACAAAGATATCTCCACATGTTTTTTCAGGCTACTCAGTCCTATAGGAAATTGTCTTTCTTATAAACAAAGAGTACTTAATTTGGGTGCAAGATTCTATCTGAAATTTCCATGCAAGTGTTTAGTCACATCATAACAACAAGTTTGTTTCCTTCAACCAACTCCATTTGGAACATTTCTTAATGGATAAGACTAGGGAACCTTCTGAGAGTATAAGCTAAACTAATATTTAGGTATGATGACAGATAAATTGGTTCAAGCTGTTCTCCTCAATTTGAGATTATTTCTAAATTGGTATTTCTTTTTAGATTTCTACTCTTTCCTCATATTGTGTGGGCTATGCAATGATGGGTGTTATTTTTCTCTGTGTTTCAATGTTATTTTTATATTTCTTGTTATTGCATTACATGTAATATTAATGATATAAAAATATTTGTACAAGTTCCTGGAGGAAAAGTCTATAAACCATTAATGAGGAGTTGCAGAAATTCACTTCTTATCTCTGGAAGAAGCATCTTGGAATCTATCTACCCCTTGGGATCCTGCCAGGTACTTGTGACTTGGATTGGCCACTGTTGGAAACAGGATACTGGCCTTGATGGATCTTTGGTCTGACCCAGTATAGCAAGTCTTGTGTTCTTATGTCCGTGTTCTGTCCAGATAAAAGGATGTGCATTTGTTTAAAACAAATGGGCAACCCAAAATGAATTGGGTATAATTAATTTCTTTTGGGGGTTCCTGAAATCAATGAAGAGGGAACTATAAGTCCTGCATTTAATTTTCAAATATAGAGTTAGCCATATTATGGAGAACCTTATAGGCCCATTTTAATGTTTTAAATTAGTCTCTAGACCCAATTGGTAACCAATGAAGATGCACAAAGAAAGGAGAGACACATGCTCTCTCCGTAAACCCAATCCCAACAACAGCTAGGTTGCTGGATTTTGTATCATTTGGAGTTTTCTTAAGGCCTTCTTCAGTAATCCCAAATGGAAGAAATTACAGTAGTCTAGGCAAGAGATTAAATTGGCATGCATGACTGAAACAGAACTATTTTTGTCAAATATTGGGCATATTAATTGAAACTGACTCATGTAGAAATAACAACTTCAATCAACTGATACCTATTGCTCCCTTGTAAGACCACTATTGATCTTTATACCTAGACTAGAAACTGTTGCTCCTGGAATGCACCAGCCCTGTGAGGAAAAAGAGAACAGAAACCATAAGCTGTGTTTGCTATAACCACTGCTGGGCAGTCATGCCTTGTAAACGAAACCATATAGACTCACACCCCACATTTGGAGCAAGCCAAAAGTTATAATGGGATCCTCACATCGGTTTGAGGAGGTAACTGACTATAAGAAAAACAATTCAAAATCCATTTACCAGTATTAATATCTATTTACTTGGGTAAAATAGCTGTATAAAAATTGCCCACTGTGTATGCATGTAAACGTATGTGTGGGGATCAACATGTGTACTTTCACCCATAGGAAAAGTAAATGGGATCAGAAGCAGGATAAGGTTGGGCGAGGCAAGAGCACACACAATTTTTATTTTCAAAACTATACACATTGATTTTCAGGAAAAAGTATCTGTAGAAAAAGGAAGTGCAAATCTCTGTGGATGCTTATACCCCAGGCAATGTTAAAAGGGAAAAGCATGCACAGACTTTTCCTTTGAAAAATGGTGCATAGTCCTTGGGAAAAAGTACCAGTGGATTTTGCAACAATCTGCATTGTTTTGATAATTTCCCCAAGGGTGACTGTAAAAACAAAACCTATTTCAGAATCTTGTTTGAACATTGTGCAAGACAATACTGCTAACAAGGACGAAATCTTTATTGATGCCAATATGAAAGGATTGTTTCTCTTCTACTCATCCCTTCTGGACTGTGTCTGTGTCTTCTGTCCACCAATATGAGCAGAAGCACTTCATACTACCTTACGAGTCTGCAAGCTGTCAGTGCTTTCTTTGTGGAGATTTGGGACTTATTTCTTTTCTTTGAAAAAAACTTTTACATATTTTGAAAACTGCATTCCTAACCTTCTATCCAGTTTTGTTTTTTTGGGTTACATGTTTCATTTCATTTGTGTTATGTTTTGCAGTACATCTTGAAATTTCTGGGTACCTTATTCTGTTTGAACGTGTTGAGCAAAAGTGAATTTCCTTACTTTGCTGTATGGGGAGCATTCTTAGTAATATACTGCAGGGTGGGTGTGCAGGGACCAGTGTTTGTATTTCAGGTGCTGTAATATGTTACTGGGAACTTTGACTGACTAGCAGAAGGCTCAGAAAAGTGATTATTGTTTCCCCTGAAGGCAAAATAAACTGCTTTTATTTTTAATTGAGGTGTAAATGAAGAAAGTTTTTCATTTTCAATGGTTATACTCCTCCCTTGCTGGCCTGAGCCTCTCAGAGTGGGGTTGCAATTGCATTACTCACCAAATATGCACTATACATTAGGGATGTTTTTGGCCCGCCACAGGAAATATCGTATTTCCCGCTGTTCAGGCCTTTGTAATTCAGTGGAACCCAAATTTAGGGGTAGTGCGCACTAACTCCCATTAGTGTGCGCTAACATTTTTACGTTAGCGCACACTAACAGGAGTTAGTGCGCACTTCCGTTAGTGCGCACTAACCTGAAACCAAATTTTTCCTGAAATTTTGGGAAAAATGTGTTCAGGTTTCGGGGTCCCCAAACCATAGCACATTCCTACAGTATACACGACTATTAGTACTGATGCCATGTGGGCTCTGGTGCATTACAGTCTGCCTCAGTGAGGGTACTAGACTAACCTGGGAACCTCAGTCAACTACTACTATTACTCATAGAAGTAGTTGTTATTTTTAAAGTGCTACTAGATGAAAAATCATTGTACAAATAACATAAAGTCTCTGCTCTATGGAGTATACAATTTAGTCAAGACAAACAAGAGACTTAAAAAAATGCATTTATTATAGAAAAGTGGTTAAGATTTAAAAGCAGCCTCAAAAGGTGAGTTTTTTTTAGCCAGAGAGGGACTAAGACCCATGAACTCAGGGAGGTCCATATTCAAATGCCATTTAGATGGGTATTGTAATAATTGTCTGTTTAGATGGCTTACCCAGCTAGAATTTAGCCAGATAAGTCAGGGCCATCCCAGGGAGTAGCAGTTAGCTGGATAAGTTAAACAGCTAAATCTGATATTCGGCGTTAGCTAGTTAACTTATCCAGCTAAATCTGGTTGGGCCACAGGGTTGACCTAAAGTTAGTCTAACTTTAAAATAGCCAGGTATATTCAGTGGTGTGGCTGTGCCGCTGAGAATGCACCAGTAGTTAGCTAACTAGCACAGCTGCACGGTGACTGAATATGGAGCTCAGGATGTCTATATCAAGAGAAGGGAATAGGGACCAGTGATTTGCAGGATGAATACAGTTCATGAAGAAAGGTATAGGGAGAGGGAAGAAAAGTTAGGTAATGAGTAGCTTTAGAGTAAATGCATTTGTAGGTGGCAAGAAAAGCTTGAGTTGTATGCAAAACTCGATAGAGAGCCAATGCAGTGACTTGATAAGAAGTCATAGTGACTTTGAAAGAACATTAGTCATGTAGCTCAATTCTGAATAGACTGAAGTGGAGAAAGATCTCAGAGCCTGGAACTTTTGTTAGATAGATGGATGGTAAATAAATAAGATGGTTCAATGATATCAGATGAAGAATTTTGTAATATGCAATATCACTTGCACAAAAGCTTGCTCTGATCTTTTATTGGACATTACTAGAGCCTGCATATTTTTAATATTGAGGTCTGTATTCAAAAGCATTTAGCTGGATAACTCAGAAATCCATCTAAATGAAGATTTGGGTACTTATCCAGCTAAATTCTAGCCAGCAAATACTTTATAAACAGAATTTAGCCAGGTAAGTTAGGGGCGTTCTGGGGACATAACTGGGAGTTAGCCGGCTAATGCCAATATTCAGTGTTAGCCGGATGACTTAGCTGGCTAAGTCTGGTCAGGCCTAAGATCTGTCCTAAGGTTAGCTGGATGTATTCAATTGTGTGGCTGCACTGTTGACTATACTTCTAAAGTTAGCTGAATACGTTTATCCAGCTAACTTTCCTCTCTGGACATGACTAAATATGGACCTTATTAGGTGCATAACTGGAAGCAAAGTAAGAACAGAATTCATTTATTTTTTCTGAGGAGTTTGCATTCTGCCTAGGTATCATTTCCCTGCTGCAGATCCCAGTATGTGTTTGCTGAAGCAAGGATGCTGGGACAACTTGTCCATACTAAACGATGAAGATCAAAATTACATATGTGAAGTTGGTTGTTTTTATTTCTGTAATATATTTTATTTTTAATTGTATCAGTAATGATGATGGCTTGTCCTATTTCTATTAAATTACTTTGGGTGTTATGGTTTACCCCGCAGGGAGCAAAGATTTTGGATTTGTGAGTTAGAAATATTTATAAAGAAATAAGTTAAACATGGATGAATGGTGGTGTCCAGAATGCATGGATACACAGAGAAGAACAATGATTAAGTGGCAACAGGGATGTTAGGAGCAATAATCAATACTGCCCAAATTGGTGCATACTCTGCAGGCACTTTCACCTGTGGAATTTGTACCAATAATGAAAGCAAAAGTCTTCATTGGCTGTTGCTTTGATTGTTCCTCCCCCCCAAAAAAATGTATCTGTAGAAACAGTGCCAATTTTTTTGTGCATTATTCAATAAGAAACTACATTTTTAGGTTTGAATAATCAACCTTATGCAAGTAGCTTTTCCATATGCTCCCTCTCCGTCCTTGGGAATGTCTCCAGGGTAAAATTCTGTGCATTGTTCAACTGTTACAACTGCTGGCCGGGGAAACCCTCGGCCAGGACCCCCTACCTCTCTCGATGCGGCGGTGCGGGTCCGTCCTTCGGCGCGGCAGGCAGTCACGGACCGCAATGCGATTTCTCCGATGTCAAGACTGCAGCATCGGGAAGACCGCCGGAAACCCCGCCTCTTAAAGGGTATACTCGCCCTCTAGGTGGACAGGTATTCGGAATAAGATTTATAGTGCAATCAAAAGGTCAATGTGCTGGAAGAATCTCTGCATTTTCCTTGGAGAAAACATCCATAAAATCTGTGTATTGCGGAGGTGGTTGCAGGATAGTAGTAGCTATCTGGATCTTGGGTTGAGGTCTCTGCTTTAAACAAGTAGAAATGCATCCTGACCCCCAGGCTGCAATTTGTAGAGTCTCCCAATCGATGACAGGTGTGTGTTTCTGTAACCAGGGGAGGCCTAGAACCACCGGATGAACTGCCTTTTCCAGAATGAAGAAGGATATCTCCTCCTTATGGAGGACCCCAGTGTGAAGTATTATCGGAGCGGTATAGGCTGTGACTTGCCCCGGCAGATTCTCTCCCTGGATAGATGAAATGTATAGAGGCATCTCTCGGTGTAGTACAGGTAGCTGAAGTTGGTGGATGATTTCTGTCAGAATGAAATTTCCCCCGGACCCAGAATCAATGAGGGCCAAGGTGGTCAAGGTTCCCTGGTGGTTCATCAAACACTTGACGGAACCTTCGCACAAACCACTGCGAATCATTCAAGATGGAATCTCCACGTTCCCAAATCGGAGATGCCCAGGCCAAAGCCTTCCCATCCAGCAAAGAGATGATAAAGGACGTCTTAGCTCAATCCGTGGAGAATTGTTGTTCCTGCAGGGAGAACCGAATGAAGCATTGGTTCAGAAAACCACGGCATTGTTTAGCATCGCCGGCGTATCGGGATGGAGCAGGCAAGTGTGTGACCGAGCACTGAGTGCTGGAACTGGCCGGGGAGGGTCCGGCAGCCTCTGCCCCTCGAGTAAATTCAAGTCGGTTTGCTAGCCGTTCTACCGTTGTTGACAATGCTTCAAGACACTGTTGTTGCTGCTGTTGTTGCTGTCTTTGTTGCAACATTTGCTGGGCTAGGCCGGGAATGGCCTGGAGGCCAGACAAATCCCCCAGGTCCATGGCCTTCGCAATCTGTTCTCACAATGTAAGTAGGTAAGAATGTGGACCCTTGGTCCAAAGGGTACTCACCAAGACGGCAGCCTGATGGGTTCTACTCTGGAAGGGGGAGTTCCGAAGTCCAAGCAAACTCATGTCCGGGTCCAACCAGAGGTCAAGGCAGGAGGCAGGCAACACAAGTCCGGGTCCAAAACAGAGGTCAAGGCAGGCGGCAGGCAAAACTCAGGTCGAGGTCCAAACAAGGGTCAAGGAAGGTGGCAGGCAAAACTCAGGTCCAGGTCCAAACAAGGGTCAAGGCAGGCAGCACAGAGAAGCACAGGAAGCAGCCACTCTGGAACCTTGTTGCGAAGACAACTGCAGAGTCCCAGGGAGAGGTTTAAATCTCCCTGGGTGATGACATCATCTTCCGGGGCCGGCCCGGCCCTCACGTTCTGGCCCCTTTAAGAGGCGGGGTTTATGGTGGTCTCCCCGACGCTGCAGTCTTGACGTCGGAGAAATCGTGTTGCGGTCCGTGACTGCCTGCCGTGCCAAAGGATGGACCCGCACCGCCGCATCGAGAGAGGTAGAGGGTCCTGGCCGAGGGTTTCCCCGGCCAGGACCCTCTACCTGGACAATATCAAGCTAGGTTGAGAGAACATTGCACAAATCTCATTTCTGGGTGAGTTTCCTCACTCCAAAAGTCATCAAATCTTCACAAGAGTGCACTGTTCTGTTTGTATGTACACTCTAAATGTCAAAGTGGCCCCTAACCCCTACAATGATACCTGAACCTCACCTCGAGTAGCTAGGTGGGCCTCCTATAGAGGTATAAATACCTACCTAGTATGAGGGCCTTATAGTTAGGCCTCTCTCTCTCTCTCTCTCTCTCTCTCTCCCCCCCCCCCCCCTCCCCAGTGGTTGTAGGTAGGAATTGCAGCAATTGTGGTACTTACCACAAAGTGCAAAACAGTTATCACAGTTTGCAGTAATACCTATACAAAGCTAAGATAGCGCAGTTTGCGATAAACAGCCTATTACCATAAAACACGCCCCTTTCCTATTGCACACGATATTTAGTGCATTTTGATAAATCCAGGCCTTAGATTGTGAGCCCTCTTGGGATAGGGAAATACCTGCAGTACCTGAATGTAATCTGCTTTGAAACTGCAAAAAGCAGAATATAAATAAATAGAAAGGCATGGCTTTTTTTGACCCCCCCCTTGGGGCCTGGCACACTTGCGAAAAGATGACCATGCTTTTGACATCCAAATCTTATGACTGAACAGAAATTCTGAGAGACCCAAAATGCTTCATCTAGTAAGACTTGGGTCAAAATGAAAAACTAAGAACTTGTTGCTCTTGGTTAAGAAGAACTATGACACTGCAGCAAAAAAATACAATAAAATAGTGGCAAAAGTCCAGAAAGTATTCTGGGCTAATTCTATCCTTAAGTATGAAAAGAGTCTTGGGGGTTGCTACTCTAACTTATAATCCAGATGTTATTCCATTTTACAGGCACTGCAAACCATAGAAGAAAGGTCCTCTGGTGAATTAACAGCAGCAGCTGTGCCCGCAGCAGGAAATACATGCTGTGCTTAAACTTTAGCTCTGGTTCAAATTCCCACTATTTCATTTCCCTTTTATGCATCTGTTCAAAGCCGTTTACTTTTTATTGTGGATGAAGCACATGGCCCACATGCAGATCTTTCATCTGTCAAAGAAAATAAATATTATGGAAGCATATAAGGAAATGCTACCGGCAAAATTACCATTCATATATATATATATATTCTTGTGAGATGTATTCTGTATGTTAATTTTAAGGTTTTTTTTAACCTGCTAAAATATGTTTCTGGGGAATTTTATGTGAACATATCTATGTCTGAAATGATTTTTTCAAATATTTTATGCAAAACTGCAGTTGTTTATCTCTCTGAGATTATTTGCTTATGTCTTTTATTAGCATGAAAATGACAATCATTCTCATCATTTATACTTATCCTCTTGCTCCAAGTATGCTTTTTCAAGCTCACAAGTGCTTTGCAAACATCTGTTTAAGTGCAGCTCTGTTCCATTTAACTCTGTGTGTACAGAATGTCTGATTTAAGCACCATTTATACTCATCTTGCTATACAGTTCTCAGTGGATCAAGGTACCTGCTATAGAGGGATATTTTCAAAACATTTAACGAGGGTAAATGGGTTTTTAACTATTTAAAATTGGCCTTGGAAGAATTAGATGGGGTTAGGTGGTCTGGTCTAGGGTGCCGGATGTGGGTGGGGCAGCAGAGTAGCCGGTAAGGGTGGTAGTTTTGAAAGGATGGATGAGATGAGAACTGTTGCAGGCGTGGCACGGAGCTGGAAGGCGTTTTTCTGTTTTTTGGGTATGTATTTCTTTGAGGATCTGGGGTTGTTTGTCATGTGCGATTAGAGAGTGAGGGTGAGAGAGAGAGAGATCATGAGACAGCGTCACCGCCTAGGGTGGCTGGACACCCTTCCATGAGCACTGCTTGCAAACTCTCCCTCCCCCTTCACTGTGGGTGAAAGTGCACGCTCTGTGAGTGACATGCATACTTTTACCCATGGATCAAAGCAGGGAGCTTAGGTCAGGGGAGGGAAAGCACGTCCTTTCACAATGTGTACAGTGCTTTCATTTGCTGGCCCCAGTTTCCAAAGAAAACTCCACAGGGAGTTTGAAAGTTAGCTTGTAGGCAGTTTGAAAGTTTCCTTCATAATGATTAGGCAGATATTATATGTAATTACTAGCAAAACCTGCCTAGTTCTAGTTGTCTGGTCCATAACAGCTACAGATTTTTAAATCACGCACAGGTGAAAATGATAAATATTGTTGTAATTTGTGAAGTAATTAACAGCATATAAACACTTAGGGGACCTCTGTGTAAACTACCCTGACAGTTTATTAGATGTCTCGTTGACCAACTGTAGAAAGTGCTAAAAAGTGATTGTAAAAGAGGAAGATTAAAAAGCACTGGATCCCAGTACAGATCCTGTACATCTGCACTATTTACCATCTTCCACTGAGAGAACTGACTAGTTATTCTAGACTCTCTGTATACTGTCTTTTAACCAGTTCACAATCCACAAAAGCAGTGTAGCCACGGGTGGGCCATGGCCCCCACCCACTTAAGGCTCAGGCTCACACAATCAGGGCTGCCAGACACCAAAGGAAGTAGCCTAGAGGATGGCACCACAGTTCTCATCTCACGGCAGCCAGAGAAGGAGAGGGCTGCTATAGATCTCATCCTGTGGCAGCTGAAGAAGGGGGTCTGGCAATGTCTAAAGAAGATGTGTTTGTTTCTCTGTGTGTGTGTGTGTGTGTGTGTGAGTGTGTGGGCCATGTGTGACTGCTTATGTGTGAGTGTGTGTGCTTGTACCTGTGTATGGAATCTTGAGAGAGAGGGCTTTTCAGACAGGGCATATTTGTGGAAAGTACCTGGCATTCCTCTGGTTCTCTGTTTCACAACTGAGATACATTTTCAAAAACAAGCAAAATTGGAAAAGATATTCCTTTAATATATTAATAAATAAAGGGGCAGATTTTTAAAAAGGGTTACGCGCGTAACCCTTTAAAACCCCTCCTGTGCGCGTCGAGCCTATTTTGCATAAGCTCGGCGATGTGCGCAAGCCACGGGACGCACGTGTGTCCCGGGGCTTGAAAAAATGGGCAGGGGCGGGGCGTAGCCAGAGGCCTCGCCACTGCTGCTGCTGGACCTGAGGATTGCGTGCCGGCACTTGGCTGGCGCGCGCAACGTATGCCTGCCCAGAGGCAGGCGTAAATAATACAACAAAGGTAGGGGGGGGATTTTGATAGGGCTGAGAGGAGGGTTAGATAGGGGAAACGATGGGAAGGTGGGGGCGGGGGGGGGGGGGGCGGAAAGAAAGTTCCCTCTAAGGCTTAACCGTCCATGGGTGCTTTTTAGAATGAATAGCTTACTCCACCCAGCTAGTAGTGCTACTAATGTTAATGATCTTAATTGTGAACAGTTTGCTACTTATTGTACTGAAAAGGCTCTGCATACTCGGTCCATTAATCCGGTTATTTCTGTTGAGCCACGGCCCTTAGAGATTAATGAAAGGATTATTTGTTGCTCTTAATTTGATGTTGTGTGTAGCATTGAGGTTGCAGAGGTGCTGAATACACTAAGAACCTTTCATTGCCTTGCTTGATCCTTGTTCAGTTGGGGTGTTGCTTAATTTGCAATCACAAGCTCTCTTTGTGAAGGCATTGTCATTTATTCAATATGGGGTACGTTTTAAAAGAGAGTGCGCGCTTGAACTTTTGTTCGCGCATCAGGCGCGAACAAAAGTATGCTGGATTTTATAAGATACGCGCCCTGCGCGCGCTGCCCGTTCCCTCTGAGGCCGCTCCGAAATCGGAGCGGCCTCGAAGGGAACTTTCCTTCCACCCCCCTGCACCTTCCCCTCCCTTCCCCTACCTAACCCACCCTCCCTGCCCTATCTAACCCTTCCCCCCACCTTTATCAGAAAAGTTACTGCTGCCTCCGGGCAGTAGTAACTTTCCTGCGCCAGAGCGGCAGGCCCCCGACACAGGCCGCTGTGTCGGGGCACTCGGCCACGTCCCCGTACCACCCACACGCCCCCGAACATGCCCCCGATCCAAAACCGTGCCCCCCCTGGCCACGCCCCTGACTGCCCCTTTTTGCAAGCCCCGGGCTTTACACGCATCCCGGGGCTTGCGCGCGCTGCCGAGCCTATGCAAAATAGGCTCGGCATGCGCAGGGGGCTTTTAAAAGGGTTACGCGCGTACCTTATGTGCGTAACCCTTTTAAAATCCGGCCCGATATGCTTTAACAAACACATATATCAAGCAATACATTTGAATAGCAATCAAACAGTGCTGAAAAACAAAACATATTAAGAAACCATTACATAAACCTCAGACACTTAACACTGCAATCCTAGTCCTTTAAAAAAAAAACAAAGTGGAACTCCAAAAGATGACCATGCAAAAAAATTCCACAAATATGAAAAAAGGGCTCCCCCCAGAGCTCGGCCAAGGCACAAAGATAAAACAGGGCAGTTTACTCTAGTTCTAATCTAGATGACTCAGCCAATGGAGAGTGCAGGTTGTTTCCTGGCATTAAGCTACACAGTTGAGGGGGGGATCAAAAAACCACATATGTATTAGATTCATATTTAACAATACATTTGCATGAATACATTTAAGAAAAAAGAGCTCCAATCTGCCAAGCTACTGGACACATTATCAAGAACTGCCTACATCGCTTTTGGGTACTTCTGGAAACATCATGGAATATTTGAACATTACACTAAAAAAAATTAGAAATTTTTTATTTTAAGAAAAAGTCTTAACAACCATTCCCTACCTGTGTCCAAGGCTAAAGTGGTTTCTCCAAGGAACCAGTCAAATTCAAATGGTCCATATCTTGTCGCATATTAGGACCTTGACTCTCGGTTAGTTCTTCCTTGTATTGAGGCACATATTAAGCTCTTAAAAAAGGAGGAGCATTCTGCTCAGGAATCTACAAACCTTCTTTAAGAAACCTTTTAAATGAATCAATCAGAGAAACCAAAAGGTATGAAGGAAAATTCATTAACCTTAAATTACAGTGGCTGGAATAATGTTCCAAAAACATAATTTTCCTTGATATAGCCAAGTTATCCTTGACCATAGAACCCCCCAAATTCTTTACTCAGTTACAGCATTCTGAACCTGCTCCATCCAAGCTTTAATCATTTTAACCTCAGATTCCTGTGCTATTGCTGTAGCCATTGCTTGGTCAATTTTCAATGAAGGACTTTGCATTTAAAGAATTTATATACCGGGGTTCCTGTATAGTATACATATCACCCCGGTTTACAAGGAACCATAACTATCGCTAAGGAACCGTAACTATCGCTTCATTTAGCGGTTTACATTGAACATTTATTGGTTAAAGCTTCAAAATTACAATATTGGTTAAATATTATTTAATATTTAACCAATATTGGTTAAATATTGGTTAAATATTGGTTAAATATTTAACCAATATTGGTTAAATATTATTTAATATGTACAATATTGGTACAATATTGGTTAAAACTACAATATTGGTTAAAGCTTCAAAAACAATTTCTAAGGTAGCCTGTCTGGGACTCGGCAAAATAAATAATTCAACATGAATGGGCTCCTTAGTCTGCAGGCTGGAATCAATCCTGGTTGAGGGTCCACTTCTCACTGCAGCTTCCTGAAGTTGAGACCATCCCACAAGCAATTAACCCACCGCTATGCTGGACGTGCCCTGATCCAGCAGCAGAAAAGGAGCCAAAATGGTTGGAAATACAGCTCCCATTCCTCTCCTTCCACTCACATTCAAAACACTGATACCACCTGAGGGCATTGGAATAGCCAAAGCTCCAGATGAAAACATCTCTTGCCGGCTTGAGCAGATTTTCCCTATCCTTGGGGCTCAATGTCGTTTCTGTGCCATTATTGACAGAGGGTCCTCCTGTCTCCCTCATGCATTCCAATGCCATGTGTCTGAGGCTACCTCCCTGGTCATCTAGCTGAGCGAGAAAATGGTCCGTAGGATCAGTGGTAGGAGAAAACCCGGGGTCATGCCTTAACCATGGAGGTAAGTGAGAAGAAAGCACCAGCTGGAGGAACATTTTACAGAGCTGCCATCTTGAAGTCTCCCTCTATTGTCTCCCCCCCCCCCCGCCCCTATTTTTTTTTTTTTGTGAAAAGGCTTTAGTTACTCCAATTTTGAAGAAGGAAAACTTATCAATTGATTCAATTTCTAATCTTAATACTTTCGCTAAAATTCTAGAAAAAGTTGTTCTATTGCAATTTATTAATTTCCTACAAGATTTCAATATTTTGCATCCAAATCAATGTCACTTCCATACTAATCACAGTGCTGCAATCTTGTTGTTATCCTTGTCAGATAAAATGTTGTTGCAGTTGGATCAGGGTCATTCATTCGTAATGGTTTCTCTTGATATCTCTGCTGTGTTCGACTGTGTGAATTGTTCCATTCTTTTAACTATGTTCCACTCAGGTGGAATCTGAGAAGGAATGCTCTGTTGATTTCAATCATGGATCATAAAGTCAATTTCAAGTGAAAGTAGGACAAGCTGGTTCCTTTTGGGAACCCAATTCAATGGGCGAGCCTCAGAGGTCTGCACTCTCCTCAGTGTTTTTCAATGTATGTGTTCTGCCTCTTCGTTCATTTCTGTCATCCTTTATAGGGGAGTTAAAAATCTATGCACAAGATATCCAACTATTTTTTCCTGTAGGTTCATGCTTATTTTAACTCTGTTGTAAGATTAATTAATACGCTGTTTGCAAGCGACTAATTGCTGGCTGGGGCAGAACAACCTGTGCTTACATCTTGCTGAGGTTTTATGGATATGGAAAACTCCCATTCCATCACATTTGCTTGAACTTACTGGGGTGCCACTTACCTTTACTAATGACATTAGAGATTTCGGTTTCTAGTTGATTCTATAACTTATCTAAAGTCATACTTGGGTTCTGAGATAAAAATCTGTTTTGTTTTGTTTTGATTTTTAGCTTAGAATGATACGCCTGTTGAAATATTTAATACTGGCCAAAGACTTTAGAACTGTTGTTCAGACTTTTATTGTGACTGCTGTGGATTACTGCAATTCTCTGTATGTGGGCTACAGACTCGATAGTTACCGCAGAATCCTGAAGAATGCTGCTGCTTGTTTAATAGCGGCCTGCCCAGTAGGAAAGCCTGTTACACCAGTTCTGAATCAGTTTCATTGGATGCCTGTTGCTCAAATAATCCAGTTCAAGTTTTTGTTCTGTTTTTTAAGGTTCTTCAGCAGGTGGACCTGTTTATTTGGCAATTAGACTGGAGAAATTATTCCTTCACAAGCCTTGAGGTCTGTTAAAGTGCCTTTTTAAAGTACCAACTGATAAGCCTGCATGTTTACAGTTTACTCTGAATTGGATCTTTTTTCTGATTTGCCCTACTTTATAGAATGAATTACCACCTGAGCTTCTTGTTATTAAAGCAAACTCTTCAGGAACAGTTGAAAGGCCATTCTTTTTGGCTGGCTTTTTATTGAGTTAGTTTGTGGTGAGCTCTTTTATATTGACATGATTGTTGTCTTGTGTAATGCTGATGTGATTATATTGTATATGTTTTACTGTACTTCTAGCGAAAAGTGCCCGGTGTTGATCAGGTAGCTTTGACTAAAACAGCCTGTGGGAGGGGGGGGGGGGGAGACCTGTGCCTGCCTGTATGTATGCGTTGATGCCTCTGTCTCTCTCTGTGTCTGCCTGTGAGTGTGTGTGCTGTGTGTGTTGTGGGGAGAATGTGTCTGTGTGTACGTGCCTGTGACTCTGTGTGAAGAGTTTGGAGGACCTAGCTGAACACTGGAAAATCTTGTGGACGAACTGATGAAACTGGTCATTGACTGGAGGCGTGTCTGTTATAAAATGCCCTCACTTGTGCATCCATAAACCAACTTAGGTGCTGAGTGTGCACAAGCTTAAAATTAGTCACACATATATGCCTATGCTATTTTATAACTTGCGAACATATGTGCGTTCATCTTATAAAAATGCAGCGTAGCTGGGCATGTGCCGACATAAAAGTGTATACATGCACCCACACACCCATTTCAAAGTTACTGTCCCTGACTTTTAAAAAGATACCATATAATTGAAAACTTCTTAAATTGAGAAACACACCTATTTCATAATCAACTTTAAAACTTTAGCAATTAAATTAACAAGATACAGTCTCAAATCCAGCAGCAAGTTGGGGGTTTTCCAGACTTTTTTTTTTTTTTACTGAGTGCCAATATATGAGTATTAGGGATGGCATTTGAAAGAAACAAAATTGGAAATGAGATGAAATTTCCTATTTTGCTTCATTTTGCTCTCGAAATGATTGAAAAATCCAACAAAATTTGCAAATCTAACAAAATATCATGGGTTTTCATATTTTGTTTTGAAAATAAAAAAAATAGATCCATTGGGCCTAGGCCCAGGCCTGAAGCTGAGGCTTCACTTAGGGAATAGAACGAGGCCCAAAGTAGGTGCCTTGGCCTACGCCCAAGCATGATGCCAGGGCTGGGGCCTCACCTATGTGAAGACCTTGCCCTATCCTGGAGCAGTGGCTTCAGCCCGAGCATGACAATCAGGTTTTGGCTGAGGCTCATACCAAATGCAGGAGCCTTGCACAAGACCCTGAAATTTGAAAAATTGAATCTACTCCATCGGATATACAGTAATGTGGTCCACGTCTAGACCCGATGCCACTGGGTCCCGAAACCTGGGTCTCAGTTTAGGCCAGGGCCCAGACTCAATGCCTTAGCAGAGTCTGGAGACCGGATCCCGATACCAGGGCCTCATCCCAGATCCAGGCCCAATGCCTGGGCCCAGTCCAGTCACCGGGTCCCAATGGTGGGCCCTCAGACTGGACCCAGGTCCGACACTATGGCTGGTCTGGAGACTAGGTCCCGACATTAAGGCCTCAGCCTGGAACCAAGCCCAGTGCTGGGGCCTGACCTGGCACTGTAGCCTGGACTGCAGATCATATCCCAATGTCGGGGCCTTGGCCCGGACCAGGCTCGATGCTACAGTGCATTCTGGATACTGGGTCCTGACACTGGGACCTTGGCCTGGACACATTCTCAAAGCTGGGGCCCAACTTGGGGGCCAGATCCCGACACCTAGACCCAGACCTGACTCTGGTGCCTGGCCTGGAGGCAGAGTCCTGATTCCTGGCTTGGCCTGATTCCACAACCTTGTCCACAGGCCGGGACCCTATGTATGGTCCTTGACCAGACGCCACAGCCTTTGAGACCCGGAGCAAGGCCCGACATTAGGGCCTCATCCCAGACCCAGGTCTGATGTTGGCTACAAGTCCAGAGACCAGATCGGGCCTTGGTCGAGAGTCAGAGTCAGGCCCAACACCCAGGCCTCAGAGGACTTTGGTCCCGTCTTCTTTCTTTTTAGATGAAATGACGCCATCCACTTGAGAGTCACATGTGTTAATTTATTCTGGCACATCCTCCCCAATGGAGGGTGTGATTTTGATATAATGGCATCCTCCATTAGAGAGGATGCACCAGAGTTAATTAACTTTGGTGCCTCCTAAGCTGACAGTGTCATTTCATCTAAGAAAAAAGAAGATGGAACTGAAGACCTCCGAAGCTAGGGCTCCAGGCCCTGACTGTGGGCTAAAGCCTCAGCATTGTACCTGGGTCTGGGCCTAGGCCACGGTGTTGGGGCCTGGTCTCCACCACAGCATTGGACCAGGTCAAGGTCCAGTATTTGGTTCTAGGCTGAAGCCTTGGCCTTCCGTAAGCCTAGGCCATTGTATGTTGCCACGACTTCAGCATAAGCCCTAAGAAAGGCCTAAGCATTGGATTCCTCCTGAAAGAGTAAATGGAGGTCAGTGTGGATCCTGGACTGGCAATTTTTTGGGTGAGAGGGATAGGTGGGGGGCATGGTAGGCTTCAGGAGGCACAGTTATTTTTAAATTTGTTTTTTTAACTAAATAAATTAAATAAACATTGGATGAAATGAAATTCATGGAAAACCAAACCCCAAAAAGGAAACGAAAAAGGAAACAAATTTTTTTCTTCTTCCCACCCCTAATGATTATCTGCCTGTTGGTGGTATGTTGTGCATGTGCACCTAGTGCAAAGAGCTCCTGCCTCTGAAAGAATTAATTTGATCCCTGGAGGCCAGCGTAGTAGACCTGGATGAGCTGAGGCAGACAGAGAAGTATGTAGAGCACACCTTGAGGAACATAAGAGAGTGGTTCCTACTCCAGTTAAGCAGTCCTTATGCTAATTTGGAGAAGCAAACTCACCTGGCAGGAGACCATTACCTTGGTATATCAGGAAATGATCCTGTAGCTAGGACCTGCCTTCCAGATAATGTCTTATCCTCTTGCACCAAGGATGCATCTCCAGGGCCATGTGTCCAGGAAGGAAGGTTTAGGACAGCTGTTGTAGTTGGTGATTCAATTATTAGGAAGGTAGATAGCTTGATGGCTGATGGATATGACAATCGCCTGGTAACTTGCCTGCCCGGTGCGAAGTTGGTGGTCCTCACACACTACCTAGATAAGATTTTAGAAAGTGCTGGAAAGGATCCAACTGTCATGGTATATGTAGGTACCAATGACATAGGGAGGTGAAGGAGGGAGGTGCTGAAAGATAAATTTGGCTCTTAGGTAGGGAACTGAAATCTAAAACCTCCAGGATTGCATTCTCAATAATGTTACCCATTTCACATGCAGGACTTAGAGGCAAGCTGAGCTCCAGATCTCAATGAATGGATGAGACAATGGTGCAAGGAAGAGGGTTTCGGACTTGTTAGGAAGGAAATTCCTATTTTGATAATATGGGCTCCACCTTTATCAGAGTAGAACCAGGCTGCTGGCACTAATGTATAAAAATGAGATAGAGTGGCTTTTAAACCAGATGATGGGGATAAGCCAACAGTCACTCAGAAGTGCATGGTTTAGAATGCTGTATCTGTAAAGGATACTAACAAAACAGGGAAGTTAGTGCATCCCTAATAGGTTGCAAAAAATGCTTAAGTAGCCCATGTATCTTTAAATAAAGAGCAGGCAGAGCAGAAAGATTCAAAATTACCCCTGTAAAATGATAAGCAGGTTGATATTACAAACAAAAAAAAAACACTTTGAAATGTCTTTATACAAATGCTAGAAGTTAAAAAAAAATAAGATGGGAGAGTTATAGTGCTGGATGAAGAGGTAGATATAATTGGCATCTCAGAGATCTGGTGGAAGGAGGATAACTAATGAGATACTGTGATACCAGGGTACAAATTATATAACAATCACAGGATGGATCAAATTGGTGGAGGGGTGGCACTCAGCACTGTATGTTAAAGAGGCCATAAAGTCAAACAAGATAATAGTTCTGCAAGAAATAAAATGCACTGTAAAATCTTTATGGATAGAAATTCTGTGTGAGAAGGGGAATAGAATAGCAGTGGCGGTGTATTATTGTCCACCTGACCAGAATGAACAGAGAGACAATGAAATGCTAATAGAAATTAGGAAAGCTAACAAAATTAGCAAAAATGTAATACGTGATTTGAATTCCCTCAATATTGAACAGATAAATTTCACAACAGGACATGCTAAGAAGGTAAAATTTCTAGATGAAATAAATGATAGCTTCAGAGAGCAGCTGTTGCAAGAATCAACAAGAAGAGTGTTATGCTCAGCTTGTGAACCCTTGGACCGACGGGAGGATGGTATACCTTAGGAGAAGATCCATAGGTTCTCCCGTCGGGTGGCGAGGCAGAGCAGGAGATGTGACCAGCTGCCCTCGGCACTGGAGACTGAGGCGACTGTGGAGGCGGATGCAGAGACGAGAAGAGAGGAGCTGTGTCTTCGCCACTGGAAGTCTGAGGTCCCCCCAGGAGGAGCCCGAAGGGACCCAGACAGCTGGGACTTAGGTGGACCTTTGAGAGGTCAAAGAACTCAGTGCAAGGGCTGACTGGAGCTTCACCCCTGGAGGCCCGCAGTCCCCCCGGGAGGAGCCCATAGGTACCCGGGCTGCTGGGACTTAGGCGGGCCCTTGAAGACGGCGGTCAAGAAGGAGTCCAAGGTCAAGTGCCAGAGGGAAGTTGCTTACCAGTCCAAGGTCACACACCAAGGGATCACCACTTGCCAGTCCAAAGTCACACACCAGAGAATTACTGCTAGCCGATCCGAAGTCAATACCAGGAATCATCACTAGCCAATCCGAAGTCAGGAACCAGGAACGCCAAGCCAAGACAAGACAGGAACGGATCCAAAGCACAGGAAGACTCACTGAAGCAAGCAGACCTGACGAACGAAGGACGTTGCCAAGTCAAGGAATGAACAGAGGAAGCTGTCTTTTATACTTCCCCTGCTCTGGCTGATAGGGAACAGCTGAAGCTGGTTAAAGGGATCAGGTCCCTTTAAATCAGCCAAGGAGATGCGGCCTCATGCCTAAAGATGGCGGTGGCCATCTTGGATTTCCTTCGCGGAGGAAAATACTGCTGGATGCTGCGAGGGGGGAGCAGGGACGGCTCCCCCTGTGGCAAGCAGGACGGGGACCCGTGCCGGAGCGACGGGCCTCAAATTGGGACCTTCCCCCCCACGGACTCCTGCAGCGGTTCGCTGTCGCGGGCAAGGTAGGGGGACCATGGTCGTGGCCTACTACGGCCGCAGAACACAACAAAGAGGAGCTATTTTATACCCATTCCTTAGTGGAACTCATGATTTGGTGCAAGAAATAATGGTGTTGGGGCCATGTGGCAATAGTGATAATAATTTGATTAAATTTGACTTCATAACTGGAGGGAGGACACTAAGGAAATGTATTAAAATACCATTTAACTTTCAAAAGGGAGACTATGGAAAATGGTAAAGAAAAAACTGAAAGGAGCAAGTGCAAAGATTAATTTTCATCAGGCATGGATGTTTAAATATACCATTTTGGAATCCCAGATCAGATGCATTCCACACATTACTAAAAGATGGAAGGAAGTCAAACAACTGTCAGTATAATTAAAAGGTGTGATGAGAGGGGCTATTCTGGCCAAAATAACATCTTTCAAAAAATGTAAAAGAGATCTGAATGAAGAAAACTGTAAACAGCATAAACACTGGCAAGTTAGATGCAAAGCATTGATAAGTAAGGCAAAAACAGAATTTGAAAAGAAGCTTGCAATGGAAGCAAAAATGCATAATAAAAATCATTTCAGGTATATTGAATCAAAAAGCCTGTGAGGGAGTTCGACTGTTAGATGATTGAGGGGTCAAAGGGATGACAAGACCATAGCAGAGAGGTTGAATTAATTATTTTCTGGAGAGGCAAGATCCAGACGTTTGTTCTTTGAGCCCCAAATGTTTTCTTAAATATTAAAGTTTCTGCTTCAAGATGCTTCCCAAATAGAAGGGTTGAGTTAGGATATTTCCCTCTGAGACCCAACACACCCCAGCTCAGTACACAATTCTGGAGTTTCTATCCTTTTCTCCTACTACTGAGGGGTTAAGCCTCATTGTGGCAGTTGGTGAGGGAGCATCTCCCGCTGCTGGGGATGAGGTTGCTCTCAGCCCCTTGCACAGGTGCCTACCTCTGGCTCAGCAGGCTCTTTCTCTTCTGGGCATCACAGAAGCACAGACCAATGAGGTGACTATCAGTTTTGCGTCAGAGTGGTTCCGGTTGTAGATGTTGAGTGCCATTTACAGTCCTCAGTGTTTCTTGAGAGATCGGGACAAAGTGAAGATTTGGGAGGTGAGCTCTTCCGCTCAAGTTCCTCAGCTTGTGCTGCCTTTATTGCTATTTCTAAGCCAGAAGTAGTAACTTTGGATTGCCTCTGGGATATTATTCTCAGACTTGTGGCTGCCTTTATTGAAAATCCTTCTAATCTACAAGGTTGGAATCTCAGAAAAAGCCCAAGAAGCCAAGATCTGTCTTCAAGAATCTCCATGCTTGAGGATAATTTTTCTGGTGTTCAGGCAGTTAATTCTGCCATTATTAAAGAGCATGGTATTGTCAATCATCATTTGAAGTATCTTGAAATTTTTCAAAGAAGATTTAACCAGAGATTCCTGAGAGTGGTTAGATAACTTCTAAATTGACTTTAAGGAGATATTTGACTGAAAGTTTAAATATTCCTTCTGAAAGTGTTCCACTTATTAATAAGATATATTTTCTTCCATCTAGGCAGAATTCTGGTCAAATTAACATCTAAGACATGAACTTGACAGATGTTTTAGAGTCTTTTGCGTTAGAAGTTGCAGAGAGGAAAACCTTGCTTGTTTCATTTTTTTCTATGACTTTACCTTTTTTATGCAGTCTTATTTTCAAAATTTAAATAATTCCTTCATGGGTCAAATGGTCAGAATTTTTCCTGATTGCAAGAGCAACACAGGAGAGAAGGAAAGGTTTTTTGGCCATATGCCCAGAAGTTCTTTCTGTAGGTGTGACTTTTCTCCTTTGGTACCCTTGCAAGTGTTATGTTAAATATCAGAATGAGTCATATTTATTTTTTCTTCCAGAACAGCTTAAATCTTTTGTGGTTTCTAAGAAATTGTTGTTGATTTAACTATTGGATGCTCTATTAATCATATTGCAGGATGATTTCATGTTATTTAGTTTTTCCTAAGGTTTTCTTTTTTCCTTAGGGGTAGATTTTAAGAGGCGCGCGAACAGCCTACTTTTGCTTGCGCATCAGACTCAAGCAAAAGTACGCTGGATTTTAGTAGATACGCGCGGAGCCGCGCGTATCCACTAAAATCCTGGATCGGCGCGCGCAAGGCTATCGATTTTGTATAGCCTGCGCGCGCCGAGCCGCGCTGCCTCCCCCCGTTCCCTCCAAGGCCGCTCCGAAATCGGTGCGGCCTCGGAGGGAACTTTCCTTTGCCCTCCCCTCACCTTACCCTCCCTTCCCCTACCTAACCCACCCACCCGGCCCTGTCTACACCCCCCCCTTACCGTTGTCGGGGGATTTACGCCTCCCGGAGGGAGACGTAAATCCCCGCGCGCCAGCGGGCCTGCTGCGCGCCGGGCCGCGACCTGGGGGCGGGTACGGAGGGCGCGGCCACGCCCCCGGGCCGTAGCCACGCCCCATACCCGCCCCCAAAACGCGGCCGACACGCCCCCGAAACGCCGCGTTGACCGGGCCCGCCCCCCGACACGCCCCCGACACGCCCCCCCTCCGAAAACCCCGGGACGTACGCGAGTCCCGGGGTCTGCGCGCGCCGGTAGGCCTATGTAAAATAGGCTTATCGGCGCGCAGGGCCCTGCTCGCCTAAATCCGCCCGGTTTTGGGCGGATTTAGGCGAGCAGGGCTCTGAAAATCTACCCCTTAGTATTTACTCCCTTGATTTCTGCCTCATCTGTTTGTTTTGTGGCCTAGGAATGTGTGTGTTCTCTAGGGATTTTTGATAATGTGAATAATTATTTCTTTGTTCCTTTGCTAAGCAAGTTTTTGGCTTATTCATATAGTAAATAAAAAATTATTTACTTATTCATAAAGTAAATAAAAAATGTAATTATTTTCTTTGGTCTTTACTGAGTAAAATGTAAGACAGCTACTAATGCAATAAGTGATATTTAAAGAGGAGCTGAAACAAATCTCAGTGAATCTCGGAAATATACTAGGGAAAATTGAGAAACTTAAAAGTAGCAAATCACCTGGACCAGTTGGTATACATCTCAAAGTGCTTTTAGAACTAAAAAATGAAATTACAGACCTACTCTTGGTAATGTATAAACTATCTTTAAAATCAGCTACAGTACCTGAAGATTGGTGGGTGGCCAATGTAACACTAGTTTCTGAAAATGTTTCCAGGGATGATCCAGGAAATTACATATTGATGAACTAAAGCAGTGTTTCCCAGCCCTTTCCTGGAGGAACATCTAACCAGTCAAATTTTTAGGATTGCAACTAAGAATATATATGAGATAGATTTGCATACCCTGTGTCTCCATTGTATGGAAATCTATCTCATGCATATTTATTATGGATATCCTGAAAACCTGACTGATTAAGTGTGCTTCCATGAGAGGATTGAGAAACATTGAATAAAGGTGTAGCAACTCACCTGGACCAAATCATATACATCCTAGAGTGCTGAAAGAGCTGAAAAAAGAAATTGCAGACACAATCCAGTGGGAGCACTGAGAGAAGAGGATCACTTTGCTGGTGGCTGAAAGGAATCAGTAAGGTTTTGCTTGGGACATTGTCTTTTTTAAAAGTATTCGGGCAAAGTTAACTATTTGGTAATATTATTTAGTGTGTTTGTGTGTTTGTGCTTTTAATAGTCAGTAAGGCAGCAAATAAACAGAAGTTAGACTGTATTTTTAAATAGTCAGGCAGCTAGTAAACAGTAGTTAGTGTGTTTATCTTTAAAAGTCTGTAAGCAGCTAGTAAGCAGAGGTTAAAGTGTTTGTATACTAAAAAAAAAAAAAAAAAAGTAGCCAGAAGCTAGAAATAAGCTAGGAGCAGTGTATACCTAAGTAAAAAGGTTGAAAAGTTCTGTTTAGTTACTCACCTTGGAAAAGTGTTGAGGTAGTGTGATTTGGTTTGATTAGGTGCCAACATTTGTTAATCAAGAGAGCAGTGAGTCACTCTGGATGACTAACTGAAGTTAGACTGTTTGTATTTCCCAGCCCAATCACCCCTAGCTCATCCTTTAATTTATAGGCAGGTGCCACTTTCACAAAAAAAACCCCAAAAAACCTTATTGAGAGTTTGATCATTCCTTTGTAGGCCACTACCAGACATATAGTGAATTCACTAATACATTTAAAGGACATTAATTAGACACATTCCTACTCCCATAGCAACCTAAAACTTAAGTAGGAACTGAACATATTTGAGATGAAGACAGCAGTCCTGCAGCAAGAGGGGCTTCCCAGTCTTTTGCATCGAGTGTCACATGTATGATTTTTTACCCGCCGGTGAGAAATTGTACATGTGCATGCGATGCAAAGAGCTCCTGGCTCTCAGAGAACGAGTCCGATCTCTGGAGGCTAGAGTGGCAGACCTGGAGGAGCTGAGGCAGACAGAGAGTTATATAGATGAGACCTAGAAGGACATAGTAGCCAACTCCCAACTTCAGACTGGCAGCCCTGGTGCTGCCTTGAAGGAAGAAGGTCTCATGATTGGAGAGCATCAACCTGATGCAGCAGGAAAGGATCCTGTAGCAAGGACCTACTCTCCAGGTGATGCATTGTCCTTTCGCACCGAGGATATCTCCCCAAGGCCTACTGCCCAGGAGGGAAGGGTTAGGTCGGCCGTCATAGTTGGTGATTCGATTATTAGGAATGTAGACAGCTGGGTGGCTGGTGGGTGTGAGGATCGCCTGGTAACATGCCTACCTGGTGCAAAGGTGGCGGACCTCACGCAACACCTAGATAGGATTTTAGACAGTGTTGGGGAGGAGCCGGCTTTTGTTGTACATGTGGGTACCAACGACATAGGAAAATGTGGGAGGGAGGTTCTGGAAGCCAAATTTAGACTCTTAGGTAGAAGGCTTAAATCCAGAACCTGCAGGGTAGCATTCTCTGAAATGCTCCCTGTTTCAGCACAGGTCACCAGAGGCAGGCAGAGCTCCGGAGTCTCAATGCATGGATGAGACGATGGTGCAAAGAAGAGGGATTCCGTTTTGTTAGGAACTGGGGAACCTTTTGGGGAAGGGGGAGTCTCTTCTGAAGGGATGGGCTCCACCTTAACCAGGGTAGAACCAGACTGCTGGTGCTTTTAAAAAGGAGATAGAGCAGTTTTTAAACTAGAACAAAGGGGAAAGCCGACAGTCGCTCAGCAGCACATGGTTCGGAGAGAGGTATCTTCAAAGGATACTAATGACGCATTAGAATTAGGGCATCCCGACAGTGATGTTCCAATTATAAGAAAAGTAGTCCAAGTGCCTGTAACTAAAAACTCAGCTGAGCTAAAAAATTCTAACTTATCCCTATCAATTAAAAAGCAGAATGAAAATACAAACAAAAAACAAACTTTGAAATGTTTGTATGATAATGCCAAAAGTCTTAAGAAGTAAGATGGGAGAATTAGAATGTATAGCAGTGAATGATGACATAGACTTAATTGGCATCTCAGAGACATGGTGGAAGGAGGACAACCAATGGGACAGTGCTATACCGGGGTACAAATTATATCGCAATGACAGAGAGGAGCACCCGGGAGTCGGTATGGCGCTTTATGTCTGGGATGGCATAGAGTCCAACAGGATAAACATCCTGCATGAGACTAAATACAAAATTGAATCTTTATGGGTAGAAATCCCTTGTGTGTCGGGGAAGACTATAGTGATAGGAGTATACTACCGTCCAACAGGTCAAGATGGTGAGACTGATAGTGAAATGCTAACAGAAATTAGGGAAGCTAACCAAATTGGTAGTGTGGGAATAAATGGAGACTTCAGTTACCTTTATGAACAATCTCGTTGTATCTACATATTTTTATAATTTTTAGTGAAAAAACTATATTAATCACTTGTATATATATGTTAAACTTTCATATTTCCCACGGTTTGCAAGTATTTTGAACTTGTAATTTTTACCGCTTGTGGGTCTTTATTTAATCATCGGTCCATAAACATATGCAAAATATTTTTAGGTTTTTTGATTTTTAGTAAAAAAACAGTACTTCCCTTAGATGAGCGCTATTGCGCTTCAGAGTCTAGGGTCCGAAGTTTAGTCCAGATGAGCACTATCACGCTTCAGAGTCCAGGGTCCGGAGACTTCAATTACCTCAATATTGACTGGGTAAATGTATCATCGGTACATGCTAGAGATATAAAGTTCCTGGATGGAATAAAGGACATTTTTATGGAGCAATTGGTCCAGGAACTGACAAGAGATGGAACAATTTTAGATCTAATTCTCAGTGGAGGACAGGATTTGGTGAGAGAGGTAACGGTGATGGGGCCGCTTGGCAATAGTGATCATAATATGATCAAATTTGAATTAATGACTGGAAGGGGGACAGTAAGCAAATCCACGGCTCTCGTGCTAAACTTTCAAAAGGGATACTTTGATAAAATGAGAAAAATTGTAAGAAAAAAACTGAAAGGAGCAGCTACAAAGGTAAAAAGTGTGCAAGAGGCGTGGTCATTGTTAAAAAAAAAATACCATCCTAGAAGCACAGTCCAGATGTATTCTACACATTAAAAAAGGTGAAAAGAAGGCAAAACAATTACCGGCATGGTTAAAAGGGGAGGTGAAAGAAGCTATTTTAGCCAAAAGATCTTCATTCAAAAATTGGAAGAAGGATCCAACAGAAGAAAATAGGATAATATATAAGCGTTGGCAAGTTAAATGTAAGACATTGATAAGACAGGCTAAGAGAGAATTTGAAAATAAGTTGGCCATAGAGGCAAAAACTCACAGTAAAAACTTTTTAAAATATATCCGAAGCAGAAAGCCTGTGAGGGAGTCAGTTGGAGTGTTAGATGATTGAGGGGTTAAAGGGGCACTTATAGAAGATAAGGCCATCATGGAAAGATTAAATGATTTCTTTGCTTTGGTGTTTACTAAAGAGTATGTTGGGGAGATACCTGTTCTGGAGAAGGTTTTCATGGGTAATGATTCAGATGGTCTGAACCAAATCACGGTGAACCCGGAAGATCTGGTAGGTCTGATTGATAAACTGAAGAATAGTAAATCACCTGGACTCGATGGTATACACCCCAGGGTTCTAAATTTCAGACCTATTAGTAAAAATTTGTAACCTATCATTAAAATCATCCATTGAACCTGAAAACTGGAGGATAGCTAATGTAACCCCAATATTTAAAAAGTGCTCCAGGGGCGATCCGGGAAACTTAAGACGGGTTAGCCTGACTTCAGTGCTAGGAAAAATAGTGGAAAGTGTTCTAAGCATCAAAATCACAGAACATATAGAAAGACATGGTTTAATGGAACAAAGTCAGCATGGCTTTACCCAAGGCAATTCTTGCCTCTCAAATCCGCTTCACTTTTTTGAAGGAGTTAATAAACATGTGGATAAAGGTGAACCGGTAGATGTAGTGTACTTGGATTTTCAGAAGGCGTTTGATAAAGTTCCTCATGAGAGGCTTCTAGGAAAAGTAAAAAGTCATGGGATAGGTGGCGATGTCCTTTCATGGATTACAAACTGGCTAAAAGACAAACAGTAGGATTAAATGGACAATTTTCTCAGTGGAAGGGAGTGGGCAGTGGAGTGCCTCAGGGATCTGTATTGGGACCCTTACTTTTAAATATATTTATAAATGATCTGGAAAGAAATATGACGAGTGAGGTAATCAAATTTGTAGATGATACAAAATTGTTCAGAATAGTTAAATCACAAGCAGATTGTGATAAATTGCAGGAAGACCTTGTGAGACTGGAAAACTGGGCATCGAAATGGCAGATGAAATTTAATGTGGATAAGTGCAAGGTGATGCATATAGGGAAAAATAACCCATGCTATACTTATACAATGTTAGGTTCCATATTAGGGGCTACCACCCGAGAAAGAGATCTAGGCATCATAGTGGATAACACATTGAAATCGTCAGTTCAGTGTGCTGTGGAAGTCAAAAAAGCAAACAGAATGTTGGGAATTATTAGGAAGGGAATGGTGAATAAAATGGAAAATGTCATAATGCCTCTGTATCGCTCCATGGTGAGACCCCACCTTGAATAATGTGTACAATTCTGGTCACTGCATCTCAAAAAAGATATAATTGTGATGGAAAAGGTACAGAGAAGGGCGACCAAAATGATAAGGGGAATGGAACAGCTCCTCTATGAGGAAAGACTAAGGAGGTTAGGACTTTTCAGCTTGGAGAAGAGACGGCTGAGGGGGGATATGATAGGGGTGTTTAAAATCATGAGAAGTCTAGAACGGGTTAATGTGAATCAGTTATTTACTCTTTCAGATAATAGAAAGACTAGGGGGCACTCCATGAAGTTAGCATGTGGCACATTTAAAACTAATTTGAGAAAGTTCTTCTTCACTCAACGCACAATTAAACTCTGGAATTTGTTGCCAGAGGACGTGGTTAGTTCAGTTAGTGTAGCTGGGTTTAAAAAAGGATTGGATAAGTTCTTGGAGGAGAAGTCCATTACCTGCTATTAATTAAGTTGACTTAGAAAATAGCCACTGGTATAACTAGCAAAGGTAACATGAAATATACTTCGTTTTTGGGTACTTGCCAGGTTCTTATGGCCTGGATTGGCCACTGTTGGAAACAGGATGCTGGGCTTGATGGACCCTTGGTCTGACCCAGTTTGGTATGTTCTTACTTATGTTCTGTTAGTAATCTGTAAACAATCATTAAAATCAGCTATGATTCACCAATATGATGCCAGTATTTAAAAAGGATTCCAGGGTTAATCCAAGAAACTATAGACCAGTGAATTTGATGTCAGTGCCAGGAAAAATGATGGAAACAATTATGAAGAACAAAATTACTGAACTTATAACGTATAACTTAAGTCATAGTTTAAAGGGACAAAGCAAACATGGATTTAGCCAAGGTTAAGTCTTGCTTCACCAATCTGCTGTTTTTTTTAAACAATCCCAAAACATAAAAATGCCAAAATGTGAGTAAACACTGCAATATACCAAATGAACTCACATGAACCAATTTAATGAAAAAAGGTTTTTAATATTTTTGAAAAAATTATATCAGACAGATAAACATCTTAAAAAATTTTAAATGAAGGAAGCGGTAGTTTAAATGTGTAAAGGTACCATCCAGGTTACCACTCTTATTATAATCATAAACGTACAACCATCCCCCATTTTTTTTTAGATCAATGAGACTCAAAAATTAGAACCATGAAAAATGTGAAAACATTGTTCCAAATACCATGAATTATTATATATCAATGTTCTACACATCAATGCCATTTCTTAAATCTCCTCAACACTTGTAAAATGAACAATGGGTCAGATTTTAATACCTACACGCGGGCGTACATTTGTGCGTGCAGTCTGGCACATTAGTGCATCTTGCGCTCACTGAGCCCTTGGGGAGCCCTGCTGGCTTTCCCTGTTCACTCCAAGGCTGCCCCGAAATTGGAGCGGCCTCAGAGGGAACTTTCCTTCTGCCCCCCCCCCCCCCACCTTCCCCTACCCTCCCTTCCCATACCTAACCCACCCCCCAGCCCTACCTAAACCCCCCTAATCATTATTTTATAAGTTGTGCCTGCCTCCAGGTGGGTGTAGGTTGCGCGTGCCGGCCAGCCTACGATCCTGGGCACAGCGGCACCACATACATGTAATATATACAGTTAACATTGTAATATATAGATCTACATGATCAAGATGACATTAGGCTGGTATTGTACATATGAATGGTGATGGTGTTAAAAAAAAAAGGATATTAAATGCTATGGGAAGATGAGATAAGTGGTTGTATGATGATAGTACGTTATTTGTTGTCATTTATAGATATCATTGCTATGGAATTGATCACATGCAGTACAAACGTACTTCTATGCAAATTTGTTGCTGATCCATGAATAATATGAAGAAACACATCGCATGATGAAAGTTTGACGATATATTCAAGCATTGTAGTTCCCTGAAGAAGCCCTGTTCTGAGGGTGAAACGAGGCTCTCGTTGGAAGTGGATATTAGGGATGCGAATCGTTTTTTGCCGATTTAAAAAAAAATTGTCGATATTTTTTAAATCATCAAAAATCATTAGATTGCGCGATACAATACAAATTCCCCCGATTTATCGTCAATAATCGTTAAATCGGGCACAGGAATTATTTGGGGGGAGGGCGGTAAAACCGGCACACCAAAACAACCCCTAAACCCACCCCGACCCTTTAAAACCAATCCCTTTCCCGACCCCCCCCCCCCAAAACCTTTTAAAATTACCTGGTGGTCCGGGGGGGGGGGACGCGTGGGGAGCGATCTCCCGCTCTCGGGCCATCGGTGCCACTCATAAAGATGGCGCCGATGGCCCTTTGCCCTTACCATGTGACAGGGACCGGCCAATGGCACGGATACCCTGTCACATGGTAAGGGCAAAGGGCCATCGGCGCCATCTGGCACCAGCCATCCAGTGCTCCTACCATGTGGCAGGGACCGGCCAATGGCACGGATACCCTGTCACATGGTAAGGGCAAAGGGCCATCGGCGCCATTTTTTTTTTTAGTGCAGCTGATGGCCCGGGAACGGGAGATTGCTCCCCGTGGCCCCCCTGGACCACCATGTAATTTTAAAAGGTTTTGGGGTGTCGGGAGAGTGGGGGAGGCCAAGGGGGTAATTTTAAAGGGTCGGGGTGGGGTTTTTTTTTATGAGCGCGGGCCTCACTAAAAATAATTAGTGATGTGAATTGGAATCGGAACCGATCCCAATTCACATCTCTAACGATCAGATTTCCCCCCCCCCCCCCCCACCCCAGCCGAACCCGATCGTTTAAACGATCGGGCACACGATTCACATCCCTAGTGGATATACACAGGAGGGACATAAAGATGTTCAATGATAACATTAATATGTACATTTAAGTATAAAACATCAAATGCAGCAGATTGGAATATGAATATGGTTTAAATGGAAGTATTAACTATACAAAGCAGATGTACATTCACTTGAACCAAATTTCATTGTGTAATGTGAGGGTCAGGTGATCTATAAATTACAGTGTTAACTGTATATATTACATGTATATGGTGAGGTATCACCTGGGTTATTATTATGGAAAATCAGCAATGTTAGGTTTATGTGATCATGTTTTAAGTGATATGTGGTGTGAATGAAGGGTAATGCATGAATGGGGTATAGTTTTTTTTTTTAAATGTAGGAAAGCATTGTGGTCGCATAGTAGTGTAATGATGTAAATGATGTTTAAAAATTATGCGAACAATAAAGTGTGGGCATGATATTTTGCCGAGTTCCTCTGAAGTGATTGAGTAGTACATTTATATATCAGAGGGAGTGCATGTTTATTTTTGACCTATTTATAATTTGTGGCACATTATCAAGATTTAAAGGGCCTATGTCTTTATCTTGTGCTCTTTGATGATTCTAAACAGCCTTCAGGCATGAGCCAAGAAATATCCGCCCATTTCTATATATGGCATGGTTACTTCCATTAATACTGCCAGATGCACAACATGTGGGTGAGTAGAAGGGAGATTTGTATGCTATCATCTTACTTATGACAGGATGCTTGAAAAAGGGAAGAGGGGGGCTAGAGGAGGACCTGCTGGGATGCAGGGGACCAGATAATGTGTTTGGGGTAGGGGAAGCCGATGTGAGCAGGGACTTGCACTGTGGTCAAGGTGGCGATGGGTCTGTCTTGAATCAAGATCCAGGGAATCTGTTCTGCATTGGGATCTGGGAGAAAACTTCAGGAGGGGGAGGACCAGAACACTTTTTTACATTACTTGTTAAAATTAGCATGATAAACCTGCTGGAACGGGAGAAAAATTGAATGCACTAAAAGCATGCTTAAATTTAGCTTCGGGTACTGAAAACGTAGAGGTGAATATACTCGCATTCTAGTTGCTTATATAGGCCTTTTGTGGGCCGTGTATGAGGAACACATATTTTAAAAGCCACAAATTAGGTATGTAAAAAAAATCTTTAAAGGTGAATTTTAAAAGCCGGTGAGCTCCAAAACTGGGAGATACGCACACAAGTCAGGCTGGCACATGCCGAGCAGATTTTAAAAAACTGCCTGGATAAGTGCGTACTTGCCGCTGTGCGCACAAATGCAAAGTTTAGAAAAGGGGCAGGGCATGGGCGTTCCGGGATTTTAACTTGAATTTAGAACATAAATACTTACGCGCACAGGCGCTCAACAGGGTCCCCTGCTGCGTAACTTTACTTCTGCTATGGATGACATGAAAGTTGAAAAACAAAAAACTCTAGGGAGATTAGCAGGGTTTATATCTGTAAACCGGAATGAAGGCAGCCTGCTAAATTCCGGTATATAAAAACTTTTAAATCAATAAATAAATAAATAAAACATCCGAGCTAATGGGGAAGAAAGGAGGCTATTAAACTAGAGGGGAATGAACTGGGAAAACTAGTAATGGCGTCAGCATGTGTATCTTTTAAAATCCCCCCACTTCTGTGGTAGAAGTATTTGCACACATAGGTGCATGCAGTCAGGCTATTTTATTACATGCGCCAATTTTAAAGTTGCTGTCTTAAAGGTTAATTTTAAAAGATGCGCTGACTTTATAACATATGCACGTCACCAAGAGCACGTTATAAAATCTGATACCCAAGCGCTCATGTGCACCCGATTTTATATCGGCACGTGCATGTGCGTGTGAGTGCCGACTCGCACGAGCAAGGGGGGGAGGATTTTTTAAGAAAAGCGCAATGACAGACTAGGCCTTTCCCCAGTTCCCTCCCAGTCTGCTCCAATAAAGGAGCAGATGCGCTGACTTTATAACAATAAAGGAGCAGACTGCCTTGTCCCCTATCCTCCCTATCCTCCCTGACCACTAAAACCCCTCTAGCTAACTTTTTTTTTGTTTGCTTCGTACATACCTGCTCTCCGGAGAAGCAGTAACTTGCGTGGGCCGGCCAGCTTGCCAGCATGTGCTTCACCAAAACTGCGCCTAACACCCGTCCAGACCCCGCCCCTTAAATCAAAGTCAGTTCTGCGTGTATTGGGAGACGCGCTCGTGGCCGCGTGCTTTTGAAAATGCCTGCGGCGTGCATGCAGCCCAGCCACGCGCATATCTCCCCGGTTTTTACGTGCGCTGACAAATTTTAAAAAGGCCTTTAGATAGGATGCGTTAGGGGCATTCTGGGTCAGGGCCAAAATTAATGCACATAAATCCATATTTTTAAATCCGGTGGCTACAGTGCGTAGTGAGCAGTTAGCCGCACATGTTTACTTTTGTAGTTGATGAGGTGTAAGTCTACATAAATCTCTGTTTAGGAATAAAATGACTGAGTGAGGCTTCTGGGTCAACTAGAGGGAGTGCAAGTTGAAGAACTAGAGGTGTTTGTGTTTGGATGACCTTGAGATGCACTGGGCAAACTGGTGGGCTAGATGGTAAAACTGGGAATGTCCTTCACTTGAGCGTATTTTAAAATATACTTACATGCATGTGTTAAAGCTGACAAAATCTTAAGGAATGGGAAATACGTTGGCTCAAGTATCTGCTTAACATTAGAGCGCACGCACTTGGGAAGCTTATTTTAAATCATATGCACGCATTTACACGTGTATGGGCACCCGTGCAGTCATTTTAAAGTTACCGTCTCTGAGATTAACTTTCCAACCTATCCATGGTACAGAATTTAGCTGCAAAAGTGAATGCATGGAGATTAATACCAGTATTTAATAAACCGTGTGATGGGAGCTGCACAGTTTATAAAAAAAATAAATTGTGTATTTCACTTCTGAAAGTATGCCAATATGTTTAGTGAGTGAATATCTTATTAAAAAAAATAGCAACTGCCATGCAATCCTCTAAACCACACCCTGTAATGCCCCAGCCCAGTCCTTTTTCTACTGTAAAATGTATGCACGAAATAGAAAATGCACGCACATGCTACTCACCACACCTGCAGCCCCTTATAAAATTCTTTTTTATGCATAAAACCACTTATCAAGTCATTCCCATGGGTTTAAATGTTTTTCGTATGGGGCATGGTAAATTTTACCATGCTTACATATGAATTAAACAGCTCCATTTTTGCCTCATGGTAAGGGCTTAATAAACTGTGCACTTTTTAGCTTGCATATAAGCCTTTTAGTCAGCTGTAATCATTCTTGGATAACATTTGTGGTTGTTCTTAGCATGTGAGAAAATAATGCAAAGCAGCTGGCTTTATATTGCAAATAAATGCAGTTTAACAGTTTCACAAGATAAAGATGTGCATCTGTAAATCTTAGTAGCATGAACTGGTGAAGGTGTACAAAATGCAACTTACAGGTAAATGTATTAGAAAAAGCAGTAGCTGCTTTGTGGCAAGAAATACAGGGGAATATCTCATTGCTTACTGTACCTACTGCTGATGAGCAGAGCCATTGATTTTCAAATCAGATATCACATTTCTTGTTACTTTTTGGGGGACTGTCTGTTATATTGATCAAAGAAAACTGCACAACCATCCAAATGCACTGACATAAATATTAAAGGTCTGCCTTCTTTGCAGGCAAATTGACATGTCTCATTCTAAATCTGTTGAATCAATAATGGTTTATATCATTGAAAAAGGAAAGAAATCTCAGAATGCATTGTTAAGGGAGCTACAACATCTCATCCTCATGCAGTCTTATACTGTGGCATGTGCTGTGATTATAATAGTGCCATCAGTAAGAAAGAACGAATGGCTAGAGATAACAGATGAAAATGTGCAACTGTAGACCTAGGCGTCACTATGATAAAAGGTAACCTAAAAAGACTGTAAATCCAGAAGCTCATATTTTATTTTATTTTTTTTTTTACATTTTATAAACAATGTTTAGCTTTAAGCAGTCTACTAAAATTATTTACTTCAGAGATTTTCCTTTAGCTGGACACTTTCAGTACCTTGTATTTAGGGAGGTGGTAATGGGAGAAAGCTGGCAGTATTTTCCTGCCCCTTTGGGATTCCAGCTCAATCTGAGCCAGGGAAAGGGTCATCCACTATTAGCCCCCAGTGGAATCTACTTGGGGATTTTATAGTCCCTGCCCCCCCAAAACTGATTTCACCCCCAGTCATTGTGGCAACAATTCTTGGCTTGGTAGCCATACATTAGGGCTTCTTCCAGAACATTGCAATTGTGGGGCCCTTCATCTGGCCAATAAGTGTTGCCATTGCCTCTACTGTATCCAAGCTCTGGGAGACCGGGGAGCAGAAGACCTGACCCAGAAATCAAAAACAGGTATTCTATATAGCAGTGCATAGAACGAACACTGAGTCACCAGGCCAGCCCTGCTATTCCAGTTCTAATATCCTACCATATGAAATGATCCAACATTCACCCCCATAAGCACCTTCTCCACCCCCCCACCCCCCCCACAAACACATAAAACAAAGCCCAATCCAGATTTCCCTTTCTGCCCCTCAAGTCTGAGCTGGAAGGAAGAGAGTTTCTTACTTCCTACTGGTTTGACCTTTAGTGTTGATCTAGCACTATCTAGCAACATTACAAATTTGGACATCACATGGCAGGAATGGTATTTTTTTATGTTGTATTGGGAATTGGAACGGTGAAGAGATTTAGTTGCAGGAGGATCCTTTCTTTGGTGTGGGGTTTATTGGAATGAAGATGCTTAATGCTGCAGTCTCTTCAAGCTGGGAATTTTGTCAGATGAGATATGTATTCTTTTGAAATGGTAAAACACAATAAATTAATCTCTTTTTATTTCATTTGTGGCCCCTCAAAGTGAATGGAGGGGTCCCATGATTGAAACAAAATTAGCAACCCATTCATTTATGGTTCCCATTCAAGTCTATGGCACATTTAAGTCTATGGCTGTGTACTGCTGTGCAAAAGCAAAACTGGTAACAATAGAAACTCACTCTTGTCTGTGTGACATCATTGTCTTGTCAGAGGCAAGGCAGGAAATGTTGGCAAGGAGACCGGTTGGGGGCAATCTTGGTGCAGCATCTTTTTAACTAGCCTATAGATGTAATCTGGTCATGTGATGCTGACATCTTCCCACTGAAAGGACTGAACATGTGCAAGAAGTTCTGTATTTCCTCTAGCAATTGTTAGGGTCCTGTGCAGAGAAGCTGTCTGTCATGTTAAAAAAAAAAAAAAAAAAAAAAAGCTAGAAAAATATTTAGCACTGGTACTGATCTTCTCTGTTGCAGTGGTCTCACTCACTGTGCCAGAAAGACAGAGAGTGGCACTGCTACTTTATATCTTCACTGGGGTTGAGTCTGGGTAGGAGTGTGGAGACTGCAGCAGTGCTAGTGAATTTCTTGACTGTCTTCTGATTATAGGATAGTAGTAAGGGCAGCATACTGGCAACCTGAAGAGAAGAGCCTGGTTATGGTTAACAGCATTTTTCTGTTTGAATTGGAGAAGAAGTCAGTTAGCACCAAGAGCACACAGCACACACATATACTGTACATGTGTCTGTGTGTGGGTATGTGAGAGAGAGACAGACAGACAGACAAGACAGACAGTTATCCACACACACAATAGAGGAGGGTACTATCAGTGAGGCTACAGTTACAATATCAATAAATACATTCCTTTGTAATATCTAATAGGGATGTGAATCGTGTGATCGATCGTCTTAACGATCGATTTTGGCTGAGGGGAGAGGGAAATCTGATCGTCATGGTTGTTTGTTTTTAAAAATCGTTAAAAATCGTAAATCGGGGGAGGGCGGGAAAACTGGCACACCAAAACAACCCTAAAACCCACCCCGACCCTTTAAAACAAATCCCCCACCCTTCCGAACCCCCCAAAATGTTTTAAATTACCTGGGGTCCGGTGGGGGGGGGTCCTGGCGCGATCTCACGCGATCTCCCGCTCTCGGGCCACGGCTGAGTTAATAGAAATGGCGCCGGTGGCCCTTTGCCCTTACCATATGATAGGGCAAAGGTAGCGCCGGCGCCATTTTGGTTCCTGACACCCGACGTCACGAGTGCAGGAGATCGCTCCCGGACCCCCGCTGGACTCCCAGGGACTTTTGGCCAGCTTGGGGGGGGCTCCTGACCCCCACAAGACTTGCCAAAAGTCCAGCGGGGGTCCGGGAGCGACCTCCTGCACGCGCGCCGTATTGCCAATATTCAAAATGGCGCCGGCGCTACCTTTGCCCCTCACTATGTCATACGGGTCATTCCCTGAATGAGAACTTGAGTAGCTGAAGAACATTTGGAAGGTTTAGTCAGTAGTGTCTTACCTTCCAGTGCAGTTTTGGGGATAATAGATGATGATATTGATGGTGATGAGAGCAAGTGCCAGGAAGAGTAGGCAGCACACGTAAAGCATGAGTGATGCCCCTGGCATTTTTTTCCTCAGGCTTCACCCCAAACCTCAACCTTATTGCCAGCATCAGCCCCCAAGCGTGTAGATTAGCGATTACAGCAGACATCCCTGTTATAGAGGCTCTTTCAAGTGAGGGAGGAGCCGTATTTTGCTCAGTATATTCACTCCAGTAAGGATATTAGTAAAGGAAAGCAAATGAGGCATCCGACAAACTTTGATTCAGCAGTTTCACCTGCAGACGCAGCGCCAGGTAGCATTAGCATCAGGGGAGAGTGGCAGTACTAGCTTGAAGACCCTTTCTGCCACTCAAAGTAAAAGCTAGAGGAAAGACGTTGAAAAGGGGAAGACTATTTCCCAAGCTGGTCTCGCAGCCCTAAACATAGTCAGGAGCAGGCCAGCAGCCCCCCTGCCAAGTCTTTACAGTGGTAACCCACCATAGAGGACATGGAGTACGGTTTTGTATCATTCTCTTGGGGCAGGAGATAGGCAGCATCCAAAGTAGTAATGAGGATCATTGGGGAAATGAATGCCCTTGAGGACCAACCTCTGCAGCTAGTGGTGAATGTGGGATTTGTACATTGTACTCTCACCTTGCTTGATAGCAGCTAGGTAGAGAGTGCATCAAACTAGGTCAAGAGTACATTGTACAAATCTCATCTTTGTGTACCTTTCCTCACTCCAAATCACATCAAATCTTCACTGATGTGTACTGTGCTGTTCTTACCTCTGACTGTGCATGTAAAACTTCCCCCCGTACCCTAGACCACCACCAAAACCTCACCCTGAGTTACTAGTTGAACCTCCTACTGTGGTATAAATAGTTGAGTAATATGTGTGCCACCCCAGAGTCAGTTTCTCTCTCTCTCTCTCTCTCTTCCCCCCCCCCCCCCCCATTTCAGGCATATCACAGAGCATAATGCCAGGAAAAAAAGATGTAGTTATTTCTGGCAATAACATGCATTATGCTTTCATATGCAATTCTAAACACCCCTCATTTTCATAAACTCTGCTCAAACTCTTCCCTTTTGACTAAATTTAAAAATTTGCACACGCATCTTGTGATGTGTATTTTTTATCACGGGCATTATAGTGGGCATTAGGGATAATGCCTAATGTGATTTGATGAATGACCCTTTCTGTTTCCAGAGACAGACCATGAAGATGTCTGCTGCTTCACTAACTGTTGCAGCACCAGATAGGTGGAGTTCCAGTGGGTGCCAACATCTTGAATCATTTGTTTAAAAGGCATCCAAACTTCTGTCTGCTTAACATAGAGAAGTTTTCTCCCCTTCCCATTATGCTTTGATGAAAATACCTATTTGCTAGACCTCTCTATCTGATCATTCAAGAAGAGATTCCCATCCTTCACTGCCAAGTACAGTAAGTATGCAAAGCAACAGATGTCTCAAAATCCTCCATCTTCTCCCAACCTTGTCATATTTGTACCTCAGTTTGTCAAAAAGAAACCTGCCTAAAGAATCATGCCTCTCCCGTCTAGCTTCCAATCCTCCGGCATCTTTCTTATGGCTTATAGGATATTGCACAAGGTATGGGGCTATCCATCAGCTGGGTGTGCAGTGCAGCCCACGGATGTTCAGGCCCTGCTAGAGCTGCTTCCTGTGCCTGCCTCGGCCAGATCCCATCAGTGTGCCATTAGAGAGAAATGTCCCAAAGTGACTTTCACTGATGGGAAAATGAACCAAAACATACAAACTCCATATCTGAATTTTGTAATATAAAGAATAGGAAGGCATACACAAATCTAGGAGTGTTTCCTCAGACTTAGCTACTTCTATCATGGCTGGAACTTCAATACCTCTGAAGAATACGGTTACATCTTTAGAGGTTCAGCTAGATTCTTCATTCAAATTGTCTTCATATGTCTCTACTTTAGTTCAGCATTCCTACTTTTTCCTTATACTTCATCCGAATACTTAGACCATTTTTAGATAATAATAACTTAAAGACACTCACTTGTTCTCTTATACTCAACAAATAAGACTATTGTAATGCCATATTACATGGCCTGTCTTCCAACCAAGTTTGCAGACTTCAAACAGTACAGAATACAATAGTGAAAATAAATTTTGATAAGAAAAAAATTTGATAACGATATACCACTTCTCATTGAACTTCATTAGCTCTCACTTTCTTTCAGGATTTAATTCAAGATTGGCTGTCTAACTTCCAAAGCTTTATGCTGGGGTACTCCATCATATTTATCTAATCTTCTTATCCCGTACCTACCTACATGCACTCTTTGTGCCTTGCAACAAAAGCTATTTACCTGATAAGACTGAAACACACTTGTGAAATATTTGTTTTCCTTTTTAGCTCCCAGTCTTTGGATTTCTTTTCGTTTGGCATTACACCTTGAAAAAAAACTTAAATTTAGGAAGTCTCGTACAGCCTTCCGTTTCACAAAGGCCTTTCCAGATTAGTGTTTTCTGAGTTTACATGTATTTAAGTTTAGTTATTATAATTACTGTTATTTGATTCTGATTTCTTATTCTGATTTTAACTTCAGAATGTTTTAAGATCCTGAATTTTAATTTGTTTTTAATCACTATTAGCCTTAATGTATGGTATGTGTGTTTGTTGGGTTTTTTTCATAATTTGTAATGGTTTTCAATTTTTTCATATGTTTATTGATTATGAACATTGCATTGATATGCATATATAAGAAAGGGAATTCATCAAAATGTATAAATAATCATAATAAAGGAGAAGATAGTGTAACAATGTAGCATTAAGCATTGAGAATAAAGAACATCAAAAAGTACAGAAGACTTAAACTTATATGGAATAAGACAAAAGCTATCAATTAACTTGTCATCATACATTTAAGTTTGACTCATACACTGGTGCTATATAGATTTTAGCCAGTTGGATGAGGGAATAAGAAAACTCCTCCCTGCCCACTAACTAATGTACAAAGATTAGTATATGCTGAGATTGTATGTCCCAGGAATTAAAGGAGGTAAAAGATCGTATAGATTATACATAAGAGCTTGTATAGTAAAACTCTAAGCATACTGCATGGCATCAATTGATCCAAATCCTCAAAGGGTGCTAAAGTACAAAAAGTCAATGATCACAAACATTTCTATCATCAAACTTGGACAAGTATCCCAAAGAAACGAAGAATTACTAAGAGCCCACTAGTAAATGAAGAGAAAAAAATATACAGTGTTTGCAATCAAAGGAAAAGCTGTTTAAGGAGTTCAGCAAACTATCAAAAAGCAAAGTGTCATGGTCAGGCAGGCTGGATATGAGTTTTCCTCCAGTAGCAGCAGTACAGGGCTCTATGGCAGAGCAGGGTAGTGTCTTCTGCCTAGCCGGCCACTTCCCCTTTGGGTTGAGCATGCATATTCTGGGGGCCGGCAGGACTTCTCTGCCAGAGTGCACGGCAGATTGTGGTCAGGGCAGGCAGTGTTCAAGCAAGATTGGTATCCAGACAGAAGTCAGAGCAGGCAGAGAACAGCAAAGCAAGGGCAGAAATCAGTCCAGGTCAGCAACAGAAGTTCAGTCTGAGGGAAGCTTACTGGAAGGCAAAGTAAAGCAGGACAGGGAAGCAAGGCTGGACTGGGCAAGAACACAGACATGACAGGAACAGGGTAAATCACATAGGCAGGAATAAGGTAAAACACACACAGGCAGGAATCAGACAAAACAAGACACTGAATATATAGGCTGAAAGGGCCACTAGGAGACCCAACTAGAATAAGGACAAGGCAAGAGATAAACAGACAGACTAGGCCACTGGGAGACCTAGACCCACAGACAAGAAGGGCCAGTAGAAGACCCACAGGGAGCAAGAAAGGTCACTAGAAGGTCCACAGGGAACTGGAGCACAGCTGGGAAACACACAGACAAGGGAAGTCACTGGAAGACCTAGACAGGACAGGACAGAGAATACAGGCCTGGACAAGATAAGGCTTTATTTATTTATTTATTTATTTGGACATTGTATATACCATTGTTCCATGTAAAGATCATAACGGTTTACAAAGTAACATTCATAACTATAAATCAGCAAATAATGATGGGTTACAGCAGTAGAATTCATAAACAGATATTAACATCTATCAAATGACATGTTCTAAAACATATTACCTAAAGAACTAGGACATCAAATACAATAATATCACTAATTTCATATATTTCACATATTAGTACGTTGTGATGAGATTCTTATATTCTCTCGTTGGATGTATTCCTCGTGCTAACAGGAAAGAGACAAGACAAGGTAGGACAGAGAGGCTAGAAGATCTAAACAGGACAGGAGCTATACATAGAACAAGAGCAAGTTTAAACAGGCAAAGGTCCAAGAACAAAGAATAAGAGAGAGGTTATATAGGCAAGAGCAAAATAACAAGTGGCCAAAGGCTGAGGCTGGGAGGGAGGTTTTTATAGGGCTGGCCTTGCAGCTTCAAGGCAGTGGCTAGAGCAGGTTTGAGGGCCCCTGCTGATGGGAGGGCTGTCTAGCAGCCAGTATTGTGACAGTAATTGGGAAAGGCACAAACAGAACAGGAAATACAACATCAACAACATATACACCAGAACTGACAAAAAAATAGACTATGTCTAAGATAGGTCTGAGCAGGCATAGGAAAAACTGGACAAAAGGACAAATGCAGATTGTATAGCACAGGACTGGAGATAGTTTATCGTGTTATTGATGACTACAGGGTACTGGTATGAAAAGGTCTATCAATAGAATGACAGAATAATAGAGCATGGCTCATTCACTGGAAACTATGTAAACATATTATTTAGCTGCTCATAATATTATTTTGTCCTCATGCTTGTTGCTTTCTCTGTTTTTGAACAATGCTCAATCTGCTGCTAAGAAAATACCATTGGTATTGATATGCTTTCCAATAAAAGCCCTTCTTTGCTTTGTTTGATCAAAACATGGTTTAAGCTGTCTGATACTGTATTAGCTAATCTGATTGCACCTCCTGTATATGATGTACATTCTCTGCCTAGATGTGGGAGGGAGGGCTAGTGGTAATTTGTTAAAAAAAAAAAACAAAAAAAAAAACTTTTTAGGCTTATCCCTTGTCACCATTTCAATTGTCCCTTTGTTTGAAGTTTTGTTATATAAATCAAAACTATTTAATCCATATTTAATATATTGTCTCATCTGGATTGTTGGAACATAACAGCTCCTTATTAATTGAATTACTCGCTAGCATGAGTTTGGATCCTAATTCAACAATAGTTTTAGAGGATTTTAATTTATACCCAGTTGTTTCCCCAGGTCGCCAGCGTGCAATGGAGTGGGAACAAATAATTTCACTCCAACACACAAAATTGGTCATATTCTTGACTTATTGTTTATTGGAAAGAATTTTTCTGAGTATGCATCTTAAATTAGCATACCCAATGTACCCTGCTTGGATCACAAATTAATAGCTGCTTCACTTAAACTACATAAAATAATTCTCCCTATCAAACTCCAAAAATACCTTTTAATTCCATAAAAAAATAGATCCTGAAGAATTAAGAGCAAGATTAGTTCCTAACCTCATATCATCTAATTGACATTGTATCTTCAACCACACATTGGGTTGCATCTTCAACCACACATTACTTTCTAATGCTGATAATGTAATTCCTATTCAAACCAAAACCCTGGCAGAGAAAAAAAAAAGAGAGAGAATGCCACATGGTACACTAATGAGCTAAGAAGTTCCAAATGTTTTTAATGCAAATTAGAATAAAAATGGAGAAATGTACCTTCCACAGAAAATCTTTCCAGATATAGGATACAATTAAGCAAATACTGTAAACAAATAAATGAAGCAAAAAAACCTCTTAATATTCCAATAAAATATGATATCCAATTTAATGCAAAACTGCTGTATTCCACTGTAAATCATTTAACTAAACCTTAGTGATCTAAGCCTAATAAAGAAATCAGCTGTTTAGCCCCTGCTAGATGTATCGAGTTTGCTGATTTTTTCACAGAAAAAATTGAAAATTTGAATAAGAACTTTCCTGACACCCCTGACTTGCAAGCATTAGCTCAGTGTTCAGCTGTCACCTCCTGGGACATATTTTCTCCAATTTTCAGCATAGAGATTCATCAAATAATTTCAAAACTTAATCCCGCAAACTGCCCTCTTGATCCAATTCCGGTCAATGCACTTAAGATAATCCATATGAACTTCTCTCCTTATCTAGCCAAATTAGTAAATCTATCCCTGCAAGTATGAGATTTACCCAACTCCCTTAAAACTGCCTCAATATGTCGAATATTAAAAAAAGCCTTCAGTTAGTCCTAAGAATCAATTTAGTTACAGACCTATCTCTTCAATACCGTTCTTGGCTAAAATAACGGAGAAACAGCTTGACTCAGTTTAAATGGTGCTAGGTGGCAGAGGATTCAAAAATGACTGCCATGCAGCTCATAGCATTGTGAGCTCATTAGGCCCTCTGTGATTAAATTCTTTCTTCTTCTGTTATCGTACCCTAAATGGGTTGGAAGAAGAAAGCGAAGTTCTTTCCCTGCTGTCCCAATATTGTCTCCATTCACTGAACCAATGGAGCATCGCATTGTTCATGGTTTGCCTGTGCCTCCGGGATGGGAAATTTTGGAGTGTTCAGGAGGGAAAGTTGAACTCCCATCTCTCTCAGGCTCGTCGGCATTGCTGAGCCCGGATGCTGGAATGCCTTCATGGGATCCTGCTGCTCTTCATGCTTCTCTATTGTACTGGAGAAACTCACAGAACGAGGAAGTGTTTGCATCATCCCTGGTGTCAGGGCTTGCAGAGAGAGATCCTTGAGCAGTATTAATCGGCATTAACATCTCCGTGGAACCTGGGTTGGATGGCATCTTTATGGAAGAAGCTGGACTGACAGAGAATGTACTGGTCACACTAAGATTTCTCCTTTGGTTGCTCCAAAGCCTTTCTTACCAGTAAGACTCTCTCATTTTACATCTGACTCTGTTTGGGATGTTATAGAAATGTTGAGCAATACTGTTGTTTCACAGTTAACTCCTTTGGTTGAGAAGAGTTTAAATCTTGAGGAACAAATTCCGTCTTTGAAGAACTTTTGTCTGTCTTCTCTCGGCAGATTGAAGATTTGAAATAAAAAATGGATTTAGTACAAGAATCTGTGGTAAAGAGGAATTATAATGCTCAAGTGAGATTGGAAAATTTGGAGAACTCAGTCAGAAGTAAGAACTTAAGATTTAATAGTTTTATCGTTACCCTTGGTATCTCCAAGAAATATGTTTAAAAGATATTTAACTTGATACACTTGATTTTACACTTTGTAAAATGGAAAATGATAAATAAAATAAAATAAAAAAAAGATATTTAACTGAAATTTTGCAAGTTCCTGATCAGTCCGTGCCATCAGTCCCTAGGATTTATTATATTCCACCATATAAAATGACGAAGAAGATTTGGCTGATAGTCAAGAAAAGTGAGACCCTGTGACTATTGAAGGGAGTAATTTGGATAGAACATAAATCTTGGAGACTTCTGACAGTTCCCTTGCTATTCCCTCTACAATGATTGCTGCTTTGGCTCTGGAAGACTAGCTTTTGAGACTTTAGGCATTTTGAAGTTAAAGATTTTACATCTAAAGAAGAAGGTACTTCCACATGTTTGTAAATTAACCCAGAAAAAGCATAGACAATTTCTCCTAATGAGACCTCTGGTTTTTTAGATTGGTGGCTTTCTTTCTTAAATTTCCTTGCAAATACCTTGTAAGATATAATAAGATCTCACATATTTGTTATGATCCAGCTCAATTGTCTTTTTTTTTTTTTTAAAGTGATAAGTGGTGTAGAGTGGTTTAACACTGTCTTTGTATCTAGCTAATTCCTTTGAATGCATTGCGTTCCTTTATTTGGCTACAGTTGCTGCTTTTTTTTAACATAGTAATTATTTGTTTTCTTCTTGGGGTAATGTAATTGTACCCCCTCTTATATTTGAGGACTTTAAATAAGAATTTATTTCTTTTTTTAAATTTTATTTATGTTTTTTCCACTTTCCATGTGTAATTCTTGATATTCTTTTCTTAACATTAAATCTTGGAAAATATTTTTAAATTACAAATAAAGAGTTAAAAAAATAGTGCAAGTTGGGTGGGTTAAGGACTGAGGGGGGGGGGGTGGCTTTTTTTTAATACAACAAATATGAAAATACACAAAAATATTTAGGTATTTATGTACAGGACCATATTGCAGTTTGTTCCATTGAGAACAAACTGAAAATGGCCTCATTCATTGTATTTTTTAATTTGTTTAAAACAAAAGCACATTCTTAATTGCTAATAGAAGTGAAAATATCAAACAACTATTCTGAAAACATTTGGAGAGACATAAGATTACCAAAAGATGCAATCCAAAAAAATGTGGCAGAAAGATACAGAAGTAGTCCCAATTGTCTTTGAGACCACAACTTGTTGCAACAATCCAAGCACAAATATCAAAAAAGAAAACAACTTATATGACTAAGTGGCAGCAACAGCTGAGCATGTCCTCAGGATCAGTGGCCAGCGCTTACTGGATAACTACATAGTTAGCTGTCTATGTGGTGGGTGGGTATACATAACTGGGAGAGCTGAGTGTAAGGAAGGCATCCTTTACTGGTGTCGGGGGGGGGGGGGGGGGGGGTGTAAGCCCTCCGGATACTCCATAAACCCTTTTCGAAAGGGTATAGACAATGTGGGCCCCTGTGTGGAACAGTAGCCAAAATGCTGCAAAGGAAAGTCCAGGTGTCTACCTTGTCAACAGGCAGAGTCCAAGTCCAAGCACTGAGTGGATCAGATGGAAAGCAACAGAGAGTAATAGAAGATCCAGGGTCAGGGCAGGTGACAGGCAAGCGAAATCCAACACAGTCCGGAGTCGAGGCAGGCAGCAAGCAGGCAGAGTCCAGAGTGGTCCGAGGTCAGGAAGGGCAGCAGGCAGGCAGAAGCAGCATCTAGAACCTGCAACATGACGAGCAAGGCAGGGACCAGGAACAGGCCAAGGAACCAATCCAGTGGGAGCACTGAGAGGAGAGGATCACCGTGCTGGTGGCTGAAAAGAATCTAAGTACTGCTTGGGTTAAAATGTAAAAGTATTGGGGAGAAGTAAAACTATTGGGCTATATTGTTTAGTGTGTTTGTGTGTCTGTATTAAATAGCTAGTCAGAGGACAGAAAAAAAACCCCAAGAGTTTTGTGTGTTTTATATTAAATAGTAGTCAGAAAGGCAGGCAAAAAACAAAATTTTGTGTGTTTCTATTTCCCACCCCTCTCCCTCTCAACCCTAGCCCATCCTTTACTTTATAGGCAGGTGACACTTTCACACTATTAAGAAATAAATACAATTAATTAAAAAAAACAAAAATTAATCAGCCTTTTAACAAATTCAGAAATTTCCCACACCTTATCAAGAGTTAATCATTCCCTTGTAAGTCACTACCAGATATATAGTGATTACACTCACACATTTAAAGAACCCTAAATGTACACAGTCCTACACCCACAGCAACCTAAAACTTAACTGAGAACTGAACAACTTTAAAATGAAGGCAGCAGTCCAGCAGCAAGAGTGGGGCTTCCTAGCCTTCTGCATTGAGTGTCACATGTATGATTCTTTTACCCGCCGGTGAGAAATTGCACATGTGCATCTGATGCAAAGAGCTCCTGTCTCTCAGAGAACAAGTCTGATCTCTGGAGGCTAGGGTGGCTGAACTGGAGGAGATGAGTCAGACAGAGAGGTATATAGATGAGACCTTCAGGGATATTGTTGCCAAGTCCCAACTCCAGTCTGGCAGCCCAGGTGCTGCCTTGGAGGAGGAAGGTCTCATGATTGGAGAGCATGAACTTAGTGCAGCAGAAAATGATCCTGTAGTAAGGACCTGCTCTCCAGGAGGTGCATTGTACTCTTGCACTGAGGATGTGTCTCCAAGGGCTACTGCCCAGGAGGGAAGGGATAGGTCAGCCACCATAGTTGGTGATTTGATTATTAAGAATGTAAACATCTGGGTGGCTGGTGGCCATGAGGATCGCCTGGTAACATGCCTACCTGGGGTGAAGCTGGCAGACTTCACATGTCACCTAGATAGGATATTAGACAGTGCTGTGGAGGAGCCTGATGTCGTGGTACATGTGGGCACCAAAGACATAGGAAAATGTGGGAGGGAGGTTCTGGAAACCAAATTTAGGATCTTATATAGATTTTAGGCAGTGCTGTGGAGGAACCTGATGTCATGGTACATGTGGGCACCAAAGACATAGGAAAATGTGGGAGGGAGGTTCTGGAAGCCAAAGCTGAAATCCAGAACCTCCAGGATAGCATTCTCTGAAATGCTCCCTTTTCTACACACAGGTCCCCAGAGGAAGGCAGAGCTCTGGAGTCTCAATGCATGGTTGAGACGATAGTGCAAAGAAGAGGGATTCAGTTTTATAAGGAACTGGGGAACCTTTTGGGGAAGGGGCTCTTTTCCGAAGGGATAGACTCCACCTTAACCAGGGTGCTAGTGCTAACCTTTAAAAAGGAGATAGAGCAGCTTTTAAACTAAATCAAAGGGGAAAGCGAACAGTCCCTCAGCACATGGTGCAGAGGGAGGTATCTTCGTAACTTACTAATGAAGCATTAGAGTTAGGGCATCCCAACAAAGAGATTCCAATAATAAGAAAAGTAGTCCAAGTGCCTATAAATAAAAACTCACCTGAACTAAAAGATTCCAATGTATCCCTGTCAACTGAAAAGCAGAATGTTAATACAAAAAACCCCCCACATTTTGAAATGTTTTTATGCTAATACTAGAAGTCTAAGAAGTAAGATGGGAGAATTAGAGTGTATAGCAGTGAATGATGACATAGACTTAATTGGCATCTCAGAGACATGATGGAAAGAGGGTTAACCAATGGGATAGTGCTATGCCAAGGTATATTGCAGTGACAGAGAGGAGCATCTTGGTTGTGGGGTGGCACTTTATGTCCAGGATGGATTAGAGTCCAACAGGATAAAGATCCTGCCTGAGACTAAATGCACAATTGAATATTTATGGGTAGAAATCCCTTGCTTTTTGGGAAAGAATATAGTGATAGGACAGTCTACTGGCCAATCTTCTGAGACGGACAGTGAGATGCTAAGAGAAATTAGGAAAGCTAACCAAATTGATAGTGCAGTAATAATGGGAGATTTCAATTACCACAATATATCTATATCAATTAGTCCAGTATACAACGAAAACAACAGTATACTTAAAACAATCATGTTGTATCAATGGAGTTTTTGTGACTTTTCTGAAAATAAATTTGTGAATCGATTTATCTTAATATATTGGACCATCAACCTACCCCTGGTTTGCAAGTATGTAACTTGTAATTTTTACCGCTACTGGTCTTTTTAATCATCGGTCCATAACCCATATGTCTTTTTTATATTTGTATATTTGCAAATTTTTGCTTTTAATTGTTTCTTGCTTTTTCATAAAAATGTGGAAAAGGCACTTCCCTTTAATGGCGCTATCGCGCTTCAAGAGTCCAAGATCCGGAGTTTAAGAATGCAAGTCTGACGTATCCACATTTCGTGGGCTGCTGCTTCAGGGACTGCACTGGACAGTTCACGATGTGAAATATTCTCTGGTCGGGGTCTGTTAGTTGCACATAACTTCCCAAATTTTATTTGAGGTCCAAATTAATTACTCTCTAAGAAATTAAAAGTTATTCAAGTTATTTATTCACTAAGCAAAATCTTAATAATGGAATGCACATCCTTGGACATTTTACTGCAAAAGTATCGTGACTTACCAGACCTTGCCGCCATTTCCTCTTATCGGCGTTTGAACAAGGGAGAGCGCGAGAATGAGACTGCTTATATGTAAATTTACATACTTTACCTGATTACTAATGTGGCATGATGAGCTGTCACTCACATGAAGTGTATCCATTCAATCTCTTTGTTAAGCCCGTACAACTCCGGAGGACTCGAACCACAGACCTTGGTGCTAAAAGATAAACTAGCATCTCCTGCTATCAGCAGAGCTATTAGAAAACATTGGGAAATCTTTCAAGAAATTCATCCTTCATTTCAAGAACCCATTTATATTGCTTTCTCCAGGGGCAGAAACATGAAGGACCATGTTGTTCATTCTAGCATGCATAATCCCCCAGTAACAGTGGAGAACATGAAAAGTTGTACCAAATGCTCACACTGTCCTTTAAAATCTTCATAGACCACCATAAAAATGCAATCAGGACAAATAGCGGCTTTACCTTACTTTACCTGCAACTCATCACAAGTTGTGTATGCAATTTTCTGTCCATGCCCTCTAGTGTACGTGGGTATGACCAAGCATCCATTACGCACCCTTCAATGCTGCCTAAATACTGGCAGAATGGAGGAACCCCTAGTAGCCCATTTTAAGGAATTTAATCACGTCTATACTGACATTTCATGGACAGTAGGGATGTGAATCGTTTTTTGACGATTTAAAATATCGTCCGATATATTTTAAATCGTCAAAAATCGTTAGGGCCACGATACAATACCAATTCCCCCGATTTATCGTCAAAAAATCGTAAATCGGGGGAAGGGGGAGGGCAGGAAAACCGGCACACTAAAATCCCCTAAAACCCACCCCCGACCCTTTAAATTAAATCCCCCACCCTCCCGAACCCCCCCCCAAATGCCATAAATTACCTGGGGGTCCAGCGGCAGTCCGGAACGGCAGCGGTCCGGAACGGCCTCCTGCAATTGAATCGTGTTGTCTTCAGCCGGCGCCATTTTTCAAAATGGCGACGCAAAATGGCGGCGGCCATAGACCAACACGATTCGACTGCAGGAGGTCATTCCGGACCCCTGCTGGACTTTTGGCAAGTCTTGTGGGGGTCAGGAGGCCCCCCCCAAGCTGGCCAAAAGTCCCTGGGGGTCCAGCGGGGGTCCGGAAAACGATCTCCTGCCGCGAATCGTTTTCCGTACGGAAAATGGCGCCGGCAGGAGATCGACTGCAGGAGGTCATTCAGCGGCGGTCTGGAACCCCCGCTGAACGACCTCCTGCCGTCGAAGCGTGTTGGTCTATGGCCGCCGCCATTTTGAAAAATGGCGCCGGCTGAAGACAACACGATTCAATTGCAGGAGGCCGTTCCGGACTGCTGCCATTCCAGACCGCTGCTGGATCCCCAGGTAATTTAAGGCATTTGGGGGGGTTCGGGAGGGTGGGGGATTTAATTTAAAGGGTCGGGGGTGGGTTTTAGGGGATTTTAGTGTGCCGGCTCACGATTTTCACGATTTTCACGATACTTTAAACACCCAAACAGCAACAATATGATTCCCTCCCCCTCCCAGCCAAAATCGATCGTTAAGACGATCGAGGACACGATTCACATCTCTAATGGACAGTACTAGAAGTAGTATCAGCACACTGGAGAAGAGGAGACAGAGTCAAATGTCTTTGTCAAAGTGAACAAAAATGGATTTTTCAACTCAAATCAGTGGCTCCGTTTGGGCTTAACAAAGAGGTTGAATGGATACACTTCATGGGAGTGACAGCTCATCATGCCACATTAGTAATCAGGTGAAGTATGTAAATTTATATATAAGCAGTCTCATTCTTGTGTTCTCCCTTGTCCAAACACCGATAAGAGGAAATGGCGGCAAGGTCTGGTAAGTCACGATACTTTTGCAAATATAAAAAAGACATGTGGGTTATAGACCGATGATTAAAAAGACCCGTAGCGTTAAAAATTACAAGTTACATACTTGCAAACTGCTGGTAGTATGATGGTCCAATATATTAAGATAAATCGACTCACAAATTTATTTTCACAAAAGTCACAAAAACTCTATTGATACAAAGTGACTGTTTTAGATTTCAATTACCCCAATATTGACTGGGTAAGTGAAACATCAGGAACATGCAAGAGAGATAAAGTTCCTGGATGGAATAAATTACAGTTTTATGGAGCAATTGGTTCAGGAGTCGATGAGAAAGCGAACAGTTTTAGATCTAATTCTCAGTGGAGTGCAGGATTTGGTGAGAGAGGTAATGGTGGTGTAGCCACTTGGCAATAGTGATCAGTAGATGATCAAATTTAATGACTAGAAGGGAGACAGTAAGTAAATCCATGGCTCTAGCACTAAACATTCAAAAGGAAAATTTGATAGAATGAGAAAAATAGTTTAAAAAAAATTTGAAAGGTGCAGCTACTAAAGCAAAAATTATTTTTTTCTGAAATTTCAGAAAAATTAAATCGTTTTTTGGTTCTCCTGAACCATTCTGAATTAGGCAATTTTGTTGAAATTGCCTAATTCAGGAAAAACGATTGCACATCCCTAGTGCTTACATGTGACAGTCTTGCCCCTGCCCCTTTTCCACCTCCTCATTCTTCCCAGCTTCTTAAAAGTTGTGTTGCTCATGCACGTATGTGGCTGTTTTTGCACAAGCAATGCTTTTAAAATCTACCGCTTAAAGACAAGTGCAGTTCCAGGGACTAGAGATAGGCAAATATATTTCATATAAAATGAAATGTACAGATCAGTTAGCCTGATCTCAGTTTGATGGGAATTTGTGGAATCACTAAAGGAAATGATTGTGGAGTATCTTGAATCTAATGAGCTGCATGATTCAAGGTACTATGGTTTCCTTTGGTAAAACCTTGTCAAACAAGTCTGATCATATGTTTTATTAGATTATCAAGGAATTAGATCAGGATGTGAGTATTGAATATGGTACCAAAAATCAAAGCGGAAGCTGATCCAAGATGGCTAGCAGCAAAAAACCGAAGAGAGGATCGGTATAAAAAAGGACTTTTATTGTATCTTGTCCGACTCTGGCCAAGTTTTGTTCTTCTAGGAGCTGCCTCAGGGGCTTAATAACCACATCTGTTAACTCCTCCATGAGCACATTACTTTTGAAAATGATGAGTTATTAAATATAGGATCTTTTCATACGTTGACAGTCACTATCATACTCCACGGCGCGCTGAGGCTGCTCACAATAAGCACAAACATTGATGTTGAGGCTATCACAACACTAGCGTGGCTTCAAACAATAAGTATACTTTTCATTCTTAATTTACAACGTGCGCAAGTTATAAAATCAAGGGTTGGCGCATGCAAGGGGGTGCACGCACTGCTTTCCCCCGTTCCCTCCCAGGCCGCTCCAAAATCGAAGCGGCCTGAGAGGGAATTTCCCTTCCCCCTAGCCTGAACTTCCCACCCCTTCCTCTAACCTTTCCCCCCAGAGCCCTACTCTAACTCCCCCTGACCTTTATTTTACCTTTTGCGCATGCCAGCGACTACTGACCCGCGATCCCAAATATGGCCGCTGTGCCAGGAGCCTGACCCCACCCCTGCCCGTCCCCACCCCGCCCCTTTTGTAAAGCCCAGGGACTTACATGCGCGCCACCAGGCCTTTTGAAAATCTGGCCCAAAGAACATAAGATTTGACATACTGGGTCAAAACAAATGTGTATCAAGCCCAGTATCCTGTTTCCAACAGTGGCCAAACCAGGTCACAAGTAGAGATGTGTATCATTTTTCGCCCGAATTAGGAAATTGCATGAAATTTCCTAATTCGTTGCGGTTTCGGAGGTCCCGAAACCCAAAATGAAATTTCCCCGAATTTCGGGGAAATTTCGTTTTTCGGGTTTGCCTGCGGAGAGGGGCACAATTTTTTTTTTAAATTAAAAAAACCACCCCAAACCACCCCAAACATTTAAATTAACTATTATACACCACCCCCCCCCCCCATCCCGATCCCTCCCCAAGACTTACAAAGATCCCTGGTGGTCCAGCGGGGTCCCGGGTTCCATTTGCCCTCCATGCCCTACTGCAGCCGTGCGCCTCAAAATGGTGCCGAATAGTCTGAACTACCATGTCACAGGGGCTTTCGGTGCTATTGGTCAGCCCCTGTCACATGGCCATCGGCACCATCTTGTGCTGCTATCATGTGACAGGAGCTGACCAATGGCGCCAAAAGCCTCCTGACCCCCCCAAGGCTTGCCAATAATCCCTGGGGGTCCAGCAGGGGTCCGGGAGCGATTTCGTTGTCGGCTGCCAGTAACCAAAATGGTGCCGATAGCCTTTGCCCATACTATATCACAGAGGCTTTCGGCGCCATTGGTCAGCTCCTGTCACATGATAGGAGCACAAGATGGCGCCGATGGCCATGTGACAGGGGCTGACCAATAGCGCCGAAAGCCCCTGTGACATGGTAGTTCAGGCTATTCGGCACCATTTTGAGGCGCACGGCTGCAGTAGGGCACGGAGGGCAAATGGAACCCGGGACCCCGCTGGACCACCAGGGATCTTCGTAAGTCTTGGGGAGGGATCGGGATGGGGGGGGGTTGTAAAATGCTTCTAAATGTTTTTAAATGCTTGGGGTGGGTTTTTTTAAGCTTCGTTTACCGATTCGTTTTTCGGCCCGGTTTCGGATTTCCTCGTTTCGTTTTTCGAAAAAACGAAACGAGAAAACCCGAATTGTACCACGAAGTATCCGAACCGAAAAACGACCCGGTAGAAAAAAACGAAGCACATCTCTAGTCACAAGTACCTGGCAGGATCCCAAGGAGTAGACAGATTCCATGCTGCTTATCCCAGGGATAAGAAGTGAATTTCTTCAATTTCACCTTAATAAAAGGTTTATGGACTTTTCCTCCAAGAACTTGTCCAAACTTTTTTTAAACACAGACGGGTAGATTTTAAAAGGGTTACGCGCATAAGGTAAACCTTTTAAAATGCCCCTGCGCGTGCATAGGCTCGGCGATGCACGCAAGCCCTGGGACACGCGTAAGTTACAAGGCTTCGCTAGGGGGGGCATATCGGTTGGGCGGCGCGACGTTCGGGGCATTCTGGGGGGCATGTCGGAGGGCGTGGTGCCGCCCGGGGGTGTTCTGGGGGTGCGACCGAGGCCTTCGGAACAGCCCCTGGGTCGGGAGATGGCGTGCCAACAGCCCGCTGGCATGCACGAGTTACGCCTGCCAGAGGCAGGCGTAACTTTTACAACAAGGGTAAGGGGGGTTTAGATAGGGCCGGGGGAATGGGTTAGGTAGGGGAAGGGAGGGGAAGGTGCCGTGGGGGGGGGGGAGGGAACGGGCAGCACTTGCAGGGCTCGGTTCACGCAAGTTGCACAAATGTGCACCCCCTTGCACGCGCTGACCCCAGATTTTATAAAAATCCACGTACTTTTGTTTGCATCTGGTGCATGAACAAAAGTATGCGTGCACGCTGTTTTTTAAAATGTACCCCAGAGACATTAACATCTTTTACCACATCCTCTGGCGATGAATTTCAGAGCTTAATTATGTATTAGGTAAAAAAATATTTTCTCTTATTAGTTTTAAATATATCACCTAGTAGCTTCATTGTGTGTCCCCTAGTCTTTGAACTCTTTGAAAGAGTAAACTAACATTTATTCCTTCCACTTTATTCATTATTTTATAGACCTGTCATATCTCCCTTCAGCTGTCACTGCTGTACACTGAATATTCCTAAACTCTTTAGTCTTTCCTCATAGGGGAATCATTCTAACCCCATTTATTAATTTGGTTGCCCTTGTCTGTATCTTTTCTAATTCTGCTATATCTTTTTTGAGATGTGGTAACCAGAATTGCACACAATAGTCAAGATGAGGTTGCACCGAGTGATACAGAAGCATTGTGATAGTGTCTTATATTCTCCCACAGAAGGAAATATTAAATGAAGTATATAATAAGGAAATGAGGGAGGGTTCAGTCATTGGACTGTTTTTGTTGAATATTTACATACGTACTATTGCAGAAAAAAATTATTTTTCCAGATGCAAAGATATGTAACTTTTGATGGAGTAGAAAAAAAATGAGAAAATATAAGAAAGCCTGGCAGTAATGATATAAACCAAAAACAAAGAAATGTCACACATTTGAACTGTAGAAATCCCAGGGAGCAGAACACGATGGGGGCCAATTGGATATTGATGTGAACCAAACAAAAGAAAGATCTTGGATTGATCATATTTGACAATCTCTAGGCTGCAAAATCATACAACGAGTTGGTGAATAGATCAAGAGGAATGCTATGGTGAATAGAGACAGGTCTTATCTGTAGGAAAGAGTTAGCAATAATGTCTCTGTACAAATCATTGATGAGACCTCATCTGGAGTAAAAACACTGACGTGACAAAAGAAGCATAGCTCTTCAAAGCTTGTAAAAAATGTATTAAGTTAGTACAAATAAAGGATATCACCTACAGCTTAGGGCTATGAAAATAGTCTGTATCATATATCTTGTAGTACTTCATTGACACTACAGCGGTGATGACTTAACACAGTATGAAATGATATAAAGTTCCTATGCTGCTTTCAGAACAATTTGCCTTTTAAACTCTACTGGAAGTAGATATTCACCAGTGACAAATTGTAAAAGATACTTTCTTTACATATGCATTAAGTATATGGGTACAGCATAGAAAGAGTGATTATTAAACAAATATTATAGATGAATTGGGCACATTTTATTATTATTATGCACTGATTGCATTCAAATTGTTCACTAAATCAAATGTGGATATTTGAATCACAAGGATTCCTATTTTCTCATAATTGTTTCTTATCACTTCCAAACCAGATGCTGTACCTGAAATCTCAAAAACTATTCAACCGAAAATGTCAGATTTTAGAATAGTTATGCATTTTCCATTTTTAATTCATTCCTGGCATGGAAACATTTCAGTGTATACCTCAGTATTACTCTATTCTCCTTTTCAAAGACTATAAAAATTTGGTCTTTTATTGCATGTGTTGTCCCTGGTTTCCATCAGGTATAGTGTCACATAGGGGATAATTTTAAAAACCATTTATACACATAAAACACAATGGCTTGATAAAATAATTGCCAATGGGTTGTGCACCTTTTTGCTTGTATTCCAATTTTGCACATACTTTTGTGTGGACAAAAAAGAAATGCTGCAGGGGCACAGCTGGGGAGAATTCAGAGTTCAGATTAATGTGCATACTTCCGATTTTAAAATACTATGCATGTACAATAAATTCATATTCATAGGTTACGCCTTGCAAAAAGCCAGGATAACTTTGTATGAGTGAGTTGGTGAACATTATTGTACATAATTTTCAAAGCAAACTTTCCCGGGTAGCTGCTGTATAAATTACCCACAGTGTTATAAAATTACTCTCATAAAATACCATTTTCAAAGTAAGTTAATTGTCTGAAACCTGCCCACAGTGTATGCAGGGTACATTACACTTTAACCAGGTACATTTTCAAAGGAGCTCTGCATGTAAATGCAACATATTATTAAAGCAATTTTCAAATGTCCATTACGCACAGAGAAGGTAAATTTCAAAGCGGCATGCAGGCCTACATTGATGCATGTGTGTTGGCGAGTGCACAGGCCCAGGGACGCAGCAATTGAATGTTATAAAATAGCTTGGATGCACTTCCGTGTGTGCCCTATTTTGAAACTGGGCGCTCACTAGGGATGTGAATCGTTTTTCAACGATTAAAATTATCGTCCGATAATGTTTATATCGTCTTAAATCGTTATAGAACACGATACAATAGAAATTCTAACGATTTATCGTTAAAAATCGTTAAATCGTGTTAGTGCGCACTAAATCGAGTTAGTGCGCACTAACTGAAAATGATACAAATAAACACTTTCCAGGTCACTGAAGGTCAGTTAGGAATGAATATGTGTTCCTATTGGCTGGCTGCCCTCTTATCTATTGATGTTACCAAGGTTACCACTGAGGTGATGGTTGGGGGGATGGGAAATGGAACTGGAAACTAACGAACACCAACAGAAAATGAAACAAAGTGTTCACACTTCCCAGGTCAGTAAAGGTCACTTAGGAATGAATATGTATGTATGTATTCCTATTGGCTGGCTGTGCTCTTATCTATTGATGTTACCAATATGGTTGGGGGGATGTGAAATGGAAACAGTTGGAAGCTTGACAAAAAAAGTAATGTAATGATCAGCACTCACGTGACTAGAACTTGTTTGTTTATTATTTTTGTTAGCAGGCACCTGAAATGCTAGTGCATGTTGAATTTGCCAATCACTGTGCATTTTAGAAAGGTGGTCCTGGCTGGAACTGTACACAGTTCAAATATATGTAATTGATTGTTGGTAAGTGTATTTTTTAAGTAGCCACACTGGCACCAGTATGTTTACTTTTCCTCCTACTTAACTCACTAGCTCAGCTTTGTAAGAAGGGCTTCTCTGCTTGTGTGTTGTTTTTGTTTGGTGTGAGGAGAGCAGAAACATCAGATCTTTATTCAATCTACTACAGTCATCTCTTACAGTGCCCTATCCCTATTAATACCAGGAGTGTTGTGATCTTCCTGCACACAGTGCCCTAACCCTGATACCAGTCTGAGACAGCTCCCTCCCTGCATTACTAGTGAGAGGCTGGCTTCACAGACAGGGGGGAGCTGCCTGACCCTCACTCCTGACTTCCCCCATGTCCCAGCTAGTGAATGGTGTGTGGGTGAGGGGGGGGGGGGGGAGGATGGTGAAGTCTGAGACAGCTCCCTCCCTGCATTACTAGTGAGAGGCTGGCTTCACAGACAGGGGGGAGCTGCCTGACCCTCACTCCTGACTTCCCCCATGTCCCAGCTAGTGAATGGTGTGTGGGTGAGGGGGGGGGGGGGGAGGATGGTGAAGTCTGAGACAGCTCCCTCCCTGCATTACTAGTGAGAGGCTGGCTTCACAGACAGGGGGGGGCTGCCTGACCCTCACTCCTGACTTCCCCCATGTCCCAGCTAGTGAATGGTGTGTGGGTGAAGGGGGGGGGGGAGGATGGTGAAGTCTGAGACAGCTCCCTCCCTGCATTACTAGTGAGAGGCTGGCTTCACAGACAGGGGGAGCTGCCTGACCCTCACTCCTGACTTCCCCTATGTCCCAGCTAGTGAATGGTGTGTGGGTGAGGGGGGGGGGCGGATGGTGAAGTCTGAGACAGCTCCCTCCCTGCATTACTAGTGAGAGGCTGGCTTCGCAGACAGGGGGGAGCTGCCTGACCCTCACTCCTGACTTCCCCCATGTCCCAGCTAGTGAATGGTGTGTGGGTGAGGGGGGGGGGAGGATGGTGAAGTCTGAGACAGCTCCCTCCCTGCATTACTAGTGAGAGGCTGGCTTCACAGACAGGGGGGAGCTGCCTGACCCTCACTCCTGACTTCCCCCATGTCCCAGCTAGTGAATGGTGTGTGGGTGAGGGGGGGGGTGGAGGATGGTGAAGTCTGAGACAGCTCCCTCCCTGCATTACTAGTGAGAGGCTGGCTTCACAGACAGGGGGGAGCTGCCTGACCCTCACTCCTCCGGGGTATTGTGATCTTCCTGCACACAGTGCCCTATCCCTGATACCAGGGGTGTTGTGATCTTCCTGCATGCAGTGCCCTATCCCTATTAATACCAGGGGTGTTGTGATCTTCCTGCATGCAGTGCCCTATCCCTATTAATACCAGGAGTGTTGTGATCTTCCTGCATGCAGTGCCATATCCCTATTAATACCAGGAGTGTTGTGATCTTCCTGCATGCAGTGCCCTATCCCTGATATCGGGATGTGTGCAAGAAGATCACAACACCCCCGGTATCAGGAATAGGGCACTGTGTGCAGGAAGATCACAACACCCCCAGTATCAGGAATAGGGCACTGTGTGCAGGAAGATCACAACACCCCTGGTATTAGGGATAGGGCACTGTGTGCAGGAAGATCACAACACTCCTGGTATTAATAGGGATAGGGCACTGTGTGCAGGAAGATCACAATACCCCTGGTATCAGGGTTAGGGCACAAGTTCTAGTCACATTGACTGATCACATTACTTGTTTTGTCAAGCTACCAACTGTTTCCATTTCCCATCCCCCATATACTGTCAGTGGGAAGCATGGTAACATGAATAAATAAGAGGGCAGCCAATAGGAATACATATTCATTCCTAAACTGACCTTAACTGACCTGAAAAGTGTCAAATTGTATCATTTTCAGTTAGTGCGCACTAACTCCCAGTTAGTGCGCACTAATCGGAAAAAACGATTTTTAACGATTTTTTAACTAAAAAATTGTGCCTAACACGATTTTCTTGCCCTGCCACACGATTTCTATCGTTAAGACGATATGGAAAACGATTCACATCCCTAGCGCTCACAGCCGCTTATGAGCCACATCTACGACATGACCAGTTTCACAAGTTTGTCTACCAGTTCGCCCAGTATCGAGCTAGATCCTCCAAACCCCTCCTCTCCCGATCCTATAAACCACTCAGGGATGGCTGTTTTTTGGTTTTTTTTAAACTTACACCTCCTCCATAGCAGAAGTAAAGTTATGCGGCACTGGACCTGGGTGTGTGCCCAGGCGCATAAGTATTTGAATGCACATGTCTTGGCCCTGCCCCTGAACACCCACACCCCACCCACACCATGCCCTTTTTGGAATTGGCGTGAGATGTTCATGCTTTGGGTGATGCGTACGCATGTAGGTGACTTTCAGAGTCTGCTGAGTGCGTGCATGTCCTAATTTTGGCGCACGCCCGGCTTTTAAAATTTACATCTTAAAGTGCACTTACACGTGTTAAACCTATTGCAAGTCAATAGCATAAATCCTTTTGAAAATTGCCTCCTTTGCAAAGGTCTATCCGGCTAACTTTAAGACAGGTCTATGGAATGACAGACTTAGCCGGATAAGTATCCAGCTAACCCTGAATATTGGAGTTAGTCAATTAACTGATCTGGCTAACTCAGTGTTAGAATCCAGCCGCCTTCCAGACTCCTCAGATTCAGACGTTCGCTGTGCAGCAGACACACGCCATTGCACGCTCAGATGCATACGTTGCTAGGATCTGGTGAAGAGTCACATAGCCCATGCATGCATTTCAATGCGCATGATTCTGCACATTCTAGCGGAAGAGTAGGGTGATTGACCCGATGATGCTGTCATACGTTGAGGACTACTTATCCTGCCTGGACCTGGACTCCTTGCCTTGGCAACAGGTTAGAACCTAAGAATTACCATACTGGATCAGACCAAGGGTCCATCAAGCCCAGTATCCTGTTTCTAACAGTGGCCAATCCAAGCCGCAAGTACCCAAACATTCAATAAATCTCAAGCTACAATTGTTTATTAATTAATTGTAGTTTATGGATTTTTCCTCTAGGAAATTATCCAAACCTTTTTAAAGCCCAGTTACACTAAGTGCCATAACCATATCCTCTAGCAATAAATTCCAGAGCTTAACTATGCACTGAGTGAAAAATAATTTGCTGTGATTTGCTTTAAATGAGCTACTTGCTAACTTCATGGAATGCCCCCTAGTCCTTCTATTATCTGAGAGAGTAAATAACTAATTTACATTTACTTTTTCAAGTCCTTTCATGAGTTTGTAGACCTCTATAATATCCCCCCTCAGTTGTTTCTTCCCTAAACTGAACAGCCCTAATTTCCTTAGCCTTATCAGATAAGGCAGCCGTTCCATGCGCCTTATTTTGATCGCCCTTCTCTGCACTTTCTCCAGTGCAACTATATCTTTTTTTAGATGTGGCGACCAGAAATGCACACAGAATTCAAGATGCGGTCTCACCATGGAGCGATATAGAGGCATTATGACATCCATCATTTTATTTTCCATTCCCTTCTTAATAATTCCTAACATTCTGTTTGCTTTTTTAATCGCCACTACACACTGAGCCAATAATTTCAACGTATTATCCACTATGACACCTAGATCTCTTTCCTGGGTGTTAACTCCTAAGATAGAACCGAACATTGTTTAAGTACAGCGAGGGTTATTTTTCCCCATATGCATCACTTTGCACTTGTCCAGATTAAATTTCATCTGCCATTTGGAAATCCAATCATCCAGTCTCACAATGTCCTCCTGTAATGTATCACAATCTGCTTGAGATTTAACTACTCTGCGTAATTTTGTGTCATCCACAAATTGATCTCCTCACTCTTCGTACTCCATTCCAGATCATTTAAAAATGTATTAAAAAGCACTGATCCAAGTATAGATCTCTGAGGCACTCTACTGTTTACCTTTTTCTACTGTGAAAACAGACCATTTAATCCTATTCTCTGTTTCCTGTCTTTTAACCAACTTGCAAGCCACAAAGGGACATTGCCTCCTATCCCATGACTTTTTAGATTTCTTAGAAGCCTCTCATAAGAGACTTTGTCGAACATCTTCTGAAATTCCAAATACACCACATCTACCGGTTCACCTTTGTCCACATGTGTATTCACCCCCTTCAAAAATATTTTGGAGATTTGTGATGCAAGACTTCCCTTGGGTAAATCTATGATGGCTCTGTCCCATTAAACCATGACTATTTAAATGTTTTGTAATTTTATTCTTTATAACAGTTTCCATGATCTTTCCTGGCACTGAAGTCACGCTCACCGGTCTATAATTCCCCCCCCCCCCTCCTCCTCCTCCATGAGCTTCCTGTAACCAAGGAAATAAGTGTAAGGGGGTTAGGTTGCTATAGAGATTTCCAGAGCATACACACAAGTTCTAGGTCCTATGCAGGATGTATTTTTTGTTCCTGCTGCTACAGATGCCACTGGGCCTGACATTGAAGATGAAGGGAGGGTAGAATCTGGGAAGGGGCTGATGCTGCAGGGGAAATGAGCCATTAGGGGATGGGAGAAAGAGAGGACAATAATGACTGGAACAGGCCCATGGAGGATGGTGGACCCAATAGGGAGAGAGTCGTCATTAGGAGTATAAGCGGGAAAGGGGTCATATGGAGAGCATGGGAGCACTAGAGGGAGAGAGAGAGGCTATATAGGGGAGATGGACCATATTGCGGTAGATGTCATACAAGGGGGGGGGGGAGCACAAGAAGGCAAGGAGCATAGGAGAGAGGAGTCAAATGAAGGAGTACAAGAGGGAAAGACGACATGGTGACACAAAAGGGAGAAGGTCTATTTTGGGGGCACAGGGGGCGAGAAGCTAGATGGAAGACCACAAGATGGAGAGGAGACATGGAGAGGCCTAGAAGGGAGAGAGGTCAAGAGGGAAGAAATAGAAAGGAAAAGAGCCATGGGATATGGGAGAGGAGCTAGGAAAAGGCCATGGGAGAAAGAGAGAACTCAGTAAAGGGCCATTACAGAGGGTGGGAAAAGGAGGGTACAGACCCAGTAGGAAAAGACTCAGGATCAGGGACCCCTACCCATGTTCTTCCTGGGGCATTCCTTCCCTGCTTTCTATACCCCAATACCACTCCTAGTCCCAGCAGACTAAGCCGAGACTGCCTCCGCTCTCCATCAGGGATTTCTTCCTTCCTCCTCTTCCATTCCCACATCTCCATATTCATCTTGTCTAGTCTGCTAAGATGACAGCTACATAGACTCTTTAGCTGCTTAGCTTTCACCAAGCTTCACCCAAATCAAGATAACAACTGTTTATTCCTCCAGTTTGTGCCTCAGTAATATATGCATCTGCTAAAAAATGGCAAATATCATATGATGTAAACTCACAACCATAGCAACTAATTTTATAGAACAAATATGAAAATTAAACAAGCCTGAGCTAAGGGATTAAGATGAATATGATAACACAATGACCAGAGACAGCTTGGTGCCATCCAATAAGTAACATACATCGTTTACACTTTGCTGAAGGTTTTTGGCCTCTAAGCCTGGATTCTATCCCTGCATTAAAGTTTCAGTGATTTTTCACTTATAATTGTAGTTAACCCTTTCAGGCTTGCATGGATTCCTTCCCAGGCCACAGACAAGTCTCATTGTCAGGCATCACAGACAGGAGCACAGCCAGCCTCGGGTAATGCTGCTGCCTGGGGAAAGCAGCTCTGCTCCTATCCTGGTCTGGTTGGAAGATAGGAGCACTTTGGGAACTTGGGGATTTGCATGGAAGATTGAGGGGGGGGGGGGCCTTGGGCCTGAGGAAAGTTTATGAGATAGGGATATAGAAGTTATGTTTGGAAAGAGGGGGATCTCTGAAGACTGGGAGTTATCACGGATCATGTGTTTGGAGAAGCGGATGATGAGTGAGGAAGGGCATAGGGAGTGCTTTTCTCTCTCTCTCTCTCTTTTTTATTTGGCAACCCTAGTGCAGAAGAGGAAGAGACAGCATTGGTAGCATCAGGAGCAGCCCTGGGCTAGCTGAAGAGTATCTGAAGGGAAGGGGTGTCATTTGGTTTCGCGTCTTGTTCCTCCTATTCCTTCTTTCCTCCCTCCCTATCTACCCTGGCTCTGGTGGTCCCTGCATCTAACTCTGCAGATCCTCTAGCCATTAGCACACCTCCTCCTCCTCCTCCCATCTGGCTTAATAAGAAGAGAACATAAGAAGTTGCCATAATGGGTCCTTCAAGCTCAGTATCCTGTTTCCAACAGAGGCCAATCCAAGTCACAAGTACCTGGCAAGTACCCAAACATTAGATAAATTACAAGCTACTATTGCTTATTAATTAATTACCAAAATAATATATTAAAGTGTGCATGGCTCCATAGATACAGAGCACTGAGAAATTCAAACAGAAGCACTGAATCAGATGGAAGGGGAAGGAGCATTAGTAGTGGCTAGAGGATGTGCAGAATTAGATGCAGGGACCCGGCATTGCAACATGAAAGGGAGGCGAGGAGCAAAAAGAGGTGGAGGAGAATGGGGTTGTGGGGGAGGGGGGAGGGGGGGAGGTGGCACTGGACTAGCCTGACAAGGCTGATCCAGTCCTAGTTTTACCCCACTGCATGCAGGGACTGCAATAGGGAAATCAGAACAAGTCCCTGCATGCAATGGAGGAAACCAAGGACTAGATTAACCCTATCAGGCAAATCTGGAGCCAGCTGCCAACCCCATTTCAGTGTGTAAGTTCTGTTTCCAGTTTGTGGTCACTTATTCTGTATTTGACGAGGGTCTGTCTGTGTCCTGTGTGAGTCACTGAGGTAAGGGATTCTCTTATCCTGTAGGTTCTATGTGCAGATCTATAGCAATTCAGCTTATTGTTTTCCCAATAGGAGGTATAATAGTATTCTAGGGCCTGTTAAAATATTTACTGTACTGCCCTTTCTTATGTAGGGTCCTTGCCGGACCTATGCTATCCACTGTTGAAACCATACATTTGCATGGGGTCGTGATGCACTTCTGAGCTGGCTGGTGAAGTCAGAGTAGCCTGGAGCCTAGCTGGAAAATATAAAAAATTCATCAGTGTAAAATATCCTGGGACCCAGTCCAAAGTCTCTGACCTGAATGTGTCTCCCACACAGAATGTATATATTGCTAACAGCTGCATTTTGTTGGTAGATTGGAATTTTTTTCTGGTGCATCCTTATTTCTCTTGTATGTAGGGCATGCCCACTAGTCCTGAGGCGTCTGTATTGTGTTCAAAATATTTTTAAGTAACAGAATATAAAGAATGTGCTTTTAGGTATATTTAACAGGTATATTATTACAATTCTCCACAGGGAAAGTCCACTGGACAACCCTTTCTTTCCTCCCTCCCCCTATCCCCCACCACACACTGACACCCCCCGCCCCTCCCCAAATGAAGAGCCTTAGTGTAATTTCACCGAGCCGGCCCCCTGCAAGCAGTCTTCACACATTCAAAGTTAGAAGCCCCTGAGGGTAGTGGGGGGAGAGGGTTGAGGTACCATAGTAATAATTTGCGCAGGGTAGGAAAAGAGCTGGCTCTGCATTCTTGCTATGAGATCTGGGAGTTAGTGCTCTTATGGTATGGCAGGTTTGCTCTGTAGGTTCTGAGTGATTTTTTTTTTTGTTTGTTTTTATGAGGCTTTTGTATCACCTTACAATGTGACTGGCAGTGGAGACGGTTGGTGTTGCTGTTACTCAAATGCTAACATAATTTGAATATTCATTTAAATTGTATTTAGTTATTTTAAAATGCTTATATTCCACTGATCCTAATTACGTACACTCAATGGTTCACAGTATGATGTCAAATTATGGTTTTCTTGCATATTTTTTTCATTTACTTCAGAATTGTCAATTACAAGCAATAATAATCTCGTCAAGAATCAATGGGATATAGCAAAAGAAAAATGTACAGTATCTGTAACATATCTCCATCATTCCCGTTGGCCCTCAATCTAAAGAGGGAAGAATAAACAAAAGTAATTTGAGATCTTTAAAAACAATTGTTATAAAGCAAAGACTTATTTTATTTATTTATTTAATATATATTTCTATACCTTAACACCAAGTAAGACTCCTCGAAGTGCTGACAGTTTTCTTTTCATCCAAGAAAAAATGTAACTGCTCAGGGAAAAAGAACTGGTATCTACACCCCAAATATACATTTGCATGGATATCTAAGAAGAAATGAAGCTGCAAGAGCTAAAACTTTCTGATGCCTTAAAGAAACATCTTTTTCTTGAGTGATTTAGTTACATCTGGATAAATACAGATTATCTTCCATAGAACAAAGATTGTGCTTTATGAAAATACACTTTCAAAGCCATATTCAAATCTTGTTCAAAAACAAACCTAACCGATAGGGTATCCCTTCAATCTCCTTCATGTGCTGACCTTTCAAGCAAATCTGAAATGTCCAGTCTTTGTAACTGATTAGGTGATTCCAGTGGGGAGCCTATCTCAACTCCAGATCTCCATCCATCAAACAAAAAGAAACGTTTTTTGCAGTGGAAGACAATTCCATCAGTAAACTCCAAAAGTTCCATGAAATACTTACGGTAAGTAAATCCCTAAGAGAACAACCAGGAACTTTTAGAAACCAGGGATAGTAACTTTAAAATGCGTGAATGGGAGCGTGAGAGAACATATGCTGAAATTTTAAATCATGCGCACAGTTTCGCACAAATGATTTAAAGTATGCACCCTGCACAAATGTACTCCAAATTTTAAACCATTACTTGAGCTAACATATTTTGCATATCTTCATTAGGACTTTGCCAGCTTTAATGTGTGAGCAGCTAAGTGGATTTTAAAACATGCTCGTGTGAAGGACATTCCCAGATTCACCAATGAGTCCACCCGTTTGCCCAGCCCATTTCAAGGTCATCCAGACCCTCTGGTTCTTCAGTCTGCACTTCCGCCAGAACCCTCGCCCTGTCATCTTAGTCCTCAATAGAGATTTTTTTCAGACTTACACCTCCAGGAACAGCAGTAAATACATGTGGTTAATAAGCCGCCAGAATTAAAATACAGATTTACACATGTAACTTTTGGGCCCTCCCTGGAATGCTGCATCATGCTGTAACCCTACCCCTTTTTATGTTACTCACGTCTGTGTATATATATATATATATGTGGGTAATTTGCAGCTTTTGAAATACAGGATGCTTGCATGCAGCCCAGATACTCGCATATATGGGCCTTTTACCAGAAGCAACGCTATTAAAATTCACCTTAAAGATATTGATGCCTAGAATACTTTTCAACGTGTTCTAAATTCCTATGAACTGATGGATGAATTTTAAGAGTTGTGTGCATAAAAATGAGCATATGTTCGCACAAGTAGTTTAAGTGGTATTTAAGAAACTTCAAACATATATGCACAACTACTGATGCACAAATACATTGTCTTGAATAAAAGGGGGTGCTAGGGGTGTTCCAGGATGGGGCCAACATTTATACTTGTAAGTTTATGCTCCCTGTTCCATGCGCAGGTCCCCGGAGGCAGGCAGAGCTCCAGAGTCTCAATGCATGGATGAGACGATGGTGCAGGGAAGAGGGAGTCAGTTTTGCACGGAACTGGGGAACCTTTTGGGGAAAGGATAGACTTTTCTGAAAGGATGGGCTCCACCTTAACCAGAGTGGAACCAAGCTGCTGGCACTAACTTTTAAAAAGGAGATAGAACAGCTTTTAAATTAGAAAAAGGGGGAAAGCCGACAGTCACTCAGCAGTGCATGGTTCAGAGGAATGTATCCTTGAAGGATACTAATGAAACAGGAGAGTTAGGGCATCCCAACAGAGAGATTCCAATAAAAGTAAAAGTAGTCCATGGGCCTATAAATAAAGAATCACCTGTGCTAAAATATTCCAAACTATCCCTATCAACTGAAAGGCAGGTTGTTAATACAAACAAAAAACACACTTTGAAATGTCTGTATGCCAATATGTTGAATGATGAGACAGACATAAGTGGCATCTCAGAGACCTAGTGGAAGGAGGAAACCAATAGGACAGTGCTGTATCAGATTGTGCTGTATCAGGTACTGTATCAGATAGAGCTGTATCAGATTGTGATCATATCACAATGATAGGGATGAACTTGTTGGGGATGTGGCACTTTATGTCTCGGAGGGCATAGAGTCCAACAAATAAAGATCATACAAGAAACTAAATGCTCATTAGAATCTATATGGGTAGAAATCCCATGTGTATTGGGTAAGAGTATAGTGATAGGAGTATACTACCATCCACCTGGACAAAATGGTCAGACGGATGATGGAAAGGTAACCAATTTGGCAGTGCAGTAATAATGAGAGATTTCAATTACCTACACAAAAATGTGGAACCCAAAGGAAATTTGAAATATTAGCCTATGAAGGTGTCAGCAAGCCTGATGTTGTATGACTTCAAAACAAGACACCAACCGGTCTTCTAATCATCCACCTTCATCCTACTTTAATACTTCAATATTTTTTTGCATGTATTTTTTTATATTTTTCTTAAAAATAGTCCTCCATCCTAAAACAGGTGTTAAAGGATCGATCCTTTAACACCTTTAACACAATTGGCGCCATTTTGAATACTGGCAGCAGATCGCCTTTGCCCTCACTATGTCACAGGGGCCGACCATCGGCCCCTGTGACATAGTGAGGGCAAAGGCGATTGGTGCCATTTTGAAAACTGGCAGCATTTCGCCTTTGCCCTCACTATGTCACAGGGGCCGACCATCGGTACCTGTGACATAGTGAGGGCAAAGGCGATTGGCGCCATTTTGAGTACTGGCATCGGACGGCCGGCATGCAGGAGGTCGCTCCCGGACCCCCGCTGGACTTTTGGCAAGTCTTGTGGGGGTCAGGAGGCCCCCCAAGCTGGCCAAAAGTCCCTGGGGGTCCAACAGGGGTCCCGGAGCGACCTCCTGCACTCCGGCCGTCCGATGCCAGTAATCAAAATGGCGCCGATAGTCTTTGCCCATATTATGTCACAGGGGCTACCGGTGCCATTGGTCAGCCCCTGTCACATGGTAGGAGCACAAGATGGTGCTGATGACCATGTGACAGGGGCTGACCAATGGCACCGGTAGCCCCTGTGACAAAGGCTATCGGTGCCATAATGAAACCGGCACCGAGGGTGTGAGTGTGCATTGGATGGCTCTCGGACTCCCCGCTGGACCACCAGGGAGTTTTGGTAAGTCTTGGGGGGGTCAGGAGGGTGGAGAGTTGTAGTTAATTTTAATTTTAGCTGGGACACAAATAGAAATCGCCGTATTAATGCATCGGGGCACCATACGACTGAATGCAACGTATCTGCTCCCTGACGAATCCGAATTATGAATGCAACGTATGGCATCCCTCTGCACATCCCTATCATCACCTTCCTCTCCCTCTCATATTCTTCCATCTGCTTCTACTCCTCTCCCTCACTCATTGGCATCATCATCTCCTTCTCTCTTTCTCCACCCCTCTCTCTCACCTCTTGGCATTTTCAGTTTACCTCTCTTGTTATCCCCTGGCATCATCATGTTCTCTTCCCTCCCCCACCACTCCCCATTCCAATCACCTTCTCTTCCCTTTCTCGTCACCTACTAGCATCACTTGCCCTCTCCCTTACTTCCTGGCATCATCTTCCCTCTCCCTCACCCCTACCACCTGGCATCATCACCTTCCTTCTCTCTACACTCCTCCACCCCATTGACATCATCATTAAAATTCCATCTCTCCCCCCCCCCATCCCCTGGTATCACCTTCTATTCCCATTCTCTCTACCCCCCCCCCCCCCCTGGCATCTCCTTCCCTCAACCTCACTCCCTGGCATCATTATCACCTTCCCTCGCTTTCCACCTTAGCTCCCCACCTCCTTGAATCATCACCATCTTTCCCCTCTCTCCCCCCACCCCCCACCCCCAATCCCTTCTCTCTCTCCCACCACACCCTGTGACACATTCATCTGTCCCCTGTCCCACTCTACCTCCAATCTGATTGGTGGAAGAAGCAGCTCACCCAGTGCTGCTTCCTTCCACCTTTGTCAGCTTCCCTCTGCATAGGGCCAGCAGGTCTCGGCAACCTAAAGAGCCCCATGCAGTTTCTGCTGCAGCGGACAGCAGTAGGAGCAGTGTGTAAGTGCTGCTGTGTGTAAGTGCTGCTCTCCCATGCCCCATGCTGCAGCCAAGAGCAAAAACGAAAAGTAAAATGCAGCCACGGCACACCTGCACTTCATCCATGGCACACTAGTGTACCGTGGCGCAGCGGGTGGGAAATGCTGGTCTCTAACAATAACTCTCCATTTCATGGGCATTTCTAAGTTCACAAATAATGATTTAAAAACTGTGTTGTTGTTTTTTATTTAAATTAATAATACAGCAATTTTCAAAAGCATTTTCACTCACGAATCATTTTTACATGCATAAATGGGGTTTTTGAAAATTACCCTGGGGTTTTATGCATAGAAATATGCCTAGAAATGATTTAACGTGTACTTTTGAGTGTATTTCAAAGAGGCATTCCCTAGGGTGTAATTGGGAGGGGGGGAGGAATCTTTTACGTGCATACTTTCAATTTTCTAAAATTATGCCTACAAACATCCATGTTCCCATTTAGGCTTGCTCCTAAGCAGACATGTGTGTGTGCATATCTGACGTGCTAAGGTACGTAAGTACCCACCATGCGGGTTTATGTGTGTAAGGTAGTTTTGAAAATTAGGGCTGAAGTCCATATGCACTTTCTACTTGCATATTTCAGTCCTGCGCAGACTGTTATTTATAAATCATGCAGCCAAGCAAAGCACTTTTTTATGAAAAAGGACTTCCATTAACAATTTGTCCCCCTGAAAAAGAAAGAAATGTAAGAGGAAGTTAAAACATGAATCAATAAATTCATTTACCAAGTCCTTACAAGTCCAAGGTTAAGGGAAAGGATCGAAGAAACAAACATAAGAATATGGTTTTATCAAGCTTGGGAGCATAGTCTGAAACTAATATAATTTTTTTTTTCTGCAAAGCAAACCTCTGAGAATTACAAATCTTCAGTTTTTTGTCATTCAGTTTTTTCTAATTCTAAAGAGACTGAATGGGGCATCAATAATCCCACTCTTCTTTGAAGATCCTCAGATGCAGAAAGATATGAGGAACTCTTCTGTCATGTAGTCTGTAATTATCACTTTTTAAAGTCCTGTTTATCAGTGAACACAATTTCACCCTCCCACTTATCAAATCATTTAAAAAGCTAACTTCCTTTTTAATAGAGTGTTAAGCCCTTTCATAGTAAGGCTAATGAGTTTATAATATCTTGCCATTTTAGCGAATAGATTGAACCTTTTTTGAGACACAGAAGCCCCCTGCCTCCCTAAGGGAAATGACAACATTTCCACTTTTCTAGCATAGTATCATAATCACTAAGATAAAAAAGGAAAATTCTATAACCATCCATGTACAGATACATATGTATCTGTAATGGTACATGATATGTATGTATATATATATATATATATATATATATATATATATATATGTATGTATAAATTGTTATTAGGGATATCTATTTGTTTTAAATGAATGAGTGAAATGCAACAAATGAGCCCCAAAACAAATGAACAGTGCCCTCACGTTTAAACAATTTTTTTATTAAATTCATTTATGTTTCCCATTCAAGTTTATGTCCCATTAAAATGTCATGCAGTGAGCTTGTAACTATTTTAAATAATTAATTCTTGAGTGGGGTAGTAGCCAGGACAGAGCAAAAGAAGGAGACATAGGCAAGTAGACAGGATGGAGGACCACTCAAGGTAAAGCTACCCTGCTCCTGACATTACACCTTGCTAGCATTGCTCAGACTCTACACTTTAGGGACCTACTTTCCACTCGACCTTGCTGCTAGATCCAGTATTCTATACCTCGGGAGTATTGCTGCCACACTCCAGACTCTACACCTTAGGGGTCTTGCTGCCATAGCCCAGACTCTACCCCTTGGGGGTTAACTGTCACACTGGGCCTTATTTTCCAATATCGCATTGGTAACGCATTAGGGGGCGTTACCAATGCAAATGAGGCTTCTTTCGTGCAGTGGGGAAACATCGTGTGCGGCGATGTTTTCGCCATTCGCAAAAACATTAGCACCGCACGATGATTCTTTCAGTCTTTTATCGCGGTGGAGAGAGAGAGAGAGAGAGAGAGAGAGAGAGCGAGCCTTACTATAGTGCCTATGCCCTACATAGGTATTTCAATCCCTATGGGAGGGCTACCTACTAACTCGGGGTGGGGATTAGGTATGAGCGTCGGGGGTTGGGGGCCACTTTCGCATTCCACATGAGACCTACAGACAGAACAGTGGTCTCTAGTGCAGATTTGCTGGCCGTCGGAGTGAGGACGCTCACTCCAAGAAGTGGTTTGGGCAACGTTCTCTCTACCTAGCTTGATGGACACTCTACCTGGGCAACAACATGCTAGGTGGAGAGAATGTTGGCCAAATCTCCGCTTGGAGTGAGTGTCCTCACTCCGACGGCCAGCAAATCTGCACTAGAGACCACTGTTCTGTCTGTAGGTCTCATGTGGAATGCGAAAGTGGCCCCCAACCCCCGACGCTCATACCTAATCCCCACCCCGAGTTAGTAGGTAGCCCTCCCATAGGGATTGAAATACCTATGTAGGGCATAGGCACTATAGTAAGTCTCTCTCTCTCTCTCTCTCTCTCTCTCTCTCTCTCTCTCTCTCTCTCTCTCTCTCTCTCTCTCTCTCTCTCTTCCCCCCCCCCCCCCCCGGAGCCTGAAACAGGCTGTCTGGAGGTATCGTGGATGGCGATACTCCTTTTCTGGCCCGTAGCGCAGTCCATATCGCGAGGTTGTAGTTATTAGCCGCGCTAGCAGCCACGCTAACACTGCAGCTGTTTCGCCGCACACGATACACAGGTTCCCGCTTTACATATGCTCCGCCCCAACTCCGCCCCCTGAATACCAAATGACTAATTTGCATTCGCAAATCGCACGCGGTAAAGTGCTTGGAAAATGAGGCCCACTGTTTGGCTAGTATAAACCTTAATGCTACACCGCAGGGGTTTCGCCATCACTCTGCCTTGCTGGTCTGCTCCTCACACTACTCTTTGGGGTTCTGCTGCCATACCCCAGACCTACACCTCTGAGTGTTCTTACCACTGTGTGTGTGGCTGCCTTTAACTTCTCCTGGTGTCTTGGGGTTTTCATGTCACTCTTTGTGTTTCTTAGTTACTCTATCATTACCTGGTGGACTTTTATGACAGCTTTACTGCTTCATTCTCTCTTCATTAGTATGCTCTTGCCACTTTTGATGCCACTTTGCTGCTTTCATGCTGCCTTTGGGGTTTATATGATTGTTCATGCTCTTCTTCCCCCTGGTCCTCCCCATAGACAATAAAAATAGTCTGCATTTATAATAGATTTTATAGAAGGACATTCAAAGTATCTTCTAATGAGATTTGCCAATCAGAACACCCTACAAAAAAGACACTTGGAACACACACAAGGTCTTATGCCTATTGTGTTGGGTGTAGGTTTTGCCCTCAGAAAGTCATGTGTAAATTGAATTACATTTACAATATAGGAAACCACGCATACTAAAACAGTATAAATTACCAACCCTCAAACAGTAACAACTCTACCTCTGAATAGGCAACAGTGAAGATATTATATCAGGTCCTAAAACACCAGTATACCTCTTATTAGGGAAATACAACAAGCAGGCTGCTATAGATCCTACACAGAAAGTGCACACTAGCAGAATACCTCAGCTTGGTCACATTTGCAGAATACAAATAGACTCTCACCAAATATAGAATTAAGAGACTATAAGGTATAAATAGAATCATACAGACAAAAACTGAACTGAGATCCACAAGAAGCCAAACTCTATATGCAGTGCAACAGTTGAAAAAGAGAAACCACCATTCTTCATAAAACAGACACTAAAATCAAGAAATATAAAACATTGGTCATACTAATAAAAAGAGTAAATATTTTAAAACGGCTGATGAATGGAACATCCAATAACTAAAACACATATAATGGTGAGGAGTCAAAATAGCAGTGTGATTAGCTTGCTCGGTGTTCTCCATTGCTATTTATCATTTAACTCTATTTCTTTCACTGAGGTACCTCTTAAAAGGAAGGAGAAGATAAGGGTTTATCCCTCAGAGTCATTACCTCTTCCCAATTCCTAGATAAGGGTAGACCTCTTTGCAATCTTGACTTCACAAATGAAGGGCTCAGAATTTTGCTGTTGTGAATGTCAGCGAGGGAGCATCATCTTTGCCTGGGAATGAGATCTGAATAACAGATTGCCACTGAATGAGAGGGAAGTTCAGGTTGCAATAGCTCCAGTAGAGAGGGCAGATGAGGGAGACAATGCTTCACTGCAATTAAGTCTTTCAGTGCATTAATGGCTCAAAGCAAGTTGTCAATACATTGTAAATTAGAAACCTTAGAAAATCAGATTAGACATTTAAATCTTCAGATTTTAAATTTCATGAAAGTGCCTGTGATTGCGCCTTGAGATTTGTTTAAAAAGTACTTGACTAGAATATTACATATATCATCAGATGCAGTCTCACCGGTTAATAGAATGTATTTTCTTCTTCAGAGGTATGATTCAGAACCTCAAGAAGTAGAAAATTCTGTGGATTCAATGAATTTGACTAATTTCTTACAGTAAAACTGTCTGTTTTGAAAATTCAAAATAGGATGACTTTATTTCCTAGGCCGGTAACTTTCAATGTGGTGCACAGGTACATATGTGTGCTTATTCATCAGGTGAGCACAGCACTTATTTGATAATTGTTTTTTTTCTAGCTGTATATAACACCAAGATGAATGCAGAAAATGTTTGCACAGTCCATTTTCTGCATTCATCTTGCTGTTATATTAATTTTGAGTGCAGTCACTACTCTAGTGTTTTCTGGATTTGCCCTTCTAGCTGTATATAACATGTAACTCATGTTTGGATTTCTTGATCAAAGCTTTATGCTTTCAGTGTAACTGAAAAATAATAAATACCTCATATAATATTTGTTTTAAAATTTTACAAACACCAACACAATATTTCAAAAGAGCAGACACATCAAATGCCTGAATGAAAACTAATAAAGATAAAAAAAAATCCCCTGCTCTCCATAATCTGTAAACTTTTGATTTACAGACATCCTGAGATTTGTAAATTAGGAGGGGAAGCAGGTATTTGCAGAAATTTTCTCCCCTCACTTTTTCATATATACACACTCTATAACACACATATACTCACTCACTCATATATGTTCACTCACACACATACACACACACACACATACATTCTGATGCTGTCTCTCATTGCCATACAAAAGCTCACACACACACACACATACATGCTCTCATATTCTCACATGCTCATATACACAGGCACTCTTTCCCTCATTCTTATACACATGCTCACACACACTTGCTCTCTCACACATACACTCACACACTTTTCCCTTATGCTTTTCTCCCACTCCCACACACATATTCCCACACTCTCTCACTCACACATAAACGCTCCAGCTTACTAACTTTCATATTCACTTTCACACACACACACATAAACATAGACTATCTCTCTCTCTCTCATGAGCACACACACTCTCTCTTTCTTTCTCTCACTCTCACTTGTATGCTCACTTACTTTTCTCCCCCTCTGGAATGTGCAAGCAGGAGCAATCTCTTCCTTGCATCTGTATGGCTAAGAGAAACCTCCTTTCTCTTCTGGCTGTGTGGGTCAACTGCTGGTTCTACTCCTACCCCTTTCTTTGGTTGTGCAGGCCTGGCCAACATTGCTCCATTTCCTGCCCCTTTCTTCTGATCCCAGCTGACATTGTTCCACCTCCTCCCCATTTCTTACAGCTCCATTAGGCTGGCCAGTGTTACTCCATCTCATCCTCCTTTTGTTCCAGCTGTCGTGGTTCCTCCTGCTTTTCCTTTCTTCTGGCCCTGTGGGGCCAATGTCACTGCTACTGCTGCTGCTCCTTTCAACCACTGCAATTGTGCCTCCTCCTTTCTGTCCATGTAAGCCTAGAAGAGAAAGCTGTGTTGCATGGGCCCAGACAAGTAGGAAGAAAGAGGCACAATCGCCATGGTCCTGCCACCTTGAAAAATCCACAGAATGTTGATCTGCTACCAAAAGACCACATCTGAACAGGGCTAGGGAAGCACTAGGATGGGCACAACCAAACCTCTTGTTCTCTAGGCAAGCACTTAGTCTGCCTAGTGATTCCACCAATCCTGGGTGCCATCCTTGTGCACATGCCCAGTCCACTGAAGATGAATTGCTTTTATTATTACCTTAATGCCTGTCATTCTACACATACCCTTAGTTGAAGAGGTTTATCTTCCTATCAAATGTTGGCAGTCCTACAGAAGTAGAATAGATGGAGCTGATCATGCTTCTGGATGTGGGGAAAGCATGGCATCTTGGAAACCATAATAAAAACTCTTCATATCATGTTTGTCTGCCTTCACTTTCAGTTCTGTTTCTTTGTGATCCCATCACCATCATTCTTTCATATCCCAAAGTTGTTGAGAGGGGTGTTCCATGCTAATATGTAGCTTTTTTTTGCACTGTTAGATTTTTCATTGATCCCAGCAAGGTAAGTATCATGGATTGTATCCAGTAACTGACATTTCTCAGGGTCTTAGTCATCAAACCACTCCTTATGATAGTATAGAATCTGAGGACATTTCCACCATTCTGATAAACAGTGGTCTTAATATATCTCCAAATTTTTCATGATAAAGTATGTGAAGTAATTGGCATACTGTCAACCTGCATTGCAACATTTTCTTTTTCCTGACGCTGAGTCTGCACTTTTGGAAAGTTTAGTTTTGCAATGTTCGGTTTCTTTGCTCACTTTCTTTGCTACCTATGTTTAGATAGAAAGATGAAAAGGAGCACAGTGCTAAGTACAAGCTAAGTAAGGAAGATGCAAAGTATTACAATAGATATGTAGAGAGATCACCATTTTTCCGCCCTAAGACATTTCAGCATGACATTATTATTCCTGTGTGCTTTGTTTTCAAACTCTATGTGTCTCCTTTAGATGTCTATTTTTCTTTCTTGTGTTTGCATTTTTTCAGCATGATTTCTGAGAAATTGGATAGATTTTACCATATCGTGCTGGTAATCTTCAAACTGGTCTCCTGTCTCCAAAATCCATCTATCAGTTTACTAATTATAAATTGAGAGCAAGTTGATGAGGTCAAGCAAACTTACTTCTGCTGACAAGTTTGTGTTTTTATGGACCATTTTAACAGTTTTGGTCTTAGTTGCATGTTCAAAGCTATGGCCCTTGGCATACTTTCCTTGAAGTTATTGTTGAAACTCCAAAAATAAATTTCAAGACTTCTTTTTTAGGACATCTATGGTGTGATCAAACATCCTTATGATTTATGTGGAGACTCCAAAGGCTATGCAAGGGAATGCCCTCAGAACACCTTAAACGACAGCCCTCAGCTATTTAGCCTGATCCTCCTTAAAAGCCAAGCCAGCAAGGGATTATGGGCTCAGGGTGGATCCCTGCAGCCTAACAAGAAGGCAGGTCCCAGAAAGGTAGAAGAGGCCCCAGGGAGAAGGCTAGCCTGTGCCCAAACTCTTATATATGACTATTTGTTAACCCAAGTGACTGCACAGAGAGGCATCCTGTGTTTTATTTTATCTGTAAATAAAGTATTTTGTTTCTGTGGAACCAGCTAGAGTTTGACCTCAGTTTTGTACTCCTGGCTATTTCCCACCTGTGGCTACTCCCAAGAGACCATAGGGTAAAATACTAAAATTGTCTATTTTAAAATATCCCTGAATCAGAATTACAACTCTGTTACTGTGTTAGTTCAATGGCATCATTGTTTTCCTTCCCTACCCCCGCCCCTTTCCTCAGGTCTGTTAGAATAAAGAGAAAAAGAATATATGAAATTTTCACTAGTAACATTATTCACATCCAATACCTTTTTAACTTTATTCAATTTGCTAGAAAAGCTTATTGAAATAAGGAAAGGTGAATTTAATTTTATCCCAAGGCTTATGAATTGGGGGATGGGGGATGCTAGAGAGCTTGCTGCTGGGTAAACCTTTTAGAAATCTGCTTTCTGCAGAACAAGTAAAAAAAAAAAAATCCATAATACGTGCAAATAAAATTGTTCTTTATTTCAAATGCTTATCCCAAGAGATAACTGTCAGAGCCTGTGGTAAATAGAAGCTGCTTTTAAGATGTCACATGGTGCCAAACATCAAAGCCCAATCTTTGATCATTTTAGAAAATAGCTGCTGACAATTAGACTGAAAGTGAAACTTCCCTTGCAGTGATCATGAAGGAGCTGCAATCTCTGAAATTACTAATGATGAAGAATCAGAATGCAACCAAAGAAATTAAAATGGAGGAGGCTTCCCTATCAGCACAATTCCCTTTATTCAAAAAGAGTGGATGAACTGAAGGAAAATACCTCCTATATGATTATATTGTGACAGTTCTAGACAAAGCAAAAAAAAAAAAAAATCATTAATGATCTGAAAAGGAACCTCAAAGATGCAAATATTAGGAGTCAGTGAAATAAGCTGAGAATTTGGGTATTCCAAAAGGTGATAGGGAGACATTTCTTGCAAATAGACTAAAAATTAAAGAGCACAGAGTGCCTTCCTTTAACACCAGTAAAACAAAACAAACAAACAAACAAAAAAAACAACTGAAAATAATAGTGATTCATATGTTGAAATAATTCTCAACTATTGCAAATCCTGACAAAACACAAGGTACAGGCATCTATATCATAAGAAAGAAATAATTTTGATGATCACATACCTAAATAAAGTTAGAGCATAGGAAAAAATAAAAAAAAGAAGTTGTTTCCACAATGTGGAAGCAACTACATAAGAACATAAATGCCATGCTGGATCAGAATATCTTAAATATCAAAATATTCAACCCAGTGAATATCAACTTATTTCAAAAGTTATTGTCATAATTGCCAATTTTTTTAACCCAATGTAAAACAATTTTTGTGGGAAGGGTGATGGTTCAGCAGACCCACCCGTGGAGTCGCAAATAATCCATTCTATAATCATTAACTCACCACCTCCATCCTGTGTTTCATTATAAAACTCATATCTGATAAAATTTTTATGATGCAACATGCGGCAATAAAATTTGTTAATTTCAACCAGAAATTTTTTTTTGAAGATTTATTTCTTTTTTTCTTATGTGCACACTAGCCTCCTTATTTCTTGCACCTGCCACAATATAATTATTTGCTCTTAATCAGTAAATACTCCTCCATTGTTTTTTAATTGAGAAATGTCAACGCTATACTTAGTTCATGATTGATGCTGTCTCCTCCATTGTTTTTTTTGTTGCAAGGTGTCCCTCCTCCGTTGTATTTTCATTGTAAACTATCCGACTTGTACAAGTTGCAACAACCAGCCTTCTTCAGGAATTATTATCGCAAGTGCTTTGTAAAATTTGCTCAGTCCTGCATTCCATTTTTACCATTACCATCTAAATGCTGTGGTATAACAAACATCCTCAGAGCGTCCTCGATATAACCAACATCCTCTATGCATCAATTAAGAAACAACAGAGGAGTATTTACTGATTAAGAGCAAAGAATTATATTGTTGGCGGTGCGAGAATTGAGGAGGCTAGTGTGCACATAAGAAAAAAGAAAAACAACTTAAAAAAAAACATTTCTGGTTGAAATTAGCAAATGTTATTGCCGCATGTTGCATCATAAAAAATTTATCAGCTATGAGTTTTATAATGAAACACAGGACGGAGGTTGTGAGTTAATGATTATAGAACGGATTATTTGTGACTCCATGGGTGGGTCTGCTGAACATTTATATGAAACCATCACCCCTTCCCACAAATGTTTTTTTTACATTGGGTTAAAAAATTGGCAATTACGACAATAACATTTGAGATACAGTTGATATTCGCTGGGATGAATATTTTGATATTTAAGGTATATTGTAGCCTGGTGTAGTGATTGGGTTTAAGTAAAGTAAGGATCAGAATAGCTGGCATCCTGTTTTGGACAGTAGCCAATCCAGGTAACAAATACCCATTATAACCCAAAATGTAGATCTATATCTTGTTACTCCCTCCCAGTTATAATAATGACTTTCACTGGTCTACCTGGCTAATAATATTTTATAGACGTTTCTTCCAGAATGTACCCAAATCTCCCTTAAACACTGCTATACTTGTTTCCATGCCCACATCCTCTGGCAACAAATTCCACATCCTGATTGTGCGCTGAATGAAAAAGTACTTGCTGCAATTTGTTTTAAATCTGCTGGTTCTTAGTTTCATGGAGTGATCCCTTGTTTCAGTATTATTTGAAAGGGAAAATAACCATCCTTTACTTTCCCATTCCACCTCAATCATGATCTTATAAACTTCCATCATGTCCCCTCTCAGCTCTTTTCCAAGCTGAAGAGTAATAATGGGCCAGTTTTCAAAGGGGTACGAGCATAAGATATGCGTGTACCCCCCAAAAACCTGCCAGAAGTTCCCCATGCACGCGCCGAGCCCCGGGACACGTGTGTCAGAGGGCATGTCACGGCAACGCGTCTTCCAGAATGTACCCAAATCTCAGGCAGGCGTAACTTGTGCAACAAAGGTAGGGGGGGTTTAGGTAGGGCTGGGGGGATGGGTTAGGTAGGGGAAGGGAGGGGAAAGTGCGGGGAGGGTGGAAGAAAAGTTCCCTTCGAGGCCGCTCAGAGGCCACGCTGTGCGGCCCTTCGAGGCCGCACAGCGTGGCCTCTGAGAGAACAGAGGCAGGCTGTGCGGCTCGGCAGGCTGCCGATTTTGCACAGCCTTGTGCCCATCAATCCCAGATTTTAACAGATACGGGTGGCTACGCGCGTATCTGTTAAAATCCTGCATACTCTTGTTTGCGCCTGGTGCGAGAACAAAAGTATGCATGTGCGCAAATTTATAAAATCTATCCCAATATGTGCAGCCTCTGTTTATAGAGAAGTCATTCTATTACCTTTAGTGTTTTTGTTGCCCTAAGCAGCTTTTCTACTTCTGCTATGTCCTTTTTGAGATGGGGTGATTAGAACTGTTGTTGCACCATGGATTGATATAGAGACAATATGACATTTTCTGTTTTACTCTGCATTCCTTTTCAGGTCTTTCCTAATCCATTTTGCTTTTTGACTGCCACTGTACACTGAATTGAAGACTCTAATATACAGGGTGGCCCATGGAAAAGTAGACTGCCTCCATGAATGCACTAGTATTGGAGGCGAGCTACTCTTCCATGGACATCCTGTATTATCCACAAGCCTTTACTTGGTTTTGACTCCTAATCTAGAACCCTGCATTGTATACCTGTTGTTTGGACTATTTTTCCCTATGTGTGTCGCTTTTCACTTTTCCACATTGTTTCATCTGCCATTCAGATGCCCAGTCTCCTAATCTTGCAAAGTCCATCTGCATTTAGGGATGTGAATCGTTTTTCTAATGAATTGAAATATTATATGATATTTCTAAATTCGTAAAAAATTGGTTAAAAGAAGGAAACGATCAATTTTACCACCAATTTTTCGTTAAAATCGTTTTTCGGGTTAGTGCGCACTACCTCCCATTAGTGCGCACTACCTCCTGTTAGTGTGCACTAACAAAAAACCATTTATTTTTGTTACTTTTTGTTATTTTTTGCTATTTTTGTTAGTGCACGCTAACAGGGAGTTAGCGTGCACTAACTCCCGTTAGTGCGCACTAACCCGAAAAACGATTTTTCACTAAAAAATAAAAAACACGGAAACACGGAAAAATGATTTTTTCCCGCAGCCAGACGATCCCGATAGTGGAAACGATCGGGCACTCGATTCACATGCCTAATCTGCAGTTCCTCACAATCTGCTGCTGTTTTGACAACTTGGAACAAATTTGTTTCATTTGCAAATGTGATCCCTTCCCTTTTCCAGATCATTTATGAATATGTTGAACAACACAGGTCCCAGTACAAATCCCTGTGATACTCTTTTTAATTTGTTACTAATTGCAATAGGGCACTGCCTCTTATTCAATTATTTTTTTTAATTTCCTGAGGAGTTTCTTATAGAAGACTTTGTCAAAAGCCTTCTTAAAATCCCAATACATTATATCAACTAGCTCACCTATATCTACATATATATTTACACCTTCAAAAATATCTAATAGATTTGAAAGATAAGATTTACAGGCTCGGATTTAGACATAGGCAATTGTCTAGGGTGCCATCTTTGGAAGTACCCAAATATCCAGGCCAAAAAGAAGTCAGCTTCTGCTTGCTATAGTGCCATCCATCAGCATAACTAAATTGCACCCATGACCATAGTACTGCCTATAGGCACTACAATTTTAAATCTAGCCCTGAATATTTTCCTTTCTAAAACTATGCTGACTCTACCCCTTTAAGCCATCTCTATCTAAATGGCCAGTAGTTTTATTTTTAAGTATGGCTTCTACCATTTTGCCTGGTACTGACATCAAAATCAGTGGTTGATATTTTCCCCAGCCCATTTCTGGAGCCCTTTTTAATAAATTGGCATTATATTGACCATCCTCCAGTCTTCAGATATTGTGGTTGTTTAGAATGATAGATTACAGATTGCTAGTACTAGGTTTGCAATTTAATGTTTGAGTTGTTCCAGTCCTCTGGGGAAGATACCGTTTGGTCCTGGTGATTTGTTTCTCTTTAGTTCGTCAGTATGATATATTACATCATTATTATAAAGGTTTGCTTCATCTGATGATAGTCACCATCATGAAAGTATGTTACCCGTGTGGGTATATTCCCAACATCCTTCTCAGTAAAGACTAAAGCAAAGAATTAATTCAGTTTTTCTACTGTTTTCTTGTCTTTCCTGATCAACACTGTACTCTCTAGATATCTAGCAGCCCAACTGTCTCCCTCACAGGCTTCTTGCTTTGAATATACTTGAAATTTGTTTATTATTAGTGTTTGCCTCTACAGCAAGCTTCTTCTCAAATTCTCTCTCTTTTACATCTAACTTGCCAGTACGTTCTTGCCTATTTTCTTTAGTTGGATCTTCTTTTCATTTTTTGAAAGATACATTTATGGCATTAACTGCCTCTTTCACTTCACTATTAAACCATGCTGGAAGTTGTTTTGTCATCCTTCAACCTTTTCAAATGCATGGAATACATTTTATCTGGGCTTCCAAGATGGTACTGTTATACATTATCCACTTTTCACTTCACAACCATGCCAATTTTTTTTCAAGCTAATTTCTTCATTCATTCATAGTCTCCTTTTTTAAAGTTAAAGGCTACTGTAGTTGTTTTACTTAATGTCCTCCTTCCAGTGATTATGTCAAATATGATTGCATTATAATTATTGTTATGCATTTCTACCAAAATAACCTCTTGCACCAGGTTGTTTATTCCTGAAGGCTAGATTTACAGAAACAGCTTTTCTCATTAATTCTAGGACTAGTTGATCAATGAAACAGTTGTTTATGGCATCAAGAAACTTAACCTGTTTTTCATGTTCCAATGAAACATTGATCCATTCCATACTAGGATAATTGAAATCTCCTATTTTTATTCTTTTGCCAAAGATATTTGGATTTTTAATTTCTGCCAGCTTTTCACAGTGTGTTTCTACATCTTGGCTAAATAGACAAAGGTATAAACCCACTGCTATATTATTACATATCACACATGAAATTTCTATCCATAAGGATTCCAAAGTGCACTTTGTTTCCTGCAGTACTCATATTCTACTTATGCTATTATTTATATGCAGTGTCACTTCTTTACCAGTTTAATCTGCTTTGTCACATTGATATAATGTTACACTGGTATTAGAATTTCCTATCAATTATCCTTATTTCACTACATCTCTGAGATGCCTATTCTGTCTATATCCTCATATGATGCCATATATTCTAACCATCCATTCTGGCATTCATATACAGACATTTTAATATGTTTTTAATTTGTATTTCTATTTGTATTCACAATCTGCTCATTAGAAGATAAAGGCAGTTTAGAGTCATTGACATCTATGTGCCATGTCAATAGGTGATTTAACAATTTCTAAACAACATCATGTGGGCCAACAAGCTTTGCCATTGCCAAAGTAGTATTATAGATTAACGAGACCTCATATGTGTGGCGGGCTATTCAAACACAAGCCCTGCAGCCACTATGAAAGGAATGCGGTGATGTTAATAGCTTTTGCACCGTCTTAATGTTATAATCATTGGTCTCACAGAAGAGATGGGTATGTAACCGTAACTTATATCAGTTTACAAAGCAGTAAAGGTTTTTTTCACTTATCGTAGCGTGGTGTTGCAGATGGGGTGTAACGCTGGCTCTGGCCCGACACGGCTCGTGTTTCTGTGAACCTTCTTCAGGGGCCGCTCAATGCCATTGGGTTCCCAATACTGCCAACCGGTTCGGCTACTAGGCTGCAAATGTGTTCGGGTTCACAGAAACACGAGCCGTGTCGGGCCAGAGCCAGCGTTACACCCCATCTAAAACACCACACTACGATAAGTGAAAAAAACCTTTACTGCTTTGTAAACTGATATAAGTTACGGTTACATACCCATCTCTTCTGTGAGACCAATGATTATAACATTAAGACGGTGCAAAAGCTATTAACATCATCGCATTCCTTTCATAGTGGCTGCAGGGCTTGTGTTTGAATAGCCCGCCACACATATGAGGTCTCGTTAATCTATAATACTACTTTGGCAATGGCAAAGCTTGTTGGCCCATATGATGTTGTTTAGAAATTGATATATAGATTACATCATACTTCAACAGTTTCTTTAAAATAAGAATAGGTGATTTAAGGCAGTTCAGATATATGAATTGAAGACCTACTTGTATCCTAAAGTTGAATAAGTGAGTAGGTGAAAAACACTGTGAAAGAGAGTGTCAGCATATTTTGAAGGGTGGTTCTTGTTTTAATGATCTGTATGTATTTTTGTTATGAATGTTATGTTGTAATACATTCTATTTGTCTTTTGATAGGATGGCTAAAATATAGAATTCATTAATAAATAAAATAAAATGCACATCTATTCAGGTTACTTTAATTTTAATCACAATCTGTCTGCTGAGATATGTTTGAAAATTTACAAGTATAGTTGGAAGATATCTCCTTCTGAACCATATGCTTCTGAGTAACTCCCAGCTTTTCCACATTGTCAGTTTAGAAGCTGCTTTATCTCCTTTTCAAAAGTTAGCACCAGCAGCCAGGTTCCACCATGGTTACGGTGGAACCCATCCCCTCAGAATAGGTTCCCCCTTCCCCAGAATGTTCCCCAATTCCTAAAAATCAAGTCTTCTTCCCTGTACCTTTGCCTCTTCCAAGCTTCATCTAAGAAATATGAAACTAAGATTATGATTGATCTATCCAATGAGGATAAAAGACCATATGATTAAAAAGGCCAAAACATTTGACGAGCTTGAAAAACTATACAGTTATATTGATTATGTTTCAGAAAACAAAATGGAAACTTAGTGAATCATGTATGTAGAAGGAGATGAATGGAGAATACCAAGGTATGATAGTGAGTATTTTGAGGGTAATATTAAAAGCTATATGGACATAGATTGCTGTTATAAAATCAATAAATAATAATATTAATAATCTGGGCTGAGTGCTTGTAAAAGTACATGAGTAATATGGTTTTGCATGTACTTTTAATTGTACTGAGATGATGCATTCCAGAATACACAGTTGGTGTGGAGTTATGACCTACGTGCATGCTGTTTGTGTTGTGTTTGTGGCATTGTGTGGACCCTTAGTCACGGTGGAGATGACTCCTCCCATGGGGAACCAGAGTGATAGGCTAAACGCAGAGAGCTGACACTTGTAGGTGGAAAGCTTTATTATACTGCTGTAGATAGATGGTATGAGGCAGGAAAGAAAGGCACTGGAGTCCAGCAAGGTGCCAATACGTTCTGACAGTCTCAGATGTAGAAGTCTCACCCAGATGTTCAAGATAGATAGGAACCCGCGGTACGGGATAAGCCGAGCCTGGTAGGTGGAGTTGGAGAACCGGATCGTAGAGGTACTCACTGGAGTGTAGTGCAAGCTTCTTCCTGGCAATGAAGATGGTGGGACCAAAGGTCCATGGTGTAAGATACACTGGACTGGTAGGCCCTTGAGGAGTGAGTACCTGATAGTACAGAAGATCCTGAAATAAAGAGAGAGACTCCCGAGAAGTGGTTGTCAAGTTGTTAGAAACCCCGAAGGGCAGTTGGAAGCGAGAGGCCCCTGAGGAGTGGATGACTAGAACTTCATCAGGAGCGAGATTTCCCTGAGGGTAGTGAGGCGTCTAAGCAAGCAGCTTAGAGTGGTCAGAGTAGCTAAACCGAAGTCCTTGCTAACTCAACGTAGTTAGCATAGTGGAGGCTTACATACCCGGAGGTATTGACGTCATGCGGTGGGGACGCCCCCGAGGTTTCCGCCATGACGTGTACATAGGCGTAGGCAATGTGCGCACGCGCTAGGAGGCCACGGGAAAGAGCATTGGGGACAGGGACACCCATGCTGTATTGGAGACGCCGAGGGTTTCAGTACTTGGCACCGGAAACAGCCATCTTGCCCAAGGAGGAGGAAAAGGGTAGAAAAGAGGTAAGGCAGAGCGGTCGCAACAGTTTGCTTATAAAAAGTATGCGCATAACTTACATCACACCGGTGACACTGTTTGGAGCAGCTGCAACTTTGTGCAGTGTAATTTGTGTGAATTACCCAATGCTTTTAAAGCAAACTTTTGTGTGTAAATTTGCTTTTATAGATACTCAGTAAGGTCTGAGGAGCTAATTTTAAAAGTTGCACATATAAAGGTAACATACTATTGTAGGAAATTTAGAAAGCCATTTATGTGGATAAAATGCATTTGCACATAAATATCCTATGGACAATATAATATAGCAATTTTCAAAAGCCCACGTACACATATAAAGTGCATTTACACCTGTAAAGCACAATTTTAAGTATATAAATGCTTTTTAAAATCAAGTCTTAAATGTGCTACATACAGATAGACATTATCGTTATGAGAGCATGCCCTATTATTTATTTCTTTCAATTAAATTCCACCTTTCAGGCATTTCAAAACAGATTATATTCAGCTCCTCTAGGTATTTCCCTATCCACAGAGGGCTTACAGTCTAAGAGGTGAATTTTAAGTTCTTCGTACACACTTTTTCCAGAGTGCGCTTGTGGATGTGACGATTGTATAACATAAGTGCTTATATGCATGTATTCATACGTGTGTTATAAAATTGGGTGTACGTGCATACATGTGCAGATGGCCTTACATTGACACGCGCAAATGCTGCCTCGAACGCGTAAGTGGGGGGATTTTAGTAGATCCATGCGCTGACGCAATTACCTGTTTCCCCAGTTTGTTCCCAGTTAGCCCCAGTAAAGGAGAGGGCTTCCTAAACCCCTAGCTAACTTGCCTCCCTTTTCCCCTATTAGCCCCAACCCTTAAAACCCCGCTGACTAGCCTAGTTTTACATAGGGTCCATAGTAGAAGTAAAGTTATGCAGTAGGGGATTCTGGCTCACATGCAGACTTCATGTTACAGACTTGGCCGGGCCATGGCCCTCCCATGCCCCACACACAGACCCCCTCATGTCCTGCCCCTTTTTTTGAACTTTTTAGTTTGCATGCATACTCGTGCGGTTTTTAAAATCCGTGTGGCCCGTGCCAGGCAGAGTCACGCGCATATCTCCAGGCTTTGGCGCATGTAGCACTTTTAAAATCTGCCAGTAAGCAGGTAATTATCAAATGGATTTACAGTATTTGTGTAAAAGAATTTTAAGAATGTAACCGAGCTTTTTACAACAGCTACATTTACATGCATGACTCCTCTGAAAATTCACTCCACGAGGCTGAATTTTCAAAAGGTTTTATGTGCATAAATGGACTTGGAAAATTGCATACATATCTATTTACATGTTTACATGGTCAAATGCAGATCTACCCCGGTATTTTATAACCCACATATATATGATATATGCAGATTATTAAAAAAAAACCTGCAACCTTTGTGCGCATGTGAAAGATGCATGCAAACAGATGTTCAAGTCAGCTGGACAAGTTCTCACTTAACTGGATAAGTAGTGCTTTCAAGACTTATCTGGCTAAGGAACGGCAAAACCACGACTAAAAGGTACACATTAGAACTTGTTCAGCTAAGTGATGCTGAACTGCTGTACATGCATAATTTTACATCCAATTTTAATGCATATGGATATTTCACATGCTTATTTTAAACAGCCCTTATCCCCTGTAACTCACTTCTATGCATGTAAATCCGTAAATTTTGTAACCTGCACAGGTTGAGGAAATTACACATTTTACCAATTAGTCCACCAGTTTGCCCAGTCCATGTGCAGGTCATCGAAATCCTCCCAGTTCTCCCCAACCCACTCATTACTTCACAATAAAGACGTTTAATATCACTTAGGCCAGATAGAGTTAGATTTTAAAAGCCTTGTGCGTGCAAAAATGGCCACATAGACATGTAGGTGGGCCGCGCGGGAGCTACGAGAAATTTAAATAGCCGGGACGGGCATGCATACATTAACGTATGTACACCCAGTAAAAGTAGATGGAAAAGGGCATTCCAGAGGCGGAGCCAGCACTGATGTGCATAACCCCAAATTTTCCTCAACCAGCACGCGTATGTTACGCACATAAATTTGCTACAGCCTCACAGTAGGCATAAGAGTCCGGCAATCATTGGGGGAGCGAGAGAGAGAGAGACTCTTTATAAAGCTCAGCCTGACACTCAATATATGGACATTATAAGGGGGCACTTTGATTGGGGGTGACTTTTCAGGAGGTGGGTTGGGGGGGGGTATTGTTACAGATATTCAGAGGTATTTATCGTAAAATTGACGACATTGAAGAATTTTAGACCCCTGCAGTCTCTGCTAGCTGCATTCTACAAAACAACTCCTTTTCATCGCTTATAAGGACTAAAGTTATTTGATGATGTTCATTTTACAATGAATATTTCCGAAAGTTACTGTAACGCCACCCCCCGTAACGCCAACCCACCTTCTGAAAACTCAGCCTGAATCAAAGTGCTCCCTTACAATGGTCCATATATTGAGTGTCAGGCTGGGCCCTATAAAGAGTCTCTCTCTCTCCCCCCATGTAAAGCTGCAGATATACACACATGAAGAGTATTTTTTTCATTATTTTTTTTTTGCGGTATGAACGCACATTTATTTATTTATTTGTTTATTTATTAACATTTTCTAACGTTATTCGAATGGCCAGCATAACGGTTTACATAAAACTGTTAAGAAATACAATGGAAGGGGAAGGGGACAGGAGGAAGAAAGAGAAGTGAGAGAGAGAGAAGGAGGAAAAAAGGATAGAGATAACTAACCTGCGCGTATTCTTTATAAAATAGCATGTATCATGTGTGCAGCAAAATAAGTGCGTTTATAGGCGCAGCGCAACCCTTTTAAAATCTACCCAATAATGAGCAGGCTTAACTGCCAAATCTTCGTGCATGAGTCCTTATAAAACAACAACTTAACTTTTGGCCGTGCCCCAGAATGTCCTTACACCGTCCCTTTTTTGCACATTTATACATGAACCCTATTGATGCATGTATATTTCAGCTTTATAAAATAGCATATATGTGGGTACATGCTGTTTGCATGTGCGTATACTAATTTTGCTGCGTGCTTTACAAAATTCACTGTTCAGTGTGAGGTCTGGGGGTACGATTAGAGCATAATCTTATAATGGGAATCCGCATCTCGGCTGTGGTGAAGACCTCCTTTTTGCATCTGTGCTAGACTCATTAACAGAGCAACTGCTTTGAGAAATGTGATCTTGCTACTGTGACATATTCATCGATCACCAACCACATGGAATACTGTAACTTCCCAGTTAGCGAGATCACACAATATAACTGTAAACACCTCTAAGTTTTAAAGGAGCACATCTGCTAGACTTTTGGAATGGACCAGATCCACAGACCACATAAAGCTAATCTTGCATCAATTATATTGGATCTCAGTTGATAAAAAGTAAACTCTCTGCTTTATCAATAAATGTGTGAATCAATGCTCCTGAATATCTCCTACCATTCTCCCAGCAGTCCCTTCTGTCCTCCCTTGCTTTGGCTTCCATTTTAGTCTAAGACTTTGTGCATTCAACTGCTGCGCCCTTAAATCATGGAACAGGATACCGCTAGCCCTGCACCTTGAAACCTGGTCCCTCACCTTTCAGAAAAAAATGAAAGCTTGGCTGTTCAGCTAGGCCTTCCCCTAGACTTCACAGCAGAGAATTCTTCTTCTACTGCCTGATTGCCTGAACTTTTCTTGATTACAGGCCCACATCTTCCCCCATTACTGGGCTAATTCTACCGAATCGATTCTTACTTTCTATAAACCAGGTGCTTAACTTGTTTGTCTATGGATTTTGTACTCTGTATCCATTTTTATTTATCTTTATCTTTATTTTCTTTTATTGCTATCCAATTACCAAATGAACTTCTTATATATTGTTTATTAGGATCATTTACTAAGTTGCAGTTGTTTAATGCATGGCAAATGCAGTCCTGCGCAGATAATGTTGTGGCATTTGAAACTGTATGCTTTATCTGTAGCTGAACAAACAAGGGTGGGGCAAGAGCGGGACCAGGAATCACTGGCTTTTATTTAAATATTGGATGTGGGATTGGGAGAGCAACTGGGGCAGAAAGTTGTTTAGTAATATCAGATGGGTGGACTGGGTGGGAGGGGGCGGGGGGGTGTCCTACTGGGGTTTGTGGTATCCCTCACACAAACTTTTCTTATTTCTGGAAGGGAGGAGGATCTGCGGTGGGGTTGTCAGATCCCCCTGAACAGCTAATTAAAATGGGTGGAATGGAGGAGGGGATTTGGCCTGTCAAACTGAGTCCTGCTTCGCAGAGCCTAAATTTGCTTGCCAAGTTAGGTGGCTTGCACTGAAAAGCAGCTCTAGCAACTGAATTCCATTGGGAGGAACGTGTTCTCTGGACTATATACCACGAAGGACTGTCAGCTAGAATTAAGGATTTGCTGGCAGCTCGGGAACTTCTGTCTTCCTTAAATTCTCTCATTGAACTAGCCACCAGAATTGACTGCCATCTACAGGAAAGGGCTCGTGAAGGCCTGGGTTCGAGAAGACGCATGGCAGTTCCGTCACTTCACATTCATCCTCTTCTGCCTCTCGAGATTCCTCTACCACCGAGGGGATCGTCAAAGAACCCATGCAGTTGGGTAGAGGTCCTCTCTGACCGGAAGAATGTCAAAGACGCCGTAAGGCTGGCCTCTGTCTATATTGTGGCAGATCAGGTCATCGCATTGCGGGCTGTCCTACACATCCAGGAAACTACAAAGCCTAGGTTCCATGGGGGGAGTGACCCTAGGCATCGCTTCACCAGCTCCCCCACTCACCTTGCCTGTTACTCTTGTCATTGGAGGATATAAAGTTACCACACTGGCTTTAGTAGATTCTGGGGCTGGTGGAGACTTTATCTTGCAAGAAGTGGTGGAACAACTTCATATTCCCACACATCCTTGCCTGAGGCCGTTGATTATCTCCTCCATCCATGGAGAACCCTTGCCTGGAAGAATAACACACCACACGGTACCTCTGGACTGTCACATTGCACCCAACCATACAGAACAAATCACCTTCTATGTCCTACAGAAAGCTAATCATCCAGTTGTTCTCGGTATTCCCTGGCTGAACGTCACAATCCGCAGTTTGATTGGACATCCTTAAAAATCACTCATTGGGGGTCCAGCATGCCACAAACCCTGCATAAAAGGAATTACTCCCTCTTGTAGTTTCATCTGTATTTCTCTCCTGGAGAATTTGCCCTTTCAATATAAAACAATCCAGAGGCTGCAGATACCTTGATTTTGACTGTGCGATTAACTTGCTTCCTTGATCCACACCACCTCGGGGTAGAGTCTATCCCTTGTCCACTTCTGAGACTTGTGCCATGTCCGAATATATCCAGTACAATCTTCAGAAGGGGTTTATCCAAAGATCCACATCCCCTGCCGGGGCTGGGGTTTTTTTTTGTCGGGAAAAAAGATGGAACTTTACGTGCTTGTATCGATTACCGGGGACTGAATGCTAGTCCTGTCAAGGATCGCTATCCATTGCCCCTTATTGCTGAACTATTTGATCGCCTACAGGGAGCCCGTTTGGACTAACCAATGCTCCTGCCATCTTTCAGCACTTTGTTAATGAAATATTTAGAGATTTGCTCTATGACTGTGTGGCAGTCTACCTAGACGACACTTTGATTTTTTCCTGCGATTTACAGACGCATCGTCAACACGTTATTCAAGTATTGCAACATCTGAGAGAGCACTGACTCTATGCCAGACTAGAGAAATACATTTTTGAAAAAGAATCATTACCGTTTTTGGGGTATATCATCTCTAAGCAAGGTTTTCAAATGGATCCCACTAAATTGAAATGTGTCCAAGAATGGCCTCAGCCTATTCAAGGTGCAGTTTCACCATGGAGCAATACAGAGGTATTATGAGGTCCACCATTTTATTCACCATTCCCTTCCTAATAATTCCTAACATTCTGTTTGCTTTTTTGATTGCCACAGCACCCTGTGCTGACAAATTCAATGTATTATCCACTATGACACCTAGATCTCTTTTCTGGGTGGAAACTCCTAAAATAGAACCTAACATTCTGTAACTACAGCAAGGGATATTGTTCTCTATATGCATCATCTTGCACTTGCCCACATTAAATTTAATCTGCCATTTGGATGCCCAATCTTCCAGTCTTGCAAGGTCCTCCTGCAATTTATCACAATCTACTTGAGATTTAACTACTCTGAATAATTTTGTATCATCGGCAAATTTAATCACCTCACATGCTTATATTCCACTATTCCACTATTCGTGTTATTGCAGCACACAATTTTCCTTTTGATATCCTTACTGGTGTGATTCCTGCACTTGGGTCTACCTTCTCCTTTGTGGATCATGTACCAGCACCAATCCCTTCTCTCTCTCACACACAAACACTGCCCCTTCCCCTACTCTGATCTACTCTCATTCCTCAGCCTCTCTTATCACCTCCAATGATTCCCCATTCAGCCCCTCCTAATCTTACCAAAATGATCCCCCTTTGTTCTCTGTGCTTCAAGCTCTCCCCTTCCCATTTTCTTCCCTACATGCAGCCTGGTAAGAGAGGAGGTGGAAAAGGAAGCAGAGAGCTATTCTCTGCGGAGTGAGATTCAGCACAGCTGAAAGGCAGTACATCTTCAGCCAGCCTGCAGCCCCCACCCCCCAACATATTTTTGCCTCCCTAGGCACAGGCCTCGTGAGCCTATTGACTAATCCAGGCCTGAATCAAGCCCAAACTGTATTAATCAAAACTTAGGGGTAGATTTTCAAAGGGTTACGCGTGTAAGATACACAGGTAACCCCCGAAAACCTATCCCTGCATGCACCCAGCCTATTTTGCATAGACTTGGTGGCGCACACAAGCCCTGGGATGCACGTATGTCCTGGGGCTTCGAAAAAGGGGCGGGGCCAGGGCCTGCAGTCCAGAGGTGCAGTGGTCTGGAGCAGTCCAAGGGCGGGGCCGAGTGCTCCGACACAGCAGCCTGTGTCAGGGCATGGCATGCCAGCAGTCTGCCGGCGCGCGTAATTTATGCCTGCCAGAGGCAGGCGTAAATCATCAAGAGAAGGTGGGGGGATTTAGGTAGGGCTGAGGGGTGGGATAGATAGGGGAAGGGAGGGAAAGGTGGGGGGGGGGAGTAAAAATAAAGTTTCCTCCAAGGCCACTCCAATTTCGGAGCGGCCTTGGAGGGAACGGGGAAAGCCATTGGGGCTCCGCTTGGGCTCGGCGCGTGCAAGGTACACAAGTGTTGACCCCCTTGCGCGTGCCGACCCCTGACTATAACATGCGCACAGCAGCACGCGCATGTTATAAAATCTGGGGTTCATTTGTGCGCACCGGGTAGCGTGCACAAATGTACCCCGTGCACTTAAATTTTAAAATCGGCCCCATAATGTTTGAAAGTTTAAACTTCCTTGAGCTGCTTCCCCTCTGTGACCTTGAACAAATCACTTGTCCTCTCTGTTCTTGCCATCTTTCAATCTCCCTGCAGTGCTCAATAGCAGGCCTAAGCTGCTATCCAGCTAAGTGACGATTTGTACAGGGATATTCAGCAGCATAGCTGCTGACAAAATATAATGGCAATAATGTGGTGTGATTTTTATCATAGTATAAATGTGTGACAAAATATCATACCATGATATGGGACCTAATAACGAGATTGTGGTCCTGCTTGGCTGGGGCTGCCATCATTTAAAGGGTGAAATGGCCAGTAACAACCCCCAAAATCTCAGAAGTCATCCCAGGAATCTTTGGAGACCTCTGCATACCCCATACCACCTTTCTAGGGAGCTCTAGCCAACCCTCCCCCCCCCCCCCCAAAAAAAGGGCAAAACCATACTTGTGAAACCTCATGGCGATGGCCCACCATCTTCCCTAACCCCACCTCTTGTATGCAAAAAATGTTTTCCCCTTGCCTTCAACCTCCATGGCTAAATCCCCCCAGCAGCCCCCATTCTCTTTCCCTTCCCCCTCAGTCCAAATAAAAAAATATCCCTGGAAGCTAGGGTCCCCCCCCCCCCCCAAGCCCCAGCCAAAAAAAAAGATCCTTTGGCGTTTATCGAGCTAGACTGACTCTCACTTCCATCCCTCAAACCTCCCATACATCTAAATGAAAGCATTGGTAATCAGTGGGGGCCTGTAGTGCCCTTTGCTCTAGGCCCAGTCGACAATGTTTTCCAAAATGGTATAAACCTGACCTTGTCCTAAGTCATGAAAGGGGCAAAGTCCAGGGAGTGAAATAAGGCCGTGAGGCCTAGAACACCAGGGTTTTTGGGTTTTTTTTTTTTTTTGGGGGGGGGGGGGTTAATGACTTGGGCTTGGAGAGGGGCTACTAGACCATAGGATATTTTCTTATTTGGACTGGAATGAGGGTGGGGGGAAGAGATGGGAGCTGCTGGGGAGATCTTTGGTAGGGGGAGTTAAAGGCAAGGGGAGATCTTCTTTGCATACAAGGGGAGGGGTTAGGGATGGAGGTGGACTGTTGTTATGCAGTTTCACTTGTACATTTTATCCTTTTGGGGGATATCCTTGGAAGGCAGTGGGGGTAGGTGGCCAGGGATCATCAAAGACCCCCTTGGTGAATTGTAAGCTTTGGAGAGGGTTTGTTTAGGGATGATTGGCCCTTTAAATTTTCCCACAAGATCATTGGGGACCCTTTAGTAGCATCCTGAAGTTCCCATGGCAAAATAACCACACCTTCTTCAAATGTCATTAAATAACGAGGCAGAGTCTTTTCAGAGTCAGCCACATTATTTTATTAGCATAGGATTTTATGGATTTGCAAAATTTATGCATATAGATGTCATGCAAAGCATCTCATTGCAATACGGACAGGTTTCAGGCCATAACATCACATAACACCACAATATGGCTATATCATGCAGCGTATACCCATTATGATGGCTACACCAAATGATGGTATATAAAACCAGTAAATACAATTTATTGCGTGTTAAATGCTGTTTTGATATTTAAATTTTTATTAGTTTTCAACATGTTACAATAAAGTATGAGAGATACAAAAACCTTAATGTCATGTAAGATACAAAATTTGTGAAGTATCAACCCCATAACCATGGATAAACCAAAATTTAGGTAACGTCATAAACAACTTGCATCTGCTAACAACATTTTCAGTAACATGTAAACCCCCCCATCCCCAACCTGACAGCCCAACCCACCCTCCCCTCCCGCTCGCTGTGCATGATCTGTGGATTAGGATCATATGTAATTGTATCTGGAAACAATAAATACCAAGGTCCATTTTCATAGTTCCATGGTTTTCATCAGCCAACCCCAGTTGATATTATCGCAGGATATCATTGTATACGAATACAAGCCAAAGCTATACCATTTAACTACCACAGAAGTAATAATGACCGTGTATACGTTAAGACAATACAAATATTATCACTGCCCTTTAAGCATTATATTTGGAAAGCGACAACAAGTATGAAGAAAGTTTCAGAAAACGAAAGACTTAAAGCGTCCCTTTAACTGGTAGCCAAGTGTGGGTGTGAGCTGATAGTTTAAGATGTATTACTGCAGATAGATAATCCATCCTTCGATAATATTGCAATCGACTTAATAGTTCCCCTAATTTAGGAATAACAATTGATTTCCAATGTTTTGCAATGGATAAACGAGCAGCTATGAGCACATATAAGCATAAACGTTGCTGAAATTTATCAATACCATCAATGGGTACATTCAGCAAAGCAGAGGATGGCGTCAATGAAATCTGGGTATGCAAAACTTGGTTCACCCATCCTTGAACGTTACTCCAAAAGGGTTTAATATTCGGGCATTCCCACCAAATATGGATGAAAGAGCCAGACAGACCACATTGTCGCCAGCACTGATCTGAAATGGAGGGATACATAACATGTAGTTTATCGGGGCAGAGATACCACCGATATATCATTTTATAATTATGTTCTTGCAATGCTGCCGAAAGGATGCCCTTAGAAGCTCGTTGCTGAATGACATTTCTCTGGGAATCCTCAAGTATCCCTCCCAAGTCAGTTTCCCAGTTCCGATAATGCTTGAGGTCCCTGCGCTCTTCATAAGTAATCAGCACGTAAAGTTTAGAAACGACCTTCGTCAATGAGTCCGCTCGGGCACAATAATGCTCAAATAAAGACCGGGTCATTCTGAGCTTCTTGGAATTGCGCAGAGCCAATATAAAGTGCCGTACCTGCGCATATTGAAGATATGCACCTGCAGGCAAAGAATATTTAGCTGACATAAGCTCCAGAGATATAATTTCACCCCCCTGCAGAAAGTGCCCAATGCTGGAGATTCCCCAGGATTTCCATTGTTGAAAAGCTCTTGATTGAGAGCCAATGGCGAAGTCCAAATTATCATATAAACCAGAGTGATAGAAATATTGTTGATCCCCTACTACCCGTGCTTTCCACTTATCCCATATTTTAAGAGTGGTTCCCAGAGACCATGGAAGACAAACATGTAACCACGTATGTCTAGGCTGCCAAGGCAAGGCCGTAAGCGGCATCGCTCCAACCATCCCCTGTGCCGCTGTCACCCACTGTTTTGGATGCGATACACGATCAAGATCAATAATAGCTTTCAATTGCGCCGCTGCAAAATACGCTCCCAAATCAGGGACACCCAGACCACCCTGTCTCTTGTGCTGATACAGAGTTTTTCGTGCCACCCGAGGGGGCCGGCGGCGCCAAATGAAGTCAAATATTTTCTTTTGAGTCTTCCGCAGGTAAGCGGGCGGTATTAGAATGGGTAAAGTGGAAAATAAATATAAAATCCTGGGCAATACGTTCATTTTAATAATAGCAATGCGCCCAAGCCAGGAAAATAACCGCCTATGCCATTTGTCTAGGTCCTTATCGACTTTTTTGGATAAGGGGATATAATTTAACTGAAATAAATCTGATAAATTGGCGTTGATGTGAACCCCTAAATATTTGAGTGCTTTCTTCGCCCAGCGAAATGGGAAACGGGTAGATAGCTGCTGTACCTCGTTAGGTGGTAAATTAACATTAAGTAGCTCCGATTTTTCTAGGTTCACTTTGAATCCCGAGACCCTACTAAAATCCGAGATTTCCCTTTCCACCCCTATAAGAGATTGCATGGGAGATGTGAGAGTGAGCATAATGTCGTCTGCAAATAACGAGAGCTTAAATCTGCTATCCTGGAGCTGTATTCCCTTAATGTCATCAGCCCTACGTATTCTGGCAGTGAACGGCTCCAAAAATAAAGCAAATAAAAGTGGTGAGAGTGGACAGCCCTGTCTGGTACCCCTTCCTATGATAAATCGCTCCCCATATCCTCCATTCACTTTAACCCGGGCCTGTGGATTAGTATATAGTTGATGTAGCCATTGTACAAAGGAAGGGCCAAAGTTCATCTTATTCAAAGTTTGGAACAAAAACAGCCAATGCACCATGTCAAATGCCTTTTCGGCGTCTATTGATAGTAGGACCATCGGGTTGTTTTCCCGTTTTGCCCACCAGATGAGATCTAGAATCTTTCTCACATTGTCCGCAGCCATACGCTGTGGCACAAAGCCCACTTGGTCTGAATGAACTAAACCCGGTAGAAAGTTATTAAGTCTCAATGCCAAAATACGAGCTAAGATTTTTAAATCTTGATTAATCAGAGAGATTGGGCGGTATGAACTACATATGGAAGGATCCCTGCCCGGCTTAGGGAGGACTGTGATTCCCGCAGTATTTGATTGTGCTACCAAACCAGCACCATCCCTAAGGGCATTAAAGAATTCTGTCAAGAGCGGGGTTATACTATCAGAAAGTTTCTTATAGTATTCACCTGCCAACCCGTCCAACCCTGGGGATTTATTATTTTTTAACGATTTTATGACTGTGGACACTTCATCTTCGCTTATGGGAGCATCCAAAGCTATTTGTTGCTGATCAGTTAGAGCAGGGATGTCCGTGTTCTGCAAGTACATGGCTATATCCGTTTCACTAATTTGCACATTCGCTTCATAGAGAGATGCATAAAATTCAGAAAAGCACTTCCTAATTTCTATGGGGTCGACCGTGATTTTGTCGCTAGAATCCTTTATTTTAGGGATTAAACTCTGCACAACCTGCTCCTTCAATTGCCTTGCCAAGAATTTACCTGCTTTATTAGTCCCTTCGTAAAATGCATGTTTAGTCCGTTCTAGATTGTGAGCTAGCTGAACATCGTCCAACATTTTAAGCTGCAGGCGAGCCTCATTTAAACTACGATAAACTTTGTCGGACTGGGATTGGAAATGTCGTTTAGTTAACGTTGCTATGGTAAGCATTAAGTTGTTCCGTTTTAGTTCCCGCTCCTTTTTAAGAGCAGCTGCCTGCGCTATACAAACACCGCGTATCACCGTCTTGGAGCATTCCCATAAGCAGGGAACAGTAATGTCTGGAGTTCGGTTAAATTGGTAATATTCTTTTAGGCAACTGGATAGCTTTTGCACAAAACTAGTCTTGAGCAGCAATGAATTATTAAGTCTCCAAAAGATCTGACCCCCCCTGGCCTGCTGTAGTTGCAACGGACACCCACACTAATCCATGGTCCGACCAAGTTATAGGCTCTATTTCACTCTGTTGAATTTTCACCAGTAAACATGTATCAACCAAAAAAAAATCAATACGGGAATACGAGGTATGAGGTTGAGAAAAAAAAGTATAAGACCTGGACGTGGGGTTATGATGGCGCCATACATCGGACAAATGGTATTTATGTATAGCAGAGAACACAATCTTTCGAGCCTTGAGACTCAGAGACAACTGGCTTCGTGATCTCTTATAAGAGGTATCCTTATCATCATTAAGAATAAGATTAAAGTCACCCCCCCAAATAATAGAGCCCTCACCATGATTCTCCAACAGATGTAGGATTTTGTGATAAAAGGGCACTTGTTCACTATTAGGGGCATAGATCGATAGGAGTGAATAAATAGCTCTGCATATTCTAATTTTAAGGAATACATATCTTCCTTTATCATCTATAATTTTTTCCAATAAATCAAACGTTAGGGATGATGCCATCAATATCCCCGTCCCGGCATATTTACAATCTTTGCTCGCCGCCGCTAGAAAGACATGAGGATATCCCCTCAGAGCCATTAAACGCTCATGCCTTTTTCTGATATGGGTCTCCTGTAAGAAAGCAATTGTTATATTAAGTCGAAGTAAATCTTTTCGCAATAAATATCGCTTTCTATAACAATTTAAACCTTTAACATTCAACGTGGCAATCTTAATAGACATGAGGTTACATAATAAAAATAAATGTATATCTAAAGCGTATTACACTCTGTGCATCTGGTAGGTTAACTGTAAGGAATGTACAGCCTGGCAGTAAATAGGCTGGCTGAGCAAACACATCCCGAGAACCTAGAACACATGGAACTCTGCTATTCCATAACACAGTACTTGCAGAGCGAGTATCCCACCCTTTATTCCTAACCAGATCCGTCTCCCTCCTTCTACGGATCAGTAATGGAGGACCCGCCAACAATACCAAAATGGCCCCCCACCCCCCCCCAACCCCCCCACCTCATCAGAATAATCAAATAAATGTAAACATTAGAACGCTCGAAACCAATAAAACGAAACACTCATTTAAAGAGTTATGTAGCAGGCAATTATCTGACCCTTCTGCAGTTAAGAAAGGTGCCCCGAATAAGAACTTGCAGTCATTATATGAATTCTGGAACAGAAAGCCTCATGGCCGTGCATCTGCTTAGTATGGAGTCCCTGCACTCAGCCTTGGTCAGACAAGTTCCCGTGGATAACGTCAGTATTAGATCTCGGTCTTCTTTTGCTGCGATTAACCTTTTGCCAAGTCAGAGCTGAAGTTGTGCGAGATTTAGACGCTGAAGTGGTCGGCTCCGGTAGAGAGAATTTCAGCCCTGCTTCCTGCAAAGACACCGCCGCCTCCGCCATGTTTTTTACCCGGTAAGTCTTGCCCTCGTGCTGAAAACTTAAGGCAAAGGGAAAGTTCCACCGATAGCGTATCTCGGCTTGGCGGAGCGCATCTGTAGCTGGCCGTAGATCAAATCTTTTTTTCAGAGTGCTCGCCGCCAGATCCTGAAAAACTGCCACCTCGGCATCCTTCCAATTCCAGACACGCTGTGTGCGAGCTATAGCCAGTAGCCGTTCCTTTTGGGTAAAGCTGCTGAAGTTAATCACTATGTCTCTGGCTTTATTGTCTCTACGGTTCCCTAATGCACGGTGGGCTCTCTCTATTGTAAGCGAAGAATGAGCCGCGCTCTTCTCCGCCTCCAGGTTTCCAGCGGATCCGTCACTGGTCGTGGGTTTCGGCTGTAGCAATAAATGAGAGCAAAAATTGCGCGCCGTGGCCATGCTATCTGCAAAAGCTGGGGTCTCAGGAATGCCTTTGAGCCGAATATTGCATCGACGAGACCTGTTTTCCAGGTCCTCGAGTTTTTCTGCAATCGCTACAAGTTCTGTCCGAGATTCGTTAGATTGTGTAGCCAGATCTTTTATATTAAAGTCGTGCTCCTCGACTCTCAAATCAATTTCGTCCACTCTGCGGCCTAGCGAGAGAAAATCTTCACGCAGCTCTGAGAAGGACGCTAGCAGCTCCTCCTTATTGGCTTTAAGTTCAGATCTTAAATCTATGAACCAGTCTCGCATGAGGGTTTTCGTAGGCAAGTCAGCTATCGAAGGTGTTGTATTTAAACTTGCCTGAGGTGAAAGCAGAGGAGCCTCCATGTCTCCCTCCTGCTCTGCACCGTCTTCAATGCCCGCCATGTCGAGGCTCGACTTTTTCAGCTCCGTCGCTGCGCGAGTGAAAGAGAATTTCCTGAGATCACTTCTTTTAATTGTGGCCATCTGCCCAGGATAAGGAGTGCTAATAACAAACTCTTGTATCTCCAAGCCTAAAATAAGGTGATATTTCGAGCGTTTTTCGTGGAGGGGGAACGGGAGCCGGAGAATCAGGCGGCCATCTTGTCTCCGTGTTAAATGCTGTTTAATGCACATTGTGGCCATAACACAGCTTAGTGAATTTAGGCCTTAGGTACATAAGTCTAGGAAAACAAATTTCAGTCCTAAACTTCTGGGAGGAAGTTTTTGGTCCCTAAATTTATTTTCAGCTGAAAGAAAAACATGATTGGCTCATCTAGTGGCTACATTAAATCTTCACCATATTTTTTCTTTCATACAGCTGAGGTGATGAAGCATGCCACACTGCATAAGGTGAAATTTTCAGGTTATACCTGTACAGAGCTTAATAAAACTGGTAATGATATGTAATTTCCTCAAAATGATGAGGGAAAAGCTAGGACAGCATAACCAGAATGAAGGCTTCATTATTTATTGGCCTGCACCAGGACTGTAAAACAATGGGGCAGACTTGAACTATTACATACAGACTCTCATGATTATATATCCATTGGTGACATTATAACCTATAATGTGCAATTGATGCTTCTTGTTAGGATACAAATGTATCAAAGTGATATTGTGTATAATCTACACTCAGTCCCTAGCAAATTGATCTAAATTATTCTGTGTAGTCTCTTAAAAGGGCTTGATTATTATTATCATTATTAATGCAGAATATTTATGTGCTGTTTTATTCATGACAGAAGTCATTTGTTTTGCCTGTGGGCAAATAATGGGTTGCTTTTCTCCATTACAGCAATGTATGAACTGACGTTTTGGTCAATTTATACAGCAAAGGCTTGCAGCGCAGTCTGCTAAAATGTTACAGCTTCCTGTAAAAAATCTGTGGGCAGCTCCTTTAATGAAATGATGTTGCTCGAATACTTCCTACAGCTTTGTTGAAGTCTGCACTGCAGGACTGTAGGACATTGGCCCCAGAATTAAGAGACCATTGACACCAAAAGAGACCATAAGCCAATTTATTATTTTCATATATACAGAAAGGCCTATATATGGTGAACGTTAGAAATGTGTCCAGACACAGCAGCCCTATTGATTGAATATGTGTGATACAAGCAGTTGTCACAATATGAATTGGAAAGTATTCTATTCTGTCATATATTTTAATGAATAAATTATTTCAGTGGTTTAAAAAATATATTATGTTCTTGCATATGAAATACATTGTATACCCACTTTCATGTAGGGCTATAATTTGCATTGAGAGGCTAAAGGTGAAATTGTGAACCACTGAGACCAAAGGGTGAGTGAACAAAAGCCTTGGTTATGTGCATGCCAAGGGCTGTTTCATTGTACACAATGCATTGAAGTCAATTGTATCTTTAAAGCCTTAGAGCTATGTTTTCTTTTTCTCAGTCTGCTCTATAGCCAACTTTTCTTGTTGCCCTGTATTTATTTATTTATTTATTTTTGCTTTGTTACCTGCTGCATTTTCTCCTTTATTCCTTTTTTCTTACTTAAGGGCCAATGCAATACAATGCAATTTAACCCACTGTCAGATGCGGGTTAAATAGGCGCTAATCCATCCCCTAATGCAATAGGGGGATTAGCACCTATTTAACGCATGTCCGACGCAGAGTGAATAAGTTAGCGCTCATCACATGCAAATGCATGTGAATGAGGCTATTACTCATTCACTCCAAATGCAAAAAAATAAATGCGCACATTTATCGCTCAGCTATTAACGCCTACCTGGAGCAGGCGTTAATAGCTGAGCGCACTGAAAAAAAGTACAGAAAAGCAGAAAAAACTGCTTTTCTGTACTTTTTTAAAAGTAAAAAAAATCTCTGCCGGCTGCTTTGAAGACCAACGCCGATATTCTCAGTGTCGGTTTTCATAACCGGCCGGCTGCAGTAATGAAAACCGATGCCGATAAACTCGGCATCGGTTTTCATAACTGCAGTCTGAAAACTGATGCCGAGTTTATTGGCATTGGTGTTCATAACTGGCAGACCGCTGGTAGCTGCGGGGTCGCGTTAGCAAGGAGGCGCTAAAGTCATGCTAGCGACCCTAGCGCCTCCTTGCTAGAGTGACACCCTATTTTGCATATTGCATGGCGCCCCTTGTGGGTGCCATGCGGGCGTGGAAAAGTCAGCGCCCGCTTTCTGCGAATAACATTGCATCGGCCCCTTAGCACTTCATCTTCTTTGGCTGCTCCTTTTTCTTCCTGTCCTACTTAAGGACATAAGAAATGGCATACCAGCTCAGATTAAAAGTCCATCAAGCCTAGTATCTTGTCACTGACAGACAAGACAGGCAAAAATACCCGACAGTACCGCAAAGAATAGATTCAATCATCCTCCCTCTTAATCAGCAATATGCAGTGGCTTTCCCAAGTCTATGTGGTTATGAACTTGTCCAAGCCCTTTATGAACTGAGCTACACCTTCATCGTTTCCACTGGCATCAAATTTCACAGTTTAATTGTGCATTGAGGAGAAAAAACATTTTCTCTGATTTTTTTTTAAATGTGCTATTTAAAAGCTTCATGGAATGATCCCAAGTCCTAATGCTATGTGAAAGGATAAATAACCACTCCCTGTTTTTACCCTTTCTACCCTGCTCATGGTTTTATAAACCTCTAACATATATCCTCTCATCCATTTCTTCTTCAGGCTGAATGATGTTTAGCTTCACATCATAGGGAAAGCCGTTCCATCTCTTTTATCATTTTGTTCACCCTTTTCTGTTCCTTTTCAAGTACTACTATATCTTCTTTTAGTTGAAATGCCCAGAACTGCACACAGTACTCAAGGTACAGTCGCACTATGGATCAATACTGAGGCATTGTAATATCCTTAGTTTCATCTACTATCCTTTCCCTAATAATGCCTACCATTTTGCTTTTTTGACTGCTGCCGTGCACTGAGCCGAGAATTTCAAAGCATTGTCCACAATGATTCCAAGATACCTTTTCTGGGTAGTGACGCCCAATATGGAACCTAGCAGCATTATCAACCTATAGCTTTTAGTATTCTTCACTATATCTATCACTTTGCCCCTTGTCCATATTCAATTTCATCTGCCATTTAGAGACAAAATCTCCTAGTCTCACAAGGTCCTCTTGCAATTCCTCATAATCAGCTAGTGATCTGACATCTTTTAATAATTTTGTGTCATCTGTGAATTTGATCACTTCACTCATCACTCCCTTTTCCAGATAATTTATAAATATATTGAAAAGCAGTGATACCAGAACATATCCTTGAGGCATTCCATTATCTAACTTTCTCCCACTGAAAGATATGAACATTTAGTTCTATTCTCTGTTTCCTATGCTTTAGACAGTTACCAATAGATAATATAAGATTGCATCCTAACCCACAGCCCTTTAATTTTCTGATTAGTCTTTTATGAGGGACATTGTTAATAGGGGTGGGCACCTCCATTTGGTTCATTAGTTTAAAGCAAAAATATAACAATTTTCATCATTCATTTTATTTGTTTATTTGTTTACCATCAGAGTCAATGGGGGAAGCACTGCAGCCTATTTTGGGCTATAGTACTGGGATTCTCTAATCAATTATAATTAGAGATATGAATCGGAACCAGAATCAGTTCGGATTCCGGTTCCGATTCACATGTGTTTTTTTTCATTGGGCCTGATCGCGGTTTTGTTTATCGGCTGCGCCCGAGCCAATAAACAAAAAACCCACCCGACCCTTTAAAACTAATACCTTAGCTTCCCCCACCCTTCCGACCCCCCAAAAAAACTTTTTACAGGTACCTGGTGGTCCAGTGGGGGTCCCTGGAGCGATCTCCAGCTCCAGGGCCGTCAGCTGCCACTAATCAAAATGGTGCCGATGGCCCTTTGCCCTTACCATGTAACAGGGTATCCGTGCCATTGGCCGGACCCTGTCACATGGTAGGAGCACTGGATGGCCTGTGCCATCTTGTGCTCATAGCATGTAACAAGGGCTTACCAATGGCACCGGTAGCCCCTGTGACATAGATTTAATAAAAGAGAATGATCTGTCATCAATATAACTTTTATGACATAAAGTTTTATTACATTCTTTACTTCAAATTGATTTTACTGCTAGGTAGAATTTTGAGTTTCTTGTGAAATTTACTTCTTGATTGAAACTTGTCGCGATTAGAACATGTAAATGGTCTCTCAATCAGTGTGGCTCTCCTGGTAATTTGTTTGTTTCATTAAGAAATCTTTTTGCATATTTTGTGGCTGAACTCAATCTCTCTCATCTTTGTTCATTTTCTAATGTTACATTACTTCTCTCTTCCTAATGATACTTTTACTGCATTCAGAACATGTAAAAGGTCTCTCCTGTACTTCTTTTCTCTTGTGCTTGCATTTCTTACTTCTGACAGAGGTTTTTGGGGGACAACACACCCCAGTATAACCAAGAAAGATGGGTGGAAGAACTAAACTTGGATCTTAGAGATGCACAAGAAAACCAGATGTAGAGAACCAGAAAAGAGATGAGATAGGAGGAAAAACTTGTATTTTTTTAATTTTTTCAAATTTTTTTTATTGTGGGGACAAATATACTTTTGTTGTTAATGATAAAATGTTTAAATGAAGAGTTAAAAAACAAAACAAAACACTATAACCAACAAACAAACAGGGTGGAAAAACTAGGCTGGGATTGTAAAAGGGATACAACAAAATGAACAACCAGAAAAGAGAGAGAGTGGAAGGATCAACTTATATTTGTTCTGTTTTCAAATTTTTTTTTTCTGGGGACAAAACACCATAGTTTAACCAACCAAAAATCAAACAGGGTGGGCGAATGAGTTTGAGAACCACACAGCAAACAACATAGAAGCTCCAAAACTCCCATGCTGGTACATAATAGGCTTGGCAGGTTGGCAGAGTAGTAGCAGCAAGAGCCCTAAGATGGTATATAAGGGGCATGGCATGTAGAGCGAGGAGTAGCAGCAATATTCCTAAGGTGGTATATACTAGGAATGGCAGGTAGGCATGTGGCAGCAAGACCAATAAGGTGGTATTTTGTGGGGAAGGCAGGTAGCTAGAATGGTTGCAGCAAGACTCCTAAGATCTAGGGCTTGGCAAATAGGCAAAGTAAAAGTAAGACTTTTTCATCTTGCCATTTACATGGAAATTCTGGAAAACCAAGCAAAGGCAGATTGATTTTCAAAAAGACTAGCTTTTCCATCAACTCTAGCACTAGCCTTAAGCAATAAGGGCTTATGATGTTCCCTGTCATTGAAAACACATGTTCACTGGGGACACCAGTTGGGCAGAAAAGATAGTGTTGAGCCATTTTGGCTAGGTCTGGACAGACTGAGGTCTTATGTACCCAGTATACCAGCGAATCTCTATCCATATCCTCTATGGGCTCTGTGAGATAGCATTAATTTATTTATAATATTTTTATTCTGCTATCTCTCAAATATTCTGTCTGATGCAGACACAGAATGTCATAGAAATGTATGCTCCTTTGCTAAGGTTAGTGGAAGGTGTCTCGTGCCAGCTGCTTTAGCTATAGTCTATGTCAGGAAATATAGTTCTTTGCATGCAATGTGACAGCATATTGAGGTGGGGGAAGAAGTGGTATCTGATAGGGTGCTGTTCCTGCTTGCACGTCTCTCTGAGGTGGCCATTCTTTCCTATGCTATATCCCCATTGTGCCTCAGCCTGTGACACTCCTGTTCACATACTCTAGCTACCAGTATCTCCTTCATGAATGTGAGATGCTGGCTCTGAAGGGCGAGACTCCCTTTCACCCATGGATCATGAAGTGTAGGAAGCATGAATACAATGTTTTGTTTGAGAGGTTCCAATGGGCCTCATTTTCTAAACGGATCGCACGCGATAAGGGATGTTTCGCATGCGAAATGTCCCTTATCGTGTGCGATACCAAAATGGGGGCAGAGTCGGCCCCGGAAGAGGAGGAGTCGGGGTGTCACCGTGGCTGACTCCACGAAGATGCCGCGGACGATGAAAAGGTAAGGCCCTTTTCAGGTCCGAGTTCGCGCCCAATAGCTACACCTGCTATGGTGGCGCTATTGGGTGCGAACCCGACAGCGATCGCACCGCGACGGTGTGATCGCTGCCGGCTAGTTCAGGCCTGCCCCCCATTTCGGCCCCCCGCCCCTCATTCCCTAAAGTATCATAGGCCTGCGATACTTTAGAAAATGAGGCCCAGTGTCTCCTGAACCTCTGCTGTAAGGATTCCAGAAAATGCAATACATCTACTTCTATTCCTTCTTGCTCATGGAAGCCTATAATTTTTCTTCAGAATATTTCCTGTAGGAAAGACCCCACCCAGGTTGGCGCTTCTAGAAGTCATATCTTCCATGGCATCATTTAAGGGCTATAGTATTTTTACCAGCTACATCAGCATTACATCATGATGCTCCGGGGGCATTGCACAGCTATCTCTGTTTCCAGAGACAGATCATGCAAGAGTGCTTGCTGCACAATTAACCTATGTAGAATTATCTAGGTATATCCCATATTCTTCCTGCTTCTCATGGAAAAGCTGTCCCACCTTCATGTTTCTATGAAAATGCCCTACTATTTTCCTGCACTTCAGGAGTTGAATCCCATTGTCATTAGGCCCCAGCCCCAGGGTACCCATCACTACCAGGTGCTGCAAATGTATAAACCAGAAGATATGCTGAAAGCCCTTATCTTCTATTGCCTTTACCATATTTGTGCCACAATCTATCACAAAGAAACCTTCTCAAACACTCCTGTCTCGCCTGTCTAGCTGCTAACCCTTCATCAGCTTTCTTACAGTTCATAGAATATTGCATGATTTATGGTAGCTATGCATTAACTAGCTGTGCAGCAAAGCCCATTTGCATCCTAATGATCTGCCCCCACTTATGCTATGCAGGCAAAACAATTTTGTTTCATTTTGTGACATTTGAGGTCAAATTTCTGTGTCAGTCAGGATTGTTCCTTTATTTTTCATTTTTTTAGGTTTTGGAAAATAGTTTGCAGAATTTCTGAATAGTGAACACTATTTACAAATTATATGCACGATCCTTAAATAGCGCTTACTATTTTCTAAAAACTAAAAAAGGAAAATATTTGATTGACCCTGACCACCCCCAATCCAGCTGTCTCAAGGACCCTTGCTGACACTGGAAACCCTGTGTCCCACCCACCATTGCCCCTGGGGTATCTGAAGTTCTCCCAAATAAAAGTTTCAACTGTGATGGACACAGCTCCCACCCTGAGACGCCAACCCCCTCCCTTTTGTTTAAAAATAACCCCCAGGAGCTGGCCCAGCCATCTAAACCCATACTTTCAACTCCCCTAGACTTATCAAGTCTGCCCTGGTGGTCTGGTGATGGTCCAGAATGATCCCTACACTCAGTTCCCAGGGATCATCATTTTTCAAAATGGTTCTGCCCAGGGCTTTGTGCCGCCATCACATGACAGGAGCTGTTGGCGCGATTTTGGAAAATGGAAGCCACCAGGTAAGGAGCATAAAGGTTGCTTTGGCCCCCATTAGACCACCAGGGCAAATTTGATAAGTCTAAGAGGGGTTGGGTGGGGGGACTGGCTGCAAGGGGGCTATTTTTTTTAACATGGGCAGGGGATGTGATTAAAGGGCAGGATATCTGCCCCTAACACTTGAAATCTTTTTTAGGGGAATCAGCATACAATTTCTAAATAGTGCGCACTATTTGGAAATAGTGCACATTAAAAATGATAGAAAACAAAACACTACATTTCAGGTTGGGGCTTTATATTGTTTTATCTTGAAAACAATATGAAATGAGTTAGAAAATGTCATTGACATTGTCTGTGTCATTTCAATTTAATGAAGAATCCAAAGAATTACTGCCAGACCTTGCATCATCCAATTTGCCATTCGGGAAAGTTAAGAGTGCATAGCATCCATGCTAGTCCAGATATTGCTGGTGAAATGCACACTACTCCCCTCTGCCTTAGTCAGCTGCACCTGCATGCCACCGTGGCACTAGTTCTATAGGATAGGAATGATCTTCTTACTAAATGTAGTCATGGAGGGTACTTTGTAATTATGAGCTAACACATGCATCAGATGCTTATAGCCTGTGTCTCTACTACCTGCAGGGACTGGTCATCAAGGCAATCATTTCTCTGATGATCCTCATTTCTATTTTAGAAGTTGCCTGACTCTTACCCTGGAACAGTATTGCAGAACATCAACCCATTTCATCAATGGTGGGTTACATTGTCAGATGCATGGCTGGGGACTTCTGATCTGCCACCTGTTTACTAGAAGAGGTGGTGGGATCAGCTTAGGGAAGTCTTCCCCTTTTCAACCCCTTTCCTCTGGCTTTTACTTGGCAGAAAGGGTCCCAAGGCTACCTATATCACCCTCTCCTGATGTCAATGCTAGCATGTGCTGCTTTTGTAGGTGATGCATCATAACATTTGTCAGATGTCTCACTTAAGTCCCTCAACTGATATTCTTCCTGCAGTGAATACATTGAGCAAAATGCAGGTCCTTCCTCCCTTTAAAGTGCCTCAGATCACGGATTTATTCTGTGATATCTTCTCTACATCCTTGGAGGCTGATGTTGGCATTGGAGTTTAGTTAAATGGTGGATCCTGAGGAAAAATGTCAGGGACATTGTTTTCCCTCTCTACTTGTGCTGCCTGCTCTTCCTGGGGGTTATTCTCAACATAGTATTCTCTCTCTCCCATACCATTGAACTGTAGTCTAAGAAACTACTGACTAAACTTCCCAATTTCACTTTGGGGTAGATTTTAAAAGGGTATGTGTGGGCGTATATGTGCGCACGCTACCCAGCGCGTGCACAGGTACACCTGATTTTATAACTTGCGTGTGCAAGTTATAAAATCAAGGGTTGGTGCATGCAAGGGGGTACACAATTGTGCACTTTGTGCATGCTGAGCCATGCTGCCTTCCCCCATTCCCTTCCCCCTACCCTGATCTTCCCATCCCTTCCCCTAACCTTTACCCCCTAGCCCTACTGTCAACCCCCAAAAGGTTTTATCATACCTTTTGCGATTGCCGGCAGCCTTCTGGTACTTGATCCTTCAACACAGTGGCAATGGCTGCTGTGTCAGAGGCCTCTGGCCCCACCCCACCCCGGACCGCCCCTTTTTAAAATAGGCCCGGTGCATGTAAGAACTCTGGAATTGTATGTGTAACCTTTTTAAAATCTGACCCTTTGTCTACTAGCTCTTCAGATTCAAAGAATCCCAGACAAGATTCATCCTCTTTGGTTCCTACTGAGGCAGTGAAGGGAGAAAATGCTCCCTTCACTGCCTCAGAAGTAGGAACCAAAGAGGAATTTACTGTGGATTTTAGGCCTTGAACATATGCTAACCCTTCTCTCTAATGAAAATCTTAGATAATTTTCCCATTTTTCCCATCTGCTCCAAAACAAGAGCAAGAGGAAAAGATGGTAGTTGAACATGCTCTCTAAAATTCAGTTTCTTCTACATTGAGCTGCCTTCCTCTCTTGTAATTGTGCACCTAAAAAATGTCCTCTTTAATTTAGATGCTGGATTGCCTTTTTGATTTCTGCTCCTGCCAAAGCTGCTAACCCTGGCAAGACTCCTTCCACTCTCTTTTCCTGATACGAAAGAATTTGTAAGTGCACTGCCAACTGGGGGTTTGGATATTACAAAGGAATTTATTGGTTCTCTAACTATATCCCTACTCACAGCACCACTCATTGTATGGAAAACTGTTATGTGCACACACACACACACACACACACATACTGTCTGTATGTGACATGCTGTGTACAGTAGTAATGACTGATTCCACACACAAAAATCTGTTAAACACTAACAAACAAAAATGACTGGCAGCCTGATATGAGTCTTCTCTTCAGTCTGAGTGTACTCTGCTCAGCTCACTGTCCAGAGACAAAAAAAAGAAAAACTAACTTTGCCACAATTGTAATCTCCATACTATCTCCCACCCTGACCATACCTCAGTAAAGAGAAAAATCAAAATGATCAATAGTTCACTGTCTCTCTTCCTGCAGCACAGAGAATATTAGAAGCAGCCCTTACCAATGCCAATTCCAAATTATTCCTCTCAGCTTCTACTAGCACGTTCTTCTCAGCAAAGAGCTAGAGAGGAAATCCAGAATGCTTATTGCACATACATAGACTTTACAGTGGAAGAACATCAAATTTGCTTAATCCAGATAGCAGTTATAAGCTAGTTATAAAGATGTTGTACTATGATTTTTCCTCTGATTAGTCTTCTTGCCAACTTATCCTGCCTTGGTTCTGACAAGGCTATGATAAGGCAATGAAGTCGCATAGGCAAGTGCTGGTTGCTATAGATCAGGGGTGTTCAAACCTGTCCTATGCCCCCCCCCCAACACCCCAGCCATTTGAGTTTTCAGAATATCCCTAATGAATATGCATGAGATTTATTTGCATGTATTATCTTCTGTATATGCAAATATTTCTCATGCCTTTTCATTAGGGATATCCTGAAAACCTGACTGGCTGGGGGGCACCCCACTACAGATAACAGTTGTTGTTTTTCTCAGCAATACACAGTCATAGACTTCCATGGGTCATTGAAATAAATGGGAAACATATACAAATGGGACCAAGAATATCTGTTTCATTTGTGAGGCCCCTTCATTCATTTCAGGGTCCATGAATGAAATGAATATGGGCACATTTTTGTTTTATTCATTAGTTGTCAAATGCCTTCTGAAAATTCTGATATACTATATCAGCCCTACTCACCCTTTTCCATATATTTGTTAACTCCTTCAATAAATTCTAATACAAGACTTCTTTTTGATAAATTTATGTTTCTTTTCAAGGTCTTAACTGTCTTCTGAAATGTAGTGATACACAATAATTATTTGCTAAATAGAAGCATCATACTAGTATTAATTTAAAGGTCTGACATCAGGCCTATATATTAATCAGATGAAAGTGGTCTCATTTATTAAATTGTAAGTGTCAGCTAGATATTATCTAAAAATGTATAATTCTTGATATAGTTAAAGAATATGGTCTTTTATTATATTCATGTCTGTGAATCTAAGTTTTTAAGACTACAACAGCCAGTTCTTGTAAACTCTGGTCTTGTGTAAACCCTAGTGTATTAAAACAATTAAAATTCCTAGAGATATCTTACCAGATTTAAATTCTGGGCAAAATAAGAGCAAAAGCACTTGAGTTTCTTTGCTTTCACTGATTATAAATGTAATCTGATTTACCCAAGGATTTCATTTCCTACAACATTTGGTAAAGCAAAAAATACACAGGACAAAAATTGTACAAGCAAAATCTTGTGTAAAATTTGCTGTTCAATAGTTTTCTGAATGAGCTAAGTTTAAGAAATGGGCAAAAGTTCTATAATGTGATTGTGCAAGGTTTATTTTTCCTTGCTTAAGTAATAGGAAATTAATATAGGAGATGTGCAGTTTCAATTTTATGAAAGCAAATCAACCTGCTTATATTTTCTACTCTTCTTCTCTTTCTTCTGCCCAAACTTTAAATCTCTGGCTCACAGGAACAGAGCTTCATCCCTGGTGATTAGATTTCGAAATCTGTTTCCTGTCATTTGGCTGACAGAGGAATCGATTACAGTACAATCCACCAACATCTGGTTTTGTGCCGTGATTGGGTGGTCAGCATGACATGGCACTTATCCTTCCTGCCTATACTTTTTTCACCTCTTCTGTTCTTTCTCTTACTGTTAATGGAAGCACAGCGGTATGTCAAGACATTTGCAGTGGGAAACATGATTCACAGGAGAATAGCAGCAGACATACTGCAATTCCTAGATAATGTGTTTCTCTCGCCTTAAAAATTTCTGCTGCAGAACAAACTATTATTTTATTCTAATGCTGCAGTCCTTACTTAAGTTAGAATGCATTTGAAACAGACTTGAAAGCAAATGCATTTCTTGTTCGTTGGGATTGTTCTTTTTTTTTTTTTAATTTTACCCAATTCCAAACTCACTGAATAAGAAAAGGAAATGGTGACTACCCAATATCAAACGCTGTTAAACAGGAGAGGGGACATACAATGAAGTTAGTGGGTAATACATTTAAAACTAATAAAAGAAAATATTTTTTTACTCAATGCATAGTTAAGCTCTGGAATTTGTTGCCAGAGGATGTAGTGAAAGCTATTAGTATAGCTGCATTTAAAAAAGTTTTTGACATATTCTTGGAGGAAAATCTGTAAACCATTATTAAGGTAGAGCTGCAGAATTCCACTGGTTATTCTTGGGATAAGCAGTTTGGAATCTATCTAAACCTTGGGATCCTGCCAGATACTTGTGATCTGGCTTGGCTTGATAGAAACAAGAAACTGGGCTTCATGGATCTTTGGTCTGATCTAGTGTGTCAAATTTTATGTTCTTATGTACTGTTTTAAGGTAAGTTCATTTTTTTCTCTTTTTTTATTTTTTAACATTTTGTCCTAGAAGTAGAATAAGACATTAAACATAGAATCATATGCTAAATGTTTAAGAGTTTAGACCTACTGAAAAGCTTTGAGGATTGTATTAAATTATACCACAATCTGAATAATTGTAATTTTAATGTAATTCTATTTCTATTAATTTCAATAATTTAATATAAAAATGGTTAATATATCAAGTGCAATAGAAAACATGAGGTGAGGCAAGACATGCCAGTTCATTTCTATTGATGGACTTCGTAACATTTATATGTGCTGTCACTTAGATTCTTAATGGTACAATTGTTTTTTTAAGGATTTTAAGCACTAATATCTCTGTAGGCATGAAATAAATTGAAATATGATGGAATGCTAATGATATTTGTTTTCAGTGTCAGCTAACATTTTTTAAAACACTTATGTTATAATTGCAGCTTTTAGGATTCATATGTTTTCTTTCGCTTCATAATAAATATAATGGCAGATTTTTTTCTTACCGAGGAACTAAATATATTGCTTTAATATGCTAACCAAGTTAAAAATACAGAAGGATCAATGCTAAATAAAGAGCTTCCCTTCAATATTCAGTGGGAAAATTATTTTTAATTAAATTTTGCTCACAAATAACAGTAATAAGTAATTATGTGTTGAGATCTGGGACTTATTTTATTAAATACAAATAAAAATAAAACTTTTCATTGCACTTGACAAACGTAGCAATGTTGTCCTAGAATGACCTTGCAGGAGTTGCTTCTCTGTTCAGTAGCATGCTAACTGGAGTGGAAGAGTAGCCTAGAGGTCAAAACAGTGGGTTATAAACCAGCGAAACCAGGATTCAAATCCCACTGCTGCTCCTTGGGACCCTGGGCGGGTCACATTACCCTCTTTTGGTTTTCAGTAAAAATAGCCTAAGATATCTAATAAAACTGGATGTCATTCTATCCTAATTTTTTTCTTTTGACATCCTGAATGTGTAATTTTAATTACTCTAAAATGAGTTGCTCTAATTCTCTGACCGTCTGTGACTGATTGGAACGTAAGATATGTTCTGAATGCACTTTAACATCATGGTGAACTTTGGGAAGACAATCTGAATAATAAAGGCTGGTTTGGGCTGTCCTTTTCAGGAGACTTCCCTAGGGGCTTTTGTAACTGCTCCTCAGGCTGCATCCCCCTAATAGAGAGGAGGGAGGGCAGGCCGACTGATTTCCGTTATTCCAAAGTTCACCATCATTTAAAATGTTTATTTTTCTATCCTATCATACACTCTGGAGAGCCAGGAACCAATTTTTAGAGCTGGAGATGAAGGGGCAAGGGCATATCCATAGCTTCTTAGAGCCAGGCAGGCAAGGAGGCATGACTTTAATGCTGCACACCAAGAGGCTTTAATCAAGTTTAAAATAATGTTCTGGTCTTACCCAGACTCTTGGAGGGGAGGAGGGGGGGGGGGGGTCCTCTTACTTCAACAAAGAATAGGCATTTCCTGCTAGCTGGAAGATAAAACAATGAAAACATTGAATAAAACACTTACAAATGCACATAATATGCAAAATCTCTTCACTCTTCTTCAACCAGCTGGAGGTGACAGAGGCAAAAAATTCTGTCAGAATTCAGGAAAGTGTTGGAAAAGCACAATGACCCCCTGACAACAGAGAAACAGCAGTAAAATCATAAACCAAGAAAGATCAGTCGTGCTATAATAGGAAAGGGATGGGCCTTATGGTCTTTACCTGCCAAAAGACACAGTTTCTGTGTCTTTTGGAATTATAACTGGAAAGGCAGACAGAGTATCATGCCTGCCTTATATAACAGTGCACCAGGGAATGCCCGGAAATTTGGGTCCTTATTGGTTTCTGTTTAAATCGTTGGGTATTTAGAGTGGGAAGGGAAGGAAAGGTGACAAGAAAACAGGAGGGTGGTTAGGGGTGTAATGAAGGGTTTAATAGGCCTTGAGTGATTTGGGAAGGGGTGTGATTGGATGTTAAGAATAGAATCCTGAGAGGGGGAGGAGCAATAGGGTGTGAGAGTGAAACAGCTGTGGCAAGGTTTTGCCTACCTTCTCTCCTCAGCGGATGCCTGTTTATTACTGTTTTTTTATTATGCTGTTATTCTGTTATTGTAATACTTGTCGCATCAAGATTGTTATGCTTATTGCAGATACCCGAGCCATAAAATATGTATTTATTTTATTTATTTATGCTTTTTATATACCGTTATTCCAGAGGTAGATCACAACGAATTACATATATAGCATTGAATTACATTGTGAATAAGGTAATAATAGTATCAAACAGCATTAATATAAATGTATGAATAAAAGATATAAAAGTTATAAGAAAGTTAGTAATTACTTCAACAAAGAATTAGTAATTCCAAGGAATTATTCAAATAAAAGATGTAAAAATTTAGAAAATAAAATATGTACTGTTTATCTTGGTTGCACCTCCTTATGCATTCTGCCCGGTTGGCAGAGTGAGGGAAAGGGTGGCAAAGTCCTGCAGGGGAGCTAATATGGTGATATGATGTGGGTTTCCACAGCTAGTGGTATGGCGGGGGAGGGGGCTTATGGCTCTCAAGCAGTATGGGGAATAGATAGTTGGCTGGAAGAGCTGCTTTGCTAATAACATAGCAAGTGGCTAGGGGGCTGTTGGCTGGGGTCAAATTTGTGACCTGGATAAAAAATGGTTGCTTTGTTTTAATAAGGCTACAGACTATAATTATTCAAAAAAGATGGGGTGTTAAGTTCCTCATCAGTTTACTCATGAATAAATTAAGTTATGGGCATTTTCCTGGTTGCATATTTTATACTTGTATTTGGCTAACAAAGGTCCTCTTCTATCTTGTTTCTTCTTGTTGGTAATGATGCAGTGTACTGTATGGCAATGCTGTATGGCAATGCCATACAGCAAAATGGCACCCTCCACTGAGGATGATGTGCCAGAGTTAATTTATTCCGGTGCTATCCCAGCAGACGGCATCATTACCAACAAGAAGAAAGAAGACAGTCCTACAAAGAAGATGTCCAAGATCTGGGTTCTGGGCCTGGTCCTAGCCCTAGGTCATGGTCTAGGCATCAGGACTCAGCCTCCAGACCACACCCCAGTGTTGGGTCTGGGTCAAAGTCTCAGCATCAGGACCAGGCCTACAAGACAGGCCACTGCTTCAGGCCTGGACCTGGATCCTGGCCCTGGCCTAGGCTGAGGCCCAGGTATTGGGTCTTGACCTCTGGGCTTGGCCCTGGTGTTAGGTCTGGACCTGAGCTGAGGTAAAGACATTGGGCCACAGCCTCTGAAATGGGCCCTAACACAGGGTGTGCACCCTGGCTTTGGTCTAGGCTGAGTGCCAAGCATTGGAGCCTGACTTCCGGGCTGGGCCCAGCCTGAGACACCGGCGTCTGGCCTAGGTTCATGCTGAGGGCCAGACTTTGGGACATGGCTTCCAGACTGGGACCCAGCACTGGCCTAGGCTGAGGCACAGGCATTGGGACCTGGCCTCTGGGCTTGTCCTTGGTGTTGGCCCTGGGTCTGGATTTTGGCCTAAGCTGAGGCTCAGGCTTTGGGACCTGGCCTCCAGGTCACTTTGGCTTCAGGTCTGGGCTGAGGTTCAAATGTCAGGACCTGGCTCTGGCTTAGCTTGAGGTTGAGGCATTAGGACCAGGCCTCCAAGCCTTGGCCTAGCGTAGAGCCTAGGTTGAAGTTGCAGCAACCTACTGTAGCCTCAGACTATGCAAGGTCGAAGCTTTGTCCTGTGCTTAAGCCTTGCAAGCATAGTCCCACCAGACTGGGTAACTGGGGCTGGGGATGGGGATGGGATGCCTTGGGAGGTCTCTTTTCTTTTTTTTTTATATTTAATAAAGGACATGGAATGACTCCCCTATGAGGAAAGGCTAAAGAGGTTAGGGCAGTTCAGCTTGGAGAAGAGAAGGCTGAGGGGGGATATGATAGAGTTCTACATAGAGACAGGATACTGATCTTGATAGGCCCTTGGTCTGACCAGCTGTGGCATAATCTTATGTTTTTATGTTCTCATGAGTACTGTCTACAGTTGTGGTCACTACATCTCAAAAAAGATATAGCATATTTAGAAAAGGTACAGAGAAGGGAGACCAAAATTATAAAAGGAATGGAGTGATTCCCCTATGAGGAAATGCTAAAGAGTAGAGATGTACTTCGGGTAAAAATTTTGTGTCGAGCTTCGTTTTGGGCCCCAAACGGGAATTTCATTTTTCCTGCAGTTTGGGGTGTTTTGTTTGGGGGCCATGATTTTTGGATTAGTACACACTATCAGGAGTTAGTGCGCACTAATCTGGCAGAGTTAGCGTGCGCTAATGGGAGTTAGCATGCACTAACTCCCATTAGCATGCGCTAACTCAAAAATGAATTTTTTCCAAAATTTCGGAAAAATTTCTGTCATTTTTCAGTTCTCCCGAACCATTCCGAATTAGGCAATTTCATTGGCATCGCCTAATTCGGGGAAAACGATTGCACATCCTTACTAAAGAGGTTAGGACTCTTCAGCCTAGAGACTAGAGAAGAGGTGGCTGAGCGGAGATATATAATAGTCTATAAAATAATGATTGGAGTGGAATGAGTAAATGTTAATTGGTTATTTACTCTTTCAAAGACTAGGGGACACATAATAAAGTTACTAGGTGATACATTTAAACCTAATAAGAGAAAATATTTTTTTACTCAATGCATAATTAAGCTCTGCAATTCGTTGCCAGAGGATGTGGTGAAAACTATTGGTGTTGCTGCATTTAAAAACATTTTGGACAAGTTCCTGGAGGGAAACTCCATAAATCATTTGTAAGATGGAATTGGGAAAATCCACTTTTTATCATTCAGATAAGCAGAAGAGAATCTATCAACTTTTTGGAGTCCTGCCAGGTACTTGTGACCTGGATTGGCCATTGTTGGAAACAGGTTACTGAGCCTGATGGACCTTTGGTCTGACGAGGTATGACAAATCTTATGTACTTACATATATTAAATGAAACAAAACAAACCACAAAACACATTTTTAGATCTTCCATATCCTTAGTAGACATTGATTTTGCATTGCATCCATGATAAGCATTCTGCCATGGATAAGCTATTGGATGGATTCGATAAACAATTTACTTCCCTGAGCAGATTGGCAAGATCTATTTTCTCAAGCTGTTTTCTCCAGACCAGAATGTGGAGTCTAAAGATCAATGCCAACTGTGGTGTGTATACAACTCTGTATGTAGTATACCACACTCTAGAAGCATGTACATGTCACACTTGTGGTTGACTGAAGAGGAGCAAATAATAATACATGTGAGAGGATCCTTAATACTCCTGACTTTTAGGGCCTGATGTTCTAAAGGATTTACATGCAGAAACCCTGGTCTCACTGTGTAAATCAACAATTGAAAATCCATTCAGGTTCTATAAGTGTAAAAGTATGCACAGGGCAAATTTAGGAACCTGAAATCTCTTTGAAAATTCAAGCTAAATTCTGTAGGTAAAAGTACCTGCACAGACTACTGAAAATTACCCACCTAAAGACAGAAGACAGAAAATCATTTCAAATTTGACAAAAAAATATAAATCATAAGCCTTTCAAATAAGAATATATTATTGAAAACAAAAAAGTGATACAAGTTATTACCTTGTGCTTGGTTGCTGCTTCTCTGGATTGCGTCATTGGTCAGAGTCTGCAGGGAACATGGATGCAGCTTCCTCCTCCAAGGTGCCAACCCAATAGGTGAATGCCACATCTTTGCATGTTATTGATGGACTGCCAGGGTTGAAAGACTCTGCTAACTTGTGCCTCCATCATCGTTACCTTTGCTTTCAAGGGTCACTTGCTATGGAGGTTGTATTATGGAAATATCTGTATACTAATGGCAGAAGTCTAAGAAGTAAGATGAGAGAGTTAGAGTGTATAGCAGTGAAAGATGAGATAGACATAATTGGCATCTCAGAAACCTGGTAGAAGGAAGATAACCAATGGGACAGTGCTATATCAGGGTGCAAATTATATTGCAATGATAGGGAGGATTAACTTGGTGGGGGTGTGGAACTTTATGTCTGGGAGGGTATAGTGTCCAACAGGATAAAGATCATACACAAGACTAAATGCTCAATACGATCTATATGGGTAGAAATCCCATGTGTGTTGGGTAAGTGTAGAGTGATAGGAGTATACTACCATCCACTTGGCCAAAATGATCAGAGAAATGTTAAGAGAAATAAGGGAAGCTAATCAATTTGGCAGTGCAATAATAATGGGAGATTACAATTACCAAACACCACACGGGCTGGATCTGCACTCTTAATCCAAAAACACAACAAGTGCAGAAAAACTTGTTGGATCCAAAATTTATTAATATTATAACACAGTTCATATGGCAACTCCACTGTCAGTTTTTTACGTATAATTACAAGCACAACTGGGGGTCCCCCGACACGGACCCTGTGTTTCGCCCACTGGCTGCGTTGGGAGGGACAACACCAGGAAATCACAGAATCTGAAAATTAAATTTAAATATTTAGCATGGATCCTAAAAATGAGAAGGGTACGGTCCGAAGGAGAAGTATATAGATTACATTAAGAATTCAACATACCTTCAATAATTTCAGCGACCGGTTAACAGGGAGTGCAAATACCATATCACTGGGCTGGCCATTTAAACGCCAAACCCCATTTTGGCGCGAATGTCAAGAGCCAATCAAGATGCAGGAATGGAAAGCCAATCAGATCACGGCAGGTAAGTAGGTAAGCATTAGGTGAAAAAACTCCACTGTAATTCGCTATTTAGGCCACCAGGGTTCACTGTGTCGAGGAGATAAATCCATCTTTGTTCCCTTTGGATGAATAATTCAGAAAAATTGCCGCCCCGTGGTGGGGGATGGACCACATCCAGAAGAAAAAATTTTATATCTGTAATTTGGTAGTGTTGTTGTAACCAATGTTCAACCAAGGGCTCATTCTCCCTCCTATTCTTTATATTGGATCTATGTTCAATTATGCGGGTTTTGATCATGCGTTTCGTCTTTCCCACATATAATTTCTTACATGGGCAATAGATTATATATACAACCCCAGTAGTTGTACAATCAGATGTACCCTGGAGGGAGAAAACCTTGGATGTTACAGGATGAATAAACTCAGATATAATCATCGTCAACGGACATACTGTACAGTGACCACACGGTTTGTGGCCACAAATATTTTCAGAAGTCACAGGATACTGTACTGTGTGGACCAGCATATCCTTCAAATTTTTACCCCTTCGATAAGTAAATTGGAGGGTAGCTTGAAAAAAGTGATCTAACGATAGTGCTAACCAGTGTTTACGGATGAGGTCTGAAATATTTTTACTCTGCACTGAAAATGGTAGAATACAATTGATAGAGTTATCTTCAGATAAATTCTTCAGTAAAAATAGAAATTCTCTATTTACATAAAGAGCCCATTTATAAGCACGCTTCAAAATTCTATATGGGAATCCCCGCTGAGTAAACCAAAGCAGCATCTGCTTAGCTTGAGACATATATTCCTCTTTTGAAGAGCATAGCCGTCGTAACCTTAGGAATTGTCCCGTGGGAATATTCTGTTTGAGAAAACGTGGATGACAACTTTTATACTGTAAGAGTGTATTCTTGTCAGTTTGTTTACGAAAAATGGTCGTCTCAAAACCATTATTCGAAACAGAGATCAAGATGTCTAGAAACGGAATAGTATGAGCCTGTATATCAAAATTAAACTGAAGGTGACTGTTACAACTATTAAGCCAATCTAAGAAAACAAAAAACTGTATGTCTGTTCCTGACCAAATTAAAAAAATATCGTCAATATACCTCAACCAAGTTGTAAAAAACTGTGACCATGGAGATGAGTAAATAAACTGTTCTTCAAACTTAGCAACATACAAGCAGGCTAGGCTTGGGGCCATTGTGGCGCCCATTGCCGTGCCTTTAATTTGTTGATAAAATTGTGACTCAAAAATGAAAAACATTTTTGTTAGTGCTAACCGTGCCAGTTCCATCAAAAATGCTGTAGGAGTCCGGATAGGGTCAGATCGTAAGTCTAAAATATCCTGAATTACATCTAGAGCTTCTGTCTGGGGGATGTTTGAATATAATGAAACAATGTCCAAAGTAACTAAATATACATTATCCTCTGGTGTAGATAACTGTTCCAATATTCAAATCAGATGTGATGAGTCCCACTCATACTATTCCGTTTCTAGACATCTTGATCTCTGTTTCGAATAATGGTTTTGAGACAACCATTTTTCGTAAACAAACTGACAAGAATACACTCTTACAGTATAAAAGTTGTCATCCACGTTTTCTCAAACAGAATATTCCCACGGGACAATTCCTAAGGTTACGACTGCTATGCTCTTCAAAAGAGGAATATTTGTCTCAAGCTAAGCAGATGCTGCTTCGGTTTACTCAGCAGGGATATCCGTATAGAATTTTGAAGCGTGCTTATAAATGGGCTCTTTATGTAAATAGAGAATTTCTATTTTTACCGAAGAATTTATCTGAAGATAACTCTATCAATTGTATTCTACCATTTTCAGTGCAGAGTAAAAATATTTCAGACCTCATCCGTAAACACTGGTTAGCACTATCGTTAGATCGCTATTTTCAAGCTACCCTCCGATTTACTTATCGAAGGGGTAAAAATTTGAAGGATATGCTGGTCCACACAGTACAGTATCCTGTGACTTCTGAAAATATTTGTGGCCACAAACCGTGTGGTCACTGTACAGTATGTCCGTTGACGATGATTATATCTGAGTTTATTCATCCTGTAACATCCAAGGTTTTCTCCCTCGGGGTACATCTGATTGTTCAACTACTGGGGTTGTATATATAATCTATTGCCCATGTAAGAAATTATATGTGGGAAAGACGAAACGCATGATCAAAACCCGCATATTTGAACATAGATCCAATATAAAGAATAGGAGGGAGAATGAGCCCTTGGTTGAACATTGGTTACAACAACAACACCAAATTACAGATATACAATTTTTTCTTCTGGATGTGGTCCGTCCCCCACCACGGGGCGGCAATTTTTCTGAATTACTCATCCAAAGGGAACAAAGATGGATTTATCTCCTCGACACAGTGACCCCTGGTGGCCTAAATAGCGAATTAGAGTGGAGTTTTTTCACCTAATGCTTACCTACTTACCTGCCGTGATCTGATTGGCTTTCCATTCCTGCATCTTGATTGGATCTTGACATTCGCGCCAAAATGGGGTTTGGCGTTTAAATGGCCAGCCCAGTGATATGGTATTTGCACTCCCTGTTAACCGGTCGCTGAAATTATTGAAGGTATGTTGAATTCTTAATGAAATCTATATACTTCTCCTTCGGACCGTACCCTTCTCGTTTTTAGGATCCATGCTAAATATTTAAATTTAATTTTCAGATTCTGTGATTTCATGGTGTTGTCCCTCCCGATGCAGCCAGTGGGCGAAACACGGGGTCCGTGTCGGGGGACCCCCACTTGTGCTTGGAATTATACGTAAAAAACTGACAGTGGAGTTGCCATATGAACTGTGTTATAATATTAATAAATTTTGGATCCGACAAGTTTTTCTGCACTTGTTGTATTTTTAGATTACAATTACCCCAATATTGACTGGGTAAATGTAACATCAGGGCATGCCAGAGATGTAAACAGAATAAACAACTGCTTCATGGAACAATTGGTTCAGGAACCAGTAAGAGAGGGAACTATTTTAGATCTAATTCTTAGTGGTATGCAGGATTTAGTGAGAAAGGTAACAATCGTGGGGCAACTTGGCAATAGTGATCATAACATGATCAAATTTGAACTAATGACTAGAAGGGGGACAATATGGAAATGTACAGCTCTAACATTACATTTTCTAAATGGAAACTTTCAGAAAATGAGAATAGTTAGAAAAAAACCGAAAGGTACAGCTGCAAAGATCAAAAGTGTACAACAGGCATGGACATTGTTTAAAATTAAATCTTAGAAGCACAGTCCGGATGTTTTCCATTCATTAAAAAAAGGTGGAAGGAAGGCAAAATTATTATAGGCATGGTTAAAAGAAGAGATGAAAGAATCTATTTTAGCCAAAAACTAATCCATCAAAAATTGGAGGAAGGATCCATCTGAAGAAAATAGTAAAAGCATAAGCATTGCCAAGCTAAGTGTAAAACATTGATAAGGCAAGCTAAGAGTAAATTGGAAATTAAGTTGGCCATAGAGGCAAAAACTTTTAAAAATATATCCGAAGCAAGAAACCTGCGAGGGAGTCAGTTTGGCTGTTAGATGACTGAAGGGTTAAAAGGGCTCTTAGGTAAGATATGGCCATTACAGAAAGACTAAATATATTCTCTGTTTACTAATGAGGATGTTGTGGAGATACCAGCTCCGGAGATGGTTTTCAAGGGTGAGTCAGATGAAATGAACCAAATCACTGTGAACCTGGAAGATGTAGTAGGCCAGATTGACAAACTAAAGAGTTGCAAATCACCTGGACTGGATGGTATGCACCTCAGGGTTCTTAAGGAACTTAAAAATGAAATTTCAGATCTGTTAAAATTTGTAATCTATCATTAAGATCTTCCGTTGTACCCGAAGACTGGAGGGTGGCTAATGTAACTCCGATATTTAAAAAAGGCTCCAGGGGTAATCTGGGAAACTATAGACCAGTAAGCCTGACTTCGGTACCAGAAATAATTGTGGAAACTATTCTAAAGATCAAAATCATGGCGCATATAGAAAGACATGGTTTAATAGAACACAGTCAGCATGGATTTACCCAAGGGAAGTGTTGCCTCATAAATCTGTTTCATTTGTTTGAAGGGTTAATAAACATGTGCGTAAAGGTGAACTGGTAGATGTAGTGTATTTGGATTTTCAGAAGGCATTTGACAAAGTCTCTCATGAGAGGCTTTAGGATTAAATGGCCAATTTTCTCAGTGGAAAAAGGTCAACAGTAGAGAGCTTCAGGGATCAGCATTTGGCCCGTTGCTTTTCAATACATTTATAAATGATCTGGAAAGGAATATGATTAGTGGGGTAATCAAATTTGCAGATGATACAAAATTATTCAGAGCAGTTAAATCACAAGTGGATTATGATAAATTGCAGGAGGACCTTGTGAGACTGGAAGATTGGACATATAAATGGTAGATGAAATTTAATGTGGACAAGTGCAAGATGATACATATAGGAAAAAATAACCCATTTTGTAGTTACACGATGTTAGGCTCCATATTAGGAGCTATCACCCAAGAAAAAGATCTAGGTGTCTTAGTGGATAGTACATTGAAATCGTTGGCGCATTGTGCTGCGGCAGTCAAAAAAGCAAATCAGAATGTTAGGAATTATTAGGAAGGGAATGGTGATTAAAATGGAAAGTATCATAATGCCTCTGTATCACTCCATGGTGAGACCACACCTTAAGTACAGTGTACAATTCTAGTCACTGCATTTCAAAAAAGATATAGTTGCACTGGAGAAGGTACAGAGAAGTGTGACCAAAATGATAAATGGGATGGAATGGCTCCACCTATGAGGAAAGGCTAATGAGGTTAGGGCTTGAAGGTTAAGTTCAGTGTTTGAGGTTAGGTTCAGTTTGTTGAAGAGACACCTAAAGGGGGGATATGATAGAGGACTTTATAATCATTAGGGATGTGAATAGTTTTTGAACAATTAAAATTATCGTCAGATAATTTTAAAATTGTTCTAAATCGTTAGAGTGCACGATACAATACAAATGCCCCCCATTTATCGTCAGGGGCATTTGTATTGTATTGTTAAATAGGGCACAGGAATTATTTGGGGGAGGGCGGGAAAACTGGCACAACAAAACAACCCCTAAACCCACCCCGACCCTTTGAAACCAATTCCTTACCCTCCCCCAGCCTCCCGAACTCCCCCAAAATGTTGTTACCTGGTAGTCCAGTGGGGGGGGGGTCCCGGCGTGATCTCCCGCTCTCGGGCCATCGGTGCCATTTTGGCTGCCACTAATTAAAATGGCGCCGATGGCCCGATAAAAAAAAACAAAACACCCGACCCTTTAAATCAACCCCCCCTTAGCCTCCCCCACCCGCCCGACCCTTTTTTTTAGGGAGGCCCGCGCCGCTAAAAAAAAACAACCCACCCGACCCTTTAAATCGACCCCCCCCTCCCGACCCCCCCAAAACCTTTTAAAATTACCTGGTGGTCCAGGGGGGCCTTGGGGGGGTCCTCAGGGAGAGATCCAGGGGGGCCTCGGGGAGAGGAGAGATGCAGGGGGGCCTCGGGGAGAGATTTCCCGTTCCCAGGCATCAGCTGTTCTAAAAAAAAAATGGCGCCGATGCCCCTTTGCCCTTACCATGTGACAGGATATCCGTGCCATTGGCCGGCCCCTATCACATGGTAGGAGCACTGGATGGCCGGCGCCTCCTGAACCCCCCCAAAATGTTTTAAATTACCTGGGGTCCAGTGGGGGGGGGGTCCCGGCGCAATCTCCCTCTCTCTGGCCATGACTGCGTTGAGAGAAATGGCGCCGGTGGCCCTTTGCCCTTATCATGTGACAGGGCAAAGGTAGCGCCGGAGCCATTTTGGTTCCTGGCTCCCGATGTCATGCGTGCAGGAGATCGCCCCCAGACCCCCGCTGGACCCCCAGGGACTTTTGGCCAGCTTGGGGGGGGCCTCCTGACCCCCACAAGACTTGCCAAAAGTCCAGCGGGGGTCCGGGAGCGACCTCCTGCACGTGGGCCGTATTGCCAATCTTCAAAATGGTGCCGGTGCTACCTTTGCCCTCACTATGTCATACGGGCGACGGTCGCAGTACAAGGGACTCAGGTCATAGCTAAGATTTCCCTCATCTTTTTTTCCAACATATAAGACACAGACTGCTCTACATGCCATCTGAATTCTGCTAGTCCTTACAGTATCGCCCCAAGAGCTCCCATTTTCAGTGTGATATTTGGCAAAAAGGCTTCCTCAGAAAAACACATAGCAGTGAGCTATCTAAGACTTTAGAGTTAACCATTACCTCATCATCTTACACACCTGGCCCTCTATAATACAGAAGCACCTAAACAAACCAGCCCTTTAGAGTCCAAGTTAAATCACCTGAAGCAAGGTCTGAAGCCACTGTTCCCATATTAGCTTCTCATACACACACAAACATTAACAACCGTAGTTGTAGAGAACATAGTGTAATAGTAATCTTTAGGAGAAGAACACTCTGAAGTCATCTAATACACAGGAACTGTAAGAAAACACAGATGAGTGAATTTTGGTTTATCAAGGGCCATGCTATCTCTGCTAAAATACCTGCTATACAGGTAAAGAGCCAGGGCCCTATATAACATTGGAAAAGGTTTCAGATAATGAGATCATCTTTGACACATGTCTGGGATTCCTCACACAAATTATCGTGTACATAGGCCATCTCTACATATACACATATATATAGGAGGTATTATGTGTACACAAAAAAAAGGGACCATATACACACGTACATCTGAAAAAGAATGCATATACAGGTACCACATGAATTATTACTTTCTATTTTATAAAAGGTCAGGGAGCGATTTCGTACGGAAAATGGCGCCGGCAGGAGGTCGTTCAGCGAGGGTTCCGGCGCCTCGCTGAACGACCTCCTGCAGTCGATCTCCTGCCGGCGCCATTTTCCGTACGAAAACGATTCGCGGCGGGAAATCGCTCCCTGACCCCCGCTGGACCTCCAGGAACTTTTGGCCAGCTTGTGGGGGGCCTCCTGACCCCCACAAGACTTGCCAAAAGTCCAGCGGGGGTCCGGAAGGACCTCCTGCCGTCCAATCATGTTCGTCTATGGCCGCCGCCATTTTTCGCCGCCATTTTGGAAAATGGCGCCGGCTGAAGACAACAAGATTGAGGAGCAGGAGCCCGTTCCGGACCGCTGCCGTTCCGGACCGCCGCTGGACCCGCAGGTTATTTAAGTCATTTGGGGGGGGTTCGGGAGGGTGGGGGATTTAATTTAAAGGGTCGGGGGTGGGTTTTAGGGGGTTTTAATGTGCCGGTTTTGCGATTTTTCGATTTTTCGATTTTTCACGATTTTTCACGATTTTTCACGATATTTTACCCCCCCAAACGGCAACAATACGATTCCCTCCCCCTCCCAGCCGAAATCGATCGTTAAGACGATCGAGGACACGATTCACATCCCTACTAGTGGTTATACATTTAGTACTCCACACACTTTCCTTATACTCCTACCACGCTGCCCTCTTCATTCATCACCAGGAGCTAGCAAGCCAAACCTTAAGTCCAAAAAGACAATAAAGTTTTTAATTTGGTGCATTAACTAGTGGGTGTAAAAGCATTTGTGCATTCTTGATTACAATTATGTGTGCATTCATTATAAAATACCAAAGTATATGCAAACATCGAAACCACACCCTTGCATGGCTCATATACTCCCATTTTGTACGTGCCTTCCTTTCCATGAGATGACATGACTATGCACATATCTTGTTCTGATATGTGCATAGTAATATAAAAAATGGTAATATAAAACATGGTAATATAAAACATGGTAAGAAAGTAACTTAGATGATGCTTGATTTCAACCTTCCTGCTGGCCAGCTGACTTGCTTGGTTTCTGGATTGTTACAGGCTTTTGAAACCAACCAACCTAGCTACCTGATGGCCTGCAGCATCAATGGATTAGAATACTTGTTGGTTTCATTCATCATTGCCCTTCTTGGCCCTCCTTGATGAGGCCAAAGAGGATATAGTCATGAAATAGGTTGTGGATCAGTCTGTGGCAAGCCTGGATAAGCATCATCTCCATCTAGAACACAATGAGATTGCTTGCCCTTTTTTGCTGCAGTGGAGTGTCCACGCATTTTGGATGGCTATCTATAGATGTGTCTTTGGAAACAGTTCACAAAACATCAACTGGTGGTTTACATTTTTCCTTCAGATGCAGTCTCGAAATTTGTAATCCATAGCCTTCAGTGAGTTTTGTGTGAAAGGGAACTCCCAGAACAGGTTAAGCGTTCTCTTTTTTGCTCTGTAACCCATTAGACATATTATGCCTTTTAGCTTAACCTTAAAATCTGAATCCAGTTTTAAGTAAGCAAGTGAATCTAGGAATAATAAAATTTTTTAGGCTCTTTAATCAAAAATGCCTTCCAGTTCCCTGAACATATATTACATTATAAAATGTAATAGATATGCCATCCATAAGAAAAAGTGAAAACCTCTTCAAAACAATGTAAGGTGGTATTCCTCTATGTCCGTCCCCGATGCAGCCCTTCTGGAGAAACACGGGCTATGTCAAGGGACTAGCCTGCTTAAGGAACAAATCTTCTGTATTGAAACTTTTTGAATAAAGGGCATTTTAACTACTCTCTCTCGTAATTTTTGAACTTTGGAACAGTCATTCTATGGTAACATATCCCTCGTTTAAGTCTATATATATATAAAAAAAAAAAAAAAGACCACTGAAAAAGAACAACCAAAAAAGCCTGTCTAAAAAATGAATTGCAATGGCAATTATTTTGAAATGATGCACAGTCATCTGAACATAAGAACGGCTAAGATTGCTCAGACCAATGGTTCATCTAGCTCAGCAACCTGTCTCTCACAGTGGCCCCAGAATCACTAGATGAAAACCAGAGTTCATCTCAGTGCTCTCTGTAGATAATAAAAGTGTGAATTCACTTGCCCTCCACCCAGTCTCTAGTACCCGTTTATGTCCTTTTTTTCCAAGAATTCATTAAGACCCTGCTTGAGCTCTGTTATCCTACTTGCTGTGGCTATATTTAGTGGCAGCAGGTTCCAAAATAACTAACATTCTCGAACTTCCATCATACAGTTTCATTGGATGCCCCTGGTCTTAGTATTTTTAGTCAGTGTAAACAACTGCTTGTTTGTGGTTTGTTCTTTTCCATTCATGATATTGTAGGCCTTTATCTTGTCCTCTTCCCTCAATCTACTTTTAACCAAGCTAAAAAGCCCAAAATTCTTTAGTCTTTCTTCATATGAGAGATGCCCAATCCTCTCACCATTCTGGTTGTCATTATCTATACCTTCTCATGCTCTGCCCCATCCTATTTAAGATGGTGCAACCAGAACTGTATGCAGTAGTCTAGGTGTGGTCATACCAGAGGTCTATATAGAGGGCTGTTTATCATTGATGCCTTTCCAAATTATTTCTAACACATGGTTGGCTTTTTCTGTTGCTGCTGCACACTGTGCTGATGTGTGGTCCACAGTAATTCTAACATCCTTCTATTGATAGCAGTTTTGCAGAATAGACCCCAGCAACATGTACTAGTAGTCTAGGTTATTTCTCCCAATGTGCATCACTATATTAAATTCCATTTGCTATTTGGATGCCCAAGTTCCCAATTTTTCTAGCTCCTCCTTCAGTTCTATACAGTCAGCTTATGTTTTAGGTACCCTACATACGGGCAGATTTAAAATTGCCCATGTGCGTAAAATATCGGGGTTACGCATGTGGCTGGGCCTTGCGAGCACTGCGTGCATTTTAGAAGGGGCCCAGCCGTGCACGTAACCCCCATTATGCGCACAGGAGCTAGGCCTCAGCAAAGGGGTGGTCCGGGGGGAAGGGGCAGGGAGGAGTAGTCCAGGGAGTGGGGTGGGCGGGCCTGGAGGTGCCCAGTATAGCGGCCATTTGCTGCTGTGCCAGGGATTGCATGCCTGCAGCCTGCTGGCATAAGTTCTTAAAAAAAAAAAAAAACAAGGTAGGAACTCTTAAGGGGTTGCGGAGGAGAGGGAAAGAGGGAGGGAGGGTAGGTAGAGGGTAGAAAATTTCCCTCCCAGTTTGCTCCTTAATTGGAGCGGACTAGGAGAGAACAGCCTGATCTCATCACCGCATGTAAATTGGCAAATTTCCCCCCCGCGTGCACCGCATGCACATGTGCACAGCCCCCAGATTTTATAACACGCGCGTAGCCATGCATACATGCTATAAAAAACCCATGTCCATGTGTGTGTGCCAGGTCCCACATGCACATGGACGCACGCGTGCTTTTTAAAAAATCTACCCATAGTTTTCTGCTGTTTGTGAATTATGCAATAACACTGACTAATTCATCTTGTAGACCATTTATAAACAATTGAATCATACTAGCTTAGTACCAACCCTTGGGCACTCCACTATATACCCCCCCCCCCCCCCCACCCTTTCCAGTCTGAGAATTGGCCATTCAATCCCACTCACTGCCTCCTTCCCTTTAATCATTTACTGATCCATTAATGTACATTGCCCCCATACCATAGGTTATCAGTTTTCAGAGTAAGCTCTTGTTTGGTACTTTTTAAAAAGCCTTGTTAAAGTACAAATGCACAATCGACTGATTTATCAGCATCCATGTGGCTAGTAATGATTTCAAAGAATTCTAATAGATTTCTGAGACATAACTTTCCTTTGAGAAATCGAAGCTGGCTGGCTATTCCTCCTATGTGTTTAAACAATTTTGTTTTTAATAATTATCTCTACCTCTACCATACTCAGTATTGATGTGAGGCTTACAGATCTATAATTTTCCAGTTTTCCCCTAGATTCTTTCTTAAAAATTAGTTACATTGGCCATCTAGTCCTCTAGTACAGTATCCGTTGTTAGTAACAAATTGTAAATCAGTCTGTGATTTCTAGTTTTAGTTCTTTTAGAACTCTTGATTGGATTCCATCTGGCCCTGGGGACGTTACTGTTTAGGTTATATATAACTCTTATCACTTCTTTTTGCTCCACATTCCACAATGATGTGTTTCAGCACTTCCGAAGCCTCACCCTGAAGGAAGGCATTTGGTTTGGAACTCACCCCAAAATCCTCTCTAGTAAAGACTGATACATTAAGCTTATCTATCATAACCTTACCATCTTTGATAATCCCCTTAATCCCTTGGTCTCCAGGGGGTTGATCATTTTACTTTCTGGTATATAACTTTTGATACACAGGAAAAAAAAATGTATTTCTCACCTCCCTGTTAATCTTCTAACAGTCCCATTTGGCCTGCCTCAACTATTCTCGCAAAGTCAAATTTGGCCATGTGCATGTAGACAGGGATTGCAGTGCTTATGCACATAACTGTAAATGCAAAATTACAATCCTAGTAATACTTTATCCGTTTTGAATGTTGACAAACTTCTTGCATGCGTAAAAAGTAAAATAAATGCACAGTGGACTGTTGGAAATGTTTCATGTCACTATGCTGAACTGCATTGAATTAGCTTGTACTGAACAGTTTTGAGCTACTAGGGCTTCTACATGTGTGCTCACTTGCTTCCTGTTTTCATGTGAGTTGAGCTGCTGGCTGCTAACTGATCTGTTTTACATAACTAATAAAAGACAGGGGTAGCGGAATACCTTTTTGGTTGGGGGGGACAACCAAGCTCTACTCCAGCTCCACTCCCAACTCTGCTCCAAGCTCCGCCAACATTCCCACTTCCAATTTTTTACTTTACATGTACAGTTAATGTCATTCTGTCTTGCATACATTCTCTGCATATATCATATTCATTCCCAGGCTAATTAAATGCTTGATACTAGAAAATAAGACATATTGGTAAAGGAGAAAATAACAAAAGATGCATTGCTTATAGAAATGTTAGTACTAATGACTATTCTGTACTATGTATGGAGAGAGAGAAGATAATCAAGTACCAAGAGTTGCAATCAAAGACTAAGAAAATGTGGCCTATTTGTATGGGCACCATTTACCTTATTAAAAAGAACTTCCAAGTTCACCTCAATATGTTGCCTGTATATATCATACCTATGGTCACTCGGGAATGGCCACAGGTTGGAAAATAACCACTACATAAGTGAGTCCAAACTCCAGCTTGTTCCACACAAACAAAAGACTTTATTTATAAGCAAAACCAAAAGTACAGTGCAGAGGTTGCTTATTTCAGCAGTCTCACAACAGTACAACAAACACAGTGGAGGTAATTTTAAAAGGAGTTGTGTGAGTAAATGTAACATGCTATTGTAGCAATTTTCAAAAGTCATGTATCCAAGTAAAATGCACTTACATGAGCAAATCCTATGGACAATTCAATGGCATATATTGTAGCAATTTTCAAAAGCCTACTTACTCCAGTAAAACACAGCTCTCGCTCACATGCTACAGCAGCACTCACTCATAGGATTCCAAAAGCAACAACTCTACCTAACAGGCAGCACTACAAATATTTCACCAGATTCTAGAACTTCAATACACAATAAATAAGACTGCTACAGGGCCCTACACAGAAACTACATGCTAGCAGAATATCTCATCTTTGTCACAAATGCAAAACGACCCTCAACAAATACAGAATAAGTGATCACAAATGAAAAACAGAAATATACAGAGGAAAAACTAGAATGGTAACCTCAAGAAGCCAGATTCTTTATGCAGTGCAACACTGGAGCACTAGAAACAGGCATGCATTTCTTCCTGGACTAAGATGGGCCCCAGACATTTTTCTTGTGGAGGAATGAAGGCTATTATATTACATAGCACCACCCTCAAGAAAAACAACAGTCTTGGCATAAAATCAGTGTTATTTTCTTTCTCTTGCTAAGAAGAAACCTTCCTAGCATGTTTCTTTTTCTTTACAAGGCATTATTTTACTAAACAAATTCCATTGTTTACTAAACAATTCCATTGTTCACAAATCTCTAAAAAAAAAAAAAAAAAAAAAAAAAAAAGTTTACAATTCCAGTCAATGAAAAAGTAGAAGATAAAGAGAAAGCCAGAACAGATAAAGATATCCCACAATTGAGTAAGATAAGCTCTCAAAGGAAAAACAAAACAGTAAACTCCTAGTAAGCAAGTAGCAGAGAAAAACTCATACAATGGATTTTTTTTTACTTGCGGAGATAATTTGCTACACAGCAGCATGCATATAAAACATTTTCTGTGAACAATTCAAAGTAAAACCAACTAAAAATATCTAAAAATGCTAAATATCATATTGATATTTTGAAAGCCAGAAATTATCCAACTTACCCCTAGATTTATCAAAATGCTATAAATACAGCAGAAATAGCACCCATGATAAAAGGAAAAAAAGGGGACATGGTTAGGCTAATTTACCTGCTCCTGTATTACATAGGTCATTTCCTCAAAGCATGATACATTTATCGTAACTGTGCTATTTTTCTCTTCATGCACTGATTAATATATCACAGGTGCGTTACTAGGAAAAGGTTTTTATTGCACATGCCGTTTGGGCATGGGAGAGAGAGAAAGAGGGAGGGAGGGAGCCTCTTTAGAGAGCAACATGTCACTCTACTATTTATACCACTGTAAAAGGGGCTCTTTTAACTCAGAGCAGGTTTTGGGGGATGAGGTAGGTTTGGGGGGTGGTTTTACATACACAGTAGGAGGTACGAACAGCAAAGTACACATCACTGAAGATTTTCTATCATTTTAATTGATGAAAGGTACAAGAGGAATTGATTTGTACAATGCACCCTCTATCCAGCTTCAAACAGGCTAGGTAGAGAGTGCAACAAGCTAGGTAGAGAGTGTACAAATCAACTCCCCTTGTCCATTTCATCAATTGAAATGAAAATCTTCAGTGATGAGTACTTTGCTGTTCGTACCTCCTACTGTGTATGCAAAACAACCCCCCCAAAGCCCATTCCGAGGTAAAAGAGCCCCTTTTACAGTGGTATAAAGAGGCTAAAAGTGTTAAAAGTGGCCTGTCTTACAGTGGTACAAATAGTAGAGTTGCTGTACATTACTGTATTGCATTTCATGTGAGGAGCTGCTCATTACCATTAACTTCACCTAAACTCCTCCCACTTGCATAGCAAATGGGAGATTTGCATACTAACGAACTTTGAGCTATTTAACTCATGGGTTATGGTGTTACCACATGATAGATGACCCTATTAGAGATTTAAGGTTATGATTCTTCTAAAAACTAAAGGACTTTGGACAGTCATAGATTCTGAATCACCTGACATAACATCTACATAGGAAATAAAAAAAAAATGACTGGAAGGAAAATGATCAGGATTCCATGAATACTATTGTTTAGACATTAAGCTATTCACAAATAAAATTGTTATTAATCAGACTATGGGAATATTTGGAATGAGCAAAAAGTAGACTTATTCTGAAAAAAAAAAAAGAACTTTAAGCAAGAGACAAATATTGTTAAGTTAGAGAAAGAAGAGTCTGCCACTATTTGCATGCAGCATGTATATTCATTAGCTGAACAATTTTGAATCCTAGGAGATTCAATTGAGAAGGCAGAAGTTGCATCACAAGAAGTTCAAGGACTCCCTTGAGCATACCATGGAGTGCCTGAAAATGTTCATATATGCAATGAGTCCTAGGCACCTGTTAAGCCTGTGCCTAGGGAGGCAAACATTTAGGGAGAGCAGGATGGCTAAGATTTGCTTCCTTCCAGCTCTGTTGAATCTCATTCAGCAGAGAACAGCCCTCTGTTACCCTCTAATGGACCCTTACAGGAGGTCTAGGGATGGCAAAATTCTAAATCCATCCCTGTGTGCAATATATGTGTGCTGACATCAGAAAAAGCAAAGTCTGTCATGCACTTCAAGAAAAAAACACAAGAAAAAGGATTTTCTAGATACTAAACCAACATAGAGTTTTGGAAACTTCAGAAAAAAATGACAAACAGAAAATAAAATGCATTCACTGCAAGAAATTTGGACATTTGCACCCTAGGGAAATAAAAATCATTTTTTTCAAGCAATGAAAAGGATCAAAGAAAATTGTCAGAGAGCAGAAAGAGCCACAGTCATCTAATGATGAAAACAGCATTGAATCCGCCAAGAAGCAATATTCATTCTATGTAAAAATAAACCATATAGATCAAGAGACAATTGACAACAAAGAGCTATTTTCAGTAGACTCTGGTGCCTCAAGTCATTTAACTGAATATTGTCAATTATTCGATAACTACACTGTAGTAGAGGACAGATCAGTAACAAATGACAGGTGTCCTGTCCAAGGCAGCAGTGGGAGTAGAAAATACTCAGTTCAAGCCATATGGAGACAGCAACTATGAAAGTCTAATAGCTGAAGATGTTCTATATATACACCTAAATTAGCTGACAATTTCATATCACTTCCAAATTAACAGATGCTGCATTATTTTTACAAGGACAGTTGCAGAGTCAAAAATGGCAAAGGACTTTTGTTCACTGCATCAAAAAAAACTGAGGCATTTCTCAAATGAATGCCAGGGCTACACTAGTGAGTAATCATGCAAATATTGAACAAGCAAGTTGTGGCATGAACACCATGCATATTTGAACTATGACATTATAAAATCTATAGGCAAAGGTGAGAAATTCAGAGGACAGGAGTTCTAGATACATATATGAAGATTTAATCAAAGATAAACATACAAGAATATCATTTAAGGCAGTTTTGAAGGAACCAAGCAAAAACCTGTAGGAACTAGTCCACATGGATTTATGTGGACCTGTCCCAGTGGTTTTTGTTGGTGTAGCCAGTATGTCATTGTAGATAATTGCAGCTAAAAGCTGAATGTATTTTTTCTTAAGTACAAAACTGAAGTCCCAAATATTTTCATTGACTCTATGTGATATTGAGAATACCAGACAGGTGAGAAGCTGAAACAACTCCATACAGACAGTGGAAGTGAGTTTAAGAGCATAAGAAATTGCCATGCTGGGTCAGACCAAGGGTCCATCAAGCCCAGCATCCTGTTTCCAATAGAGGCCGAACCTGACAAGTAACCAAACACCAAGAAGATCCCATGCTACTGATGCAATTAATACCAGTGGCTATTCCCTAAGACAACTCCATTAATGGCAGTTAATGGGCTTCTCCTCCAAGAACTTATCCAAACCTTTTTTGAATCCATCTACACTAACTGCACTAACCACATCCTCTGGCAACAAATTCCAGAGATTAATTGTGCATTGAGTGAAAAAGAATTTTCACTGATTAGTCTTAAACGTGCTACTTCTAACTTCATGGAATGCCCCCTAGTCCTTCTATTATCTAAAAGTATAAATAAATGATTCACATCTACTCGTTCAAGACCTCTCATGATCTTAAAGACATCAATCATATCCCCCCTCAGCTGTCTTTTCTCCAAGCTGAATATGGCTAACCTCTTCAGCCTTTGCTCATAGGGGAACTATTCCATCCCCTTTATCAATTTGGTTGCCCTTCTCTATACCTTCTCCATCACAACTATATCTTTTTTGAGATGCAGCGACCAGAATTGTACACAGTATTCAAGGTGTGGTCAAACCATGGAGCGATAGAAAGGCATTATGACATTTTCCATTTTATTCATCATCCCTTCCTAATAATTCCAAACATTGTTTGATTTTTTGATTGCTACAGCACACTGAGCCGACGATTTCAAAGTATTATCCACTAGATATTTTTCCTGAGTAGTAGTGTTGCGTCTATTGGTCGCAGATGGCTGCAACCGCTCTGCCTCACCTCTTTTTTACCTTTCTCCTACTCCATGGGTAAGATGGCTATTGTCTTCTATCCATGAGGAACCACTTCTGGAGAAATTTCATTGAGTACCCAGCCCGTTGGCCTGTGCACCAGAGCTCTACACTCTGAATCCATCTCATTTCTCTTATTGTAAAAGGCCATGCACCCGGTGGTACTTGGACTGCCTTGGCTACAAGATCATATGCCACAATTTAATTGGGCCACATTGGAATTGTCCCGGCGGGGACCTGACTGTCATTGTCAGTGCCTCGTGGAGGTTTCACTGCTCATTTGCATGCCCACTACACCATCGTTACCTGTCTTACCTCCACAATACGCCTCTTTCCAGTATGTTTTCTCGAAACAAGCAGCAGATATACTTGCACCGCACAGAGTTTTTGACTGCACTATAAATCTGAAACCCAACTCGGAACCTCCCAAAGGAAGAGTTTACCCTCTTTCTGTAGCTGAGACTAAAGCCATGTCCACCTACATACAAGAGAACCTTCAAAAGGGATTCATCAGACCTTCCAAATCTCCTGCTGGTGCAGGCTTCTTTTTTGTAGGGAAGAAAGATGGCACCTTACGCCCCTGCATCAACTACAGGGGTCTGAATGAGATTGCCATCAAGGACAGGTATCCCCTGCCCTTAATTTCTGAACTGTTTGACAGGCTCCAAGGATCCAAGATATTCTCCAAACTGGACCTTAAAGGAGCTTACAATTTGGTGCATATCCGCAAAGGAGACAAATGGAAGACTGCTTTTAACACCCATGATGGACACCTCGAATATCTCGTAATGCCCTTCGGTTTGAGTAACGCACCTGCAGTCTTTCAAAATATGGTGAAAGACATTTTACGGGACTTACTATATCAGTGCGTAGTAGTATATCTTGATGATATACTGATCTTTTCTCAAGATCTGCAAACTCATCAAGTGGACATCAAGAAAGTTTTAAGACACCTGTGTGAGAACCACCTATACACAAAGCTTGAAATGTGCTAATTCCATAAGGAGTCTGTACCCTTCCTGGGTTACATTGTTTCTAAGAATGGGTTTCAGATGGACCCTAAGAAATTAGAATGTATCCGGGATTGGCCCCAACCTACAGGCCTAAAGGCACTGCGCCACTTCTTGGGCTTCACCAATTACTATCATTCCTTTATCAGAAACTACTCATCATGGACAGTCCCTCTAACTACTATGACTAGAAAGGGAGCCAAGCATATAACTGGTCATATCAGCTTTTCAAAAGATGCCATGCCTCCATCACCCTGACCCACATCAGCCATTCATCGTCGAGGTCGATGCATCAGACGTTGGTGTGGGAGAGGTTTTAAGCCAGTATAGTGAATCTAATGTGCTCCACCCTTGCTGCTTCTTCTAAAGGCAATTCTCGCCTGCCGAAAGAAATTATGAAATTGGAGACAAAGAGTTACTTGCAATCAAGCTGGCCTTTAAGGAGTGGCATCCTTGGCTGGAAGGCGCACAACATCAAATAGTAGTGTACACTGATCACAAGAATTTGGAGTACCTCAGACATGCTCAACGACTCAATCACCATCTAGCAAGATGGTCTCTGTTCTTTAACAGATTTGACTTCCTTCTGAAGTATCATCCGGGAGAGAAGAACACTAGGGCTGATGCCTTGTCTCGATCCTTCTCCCCTCAGGATGTGCCAGACGAACCCTGTCATATCATTGACCCTGGGAGAGTAATTCTTGCAGCCACTCAAGTGGTACCCGCAGGGAAGACAGTTGTGGCCAGAAATCAAAGGAAGAAGCTGTTGAAGTGGGCACACGATTCCCGTCTGGCCAGCCACCCAGGAAAGAGTCGTACTTTGGCAATGTTACAGCTGTACTATTGATGGCCAACCATAAAAAAAGACATACAAGCTTTATGTGGGTTCTTGTGCTGTTTGTGCCAAGTGAAATCTGCCAGCCGGACATCCTTGGGGTTTTCTACAATCTCTACCAGCACCGGATGAACCCTGCACACATATAGCAACCAATTTTGTGGTAGACTTGCCATCATCCAATGGAAACAACACCATTTTTGTCACAGTTGACCGCTTCTCCAAAATGGCACATTTTGTAGCATTACCAGGATTACCCTCTGCTGTGGAGTTAGCAAAACTCTTTATTAAGCACATCTTCCACCTTCATGGGATGCATAAGCATAGTCTATCCAACAGAGGAGTACAATTCACTGCTAAATTTTGGAGAGCTTTATGTAAAAAATTTGTCATAGCCTTGGACGTAACCTCCGCTTACCACCCTCAGTCTAATGGGCAGACTGAAAGAATGAACAGAACGCTGAACAATTTCTGTGATCCTATGTCAATTGAAGGCAGAGCGACTGGGCTGAACTACTGCTTGGGCAGAATTTGCTATCAACTCACATCCTGCTACCTCTACGGGGACTTCTCCCTTCCAACTTGTCTATGGATGACAACCGCTTCCTCCTCTGCCAGTTCCATTATTGGTGGCTTCTCCTGCCACACAGGCTACTGCAGCACAGTTATCTCAACTTTGGAAGCAAACAAAGGAGCTACTCCTCAGAGCAGGACAGATAGCAAAAAAGATCTATGATGCTCACCATCGAGAGGAACCACAGTTTCAGCCTGGACACACAGTCTGGATGAGTACCAAGTTTCTCCGTCTTAAACTACCTTCAGCACATTTTGCACCTCGCTATGTTGGACCCTTTGCTATCCTTCGGCGATTGCGAAATCTGACATACAGTTTGAAACTACCTCCATCAATGAAGATACACAATGCTTTCCATGTCTCTCTGTTAAAACCTTTGATGCTCTCTGAGTTATCCAAAAAGACCCCAGAACCTACTAATCTGGACACCGAGGACAATATCAAATATGCTGTGGATGACATCCTGGATGTCCATAAGAGAGGCAAGACATGGGAGTACCTCATTTCCTGGGAAGGCTATGGCCCAGAAGAAAACTCATGGGAACCTCTGGCCAACATCATGGATAAGCACATGGTATGTCAATTCCATCTTGCACACCCACGAAAACCCAGACCACCAGGAAGAGGCCCTGGAGGGGGCCCTTTGAAGGGGGGTACTGTTGCATCCGCCTGTCACAGACGGCTGTGACCGCTCTGCCTCACCTCTTTTTTACCTTTCTCCTACTCCATGGGTAAGATGGCTGCATCCAGTGCCGAGTGCCGAAACCCTCGGCATCTGCAACTCAGCATAGGCATCCTCGTCCACCATTCTCCTTCCCATGGCCTCCTAGGGCGTGCGCACGCTGCCTATATATATCTACATGTCATGGTGAGAGCCTCAGGGATGTCCCCACCACATGATGTCAATACCTCCGGGTATTTAAGCCTCCGCTCCTAATGAATGAGTTAGCAAGGACCAGTTTAGCTACTCTGACTGCTTCTAAGCTGCACGCTTAGACTCCTCGCTACCCTCCGGGGTATCTCGCTCCAGTAGAAGCTCTGGGCACCCGCTCCTCAGGGGCATCTCGCTTCCACCTACCCTTCAGGGTTCTTCTATTTACCCAGACAACCGCTCCTCCTCAGGGGTCTCTCTTTTCATTTCAGGTTTATCTGTGCTTCCAGGTACTTGCTCCTCGAGGGCCTACCAGCTCAGAATATCCTGCACCACAGACCTCAGGTCCCACCTTCATCATCTATCAGGAGGATTCCTGCACTACACATCAGTGAGTACCTCTATGATCCAGCTCTCCATTTCCACCCACCAGGTTCGGCTTATCCCACTCTGCAGAACACTACCAACCTTGTAGAGTCTCACACAGATGTTCATCTGAGACTGAACATATTGGCACCTTTCTGGACTTCAGTGTCATTGCTTCCTGCACTAGTACCATCTATCTACAGCAGTACAATAAAGCTTTCCATCTCTAGAGTCTGCTCTCTGAGTCTAGCCTATTGCTGTGGTTCCCCACGGGGCCCCTCCCCGTGGGAGGAATCATTGCCACAGCGACTAAGAGTCCACATCATGCCACAAACCCAACAAGTAACTCCTAATATGGAACCTATCATCATGTAACTACAGCAAGGGTTATTTTTCCCTATATGCAACACCTTGCACATGTCCACATTAAATTTCATCTGCCATTTGGATGCCCAATCTTCCAGTCTTCACAATCTGCTTGTGATTTAACTATTCTGAATAATTTTGATTCATCCGCAAATTTGATAACTTCACTAGTATTCCTTTCCAGATCATTTATAAATATATTGAAAAGCACTGGGCCAAGTACAGATCCCTGAGGCACTCCACTGTTTACCCCTTTCCACTAAGAAAATTGACCATTTAATCTTACTCACTGTTTCCTGTCTTTTAACCAGTTTGTAATCCACAAAAGGGCACTGCCTCCTATCCCATGACTTTCTAGTTTTCTTAGAAGCCTCTCTTGAGGGACTTTGTCAAATGCCTTCTGAAAATACAAATACACTACATGTACTGGCTCACCATTATCCACATGTTTATTAACCCCTTCAAAAAAAATGAAGCAGATTTGTTAGACAAGACTTCTCTTGGGAAAATCCATGTTGACTGTGTTTCATTAAACCATGTCTTTCTTTTTTTTTTTTTTTTTTTACATTTAATCTTTATTAATTTTTCACAAATGACTTACATCATGAAAACAGGAAAATATGTTTCACAACACTATAACCAATATAGAAATTAAAACAATAACTTTTTTACTGCTGGTACATATGCCATAATGGGGGGGAGACTCAGGTAAACATTACCAAAATATTCATCAACATTACTAATAAAAAAAAAAAAGGCAAATAATTCCTTATTTTAATCATTCAAGTAAACAATATTTAAAGAGGAGGGAGGTATATTTATTTTTTACTGGGCATGCTCTCCTGATACTTCCACTTGAGTTTTATCAATCAAAAAGGTTTCTAAATGTGTAGGGTCCAGAAATCCAAATCTCTTCCCTCTATAATTAACGCAGCATAGACAGGGGAACTTTAGGAAAAAAGTCACGCCTACTGCAAGTACACGCGCTTTCAATGATAAGAAATATTTTCTTCTAAGTTGTGTGGCCCTAGCCACATCAGGAAACATGTGCAGCTTATGCCCACAGAATAGGAAATTTTTAGATCTAAAAAACTTTTTGAATAAATGTTTCTTATCTTTCTCCGCTACAAATGTTATAAAAAGAGTAGCCCTTTTATTTATAATGTCTAATGATTCCTCCAAAAAGGTCAAAACTCCTGGAGAGGATAAAAGCTCTCCATTATCCTTCTGAGTACCAGTATTACTAACTGTTTTTTTTTCCAAATAATATATTTTTGAAACTTTAGGGATTTCTTCATCTTGATATAGTAATATTTCTTTCAAGAATTTCTTGAACATCTCCCAAGGAGATAACAAGCGGGTGATTGGAAAATGTAATATTCTCATGTTCTTAGATCTAAGTAAATTTTCTACATATTCAACCTCCTTATGCATCATAAGACTATCCTTTATGAAAACATTCTGAGAGTTCTGGATTAACTGGAACTTATTCATCATAGTTGCTATATCTTTTTCATGTTTATCCACCTTTTTTTCTTGTTCATTGATTAAACCTCTATTAATATTAATAGCTGCCACTAATGATTCATTCATTTTAATCACATTATTGTCAAGTTTAGATATCATCCTACCAAGATCCGCCATAGTAACATTATCAGGTACAATCACCGGACTAATATTACTTTCTATGTGTATTGGAAGGTTTAATAACATAGCGCCACTGCTAGAAGAAATAAGACTACAATCCCAGGGAGGTACAGACTGACTATCTACAACTGCACCTTTCTGGGCTAATCCTACCAGTTCACTCGATGTTCCAGGGGATGTTAACACCTTTGGTTGTGCTGGTGGAGTATGTCCTTCACCAGGACTGAGGGAGATTAAAGACATATCTCCCTCACTGTCCTCTCGTGGTGTTTCCAACACCCTTAAAACGTGTTGGTCCATAGGGCCTGTGCGTTGTAGTTGCACTGGTGAGGAGGTGGTGATAACTCTTGCCTTCCGTTTTTTCCCCATGAAGATATTCCTGCAAAGAGATTAGCCGGCCCCCGGCCTATTCCGGTCTATGCTGCTCCAAGCCGTGCACCCCTTCGGCGCACGCGGCTTTGGCGACGCGCCTGCGGCAGCGGGGCACCACCCTTCCGCCGATTTTATAGTCAGAGGGTGTCCTCGGCTGACGTCACTCAGCTGGGCTTTGGCTTGCCTGCACGATCTCTCCCGGAGCAGCTGGACGCAGGTAAAGTCAATCAGGCTTGCCTGTTTCAGATCTTTTACTCACAGCGTTCCAGTTGGCACCACAGGGGGGGCGAGTCCCTCGTCCCTTCTCTTTCACTTGCTCCCCGACTAGCAGCTTCCCTTCTGCCGATTTTATAGTCAGAGGGTGTCCTCGGCTGACGTCACTCAGATGGGCTTTGGCTTGCCTGCACGATCTCTCCTGGAGCAGCTGGACGCAGGTAAAGTCAATCAGGCTTGCCTGCTTCAGATCTTTTACTCACAGCCTTCCGGTTGGCACCACAGGGGGGGGGCGAGTCCCTCCTCCCTTCTCTTTCACTTGCTCCCCCAAACCATGTCTTTCTATATGCTCTACAATTTTGATCTGTAGAATAGTTTCCACTATTTTTCCTTGCACTGAAGTCAGGCTCACTGATCTATAGTTTCGCAGATGGCCCCTGGAGCCCTTTTTAAATATTGGGGTTAAATTGGCCACCCTCCAGTCTTCAGGTACAATGGAAAAAGATTGAGAATTTCATGAAAGAGTATGGAAATCATCATAAGAAGATAGTTCCATATTTACCATCCCAAAATGGAATTGAAGAATTCACCTATCAAATGCTATTAGAAGCTAGTAGAGCAATGCTGATAAGACTACCAGTCAAGTTGTGGGCTGAAGAAGTTAAGTTCTGCTGCTTATATAAGAAACTGTTGTAAACAAGTTAGAAACATGATGGCAGAAAAAAGCCGTATGGTCCATCCAGTCTGAATGATATCTACTTTATCTGACTGTAACTTGGCTTGAGCTACTAATGACAAAGTGTGAACAAAATTTTAAATAAATTAAATTTAGGAGAGCCAAGTCAAATTTAGGTATTGACATAGAAATGCAGACAAAATCAATTGTCAATAACTCAAAAGGAATATAGTGAAGAGATCAAAAATAGTTTTTACATGAGTGAGCCTTTGAGCTAAACCATAAAAAAATGAAGATTCAGAAAGAATAGATCATCCTGATGTTCCATACCAAAATCTTATTGGAATTTTAATGCATCTTGGACAGGGAACAAGACTATTTGAGTTGTTTCATTACTTTCTATACGAAAGAACACTGGAAGATAGCCAAACATATTCCTAGATGTCTTCAAGAACAAAAGATAATATTGTGTTACAAAGCTTCTTGGGAAAAAAAAATTGGTTATTCAGATGCCAGCTGGAATTCTTGGTCTCAAGATTGAAAGATCTCCTGGAGGTTATGTATGCAAGCTACCACAAGCAGCAATTAGCTAGACATCTGTTAAATAACAGATGCTATGCTTCTCTACATGAGAAACTGAATACATCACTCTATGCATCACTCTATGGTTATCTAAAATTCTGGAAGAACTTGGATTTAACAAGTACTGAAAAACCTAGTTGAAATAAAAACTGATAATCTGTGATGAAAATGGTGGATATTACCCTCAAGAGAAAAGGGAGGGAATATGATAGTCATTCAGATACGAAAAATGCAACATAAACTCTATGAAATGAGATTTGAGGACCTAAATATGTGTACCCTAGAGCAGTGGTATTCACTTCCAGCCCTCAAGTGCTGCAATAAGATCAGATTGTCAGGATATTATTGTTGAATATGCATGTGATAAATTTGCATGATCACTGCCTCCATTGTATGAAAATCTGTGTCATTCATATGTGTTAGGGATATCCTAAAAACCTGGCCATTGAGTGCTATTCAAAGTATTCATCCCATTGAGTGCTGGGATGAATACCACAGCCCTTTAGGAAAGGAGCAAGAAGAAGGCTATAACTGAGACATTAAAATACCTGAAAAGGAATGGGCACAGTTTCAATAGTGCAAAGCGGTGCACAGGCACCACCAACTTTGAAACACAATGTGCCATGCACCACCAACTTTGAGGCTATCACCTGTTGCCTGACTCTCCCCCAACCCTGGAACTTAAGAGGCCAAGCAGTGAGGACACCTGGCAGGCCACAATCAGAGATCATCCCACTCACGGTGACCCCAGCGGACTATGAACAGAGCCTATCGAGCTCACGGTGACACTCTGCAAGCCATGTTTAGTGAGGACATCTGGTGGGCCATGAGTAGACCCCCATCCAGTTTGCAGTCGAACAGCAGCAATATCCAGTGGGCCATGAGCAGAGCCCATCCTGCTCCCAGCCGAGGAGTGGCAAGATACAGCAGGCCATGAGCAGAGCTTATCCTGATTGTGGCTGAGGAGCGGCAACAGATAAAGCAGGGATGCATGTGTGCAGGAGCAGGATGCAAAGCGACAGCCTCTGCAGCCTATGAGACTCTTCTTTTTTTATGCCGACTGTGGGAGATAAAGGAGAAGGTTGTTGCTGCCTTATGTGCTTCCTGGGGAGGAAGTGAGAAAAAGAATATGTGTATGTCTATGGAGATCATGTGTAGAGAAAGCATGTGTGTGAGAGCATATGACTGTGAGTTTGTGATTGAGAGCATATTTCTGGGTGAGCATGTGAGTGAAAGAGAACCTATGTGTCTATGATAGAGAGTATGTGAGTATGACAGCGAGCCAGTATGTATGTGTGAGAGAGAGCATGTATAATATGTGTGAGTACGAGAGAGAGTCTGTATGCAACAACACCCCACCTAATTCACACCCCATCTTCCCACTAATCTATGGCATTCTCAGGGCATCTGGAAATAAAAAGTTCCCTGGTATCATCACTGGGTGATTTTGTAATCCTTATTAGTTTTAAATATTGGGTATATAACCAATCAATTAATTAATTATTTAGTTGATTATTTCTGATATGGTATTTAACCATGAAGGTCGGTATAGAAAAATGTTAAATAAATAAATAAATAAACTTCTATTCTGTTGATTCACCAATCTCAGCTGATTACAGTCAGTATACAACACAAAACACAAACATACCAAAACAACTAAAAAGCAACATTGTTATACATCTCTTGGGAAAAAAAAAAACCAACATAGCTTAACAAGACTGAACAATACTCAGTCTGGAAAAGTTAAAGAAAATTGATTTATATTCCTAGACTGAGAAAGATCACTCTCTTTTCTCTGTTATTTGATGTGCCTGTGTTTTAAAATCTTTTATTAGTGTTCACGGAGTCTCATGATTGGTATACGGCCATTCCGGGCTATAACTTCTTAAGGAAAGGCAGAGAGGTCAGAAAAGGAGGAGGAGTAGTTCTTTATGTCAAAAACAATGTCCAAGCAACTGAACTGTAAGGAATCAGGGATAAAGAAGAAGCATTATGGGCCCTCCTAAAAAAATAAAATAAAATAAAAAAGGGTCTCTGTTCAAACAAATGGTAATGTAACCCACGAGGGAGGATGTGATACTCAATTTAGTGCTCACTAATGGTGAAAATGTCTCTGATGTCCAGGTGGGTGCCCACCTCAGCACCAGTGAGCATGAAACAGTATGGTTTGATATCACAAATAGGATACAGAGAAGTCACTCGAGGACCAAGGTTTTGAAATTCAAAAATACAAATTTTGTTGAAATGGGTACATACCTGGAGGTATAACTAGAAGACTGGAAGAAAATGAGAGAGGTGGAACAATAGTGGGCCAAACTAAAAGGAGCAATTACAAAGGCAACAAATTTATATGTTAGAGAAATAAGATACCAATCTGGTTCTCAAAGGAGGGGACAGATAAAAGAAAAGCAAAAAGAACAAGAAATATAAAAGATCTCAAAATGAGGAACACAGGGAAGAATATCTGATGAAATTGAGGAAGGCGAAGAAAGAAATCAAGAAAACTAAAAGTCAGGCGAAAGAATGGATTTCCAAAGATGTAAATAAAGGTGACAAAACATTTTTCAGATATATCAGAGAAAGGAGAAAGGTCTGACGTGGTATAGTAAAATTGAAAGGTGGCAAAGGTCAATGTGTGGAGAGAGATGAAGAAATGGCTGAAATATTAAACAAATACTTCAGTTTGGTGTTCACTAAAGAAGACCCTGGAGAAAGACCTTTGCTAGTTAACAAGTCTGTGGATGGGGGTGGAGAAGAGGAAACTCTATTTACAGAAGAGAATGTATGGGAAGAGCTAGGAAAACTGAAAGTGGACAAGGCAATGGGGCTGAATGAGGTTCATCCCAGGATACTGAAGGAGCTCAGAGAGGTGCTTGTGGGTCCGCTATGTGATCTGTTCAATAGATCCCTGAAAACTGGAGTACCACAAGATTTAAGAAGAGTGGTGGTGGTCCCACTTCACAAGAGTGGGAATAGAGATGAGGCTGGAAACTACAGGCCAGTTAGCCTCACTCGGTGGTGATAAAATTAATGGAGACTCTGCTGAAGGAAAGGATAGTGAACTATCTACAATCTGGTGGGTTGCTCGATCAGAGACAGCATGGATTCACCAGGAGAAGGTCCTGTCAGATGAATTTGATTGATTTTTTTGATTGGGTGACTAGAGAATTAGATCAGGGAAGAACACTCAGTGTGATTTACTTGGATTTTAGTAAAGCTTTTGATACGGTCCCACATAGAAGACTCATGAATAAAATGAGAAGCTTGGCAGTGAGTGCCAAGGTGGTGGCATGGATTACAAACTGATTGACCAATAGAAGACAACATGTGATGGTAAATGGAACCTACTCTGAAGAGAGAACTGAATTAAGTGAAGTGCCCCAGGGATGGGTGTTGGGACCGGTTCGTTCAATATCTTTGTGAGCAACATTGCAGAAAGGATGGAAGGTAAAGTTTGGTATTTGCAGATGATACTAAGATCTGCAACAGAGTGGACAGAAGGAATAGAAAGAAAAAAATGTGAACTAAGGAAGCTTGAGCAGTGGTCAAAGATATGGCATCTGGGATTCAATGCCAAGAAGTGCAGAGTCATGCATCTGGGGTTTGGTAATCCAAAAGAGCTGTGTGTGATGGGGGTGAAGGGCTGTTATGCACTGACCAAGAGAGGGACCTTGGGGTAATAGTGTCTAGCGATCTGAAAACAGTGAAGCCCGATAAACCCCCTAGACCACCAGGTATGTTTTGGGGGGATCGGGAGGGTGGGGGAAGCTAAGGGGTCGTTTTTAAAGGGTCGGGTGGTTTTTTCTTTTATCGAGCCATCGGTGCCATTTTTGAGTGGCAGCCAAAATGGCGCTGATGGACCGAGAGCAGAAGATCGGTCCCCGCGCCCCCACTGGACCACCAGGTACTCATAAAAAGTTTTGAGGGGGTTCGGGAGGGTGGGGGAAGGTAAGGGATTTGTTTTATAGGATCGGGTTGGGTTTAGGGGTTTTTTTGGTGTGCCAGTTTTCCCCACCCTCCCCCTCCCCCGATTTACGATTTTTCACGATAAATCGGGGGAATTTCTCTTGTATCGTGACTCTTAACGATTTTTGACGATTTAAAATATATCCGACAATTAAATCGTCAAAAAACGATTCACATCCCTACCTAAGATAGTGTTTCATGGTTTTAAGTTCCGGGGTGTACCAGGGTTTATTTTTTGTATTTGCAGGGTTGATTTCTCGGGATTGAATGGGGCAGACAGTATTGGCTACAGTATTGGTGAGTTGATGCCATGAGAAAAGGGCAGAGTCGGCGTCAGTGAGGTCTAGTTTGGAAAGTTCGTAGGTGAGGGCTGCAATGAGGTCATCTGTTTTGCATGATCTACGGAAATGGATTGTTTTCTTGGAGAGAGTGGAAGAGGGAGTGTCCTTGATGAATCAGGTAGTGTCAATGCGGAAATGGTCGGACCAGGGTGTGGGTAGGCAAGTGGGAGGGTCTGGTTGGATCAGGGAGTTGGTAAAGATGAGATCCAGGGTAAGGCCTGCCTTGTGTGTGGGGTTAGAAATAATTTTCTTGAAGCCTAGGGCATTCAGAGATGAGAGTAGGGAATCGCAGGATGTAGAGAGGGGTACCGTGTCCACATGGAAGTTGAGGTCCCCGAGAATAATCGCAGGTGAGTTTATGTCTAAGTGTTTGGTGATGTATTCGATCAAGGGGGATGGGTCATTTTCAAGGAGCCCAGGGGGGATATAGATGAGGCAGATTTGGAGCATGGGAGATTTGAATAGACCAATTTCCAGTCTGTGGGGGGGGGGGGGGGATATAGGTTGGAGGGTTATATTGAGTTTCTTTTTTGTGGCAAGCAGGAGGCTGCCTCCTCTTTTCGTGGGTCTGGGAATGGAGATGATTTTATATAGGTCGGTTGGGAGTTGGTTTATTAGATTGATGTTTTATATTTCTTGATTTTGTTTGCTGCTTTATGAGGAATAATGCTTCAAGTTTTGGGGTTTTTTTTACCATTGTTGCACTGCATACAGAATCTGGCTTGTAGTGGTTTCCAGTTCAGTTTTTGGCTGCATGTTTCTGTTTATACTTTGTGACCTCTTTATTCAATATTTGGTGAAGGTTTGTCTGTGTTCTGCATGTGTGACCACAGTAAGGTATTCTGCTAGCAAATAGTTTCTCTATAGATTCTACAGTGTCTGGCCTAATCTGTTTTCCTAATAAGAGGTGTATTGGTGTTTTAGGGCCCAGTGTACTATTTGCTGTATTACCTTTTTATAAGCAGAGTTATTGCTATTTGAGTGCTGGCAGTTAGTGCTCACCAACATCCCACCTCTCTTCCCCTGGTGGTGTGAATGAGAGCCTGCCTAGGTTTTGTGTGTGTTTTTGTGAAGAAAGTTTGTGCTGCCCCACTAATCCACAACAAACTGAGCATGACTGGAAATCAAAAGTTCCCAGGTATGGAGAGTGAGGAATCTTTCCATCCTTATTAGTTTTAATTATTGGTCTTCATCTCCCCTAGTGACCCTAGAGCTCCCAAGTCTCATCCCCAGTCCTCAGTGGCTATCAAGCTCTCATTCCCTTGATGCTCTTCTAATATTAGATTTACTATAATAACTGTTAAAAAGATAAACATCTAATTAACATTTTCTGGCCTGGAGTCAAGGCAGGGATGGTAACTTTAAAACCAGTGCACGTGCATACATTTGCACGCATACGTCAGCCCGTATCCATAGATACCACCATGTTATAACATACATGTGTATATGTGTGCATGTTATAAAATAGCCTGGCCATGCATGCACGTGTGCCAAGTTTTCAGTAGGCACTCGCATTGCACGCAAATGCAGCTTTGATTGTATAAATCTGGGAATTTTAAAAGGGATGCATGCCGACACTATTCCCAATTTTACCAGTTCATCCCAAGTTTGCTCAGTTAAGAGATAGGTCCTCCAAACCCCCCTAGTTTAATTTCCTTCACTCCCCTTAGTTAGCTCTGACCCTTAAAACCCCTCAGATCTGCCTATTTTCTTTATTTTTTAACTTGCACGTCATCCATAGCAGAAGTAAAGTTAAACGGCAAAAGGCTTCGGTGCTCACCAGATAGCGAAAGTATTTATGCGAACATCTCAGGTTCACGCCCTGAAATTCCCATGCCCTGCCTAGACAACACCCACATCCTGCCCCTTTTTGAAAACTTCCAAGATGTGCGCACTCTGGGAGATACACGCATATCTCGGTAGCTTTTAAAATCCGCTCGGCGCATGCGAACCCGACATATTTGCACATCCCCTAATATATGTGCGTGTCAGGCTTTTAAAATTCAGCTTTGACATTTTAACCCTGCCAGAAGGTTAGATATAATTGTGTTGGAGTATCTCAAAAGTCTTCTTTTTTGGTCATGTCAGCAATCTGGTGCACCACCAACTTCAGTAGTCACCCTTCTCACCTGCTGAAAGGTATAAATGGATCAGAAATAAGCATGTTTCAGTTGAAATAAAGTTGTAGAACAAAAGGTTATGCATGATATGAGACTTAAAAGGCAGAGACTAAGTAGTAACATTAGCAAATTTTCTTCACAGAAATGGTGGTAGAATCCTGGGACAGCCTCCCAATGAAAACAAAGGGTAATAGAGTTAAATGAAGTATGAGAATCATGTGTAAATCATTGGTACTGAAGAATCGTGTGTAATCATAGATCAATAATAGTCTACTGCACTAGGAAAGGAGCATGGGCAGACAAGATAGACTTTAAAGTCATTTAGGATAACTTTGAAACAAATCTGTGCAGCAGCATATGCACCCATATATGACCATGAGCAGATCAGATATATGCAAGCATTTTATAACCCATGCACATCATATATGTGCTTTATATAAAATACACATGCCTCTACCCCGCAACATATGCAGGTATGTAGGCTTCCGTGCATATAAATTCATTTTATTGAAACCATATATATTGATGCATTGAATGTGCACACTTTTCTTTCTTATTTAAAAAATATATACATGCATATTTTATGTTCAAAAGCAAAGTAGGACTTTCTCATGTAATTACTGATTTTAAAGCATGCACACATAAATGAAATTAATCATTCTACCAATTAGTCTACCAGTTCGTCCTGTCCTCCAGGTCATCAAAACTTTCCTGGTTCTTCAACCTGAATTCTCCCCAGTTTTTTCAGACCTTGCATCCAGTCAGTATTACACAATAAACACATTTATTATCACTTAGGTCAGATATTTAGAAGGTGAAAAATACACAATTAAATTGCCAGGAAAAATCATGGAAACTGTTATAAAGAATAAAATCATGGAGAGTGTAAGGAGAAAGAACTGAAACTTCCCTACTTTGCCAGCTGTTTGAGCTCCGGGGGTGAGAGGCTTGCTTACCCCGACGGTATTTTCCAGCTGAAGAAAACCGTGACGTCAAAGGGCGGACCCAGAGGTGGAACCCGGAAGACCCCCACTTAAGCGGGTCGCTTGTGGCGCGCAGTAGACGCTGGCGTGCGCACCGCTAAAGCCATGAGCGCTTAAGGGGCGTGCAGGTTAGCCCAGATTAATCTGAATTTGTCAGGAACATTTCTTTGACTGGAGCGTTTCTTTAAAAATAAGGTACTTTTTAAAGAAAAATTTTGTTTTGATATCTCCTTTATGTTATCTGCTGCATGTGTAGAAAGTTGGTACATAGACTGAGCTGAAGCGCTTGTGACTCTGCTGTTTAAGTGGTATAATAATCATTTAAGTGTTACGACCATGGCTGCTATGCAGCCGCCTCACCACCAGAGGTCCCCCACGAGCATGTTCTTCTGGCTGGCCCACTCCTTCCTTCCTGTCTACTCTATACCCCAGAATTTCCTTTATAACCCTGCCTAGCAGTTCCATTGGTGCTTCAGCATCGAGCTCATTTGGGCTCCCTGCTCTAGCCGGTCTGTTGTCTGCCTACTGTGTGTGGCCTACGGGCCTTCTGTCTGCGGTGTGTGGCCTACGGGCCTTCAGCCTACTGTGTGTGGCCTACGGGCCTTCTGTCTGCGGTGTGTGGCCTACGGGCCTTCAGCCTACTGTGTGTGGCCTACGGGCCTTCTGTCTGCGGTGTGTGGCCTACGGGCCTTCTGTCTGCGGTGTGTGGCCTACGGGCCTTCAGCCTACTGTGTGTGGCCTACGGGCCCTCTGTCTGCTGTGTGTGGCCTAAGGACCTTCTGTCTGTGGTGTGTGGCCTACGGGCCTTTAGCCTGCTGTGTGTGGCCTACGGGCCTTTAGCCTGCTGTATGTGGCCTACGGGCCTTCAGCCTTGCCTTTCTGTGTGTGTGTGGCCTTAGGGCCTTCAGCCTTGCCTTACTGTGTGTGTGGCCTTAGGGCCTTCAGCCTTGCCTTACTGTGTGTGTGTGGCCTACGGGCCTACAGCCTTGCCGTACTGTGTGGGTGTGGCCTTAGGGCCTACAGCCTTGCCTTACTGTGTGGGTGTGGCCTACGGGCCTTCAGCCTTGCCTTACTGTCTGTGTGTGGCTTTAGGGTTTTCAGTCTTGTTCTGCTGCCTTCGGGCTTTATATTTCATGTTCCGTGTTAGTACTGTCCTAGTTTGTCTGTCCAGTTCTTGGTCAGTATTGTTTCCCCAGATTCCCTCACCTCAGTCACTTATACCTCCAGCCACTATCACTCTTACCTGCACACCTCCTGAATTCATCCTTACCAGCACCCAGCTCCAGTTTTCTGTACACTTTTACCTGCATTCACTTTCACACATACCTCCATGCTATTTCAGTATTTGAGTTCACCTTTATCTCCAGCCAGTATTAGACTCAGTCTGCCTATTCCACCTTCCCACTTGCCCATAGGGTTTACTCATTCCTGCCTGCACCAGCCAGCATCTAGACTCTTCTGCAGTCCTGTCTGTCTCCACCCTGAGACACCCCTGTTAGTGGTGTTCACGACTCCTGACCGGAGCCCATTCGTAACATTAAGGAATAATTATGCCTCCGAAATGAAAAAGGAAAATTAGGGTTTTTCCCTCACTTTCATTACCTTTACCGATACAGCAGGAAATTATCCGTTTTATGCTTTCTCCTGCTTTAAAGATTGTAGATACCAAGGAATCTGATGTGCCAGGCTGTCAGGGAGGACAGCCTGAGCCGGCAGAGGAGGCCTCTTTAAGTCCGAACATCGGAGTACCACCGGCACAGAGACAGTGTGAGAGAAATCCTGAAGAAGTTTCTATAGGAGTCATCAATACTAGTCCTAAAGTGGGAGTATTTGAAACCCGCAGTAATGGACTAGTAGAAGAAGGAGCTATGGGTACTATTGATTTAACTTCAGAGACTGGAGAGAAGGAACTGGAGTTAAAAACTCCCTTAGGTGGGAATAAAGACCAGCTAACCAATAGTATAGCCTCAGGACCTCTCACCCATCCTAAAGTGGTAACACTAGACATTTTGTGGGATATGATGGCTGGGATGTTATCTAAAATTAAGGGGTTAGAGGATAAAGTAGATGTGTTAAGTACTCTGAATCAACAGGAAGTATTTCATACTCAAAAGCAAATTAAAGAATCCCTTGATAGAATAAAGGGGCTAGAAGATTGTCAGAAGAAAAATCAGGAATTTCATGCTGCTGTGGTTAAAGATAGGGAGATCATTACTAGAAGAATTGAATCTCTTGAGAACAAGATTTCTAAATTTCCCCATAGTAATTGGGGAAATACCCTTACTTACTTTAAAAACATTTTTATCAGAAACACTTGGCATTGTTTCAGAAGATTTTTCTATGGTGTTGAATTGCTATTTCCTACCTAAACCTAGGAATAGGAATAATAGATCAGAAATGATGTTTCAAGGTGACCTCACTAATTTTTTTAGAGAATTTCAATGCTCAAGTTATTGAATGGGGTACCCTGATAGTAAATTTCTCTTCTATCAATGATATTAATCAGATAATGAAGAAATATTTCCATAAATATCCAGTTAACTACTTGGAAAAATCGGTAAAAATATTCCCAGACCTGGCAATATCTACACAAATAAGATGGAAAGCCTTTTTGGCTTTTCGACAAGAAGTAATTGCCTTGGGTTTTTCTTTTACTTTGCGTTTCCCCTGTAAATGCTTGATGAAAAAACAAGAGGATATTTTTATTTTCTTTATACCCGAACAGTTAAAAGATTTTCTAGAACAAAGGAAACTTCCATCTTCATCCCCAGTGCCTAGTTAGTAATTATAGGAAGTAAGCAGGATCTATGTGAAAACCTTTTGTTTGTAATATTTTATAGTGATTCTCCCATTAGTTTCTCCATACCATCATGCACAACTTTCTCAATTGTGTCTTGATATGTTTAGTGGTATTGGTATATATTTTTTTCCTTTGGCTTTTTTCCTGGAAAAGATTTTATTTTTTCTTTTTGGTTATGTACCAAACCATGTTAATCTGAATGCAAACTAAGGGCCTTATTTTCCAAACGTATTGCACGTTGTAAGGGACGTTTCGCACGCGAAATGTCACTTTTCGCGTGCGATACCAAAATGGGGGCCTGCAATACTTTAGAAAATGAGGTCCAAATTGAATATGTTTGTATATTTGAAAATGATAAATAAAGAATTAATAAAAAAAGAATAAAATCACAAACATTTAGATAGATATGGTTTGATGGGACACAACCAGCATGGATTTACACAAAATTGTTACCTCTCCACCCCCCCCCCCCCCCATTGCACACATATTAGAATGTAGAATTATAGTGAACAACTGTTTCCCTCTAATAGTTCCCCACTTATACCCCATATAGCAGTATCTCTCCACACATACAAGCACATTCAGATTCATAGAAGAAACAGAAGGCAGTCTACATCATATTAGCACATAGCTGAGGGCATTTCATTTATTTTCTACTTTGGTTGTCAAACCAGTCAAGCAATAATGTCATCAGTAACATGAAGGTTTTGCTGTCTTGTGTCTACTGGGAATGGTGGCACATTTAAATTATTTTTTTGAACGTAAACTATGATTTTAAAAACAATAGGAGGCAAGTAGATAGAAATATATTTAGAAGAAAGAGTCACAATAGTTCTTTAAGATTTTTTTATTTTCTGGTTCATAAAAGCTTGGGAAGTTATTCTGGCTGTTCACATGGATAGTGGGAAATTTCAGCTTCATTGACATCTAGCTCTATAATATTAGCATGCGTGCCACATAGGCTCTGTGACATACATGATGTGTATCATCATTAATCATTCCCCTTCATAAAAGAATGTGTATGCGTACAAGGGGAATCAGGCAAGTGTTTTCTTGGAACTTCAAACCTGCAAAAAATAACTTCCAAGGTCTGCTGGGAAATAAGGCGAGCGTGTTTGTATGCATTCACTGAGAGAAAGGCTGACATGTTGGGAATTTAAGTTCATAACTTCACAGTGGGGTATCACTGTGTATCCCATGGCTTTTATTGTTTAATGGACCTGCAATATCCAGTGAAATAGTTCTCATTCAAAGCATCCCACAGAGAAACAATCCCACACAGAGCTTGCCTCAGCAAAGGCAACTGTAAGTACTGGCCCACAGTGAAGGCTTGAGCCAGTAAATTTATAAATAAGTTTAACCCTCAGTGATGCAAGGGTAAATGGAAACTCTAATTATCCTTTGTCTATATATACGCCTTCAAATGTGAATCTAAAGATCATATTAGCCTTGTTCTACTGTATATAAGCTGTATTGGCTACCTCCTAATTAGTGTTCACAATTCAAGGTGCTCATGTTAATGCAGAAAGCCAAGATGTCTTAGGCCCTGAATATTTAATTGATCAGTTGGTCCTATATTGCCCAACTTGTGCATGCAGATCATCCCAGGAGGCTTTGCTGCAGATTACATCAGTAGCAGAGCCAAATATCACTGGGATACACATAAAGGCATTTTCATGTATGACTCTGAGGCTATGGAATCCAATTCCTAAAGAAATGAGAAATAATAGAGTATCAGGGAGTTTAAATATAGTGTAAAAATATGGCTGTTTCCTTTGGGCTGTGAGGACCTGTGAGAGCCTAAACTGGTAGTACTGATGCATCTGTTATTTGCTGCTGCTTAGCCTTTCTCCCCTCCTCCCCACGGTACAACTAATGAAAGTCCAATGAAGACAGCGTCAACAGATAGAGGAGGCAGAGACTGCTTCTTACCCTCTTCTTCCTCCTTGGAGTAGCAGGTATCCATTAAAAGAGAGAAAAATGGCAAGTGAATGAACAAGTTGCATCTATGTTCCACAAATAGTCCTTACAGTAAGTTATGGGATCTTTCTGAGATGTTTACGTATGAAGAGTTAAACATAGAGAGGAAACAATTCATTTATTGTCAACCACCTCTATAAATACTTAAGACATTGAGAACAATGTCATCAGACCTTAGTGCATTACATTTTTTAATCCACTGTCTCTCGCCACGCAATGGGCTACAAACAGCATCAGCTGTTTTTAGCACTTTACTGTAATCATTTGATGTTGTACCTCATGTTATAACCACCCATTGAACTTTTAATCAAAACCAATTTTAATATATACCCACAAATATTTTATATTTTATTAAACTGTATATTTTATTGTATTAAAATACTTAGCTTCCACTGTAGTGTTCCAAACACTGCCCCAACATGGACCATGTTTCGGCTGTCACCAGCCTTCATCAGGGGACACCTCATATTTGCAGGTCATCAAGACGTCTCATCTATCCTTGCATTAATCTATGACACTGGCATTCCTCTGAACATTATATTTTCTTTGTATTTTCTTTTATACTCCATATCCCAGTAGAAATGGCGCCATGAAATACTCAAAACTTCTAAAGCCGTCCTTTATACTGTTTCAGGCCGAATCAATGCCAAATGCAAAAAAACATGCGTCCAAACTGGGTGCCATTTCTACTGGGTGATGGAGTAAAAAGAAAAGAAAAAGAAAATATAATGTTCAGAGAAATGCCGGTGTCATAGATTACTGCAAGGATGGATGAGGCGTCTTGATGATCTGCATATACGAGGTGTCCCCTGATGAAGACTGGTGACAGCCGAAACATGGTCCGTGTTGGGGCAGTGTTTGGAATATATCTATTAACTAAAACAACTTAACTTTTTAAATTTCTTCCATATTTTGGAGTTGCTTTGATTACAAATTAAATTGAATTTTGTAGTTGTTTCTTTTCTCTTTTTCTTTCTATTTTCTGAAATTTCACTGACTTTATAGAAATATGTCTTTCTTTATACTTTTGTACTCCTGCAAAACTAGGGTAAATACAGATGGCAGAAGTTAGACAAAATAAATGGAGGTGGGGGAGGAAAAAGGGAGGGCTTGGATGTTTTGCTAGGTATACCCAACATGTATGATCATGAATCTAATATGGTAGAGTCAAAAAAGAAAGATGTCATAGCTAGCTTGCATAGAGTGGTGATATGGTTACATCAAGCTCTCAAAAAGAGGAAGTAATATCAACCAGCATGTAATGGTGGCTGGGATTTGTTACATTCTCACATATAATTGGGGGAAGGTAACTAGGCAACCAGCTAAGCATACATGACTTTTTCTATATCTCCTGCAGGTGGACATGCTAATATGACTTACAGCTGGGAGATATCCTTAGCACATGAGGCAATGATAGGGGCAATGAAGGGTGATGACCAAAGCTAGAGCTGTGTAGATAATCAAGCTTCTATGACTGAAAGCTTTAAGATATTTTTGGCTAGAGCAGTGGTTCCCAAACCTGTCCTGGAGGACCCCCTATCATTTGGATATCCAAGATATCCACGATAAATACACATGAACATAAGAAAATGCTATACTGGGTCAGACCAAGGGTCCATCAAGCCCAGCATCCTGTTTCCAACAGTGGCCAATCCAGGCCACAAGAACCTGGCAAGTACCCAAAAACTAAGTCTATTCCATGTTACCATTGCTAATGGCAGTGGCTATTCTCTAAGTGAACTTAATAGCAGGTAATGGACTTCTCCTCCAAGAACTTATCCAATCCTTTTTTAAACACAGCTATACTAACTGTACTAACCACATTCTCTGGCAACAAATTCCAGAGTTTAATTGTGCGTTGAGTAAAAAAGAACTTTCTCCGATTAGTTTTAAATGTGCCACATGCTAACTTCATGAGAGAGATTTGCATGCACTGCCTCTAATGCATGCACATTTACTTCATGCAAATTCATTGCAGATATCCTGAAAACCTGACTGGCTGGGGTTTAGGAACTACTGAGCTACAGTAATGCGCAGCCTGGGTTTGCTAACTGGTCCCTATCTGCCAACATTTACTGTTATGTTTTGTGACCTTCATTTCCTTTGTAGTGGATTTTAACTTTAATTAAGGTATTTTTTTCTTCTTTATTCATATAATTATCTAAATGTTTCCATAAAGATTTAATGCTAATAAAGTGCATTTTGGTCTCAAAACCGGGAGGTGTTCTGACATACACAAAGAAAGAGAATGATTTGGGAATGATCATATCTGATGATCTTAAGGTGGCAGCAGGTTGATGAGGCAGCAACAAAAGCCAGAAGGATGCTGGGCTACATAGAAAGAATAACCAGCAGGAAAGATTAAGTGAGAATGCCTACATATAAATGAGGTCTCATTTAGAATATTATTTACAATTCTGGAGATTACATCTTCAAAAACATATATACTAGATGGTGTCAGTCCAGAGAGCAGCTACTGAAATAGTCAATGGATTATACCATAAAGCAGATGAGGACAGACTAAAGATTTAAACATGTAGCCCTAGACGAACAGAGAGATATAACAGAGGCATTTAAATACCTCCAATAAATAAAAGCACAAGAAGAAGTCCCCTTTCAATGAAAAACAAGATGAGGAAGAGAGAGAGAAAACTCAGAGGTAATCTAAGGAAATGTTTCTTAACAGAAAGAGTGGTGATAGAGACAAAAACTCCTAATGGGAAAAAAGGGGGAGAGAAACCAAGATGGCACCCTGAGAGGACGTAACTCCGTTTGCTCCGTGTTCTCAAGATTCTTTGTGACTGCTTTGGCTAGTAACCCTGGAAAAAATGCCTCATAAGAGAAAAGGTAAAGTCCGGGTATACCCACCCGACCCGGACCTTACCTCGGGGCAACAATTGATATCTGAGTTCGCCTCTTCTTCACCCGTTTTGAGGGTTTCAACCCCCGCTGGTGAGTCGGCGAGAGGAGAGCCTTACTCCCCTGGGGAGCTTTCGTTGAGCCCTCCCGCTCCGAAAACACCGCTGGAAGCTTTGCCACGCACCATCTACGGAGGAGCCGAGTCTCATGTCGATGACATCATTCAGAGTGCTTGGCTGGGTGGCCCAGAAGCTGCCGGTGCATTGGGAGGAGAACCGAGGCCCCAAACGGCTGCTGCACAAGGAGGAAAAGGGCAGGAAGCAGCTGAAATCCCTTCAACATCCGGAGAAAGCAGCGTGTCTGCAGGATTTGGGGTAAGGAGATCCTCCCCATTGCAATTTGTTAAACCAACGGTGGTGACCCTTGATACCATCTGGGACTTTATGGTGAAGATGTCGGATAAACTAGACAATCAGGCCCAAATGTTTGAAGAGTTTTCTGCAAGAATTGTGATACAAGAGCGCGACAACCAGCAGAAATTTGTGGAACATGAGGAAGCAATCAAGAAAACTAATGAGGAAATAAGAAATCTTCATAGCATAAATGCCACTATGATTTCCGAAAGGACTTATATGTCGAGGAGATTAGAATCAATAGAAAATTTTATGAGGCATCTAAATATAAGATTAACAAATTTTCCTATTGTAATGGGGGAAATCCCTTTGTTAACCTTTAAGAAATATGCAATAGAGATATTAAAGATACCTCAAGAAGAGATTCCTCCTTTAAAGATATTATTTTTTCTACCTAAAAGGAATAACCCAGACCCAGCTGTTTCTAATGTTCAAAGGTTGGACTTTCAAAACCTAACCGAATATTTAGAAGATTCTACCATTGAAATTGTGGATAGGGCTATACTTTTTGTTTCCCTTTTTGATGAAGCTAGTGTTTCAAAGATAATGAAGAATTATTTTAAAAATGTAAATGAAGTATATTGTGGTGGTTTAGTGCGTGTGTATCCGGATCTTGCTAAACCTACACAGCAACGTAGGAAGGCTTTCTTACAAATGAGACCTGAGGCCTTAGCACTAGGAGCCAGCTTTATGCTGCGCTATCCTTGTAAGTGCATCATTAAACTGGCCAGGAATACTCATATATTTTTTCTACCTGATCAACTACGGGCCTTTTTGAATGGGAGAAGACTTCCTAGTGAACCATAAAGGGAGAGTTAGATTGGGGTAGATATCAGGAGCTAAAGTATTTTTTTGTTTCCTAAAAAAAACTCCTTATATGTTTCCTTTCTCTCCACATTTTCCTATGTAATAGAGGAATTTAAGTAAGAAGTATTTAAAACTCTCTGAGTTAAGAGGGTCCATGACTTCTTTGTTTATTTACTTCAGGACTATTCTCTATGTTGAGATTCTTTGTATTTCCAATGCAAAAGTTTTGTTTTGTATAATTGTTAAAAGATGATAAATAAAAAATTAAAAAAAAAAAAAACTCCTAATGGAAATGAAAGATTCAAAAACAGTATCAGAATCCAAGAAAGCATGAGACAAGTACAGAGGGGGGAAAGTCATAATAAAGTTGAGAAGGCAGAAAGAAGCTAGGTAGAATAAATGAGCCTTATTGTATTTATCTGCAATCATATTCTTTTTCTGTGTAATTATTAGCAGTGGGGAGAAGAAAAATGTTATTTCGTTTTTCATTTTCAGGGGTTTGATTTTCTATGAATTTCATGTCATCCAAAGTTTATTTCATTTATTTAGTAAAAATAAATAAATAAAAATGTGAATTAAAAATAAACCCTAAAAAGAAAAAAAACTGGGCCTTCAGAGGTCTCCTAAGTTCCCCACCATCCCTCCCACCTGAAAATATGCTGGAGCCAATATCTTTCCTGGCCCTCCTTTACCAAGTCCAGAGGGATTTGATACAGTGGTTTAGGCCTAGGGCCTTGCATACAGCATAAGCCGAGATCAGAGAGACCTACTACTTCCTAGGCCTACATAGTCTGGGCCTATGCATTGAGATGGTCCCGATGCCAAAGCCCAGGATGAAGCCTCGGCCTTCTGTAGCCCTAGGCCATGGTATGTCACCATGACTCAGCGTACACCCAACGCAAGACCCAGCCTTTAAGGTCTGGACCCGATGCTGGGGCCTTGGCCCAGACCCAAGCCTGACACTGTGACCTGACCTGGTCTCAGAGTGCTCATCTTCCATTTACTTTTCTTCAGCTCTTCAAGCCAATTGATGCCCTCCTCTGGCATAGCACTGGAGTTAATTAATTCCAGCCTATTCACCCCAGTGGACTGCGCCATTTAGATTTATGGCATTGTACGGCATTTCCATACATCAATGAATGTGGTTGCGTGTACATGCGCGCGCATGTTATAAAATCGGGCGCAGATTTGTTTGCGCCAAGTTGCGCAAACAAATCTGCGCCCGTGCGCAGGTTTTAAAAGCTGCCCCTATCTGAACAGGCTGGGCAGATTAAAACATTGGAGTCTGCAGCTAAGAGGATGGAATTTGCTAATACCCCCATTATTCGGGAATGGGGTTTTCTGGCCTAAAGACTTGAAGTTGTGGAGAATCATCTCCGATGTTTAAACCTCCAAAACTTGTGGGTGAATTGCCTTAATTGACTCTCAGAAAATAATTTATGGAAAACTACATCTTCTACAAGAGAAGATACCGCTGCTTAGCAAGGTATACTTTCTTCCATCTAAACCTTCTTCTGCTCAACCAGTTATTTCTCAAGTTTCATTAGAAGTTGCTGATTTGACTTCTCTCTTGGAATCTTCAGTGGTTGAGAATATTGAGAGGAGTACTTTAGTAGTTTTCTTTTTCAATGAATCAGATCTTAGTTCTGTTATGAAATCTTATTTCAACAATTAAATGTTAATTTTCTGGGCCAACCGGTCAGGATTTATCCTGATCTAAAGTCCACTCAAGAAAAAAGGAGAAGCTTTCTGGCTTTGCGTCAGAAGATACATGCTCTGGGAGCCTCTTTTTTTTTTTTATTAAGATACCCATGCAATTGTATTGTAAAAGTTAGATCTGGATGTTATATTTTTTTTCCTTCTGAACAATTGAAAAATTTCTTAGAAAGATCATTGGTTCTTCCACCTGTATCCCTAAGCAATCTAGGGCAGACTGTATTATGCTGTATTGGAGTGGGTTTTCATGTTGATGGCTTTTTTTTTCCCATAATGTTTTCTCTTTTTTTTCTCCTCCCCATCTATGGTTGGAAGGTTTTAACTAGGTGAGAGTGTTTTTGTTAGCATGTAATTGTGAAAGTTTTTGTTTTTTAATATTTTCGAATATTTTCTCTTAAATGTTTCTATGTAAAGTCGGTCTTTGTATGATTTTTGAAAATTATAAATAAAAAGTTAAAAAAAAGTCTAGTCCCAGGTTAGCTAATATAACACCGGTTCCTTGCTAGCTAACATAATGCCAGACTTTCCCATCCTCTCTCTTTCAAAGGGGGGTGGTGAAAGGAGGAATGGGCATATATGGTTTGGGAGCTGGTGGAGACAGTTGTCGGTCCTCATGTCCATTTCAAACCACTCAAGTAGTATAGCTCCAGCTGGTTGGTTTGTTGGGCTTGGGGACCAAGGGAAGGTAGTGGTTCATATTAGCTGCTATAAATTTGGCTGGCCCAGACCACCCCCTCCCCTTTTCCAGTGTTCCAGAGTTTGTCCCTCCCTCTCTCTATCTGATTTTGTCTTTGTGGTTTGTTGCTGTTGCTCTTTGGTGGAGACATTCTTGTCAAAACTTTTATGATGTGGGGTACCCGAGCTTTGGGCCTTTTGAGCCATAGGAAATTGTTCTTTCCTTGGAATTGAAGGATAGGTTTTCAGGCTGACTGGGTTCAGTCAGCCTGGGAGTGGGGTCCTTTCTGGTCATGGCAGGTGCCCTTATGGGATGGGATGGGATGCTTCTGCCTACAAGTCAAGAGACTTGGAGGTAGAATATCCTACTGGAAGATGGCAAAAAGACTACCGGGACAGACATTGCTTTGGGGAAGAGTTTGAAGAAATGGATATGCTGCTGTTGTGTTTTGCTCAGGTACAATATTTGTTAATAAAGCTGCAGTCTTGACCCTGATTTACATGTGTATGTTGAGGTTTTTAAAATTAGCACATACTCATGTATATGCTATTTTACATGCTTAAGTGCTATTTCTATGCTTACAATTTTTTTAAATTCACCTTTATATTTATTTTTTGGGGCCTGTCTTCATGTTCATAGTTTTTACAGACAGGGAAAGAAATACCTTACATTGATCTCAGATGATAGGGCTTTAACCCCTTTTCATTATTTATTTATTTAATATATATATATTTGTTTTATCTACATTGATTTTAAACCTGCTCGATCCAGTGTACTTGGCAGGTTGCAATAAAACATGCACACCACACAAACATTATATACCATCCTGCATTTTATGGCAATGGCTTCCCAGAAGATAGAAAGATTTTGCTATTTTCAAGCTGGATTCTTGTCAAATATACTTAGGGAAGGAAGTCCCTCTAGGCAATTGATGTGACAGTGCCCTTTCTTGTTCTTGTGGTGTACGTCAGAGCTTGATTTTTAGATTTTTTTATTTTTTTTTTAAGAAATTTCATTTCTTTGACCCATTTCTCCTGCCTCAAAACTAAACCTACAGCTTGTTTGTTGACCTTTTATTTTCTATGTCTCTAAGTGGAATAACACAGCAAGCGCACTACTTTCTGCCTTCAACTACAAATTGTTTAATGGCGCTCAAGAGTCTGTCTTATGACAGATTTCAGCAGCAGTTCTTAGATGAACATGAAAAGAGGCAGCTTAGTTCATTATTTTGTGTCTAGCAACATGGTGAATTGCACGTGAGGAAAAATTGGTTTCAGCACGTCTTTTAAAAGTCACAACATTCTCCTTTCTGTAGGTCATTCCTGTGTGTTAATAACTCCAAATTTGCCTACTTTTAAATAAAGCCTTTTTATAGAGAGTAAAGTAGGAATTGTTGTTTTCCGTAAGGTGGTTTGGTTGCCTGGTTGCCATATTATTGCACTTTGATATGTAGAAAGAAAAGGCAGCAAATAAATTCTAGGTGATACTTTTTTTTGGGACTAACTCTCGGAAGCTAGTCACAGACGTGTTGCTTGTCCAGTAAAAAGATATCTCCTACCAATTGTTTGTTGACCTTTATTTCTCCATTACTTTGAAGCTGAAATGACTGCTTATTGTGAAGTGATATGATTATTTCATCAGGACCATAATGCTAAATTATACCACTTTGAGGTACTCATCAGGATAGTCTAAAAAAAAAAAAATAGAACGTTGAGCTTGATTGAGATCAAATCAGTAATTCCCAGAATATTGCATTTTTAATGGTGTAGTGCACTTGTCACTTGAGGTAAATACAGGCAGTAGTATAGCAACCTGGATTAACAGCAAATCTGTTATAATATTTTGGAACAAAATTGCTGCAGTGTACCTTATTAACACAATCCATGGCCCTTACTCCATGGGAATTGTGACCTCCCATAAATTCAGTTTAGCATCACGGGGCCTGAGTTGTTTAAGGTTTTTCCTATGGAAAATTGATTTGCAGAAATCTGAATTCAAGCCCCTTATCTCATAGAACACTGTGCAGCTTATACAGGGAAAGTTGGCTTTACCTTGACCAGGCTGTGATGACTGACCTGATTTGGGTTTTTGTTATAAACAGACTAGATATTTTATGTAGGCTGATTTGAATTTGCTCATCTTTTAAGATTGAAATTTATTTTGAATCCAGCAGCTCTCGTACCATACCTATGGCTTTCAGCACTTAGATATATATTGACTATCTGAATCACAAAGCACCCATTTCTAGATTTGTATTTCAAATATAGAACCCAAAATAGTTAGGATTGGTTAGTATTTTGGTGATTTAGGACCAACCATATATGATTTCAATCAAATTTCCTCAGGATAGAAGCAAATGCAGTTCAAATAATCAGACTTATGAATTTGGAAACATATTGATTTATATTATCCCAGAATTCTGTGTGCATGAAATAAATTCACTTCACTTTATTTTTTTTTATAGCCTAATCTGCAAGATAGAAAACACATATTTGTAAAGGAATTTGCCAGTTGTATCCACCATAGCTTAAATGCCTCTGAATGTGATTCATTACAGTTGTATAAATATGCTCAGGTTCCTTTTTCAGCATCAACTAAAAATGGCTAATTCTTTGATGTACTTGTTAATGACAGCATGCTTTCATCCTGATTATAAGCGGAGCATATTTGGATATAGTCAGAAATAAAGAAAGCTTTGCACCAAGGCTTAAGCTTTATAATGGTGATGTTTTTAAATCTGCATTTATGCTAATTCATGAGTCCAACATCCTGATAATCCCCTTGTGAGCTTGATGCATTAAGAATTTTTTCTATGGAAACAAAATGAGAAAAAAAAAAAACCTTTATTATACATAATGATTACTGAATCCTGGAGAAAGGCAAAGATACTTACTAATTTTGAACTCTTGTGCCTTTGATTAGTTATATGAGTATCACCTACATATCTCTGATTACAAAAAAATAATAATTCCCAGGGTGATTGTGGTTGTTAGATTACTGGAATTACAGTATCGTAGATGATATGCAGTGAAGATTACGAACATTATTGTCTGACTAAATGATTTGAATCCATCAGGCTTATCTGAAGGTTAACGTTTTATTAAAATAATGATCATTAAAAGTATGCATGGGTGAAGTTCTTCCAAAACATGCTTTAATCTAGGTTTGGATTACCAGATATTTGTCTAAAATGTATTTGCATAGTTAGTCATCATTGATCAAATAACAGGGATGTACATTAATTTGAAATGAATAAGGAATCCAAAATGAAAAAGCCTTTTATTGTCTTAGTTTTTTTCAAACAAAACAAATCCATGCTGGCCCTGAAAAACTCAAACATTTTGTTTTGATAAATAGCTCATATTTTTTATAAATGGTGCATGGTATTTCCTGATATGAATAAAACATGAAAAAAATATGAAATATCCATCCAACAAAACAAAATGAACCAAAAATGAAAATGTATGGCCTTTTCACCCATATCAAATATCACTCTGTATTTTGGGGGTATTCTTTAAATTCAATTTTATTTCATATTGGTAAGGATTTTCAAAATATTTTACATTTAATATATTAAAAAATGGAGTGAGTAATCATAATTCTAATTAAAAAAAAGCCCATCTAGGAATGTTTGCATCCTAATTGAATCTAAAAGATCTGAACAAGAAAATATGGAGATCTGTGAAGACAGGGTGAAGTCTTCTGTTAAATAGGGACTGGGGACTAAGAGACTTAAAATCAAGCCCTGCCTCTGGTGCTTATGGTCACTTTGACCTTGAATATATCACTTTATCTCCTATTGTCTCTGTTTCCCATTTGGGAGGTAATTTTCAAAAGGATTTATGTGTGTAAAAGCAGCATAACTCGTAGCAATTTTCAAAAGCCCATTTACGTCTAGTTATGCACATAAAACCTTTTGAAAATTCATTGAAATGTCAAAGGAGTTGCACGCATAAAAGTAGACATTTTTCAAAAGCCCATTTACGCACGTAAAGCCCATTTACATTTTTAAAACCTTTAGGCCCTGATTTTAAAAAGCATTTACGTGCTTAAAAATGGTTCTTGCAAGTGTAAATGCACTTTACCCGTGTAAATGGGCTTTTGAAAATTGGTATAATGTGTGCCATTGAATTTACCCAAATAAGTGCACTTTATGCAGATAAATGGCTTTTGATAATTGCAACAATAGTATGTTACATTTACATGAGTAAATCCATCTGAAAATGCACCCCTTAGCTTGTAAGCTTTTAATGCTAGACATTCCCTATACCTGTATTTAATATTTTGTAGGGATGTGCATAGCCGCAGTGTTAGCGCCAGCTCCTAACACGGCCAATAGCTACACCTCTTTCATTTGTGGTACATTGTGTGCTAGAGGCCGGTAAAGGTTTATCCTGGACAGCCTGTTTCGGGGGGGGGGGGGGGGAGAGAGAGAGAGAGAGAGAGACTTGCTATAGTGCCTCTTCCCTAGACAGGTATTTGTATCCCTATGAGAGGCCCACCTAGTAAATCGAGGTGGGGATTAGGTATGAGTGTAGGGGGTTGGGGGCCACTTTCACATTCAACATGAGACGTACGAACAGAACAGTGGTCTCTTGTGAAGATTTTTTATGGCCTTCGGAGTAAGGAAACTCACTCCAAGATGAGATTTGGGCAATGCTCTCTCCACCTAGCTTGATGGACACTCTACCTGGGCAACCCCCTACACTCATACCTAATCCCCACCTCGATTTACTAGGTGGGCCTCCCATAGGGATACAAATACCTGTCTAGGGAAGAGGCACTATAGCAAGTCTCTCTCTCTCTCTCTCTCTCTCTCTCTCTCTCTCTCTCCCGAAACAGGCTGTCCGGAAACATCATGAAAGCTAGTTATTGTATTTTGTCCTTTACAGAATTTGATTACTAATTATAGATCTGAAGATATTGGGGTATCTGTCAGAGAAGTGTGAAATATTTGAAACCATTGGGGTATCTATTGGGATGGTGGAAAACACATGAGAAGGATTGAAGATTTGGAGCAGGCTTTTCCTGCAGAAAGCTGTATTAATAATTAGGAATGTGCAGGGGAAAAAAATTGTTTTTGTTTTTTGGTTGGTTTCTGAGAGGTTTTTTTCCCACAAATTTCAGTTCATGGATTGCTTGATTTATTTCATTTGTGTGAAAAAAAAGAATCAAGCAATTAAAAAAGAAAAAAGAAAACAAGCTCTCCCTCCCACCCTCACGGAAAAATGTCATGGCCAAGATTCCCCCCCCCCTCCCTCCCCCCGGCCTCCACTTACCCAGTCTGGTGGGAATCCATAGTCTCGGACTAGACCAAAACCTCAGTCTTGCATAGGCCGAGGCTTCGGCCTAACTCTAAGCCTCATGCCTAGGCTGCTGCCTGGACCGAGGTCCAATGGTGCAGCCTGGCACAAAGGGCAGGTTCCAATGCAGGAGCCTTGGCCTGGATGCAGGAGTGATGCTACGACCCAACGCAGGCATTAGGACCAAGAATCTGGGTCCTAATGCCGAGGCCTCAGCCTGAACCCAGGCCCAATGCCACAACCTGACTCAGAGGCTGGCTCCTGATGGGGGACATAGGCCTGGATCCAGGCATGATGCCAGGGCCTTGGCCAGAAGACTGGGTCCTGACACCTGGGCCACAGCCTAGGGTCAGGCCCAGGCCTCAGCTCCTCTTCAGGCATCCTCTTCTGTATTCAACTCACAGCAAAATGATGGCATTTGCTGGAGTCGCGCTGGAGTTAAATCCGGCACATTCACCCCAGTGGATGGTGCCATTTTGATGTACGTCAATTGTATGGCACCATCTGCTGGGCTAATGCAGCGGAGATAATTAACTCCAGTTCGACCCCAGTGGATGGTATCATTTGGATTGCAAGGGCCAAAGAAAAAGAGGACCAAGAAGAGTCTGCCAGGCCTGGGGTCTGAGGCCAGAGCCTAACCCTGGGTCCAGGCATTGGGACCCGGTCTCCTGACCAAGGCCCTGGCATTGGGCCTGTGTCTGGGTCTAGGCCCTAGCCTCTGGGTTGGGTCATGGCATTGGGCCTGGTTCTGGATCTTGGTCTAGGCCCCAGTGTCATGACCCAGCCTCCAGGTAGGGTCACAGCATGAAGCCTGGGTCTGGGTCCCAGCCTAGATGAAGCCATGGCATTGGGACTTGGAATCTGGGTCAGGTCATGGCATTGGCCTTAACTTCTCTAAGTGCCCCTTTAACCCCTCGGTCATCCAACGGTCCAGCTGACTCCCTCACAGGCTTTCTGCTTTGGATATATTTTAAAAAGGTTTTACTGTGAGTTTTTGCCTCTGCTTAAAGACTGTCATGTAAATTGTGTTATTTTGACAATATAAAGTTTGCAGAATTTTGCAGAATTTTAAGATTTTGTACGCAGAATTTTAAGGGGTTTTTTTTTAGTACAATTCCCCCAGGAGTAATATTTACACTTCTCTCCTTCACATGGTTAGCAGCAATAAATAATAACAGCAGAATAAACTTGTGACTGCAGATTTTGGTAAAGTCTCTACTTTTAGTGGAATCTCTTTATTTACACTGAATTCCTCCTTGTATCCAATTCCTTAAATTCCTCAGATTTTGCAAATTTAAAATTATCTTAATCTTCCTTGACTTCCCAATTTATTTTTATTTGTCGCTTCCCACTGGAGGTGGTTGTAAACACAGTCCCAATATTGAATCAGAGCTCAGTCCCAGGTGGTTTAATAATCTTCCGGAAATCCTTTTAGACATGCTTTTAACTCCTTATGCAGCACTCGAGGGGTACTTTACTTTCTCATGTACTTTTCAGAATTCTTTTTACTCCTTATGAAGCAGTGGGTGGTGACTTCTCACTTGCTTAATTGACTTCCCCTAATAGCAACAAAGTTCTTGTTGCCTTTACTTCATCTCTTCTTTATTTCCTCTTAGAGTGCAGGTTACTGGGATTCCACTCTAGATGGTCTTGCTAACTCCTCTGTATCCCTCGGAAGGAAAGACTCTCTTCATTAGCTACAAGATACTGATTCCAGGTACCTTGGGTTACACTGGGCAATAATGAAAGTGTTACTGACCTAAAAAGGTCCTACTCTGTAGTATCTTGATGTGCTGAACACGAATATGACCATGAAAAGTTTTTATTGGCTCTCGTTTTGAAGATATTTAATATAGTTCACTTTCTATGTTTAGTCATGTAAATTTATCCAGTAGGACTGTAAATAAGCCCAGAATGATGTAATATTGCATAATACAGCCAACCTACAGTAAGCACCCAGCAAACCTGCAGCAGCATTCACTCAGCACTGAGCCAACCTGCAGCAGCATTCACTCAGCACTCAGCCAACCTACAGTAAGCACCCAGCAAACCTGCAGCAGCATTCACTCAGCACTCAGCCAACCTGCAACAGCATTCACTCAGCACTGAGCCAACCTACAGTAAGCACCCAGCAAACCTGCAGCAGCATTCAAGCAGCATTCACTCAGCACCCAGCCACTTTCAGTAGCATTCATTCAGCACTCAGCTAACCTACAGTAAACACCCAGCCAACCTGCAGCAGCATTTAACCAGCACCCAGCCAACCTCAACCAGCACCCAGCCAACCCGCACCCAGCCATCCTAAAACATCTTTCAACCAGCACCAAACCTGCAAACTACAGCACCCATCCAACTCTTATCCAACCACTACCAGCATTCATACAGCCATTCCCCTGGTATCTACAACAAGCCTTCACGCAACCGACAATGCTCTACCGCCCACACACCTACAAATCTCTGATCCCAATCATGATTTCACCTACCACTCAGTTTCTAGGTCTCACCTTATTTACCATCTTTCTATTCAATGCACAATCATTTACCAACAAAACTTTAATACTTAACGACTTAGCGCCATAACAGAAACATGGCTCAAACCCACTGACATCGCACTTATTAACCAACTACCAACACAGATATATGACTTCTTCTCTATCCCAAGACAAAAAAAAGAGGCGGGGGTATCTTCCTAGCTGCCAAAAAATCCCTGAGGTTCTCACTCTATCCTATCAACACAAATACCAAATTAGAACTAGGATTATTCAAATCAGAAAATCTCCAAATCCTTCTTGTCTACGCCCCGCCAGGCCTGCTAGAGTCAGACATCTCTCCTATTCTAGAAACCATAACACTACACCTAAACCTAGACTCCCCAGCAATAATCTTGAGCGACTTCAACTTACATGTTGACAAAGTTCCCCTTTCAACGAACTGCGAAGCCTTCCTCACCGCAATGTCAGCAATGGGTTTCAAACAACAAATCAACAAACCCACTCACAAAGCAGGACACACTCTCGACCTATTCTTCACAAACAGTGGCATTTCTCAATCAAATCAACCTGATTGTCAACAAGTCCCATGGTCAGACCACTCCTTAATCTCCACCAGCTTTTCCCTACAACAACCAGATGTTAAGTCTGACTCAAGACCCACGTTTATTTATAGAAAATCATGTAAACCCGAAATCCTCAGCAAACATCTAGCCCTAGAACTACCATCCATCGATGTTTCCACACCTAACTCAGCTCTTCAAACATGGTCCAAAATAACAAAATCAGTAGCAAACACTCTTTGCCCACTGACCTCCAAAAAACACTCTTCAAAGGCATCCAAAAGACAACCCTGGTTTAATGATGAACTGCGAAAGCTCAAGCAACTACTCAGACAGAAAGAAAGAAAATGGCGCAAAGCCCCTTCACAGGCCTCACTCTCAGACTACAAACGCACGCTCCACCAATACAATAGAGATGTGAATCGTTTTCCATATCGTCTTAACGATAGAAATCGTGTGGCAGGGCAAGAAAATCGTGTTAGGCACAATTTTTTAGTTAAAAAAATCGTTAAAAATCATTTTTTCCGATTAGTGCGCACTAACTCGAGTTAGTGCGCACTAACTGAAAATGATACAATTTGACACTTTTCAGGTCAGTTAAGGTCAGTTTAGGAATAAATATGTATTCCTATTGGCTGCCCTCTTATTTATTCATGTTACCAAGCTTCCCACTGACAGTATATGGGGGATGGGAAATGGAAACAGTTGGTAGCTTGACAAAACAAGTAATGTGATCAGTCAATGTGACTAGAACTTGTGCCCTAACCCTGATACCAGGGGTATTGTGATCTTCCTGCACACAGTGCCCTATCCCTATTAATACCAGGAGTGTTGTGATCTTCCTGCACACAGTGCCCTAACCCTGGCACCAGGGGTGTTGTGATCTTCCTGCACACAGTGCCCTAACCCTGGCACCAGGGGTGTTGTGATCTTCCTGCACACAGTGCCCTATCCCTATTAATACCAGGAGTGTTGTGATCTTCCTGCACACAGTGCCCTAACCCTGGCACCAGGGGTGTTGTGATCTTCCTGCACACAGTGCCCTATCCCTATTAATACCAGGAGTGTTGTGATCTTCCTGCACACAGTGCCCTAACCCTGGCACCAGGGGTGTTGTGATCTTCCTGCACACAGTGCCCTACCCTATTAATACCAGGAGTGTTGTGATCTTCCTGCACACAGTGCCCTAACCCTGGCACCAGGGGTGTTGTGATCTTCCTGCACACAGTGCCCTATCCCTATTAATACCAGGAGTGTTGTGATCTTCCTGCACACAGTGCCCTATCCCTAATACCAGGGGTGTTGTGATCTTCCTGCACACAGTGCCCTATTCCTGATACCAGGAGTGTTGTGATCTTCCTGCACACAGTGCCCTAACCCTGGCACCAGGGGTGTTGTGATCTTCCTGCACACAGTGTCCTATCCCTATTAATACCAGGAGTGTTGTGATCTTCCTGAAACCAGTGCCCTAACCCTGACACCAGAGGTGTTGTGATCTTCCTGCACACAGTGCCCTATCCCTGGCACCAGGGGTGTTGTGATCTTCATGTACACAGTGCCCTATCCCTATTAATACCAGGAGTGTTGTGATCTTCCTGCACACAGTGCCCTATTCCTGATACCGGGGGTGTTGGGATCTTCTTGCACACATCCCGGTATCAGGGATAGGGCACTGCATGCAGGAAGATCACAACACTCCTGGTATCAGGAATAGGGCACTGTGTGCAGGAAGATCACAACACCCCTGGTATTAGGGATAGGGCACTGCGTGCAGGAAGATCACAACACTCCTGGTATTAATAGAGATAGGGCACTGCATGCAGGAAGATCACAACACCCCTGGTATCAGGGATAGGGCACTGTGTGCAGGAAGATCACAATACCCCGGAGGAGTGAGGGTCAGGCAGCTCCCCCCTGTCTGTGAAGCCAGCCTCTCACTAGTAATGCAGGGAGGGAGCTGTCTCAGACTTCACCATCCTCCCCCCCCCCCCCCTCATCCACACACCATTCACTAGCTGGGGCATGGGAGAAGTCAGGAGTGAGGGTCAGGCAGCTCCCCCCTGTCTGTGAAGCCAGCCTCTCACTAGTAATGCAGGGAGGGAGCTGTCTCAGACTTCACCATCCTACCCCCCCCCCCCCTCACCCACACACCATTCACTAGCTGGGACATGGGGGAAGTCAGGAGTGAGGGTCAGGCAGCTCCCCCCTGTCTGTGAAGCCAGCCTCTCACTAGTAATGCAGGGAGGGAGCTGTCTCAGACTTCACCATCCTAACCCCCCCCCCCCCCCTCACCCACACACCATTCACTAGCTGGGACATGGGGGAAGTCAGGAGTGAGGGTCAGGCAGCTCCCCCCTGTCTGTGAAGCCAGCCTCTCACTAGTAATGCAGGGAGGGAGCTGTCTCAGACTTCACCATCCTCCCCCCCCCCCCCCCTCACCCACACACCATTCACTAGCTGGGACATGGGGGAAGTCAGGAGTGAGGGTCAGGCAGCTCCCCCCTGTCTGTGAAGCCAGCCTCTCACTAGTAATGCAGGGAGGGAGCTGTCTCAGACTTCACCATCCTCCCCCCCCCTCACCCACACACCATTCACTAGCTGGGACATGGGGGAAGTCAGGAGTGAGGGTCAGGCAGCTCCCCCCTGTCTGTGAAGCCAGCCTCTCACTAGTAATGCAGGGAGGGAGCTGTCTCAGACTGGTATCAGGGATAGGGCACTGAGTGCAGGAAGTTCACAACACCCCTGGTATCAGGAATAGGGCACAGGTTCTAGTCATATTGACTGATCACATTACTTTTTTTGTCAACTACCAACAGTTTTCATTTCCCATCCCCCCAACCATCACCTCAGTTGGAACCTTGGTAACATCAATAGATAAGAGGGCAGCCAGCCAATAGGAATACATATTCATTCCTAACTGACCTTTACTGACCTGGATAGTGTCAATAATTTGTATCATTTTCTGTTAGTGTTCCTGAGTTTCCATTTCCATTTCCCATCCCCCCAACCATCACCTCAGTGGGAACCTGGTTAACATCAATAGATAAGAGGGCAGCCAGCCAATAGGAACACATATTCATTCCTAACTGACCTTTACTGACCTTGAAAGTGTCAATTTGTATCATTTTCAGTTAGTGCGCACTAACTCGGAGTTAGTGCGCACTAACTCCCGTTAGTGCGCACTAACTCCCGTTAGTGCGCACTAACACGATTTAACGATTTTTAACGATAAATTGTTAGAATTTCTATTGTATCGTGTTCTATAACGATTTAAGACGATATTAAAATTATCGGACGATAATTTTAATCGTTAAAAAACGATTCACATCCCTACAATACAAAAGCAGTACACAAAAAACAAAAAGAGACTACTACGCCCGTCAGGTTCATCACCTTATCTTTGACTCTAAAGCTCTATTCGCCTTCGTTTCCAATCTCACTAAACCTATCACTCCAGATATACCTCCCGAACTCGCTCAGACCAAAGCAGACGAACTGGCTCTTCATTTCAGCAAAAAAATCTCTGACCTCTTCAATCAGTTGTCACTAACCACTAGTTCGCAAGGTAATACATACCATCTCCCAAACAAAAATATCCAACTTAACGCATTTGAACACATCACGATCTCAGAGTTACAATCAGTGCTCAAGAAAATGAAACCTTCATCACACCCTTTTGATCAAATTCCTTCCAAAATGCTACTTCTCATTCCTGATACTGTATCAAAATCCCTTGCTGAAATTATAAACTGTTCCTTGACCCAGGGTATCTACCCAGAGGAACTAAAATCAGCTTCAATTAAACCCCTCCTAAAAAAACCGAATCTAAATCCAAATGATCCCAACAACTTCCGCCCCATTTCTAACCTTCCATTCATAGCTAAAATAATGGAAAAATTGGTGAACACTCAACTTTCCAACTACTTGGAAGACCACAACATTCTGTCTCCAAACCAATATGGTTTTAGAAACGCGGCTAGCACAGAAACTCTACTTCTTTCTCTCTCAGACTTCCTCCTCTCCGGAATCGATAAAGGCAAAGCATTTTTACTAATCCTCCTAGACTTCTCGGCGGCCTTCGACACCGTCAACCATTACCTTCTTCTAAAACAGCTGGCAAATATTGGGGTGACAGGTACCGCACTAACATGGTTCAAAACCTTCCTGGAAAACAGAAGATATAGGGTCAAAATTCACAATTCAGAATCCCAATATCACCCCTCCACCAGAGGGGTGCCACAAGGTTCATCGCTTTCACCTACTCTATTTAATATATACCTTCTACCACTTTGTCAACTACTCACAAAATTAAGCCTGAAACACTTCCTCTTCGCTGACGACGTACAAATTGTGATCCCTATAAAAGAATCAATCTCGAAATCAATGGAATATTGGGACAGCTGCTTATTAGAAATCAAACACCTCCTAAACAGCCTAAACTTAGTCCTTAATGCATCGAAAACGGAATACCTCCTAATAGCTCCTGAAAACAACACTCTTTCAAAGCCACCAACCCTCCTTCAAACCACCCATGTAAGAGATCTAGGAGCCATCTTAGATAACCGTCTCAACCTCAAACCATTCATTAACCGAACTACCAAAGACTGCTTCCACAAATTACATATTCTGAAAATAATAAAACCTCTCTTCCACGCACATGACTTCAGATCAATCCTGCAAGCAATAATCTTCTCCAAATTAGATTATTGCAATTCTCTACTACTAGGCCTCCCAGCTTCCTACACCAAGCCTCTGCAGATGGTCCAGAACACAGCAGCCAGAATCCTTACAAACTCCAGGAAAATCGAACACATCTCTCCCATCCTCAAAGACCTTCATTGGTTACCGATCCACTTCAGAATTATTTATAAAACCATCATGATGATCTACAAGAACATCCACCAATACACTCAACTCGACCTACAAATCCCTTTTAAAAAACACACATCCGCCAGACCCATCAGAGAACACTACAAAGAATCACTTCAGGTTCCACATGCTAAAACCTTCCAACATAAATCCTACAGTTCTAGAGCTCTCTCATCAGCAGGTCCAACCCTTTGGAACTCTATCCCACCGGACTTAAGACAAGAGCCATGCGTTCATACTTTCAGGAAAAGACTAAAAACTTGGCTTTTTAAAAAAGCTTTCCCAGAACTGGATTAAATTCTCCACACTTCAACCCATCAACACATCTTTTGCTTATAACATTATACATATTCATTAATTTGGAAACAGTTGGCTGAAATGTAAATATTCTCTTTTTTAATTCCCTCCCCCTTTCTGGTCCTAGTTATTATTCCCTGTTTTTTGTAACTTTCTCACGTCCTAATTATTGTTTTAATATTTTTTAAGTTTCACACTATATTTAATGTTGAATTGGGAAATGTTTATCACTATGTTACTCCCTGCCTCCACACACATGTTAATTGTAAACCGGGTTGATGTGATTCTTATCATGAAACTCGGTATAATAAAAATAATAATAATAATAATAATAATAATACCATCATGCACACATCATCCAGAGTTTATTACATCATTTTCTGATGCAATGCAGTTCTACTGCCATGCTGCTGCTGAGTAAGCTGACGTCAGCAGTGTACTATATGAAGCCCAGTCAGAAAGGGTGAGCATTTGAAATATTCATGCTGGCTGACTACTGCTGGACACTCCGCAGAGATGCTCCCGAACAGGTGTACAAGAGACAAGCAAAGAAATCTAAGACGTAATCTATGACTTCATTTTTCAAACGGTATTAACTGTAGGTCTCCTACTATTGGCATACAGTTCAAGATGTAATTATATTATTGCATATTACAAAAAAAATAGAACCAATTTTGCATTTTCACAGTCACATTCGTGTTTAGCACATGGAAATTTATAAGAATTGACTAATTTCATTTCCGTAACATGACTTTTGTGAAAATTTGTTGCCCAGTGTTATCAGCCCCAAGGGGACCAAATATTTCTTGAGACCCAAAGGGTAAAAATTAAGCAAGAAGCTGGAAGAGTGGAAAAACTGCCAAGCCTCACAACAGAGGAGATGGTTCAAATCAGTTAATGCAAAAATAGTCTTGCTCTGCATCAGGTCACTGTCACTGTGTAGGCTCGTTAGGAGACATAGCACAAGCAGGTCTTCCTTACCCCACATCCAGCCTCGAATACAGCCAGAGAATACAGTATAAATAAAGAAAGTGTACTAGTAACAAACTGCTGTTACCTGATACTTTATACATTTCTCTTGGATTTATTTGGGGACAGGGACATTGTAGCCATGTGATTTATCTTGTGCAATATGATCTAGATTAGTGGAGCTATATAAATATTAATATTAATGTACAATTGTTTCCATACCGGCAACATGCATGAGTCCCCCAATAGTCATACCCAACTCTGTTTTGTAACGTCTTCTTGACTAACTAGCATTCCAGCGATTTCCTTCGGTATCATATCACCTCACTCTTTTTTTATCTATCTATACATATACACACGTTCATAGAGTACATAAATAATCACATATTAAAAACAGAACAGCCTTTCTTTATCAAAGCATATTTAATGATTACATGAGGCATTAGCATGAGGTCTTGAAAGGGAATATACATTACATATACACCACAGTAATTAGTACAGTAATATAGAATACTGTTACCCTGACTTGACTGAGTTATCTGATGGTCTCTCCTCACTAAGCAAAATATAGGACAATAAAGTACCCACTCATACTAGAAGTTTTACTTCATGCTCAGGAAAAACATTTTCACTATCTGAATAAGATTCTGGAACAGTCTTCCAAATGATGAGACAGAGGCTAATTTTATAAAAGCAAATTTTAAAATGCATTATATTATTAGCGGTACTTTTTGTCATTTTAAAGGGCATCAACAAAGGTGTCTGTCAAGTTACTTGACAATACTAATTTTGGTTTAAGTGGATGCACTGAACCACTCTTAGAAAGCTTCTATTAATTTTATTTTACTATTAATATTAGTAGTAATATTATTAACAAAATATATTCAAAACATTCAACAAATGTCATCTGTCGAACTTTACAGGATATTTCAGCCACAGAATCATTTATCAGGTTCCCTAGACTTCCAATTCAGTTGTTATAAAGGGCAGACAAAATGTAACACTGGGCCAGTCATGGGAAGGTCCTGCCCACCAGCTGCACTCACTCAATGCCACTAACTTGACTTCACTTGTGGCAGAGATGCAGCCGATGCCATCTTGCCCTTCTGCTCTGCATTGCTGATCTTCAGTTATAAACTCTGCAATGGGAAGTGAAGCCTGGCGCCGGGTGGTGACATTGGTGTGGTTTGATATTTAAAGCCCAGACGCACTCTACATTGATGGCTTCGCTATAGGTCTCCCTCCTTGCCATGCAGTGTGTGTTGCTATTCCGTCCTGCCTTCTCGTCCCGCCTGCCCTGCCTATTCCAGCCTGCCTAGCTCCGTTCCTGTCTTGCCTTGTTCCAGCCTGCCCTTGACTTTCCTTGCATTTTACCTGGCCTTGCCCAGTCCTCCTTATCCTGGTTACTTTGTCCCAGTCCTCTGCTGCCTTATCTCCACCTGCCCTGACCATTGTCTGGACCTTAACGCTGCCTGAGCTCCATCGGACCTGACCTTGGCTTGCCCCCCTGACTGCCTGTCCGCTCTCTAGGACTCTTTCCTAAATCCAGCCAGCCTCCGAACCCAAGGGGTAAACTTGTGGGGAACAGAGTTGGTATAGATGAAGCTCAACATTATCCCAGTCTGAGAAAATTTGCCAGCTGTCGGCATAGGCCTAGCAGGTTCGCCTGTGAGACTGCGTCAACCATGCTACAACCAGAAAGGCTCACAGGCCAAGACAAAAAAAGGTTGATTTTTTTTTTTTTTTTTAGCATATCCACAATGAATAATCATCAAATATATTTATTAACGTTAGATCTGAATGACTGATTTATCATATTTTTAAATGGATTTTCCAGTGTTAGCTCAAAGATTTCAGTTACTTTGTATATTTTGGCTATTCTGAAAACTTGACCTGTTTATGGTGTGCTGTTGTGGGACTTGCTTATACCGGGAATACATTCAGAGCTAGATCTTGTTGGGAACTTGGATAGTAGTATGTCTAAATTCTGAGCATCTTCACATTTACCTTGCAAAAAAAACTGCCAAATGCAGTGGTGGAAAAAATGAGTAGCAGTCACACCAACAGTAACTATCAAGGGATGAGACCCTAAACTGGTAGGTCCTTATCAACAAGAAACGAAACCAAAGGTTTTCTAAGCTGTTGGGTTTTTGTTTTCAAAAGATAAGAACATTGATTTAGATTTGGTTTTACTGTATGTATGGTCTCAAGTTGAAATCTCAGGGAGTTTGAATTGTGTTGTGATGGTATCAGGCATGGTGAAAGCAATCATGTCAGTGGCTGGCTGGGGTCTTTATAATGTGTTGACTGTGTGAACACCAGAGGATTTTGAGATTGATTTGCTTTTTTCTAATTTTGTGCCTAATGGTAAATGCTTATTGGGGTGCAATTTTCAGAGAGACTTCTGCAGGTAAATGGATGTTTATCATGAGAAAAAAAAAACACCTTGGACATTCTCTCTTTCATCAGTGGGAGAAAGTATGCATGCGGTCAACATTGCACCCACTTTTTCTTGTGGGAAAAAGGGTCAGGGTTAGGATGAGCACCAGAAAGAACATGTGGGATTTTATGTTAAAATCCCTGTATGTTCTTCACCCCCTCCTCCCCCCCCCCCCCCACACACAAATACTTGCCAAGTGCAAAGTATGGGGCCGATGCAATAAATTAGCGTAGAAAGCTGGCGCTGAACAATCGGCTCGGCTGAGCGCACTGTATTGCATCGGCTCCTGTGTGAGGTAAAGAATCCCTACTAGACTACTCCTGGTAGGGTTTTCTAAAAAAAACTCTGCATGGGGGTATCCCTATGAAAACTGGCTTGCAGCACCACAGCCAATTTCTGAATTGGCCTCACCTTACTGTTTTACAGAAGGCAAAGCCTGATCTTTTCTGAATCATCTCAAAATGGCAAATGAATTGTGTCCCAGCGAGGACAATTTCGAAAGCTATCTCTGCATGTAAATTGTCCCTTCCTCAATGTGGCTACAATCTCTTGCTTCCTGGAAGTACGTGCATGTTTTTAGCTGGCTCTAGAGAAGGTATTGCTGTAGACGTGTTTAGATCAAGGGAAAAAAGATATGCACTGAGAGGCTTCATAATATACATTTATATATCCAGATTTATATTTTATATCTCCAAAGTTTTGTTCAAAGTGCATTGCATATAATCATTTCATGAGAAAGTTTATTTAAATAATGCAAGGCAACTCATTATTTTATAATTTTGCAAGAGCAGGTGTATAAAAAAGGCTTTGGAGGCCCATTTTTTGCAGGCTCAGAGTTCAATAGCATCTGTAGCAAAATATCACCCCCTACAGTCTTCTAACTCATGGAAAATACAGTGGTTTAGTACATCAGCCCTGTAGATGGCATTTTCAAATCTACATTTTTGGTGGATTCCCTGGCCAGCCACTAGATGGCCCTAGATCCCTGCCCATTGATTTTCCAGCTTAGTGGGAGACCTCAGTCCTTTATAGCCCCCTCCCCTGAGATTGGTTGTGATTGGCAGTCCCAGTATATTTGGGAGGGCTAGGAGTCATTTCAGTTAGATGCTGGTGAGTGAGGAGCTATTTTTAGTATCTTGCTGAATTAGGACCTATCACCCTGACTTGGTATTTTGGGTTTGAAGAGATCCTTTCAATGCACTCTCTGTCTCGTGGGGTTTGCCTCCTTTTAGAAAAAGAGTCTTTGTTGAGAATTTTGCTAACTTTTGAGTTGCTGGTGTGAAACTCTCCACCCTTTGGTGAAGGCCATTCCACAAAGTCGAAGGCCAGGTGCTGAAGACCTAGGTGTGTCCCTTCTAGTCCAGAAAAGGAACAGCAGTGACAGCATCACCCCAGAGTGAGATTTTTGTCTTTGAAGAGATTTTTTCTGTTTTGTGTTGTGAAGAGGCTTTTTTTTTTTTTTTTTTTTTTAATCTACCCCTCCTCACTGGGAAGCTGAGCTGTAGCAGCCTAGTTTCTGGTTCATCAAGCTCTTCCCTCCAGGGAGGTCACATTTAAAAGGATATCAAGAAGAAGGAGCAAGATCTAAGAACCCTCAACAGGATCTCTGCCCTTGCTATACATGACACAGTTGGGAGAGAAGAAAGTTCTGGAGAATGGACCTAAGAGAGGATTTTTCTTTGATTGGGGGACTCCCCTCGCCCATAGGAGTTCCCTGCATGACTGGGACAGCTTACAAGCTCAGCACAGGAATGTTCAAAGAAATCCCAGATATGACAATTCCAACAATATCTAGGATATATTATATGACCCAGAAAGGAAATGTAAAATCTCAAGTAAAAGATCAGGTGGAACAGAATGAAGACATAGATCTATCAGAACTTTTGGAAAAATCTTCTGATTTACAGATAAATACTCGATCCACTCTAATTGTATCATTTACAGATATTTCTCAGAGGGATACTATACTTAGGCTGTATTTTAGGTACCAAAATGCCAATTTTCATGGTCAGCCAATTAGAGTGTTCCCAGATGTGGCCTATATTACACAACTAAGGAGGGAAGAATTTTTATTATTGAGGGATAAAGTAGTAACGCGAGGTGATAAATTCATGTTGCGTTTTCCTTGCCAATGTATCATAATACATCAGAACACGCGATATGTTTTTAATCAACCTGAACAATTGCGTGTGTTCCTTGATTCCGACCCCGGGACTACCTTAGCAAATGGGGATTCATAGATTTTTGGCTCATATTTCTATTGGTATATTTCTTGAAAATAGAACTGCTCTGTATTATTAACCAGGTTCTGTAATTACTACTAATGATCTCTTAGGTTTTTTTTCACAGAATGTATGTAATAAATTTTACTATAATTTGTCTTGAGAAAATGTATTACGTTTACAAACTGTGTAATATCCTTTGTAAAGTTGAAAAATTAAATAAATATATAAAAAAAAAAAAAAAAAAAGGATATCAAGAAGAAGGAGCAAGATCTAAGAACCCTCAACAGGATCTCTGCCCTTGCTATACATGACACAGTTGGGAGAGAAGAAAGTTCTGGAGAATGGACCTAAGAGAGGATTTTTCTTTGATTGGGGGACTCCCCTCGCCCATAGGAGTTCCCTGCATGACTGGGACAGCTTACAAGCTCAGCACAGGAATGTTCAAAGAAATCCCAGTGTTTGAGGTAAAGGACACCTACACAGAGGGAAGAGAATATACAGTCCAAGTTTAAAGTCCCCAGCTAAAGCATTGATTGTATAAAGGTCAGCATACAACTTGATTGGACATTTATTTGAGTTATATATCAGTACAGTTATTTTGAACACCCAATCTGTGTCCCGCCTGTCTGTCCCAGCCACAGCTCATCATCACAGCAGTGCTTACACTTAAGGAAAATGCACACCACTGCCTGGGCCAAGAAGGTCTGCCTCCAGCCCCCGAGAAAGGACTCTCACCCCATGGGTCTAAGGGGAGGGGAAGAGAAATAGTGATTATAACATCCCCAGATGTAACATTCTTTTTTGTGCCCTTTGAACAGTGCAAATCCAGACAAAGGGAAACACATAGATGATTCCATGAAAATGTGTAGCCCAAACAAAAAGCAAATTCAAATGCCTCTGGGTTTCAAAGCAAATGTATGTGCATGCTTTCACTTTAAAAACTAGGGCAAAGTCCTCTGGTAAAGTTACCCACTGGCTTTGTCCTTAATGCCCCTCGTTTGAGAATTGCTCCCATATATAATTAAATTTTAGCAGGAGAAAACTTTAACACAAAAGGAATTAGTTGAAACTAATAGTGATGACTGCAAACGGGGATTATGGTTAGAAACGAGTGCAGATTTGCTGTATTATCTGATTCCCCTCGGACTGGGAGGTTTGGATTAATACCCATCTGGCTGGAAACGGTGGCCTCGAAGCCAGCCCTAGGTGTTTCATTCCTTGTTGCTCCTTTCCCCACATTCATAAAAAGGCACATAGGCAGGGTAATTTTCAATAGTTTGCGTAAGTCAGCATGTAAGTCGGTGCATCTAAAGTTGCAGCAGTATTTTATAAACTGCATGGTGGGAGCCGCATAGCTTATAAAAGACTGCATAACTCTGCCCCGAATATATGCACCTATGTTTCAGTACATGTGCATATTTGTAATGCAGGAATCTGCCTTTTTTATCTACCTTATAAATGGATGTGCATATATTTTATGAACATAATAATTTTAAAATCTGTGCGTACTAACCCTGAGTTATATGCAGAGACATGGACAGTATTTAATAAAGAATGGATCCCCTTATCCAGATGAATTGCTCCAGATGTTTCTTTCAGGATGAAAGACTCCACTCTCTCAATAGTTTGGTGGCGGGATCCATCACTGTCAGGTTTATCCTGTGAAGGAGAGATAGCACACTGCAGGTCTTCCTTATGCTCAAATCCAGTCTTGAATACAGGGATGCCCAAATCCATTGCAACAAGGGGACCGGCTCTCCTAGGGAATTCTCAAAAGTTGGCTTAAAAGAGTCAAAAGGAAGCTGAATGGCTGGATAGATGAGTCAATGGATGGCTGACCCCGAGATCGGGAAGACTTCCTTACTCCTTTCACATAACTCTGGAAAAAAAAATTAGCAAGCAGGTGAGAAAAGGGCTCCTGTCAGCTTGTACAGTAACTAAAAATCCACAAGGATAAATGGTGCGTTGGGATGATAAACATCTAGGACACACCATCTGCTGTTCCCACGTGGGGGAACAAAACTTTAATCACTCTCTCTACACAGTACATCCCTAAACAGTTGGTACACTCCTTTTAGTTAGGGAAACCAAAGGTTCCCTACATTAACAATATAGCAAGAATTATAATTGGTTCATAGTTATGAAAGTCAAATTAAGTAGCAGTAAGAAACAATATTTTCCTTCCAAACCCCCAGATCAGTCAAAGACCACATATTTAATCTTTAACATAAATGTGGCTACTAGCCAAAAACCTGATAATTCAAGTATTGGCCCAAACAAAGACCACTACTGAACTTGGCCACCAGACTAGTCAGTTATGATGTAGCCATGATGATGTAACTGTACCCAGCAGCTTACATCAGTCAGTACCCTGTAACCTGTGGTTTCACTAGGTGTAAGGGGCATTCAATCACTGCTGTATTTTTTTTTTTAAATCCATTACTCCATGCTGGTATCACTCGTAGAGTGCTGAGTACCCTTGGAACCAGCTAAAAGATAATGGATATGAAGAGTTAAATTTCACTTTAGCTGCATCAGATCCTCCTAAAAATAACTGCAAATTATACCCCCAACCAACACAAATGCAACACATTCCAGAAAAAAAAACACAAACAGGGAGAGTGGGAAGGACAGCCATCAGAGCTGTAAGCCAGGTGAGCCTTGGTGGCCACCTGCCTCTGCCCTGCCTGTCTATCTTTCCTCACCTCACGCAGCCAGCAGATTGGCCAGCCAGTCTATGCCTGCCACTACATCCTCCAATCATCCTCATCTCCCCTCCAGGTACCGACCCCGCCCAGCCCAAGTAATGGAATGGAGCATCACAAAGATACAAACAAGAAGGGCCCCCAGTCATCCGGGATGGGGGAGGAGGGGATTCAGCCATGTTAAAAATCACCCCTTGCTGAACCAGGGATTTCTCTTATAATTTGTTAATTCCATACAATGATAAAGAACAAAATATTTGAGGTATTTGTATATTTACAAAGCAAATAGTTGAAGGATTGAGTCACTTTTCAAAAAATGAGTCAATGTATGAGACAACTGAACTTTGTCGAGATGAATGTTATTGGACATTCCTCTGTTAATTTCCTTCCTTTCTTTAAGGCATTTAAAGCCATCTCCTCCTCCTCCTCCAACCAACCAAAAGATAAAATCCATTTACCCTTTTTCATTGTCATGTTCCAAGATCGTATTGAAAGGATTAATAGTATTTTTTTTGGGGGGGAAGGGGCAATGTGCAAATCAAAGTGCCAGGATTTCATAAAATCTTGTCATCAGAAAGATGGGAGCTGCCACTGTTTGAGACAGGTAGCTAGATCAATTAAAGGATTACCATAACATATTCCATTAGAGACATTTTTTCCCCCAACAACAAAAGTTATTTTTTTTATTAGAATGTTTATATATTTTATGTTTTATATTTGTGGCAGTGATTGTTTGTGTCACAAACAGTAATGAAGTTATGAGGAAGCTGGCATATTCTTCCAGAGAACAAAAAAAAAAAAAAAAAGAATGGTTATGCGGTATATGAAATCAAAATGTTTTACTAGCATCACACATCCTTTTTATTCCATTCCTGTGCATAAAAGTCACTGGAAGAATCCACTGGAAATGCTTTATTCATTTTTTTTTTGTGCTCAATGTAGTTAAGGATGCAAGCATAATCCGTTCACAGCCGAAAAGAGATGAGGAAAACAAGAAAAAAAAAAAATAAGCATGTTACCAGAGAGTGGCAGTGCCAAGATGTGAGTGCTTTGCTGTGGCACAGCTGATGGGATGAATGATCTGGCATTTGAAGGATGCCAAATGGAAAACAGCACAACAAAAGAATATCAGCAGATTTAGGTCTGCTAATTTAGTAATGGTATATTCATGTCCCTGCGTGTTGCCCTCATTACAACAAATGTGAAAGTGAAATGGTATATTTTTCTACTGGGGTGGCCATCTACTGATTGTTTCAGGACTTTGATTCTCAGAAATAACTTCATAAATAATAATAATAATAATAATAATAATAATGGAAATTATTATTATTAGGTTAAATCCTGAAGAAACTATTACTCATGCCGTAAAATTAATGCATGGCATCCGGAAGAGATGCCAAGTAGCTGTTGCAGATTGAAAACAAAAGACGGCAAAGTCAGACTCATGGACTGTCAATACAGACAGCTTTTTCCCTGCTACTAATTTTATAATGGGCAAGAGGACAGTGAAAAGGTTAATGGAGAAAGGAGGCTGACCAAGTTCCTGGATGACTCAAATTAATGTAATTCAGCATAGAAACCCAGGTAGAATTCTTCATGGGATGTGTATGCATTTCTACTGAACTTAAGGTATGTAGAGGAGATTATGCAGAGAAGGATTACCTGTGCCTGCTCTGGAGAGAGCAACAGTGGCAAATCCGTTTCCCACAGCACTCATTTATTTTCTCATTGTTGCTTTTGTGATATTGGGGTTTTTTTATTTGTTGTTTTTTTTTAAAGAAGAGATTGAAAAAAATGTTGCATATACCAGACTAGTTGAAACTCATAACCATGGATTGAATTTTGACTTTGTTGATTTTATCAAACAACTGTGTATCTCTTATGCAGGGCATTCTTTAGACCCCTGAGCTACACATATCTATACCTCTGAAATGTCCTGTTTGTGGTTAATTTTCAAAGGTATTTCTGCAGATAAAAACAATGTTGAACCTGTAAACATAAGACATAGGATTTGCCAAGACCTAAGCTCCATCAAGCCCAGTATCCTGTTTCCAACAGTAGCCAATCCAGGTCACAAGTACCTGGCAGGATCCTAAGGGGTAGACAGATTCTATGCTACTTATCCCAGGGACCCGAAATTTTGGGTTAGTGCACATTAACAGAGTTACCGGTAGTGCAGTTAACATTTTAACGTTAGGGCACACTAACCTGAAAACTGAAATTTTGGGAAAAATTCCTTTGGTTTTTGGGGTCCCCCAACCAGGAGAAATTAGGCACTGGGCACCCAATGTACAGTTTTTAATGTGGCAAATTTAACTCCAGCCCTGGAGGTGGCATAAAGTCAATCCGCGAGTCAAAAGCTCATGAGAAATTTAAAAATATGGTCCTTTGTGTTTCCTTCTACTTAGTATCATTGTGTCACATAAATTTACCACTTGCAGTGTTGAAAAAGTAAATGTATATTGGCTTGATTTTAAAAAATAAAAAGTCTCTGGATGCACAATTTAGATGCCCATAGCAAGGGGTACTTAGTAGGGATGTGAATCGTGTGCCCGATCGTCTTAACGATTGGGTTCGGCTAGAGGGGGAAAAAAATCTGATCTGTGGTGATGTGAATTGGAATCGCTTTCAATTCACATCGTTGTTTTTTTTTTAGTGAGGCCCGACCCTTTAAAATTAACCCCTTACCTTCCCCCACCCTCCCGAACCCCCCCAAAACTTTTTACGATTACCTGGTGATCCAGTGGGGGCGCGGGGACCGATCTCCCGCTCTCGGCCATCGCCGCCATTTTGGCTGCCACTCAAAAATGGTGCCGATGGCCCGATAAAAAAAACAGCCCACCCGACCCTTTAAAAATGACCCCTTAGCTTCCCCCACCCTCCCGAGCCCCCCAAAACATTTTAAAATTACCTGGTGGTCTAGTGGTGGTCCCGGGAGTGATCTCCCGTTCTTGGGCTGTCGGCTGCCACTCAGAAAGATGACGCTGATGGCCCTTTGCCATTACTATGTGACAGGGTATCTGTGCCATTGGCCGGCCCCTGTCACATGGTAGGAGCACTGGATGGTCGGAGCCATCTTTAAAGATGGTGGTGGCCATTTTTACAATGGCGGTGGCCATCTTTAAAAATGGCGCCGGCCAGCCAGTGCTCCTACCATGTGACAGGGGCCAGCCAATGGCACGGATACCCTGTCAAATGGTAAGGGCAAAGAGCCATCGGCGCCATCTTTATGAGTGGCAGCCGATAGCCTGAGAACGGGAGATTGCTCCCGGGACCACCACTAGACCACCAGGTAATTTTAAAATGTTTTGGGGGGATCGGGAGGGTGGGGGAAGCTAAGGGGTCATTTTTAAAGGGTCGGGTGGGTTTTTTTTTTTTATCGGGCCATCGGCGCCATTTTTGAATGGCAGCCAAAATGGCGCCGATGGACCGAGAGTGGGAGATCGGTCCCCGCGCCCCCACTTGACCACCAGGTACTCGAAAAAGTTTTTGGGGGGTTCGGGAGGGTGGGGGAAGGTAAGGGATTATTTTATAGGGTCGGGGTGGGTTTAGGGGTTGTTTTGGTGTGCCGGTTTTTCCCACCCTCCCCCGATTTACGATTTTTCACGATAAATCGGGGGAATTTCTATTGTATCTCAACTCTTAACGAGTTTTGACGATTTAAAAAATATCTGACAATTTTTTTAAATATTCAAAAAATGATTCACATCCCTAGTACTTAGCTATAGGCATCTTCAGTAACCTCAGCAAAATGTGTCTTAAGCGGGATAAAATCTGACGCTCATATTGAGTGACCGATACATTTGAGCATTAGGGATACTCAAATGTATCTTCCCTAGCTCATCCTTTTTTATGCAGCCCTTCATTTAAATACTGCATTGGATGCTCAGCCTGATGTAGCTGCGTATGTATTAGGAAAACAATATGAGTGCCAGTTTTCAGCATGTCTTATTGCATTGGCCTCCTAATGTTAAACTTTGCATTGTACAGCTAAAATTTGGGTTACTCTTCCCTAAATGCATCACTTTACATTTGTCTCTCTCTCTTTCTCTCACTCTCCTAGTTTTGTGAGGTTTTCTTGCAATTACTCACAATCATCATGCAATTTAACAAATTTGAATAAAATAGCCTTTTGCAAAATTGACTGTCCTATATGTAGTAAACTTCTGAGTGTATGTTCTTATTGTGAGTAAATCTATCCAGACTGAGCAGCAGCGTTTCCGGAGTCAGGGACGGAAACATTCAAACCTCCATGCGGGCATCCATGTGCGCCTGGTTGCAGTGCATGCACATGGATGCACCAATTTTATAACATGCACGTCAATGCACACATGTAATAAAATCCACTACCCGATCGCACATGTGTGCACAATTTTATATGGGCGCACACGTAAGTGGGGGGGGATTTCAGTAGATGCTTGTGTCAATGCAATAGGGCTTTTCCCCAGTTCACTACAGTAAAGGAGCGGACCTTCTAATACCCCTGGCTAACCTGCCTCTCTTTGACCCCTACAACGCTGCTAACTACCCTAGAATTTTTTTGTTTTAGATTTCCCAGTGATCTGTAGCAGCAGCAGATTACGCAGGCCGGTCGGATCCCAGCATGTGCTTCAGTGGGACTGAAGCACATGCTGGTGCTGTCCCAACCCGCCCCGCCTCTTTTTCAAACCTCCTTCACATTACGCATACCAGGAGATACACATGTGGTTACGGGCCTCTGAAAATCCACGTCTCTCCCCTTTTTGCCACGTGCAGGGCTTTTAAAATTAGCCATAAAGTCAAGGTGGATTTTGGACCTATTCACATACTTTTGCATTTTCAAAACAATGCATGCAATTTATCCCTGCACATAATAGCAATGTAACTGTGTACAGGTGAATCTGGTGGGATAATTTTCAAAGTGGACATATATGTAATAGGGATGTGCATTCATTGACGTTTTGAGGCCATTTATGCATATCTTGCAGGTGGAATGTACAGGCACAAACCACTGGTATGTATGCATGTGGGTGCCTACCAGGGGCGGATTGCCCTATCGGGGGATCGGGCATCCCCCGGTGGGCCGGTCGGTCTGTCTAGTCATGTGGTCTGCCGAGCGTGGCTGTGACAGAGCCACGCTTGGCAGACCACATGGTATCTCCTGGGCCGGCCTGGGTGGCGAATCCCCAGGCCGGTCGTCAGTAGGAATCCGCCCCGACGCCTACCTGAACATATGTGCACAATCAGTTGTGTGTGTGCATCTTCTGTGTATTTACAGTTGAAACAAATTTGCCAATGAATGCCCATCTGTAATATTTAATAGAACTGTAAAAATTGGTGTATTTGTGCTACCTAATTGAGAGAGAGAAAGAGAGAAACTCTTTATAAGGCTCTCATATAAGTAAACTATTTATTCCACTGTAGGAGGATCAACTAGTAACTCGAGGTGAGGTTTTGGTGATGGTCTATGGTTTGGGGGTCAGTTTTACATGCACAGTCAGAGGTACAGACAGCACAGTACTCCTCAGTGAAGATTTGATGTCATTTGGAATGAGGAAAGATACACAAAGATGAGATTTGTATTTGTACTCTCAACATAGTTTGATGTACTTTCTAACTATCTGCTATTAAGCTAGGACGAGAGTACATTGTACAAATCTCATCTTTCTGTACCTTTCCTCACTCCAAATTACATCAAATCTTCACTGATCTGTACTGTGCTGTTTGTACCTCTGTGCATGTAAAACTGCCCCCCCAAACCCTAGATCACCACCAAAACCTCACCTCGAGTTATTAGTTGACCCTCCTAAATGTTGACTTAAATGCATACCACCCTAGATGCTCTCTCCCTACCTACCTACCTCTACTCTACTTCACTCTGCTCCACTCCCGGATTGGGCATATCACAGAGCATAATGCCAGGAAAAAAGGTGTAGTTATTTCCAGCATTAAAACATGCGATAACATGTATTATTCTATCACACACAACATTAAACACCCCCCATTTTCATAAACTTCATCCAAAATTCTCCCCTTTGACAAAATTTTGGAAATTTGCATACACATCTTGTGATGCATTATTTATCACATGTGTTATGGTGTTATTGCGGGCATTAGGGCCCTAACGCATTTTGATGATTGGCCTGTTAGGAATACTGTTTGAAAATTACACTCTTTGTCTCTGTATGTCACTATTATGCTTTTCATATTTCACGCATTCATTTTTTAGGGACTTGTCTCACCATGGAACGATGTCACGTGTTTTATATAAGGCCTCCTCCATCCCACCCCTTTTGTAGTGAATTTTTAAAAGCATGTATGCAAACAAAACACTGTTTTATATTCATATTTAGGCCTTTTGAAAATACCCCCTGGGATCGTACCTATAAAAAGCCTGTGCAAAAGCAAGTTCACATATACTTCAGTATGTACTGAAAAGTGTGCTCCCCTGGCAAGGAGTTAGAGTGGTTAAGCCATTTCTGTGCATGCTTTCTTAAATTGAACATGTGAACCAATTTCTGTGCAAGCATGAATGGTAATGGAGTACATGGCCCCTACAGTAGATTTTAAAGATTCAGCATCACTGGAATGGCTCAACTGTGCTATGGAGAGCAGAACTAGCAAGGCGCTTGGGTGCTCATGGTTGGATAAATTTACAGTCAAATATATCTGCTTAAAGTTATCTGACAGCATGTAGCCACATAATTTAAAAACCTAACCGGCTATTATTGAATATAGCTGGTTAGGTTTCTAACTTTCTGGCCTTGTGCTGGCCCTGATGCCTAGGCCCAGGCCGGTCTTGGCCTTGTGTAGGCTTAGGCTGCGGTAGGTCACTTCGACCTTGGCCTAAGTCCCATGCAAAGCCCTGGCTTAGGCTGGGGCCTAGGCCTCCTCTGCAGATTCTCTCAGACCAGGTAAGCAGGGGCCCAGAGGATCCTGTACCTGGCCTTTTCCCTAGTGGGAGGGATGGATGTGAGGCACGGGAAGCCTTGGGAGAGACCCCATTCCTTTTTTTATTTTTTTTTTTAATGTTTTTGGGAGCAGGGATGTCAATGGTTATTTTGTTTTGTTTTTTTAACTAAAGAAACAAAATAAACATTACACAAAACTAAATTAGTGAGGAAAAATCACCCCAAAAATGAAACAAGACATTTTTCTCCCTTCCCACCTCTAATATGTAGTGCCTTCTTTTACATGGGATTTGCATGCACCCGTGCTAATCATACCACAAGTTTTTTAGCATGGCTTATTTGGGCGCTAAAATGCATTACATACCTAGGTAAGGTTAACACCAAAAAAACCACGCTAAAACCTGATGGTGGTCTGTGAGAAAGAAGGATATTCCACTCTGCCATCCTGCAATCAAACCTCCTGATGCCAGTTACCAGGCGCCATGGGATACCATCCCCTGAATTACAGGTACTCATTCTGTGCGGGATCCCACCTATGATCTTTCTTTCTCTCTCTTCTTTGTTTTACTTCACTCTCCCTTCCCTCTCTCTGCCCCTTTCTTCTTCGCCTTTCTATCTCCTCTCTTTTGTTCTTGCTCTGTCTCCTCCCCTGTTTCTCTTCCCTTCTCCCTTTCTCTCTTTCCGTTCCCTCACACCCTCTCTTTTTTCTCATCCCCCTTCCCCCACTCCATACATTTTAGTAGTTTTTATTCTTTCCTGTCTCTGCACTTTGTCCCTCTCCCCACCACCCACCAGTGTTTGCGCCTCCTTTGCTCTTCAGTTAAGAAAAGGAAATATAAATATCTGCTAAGAAAAAAACTTTATATGGCCGGAATATGTATTTTAAAACCTTGCTTTGATAGGTTAATATGCTGCGTGCAATTTACTCAGTTCTCTGCTTACCTGTAATGTATCACAGCATGTATTTACCTAATGCTTAATATGAGCTAAAAGCATTTGTAAAACATTTCAGTTACCGTAGAAGAACTCATTCTGTTCTTCGAGGCTGTCCAGTCTTAAACCACAGTGTGCATAGTGGAGAGACATATTATACAAGACATGGTAGCATTACAAAAAAAAATGGCCACAATAGTGCAAAATCTTCCATCTGGAAACACAGCTAGCAGTGGATGTGGTTTGTTATTGGCAGCCTGGGAAATCATGGTCTTTTGAATGGTAATGGAGTACATGGCCCCTACGGTAGATTTTAAAGATTCAGCATCCCAGGAATGGCTCAGCTGTGCTATGGAGAGCAGAACTAACAAGGCGCTTGGGTGCTCACGGTTGGTTTCCCTCTACATACTCCCTTCCCTATCATTGGGAAAAAATGACTACAGCACTTACAAGTATGCTCTTCTATATCCATTTTCTTTTATTAAAAACAAACAAAAAAGAATAGTCAAGTGCTTCCATCTTGAAGGATCATTGCAGTTTGGATATTTAGGGATGACATTTTTCAGAGTTCCACATGTAAAAAAATTGCATGCATGCATATAAATAGCCTGTACTCCATTGCTATTTATAAAAGTGGAAAGTACACAAGTACTTTATGATTCGTGCACACACATACACACATGGAAAGGTGGCATAGGAGTGGTCTTGGGTGGCACCAATGGTTCTGCATGTAAGTTGCTATTTTAAAAGACACTTACTGTATGTATATATTTATCAATTTGCATAATTTTCCATCTGCTAATTATCTTGCATAATTGTTTTCATGTTTGGTTATTGTGTATTATTGGCTGGGTGGGAGGTCAAGGTGAACTTGGGGGGGGGGAGCCATGTAGGTTGAACAACCAGGAGGGTCACGATGACCTGGAAAAGGACTGGGCAAACTGGTGGTATAATTGGTAAACTGGTAATAATTGCAATTACGCACACATGTTTTAAAATAAACAGGTTTTGCATGAGTCCTTCTTTCTTTTTGTGTGTAAAATATATACAGTACATGTACATCTTTAAAATAGATGGGAAAATATGCAGGTACAATTCATTGCTTTCAATGCATTGAATGTATTCATGTGTAAGTGCACATACGTGTGTGTGTCGCAGGGTAGAGGTATGTATATTTTATAATACACTCATATGTAATACGCACAGGTTATAAATATACAGTCATAGCTCTATACATGGCCACACAGTATTCTCTTAGGGTGTCATTTGCAAAGCCATGCCTAAAACATGTTTTATGTGTAAAAATGACTAGGGATGTGAATCATTTTTTGATGATTTAAAAAATAGTCCGATAGTCTTTAAAGATGGCGCGAGCCATCCAGTGCTCCTACCATGTGACAGGGGCCGGCCAATGGCACGGCTTCCCTGTCACATGGTAAGGGCAAAGGGCCATCGGCGCCATTTTTATTAGTTGCAGCCGATGGCCCGAGAGTGGGAGATCGCTCCCCACGCCCCCACTGGACCACCAGGTAATTTTAAAATGTTTTTTGGGGGTTCGGGAGGGTGGGGGAGGGTTTTTTTTGTTATCGGATCGGGCGCAGCCGATAACAAAAAAAAAATCGAGCCGGACGATAAAAATTTTAAGATTTGAATCGGAACCAGAACCGATCAGATTCCGGTTCCGATTCACATCACTAATAATGACTCCTTATAAAAATGTGTGGCGAATATGCACATCATTGTATGCACATATCCTGATGTTGAACTTAATTTTATGCATACAAAAAAGAGGCAATCTGTGGGAGGGAGGCAAAAAAGTAGGCCCATAAATTAACCGGTACCAGTACAACCTTGTGTGGGAAAGCTTGGGTGTGCTATTTTGGATAATTTTCAAGGGGAAGTTCACTTTGAAAATTGGCTTAATTTATGCATTTTTGCTAAGCATAAGTTTGGCAAAACAGGGGTTTTGCATGCTCTGTGATTTATTGTTCTTCCCTGTGACACTTTTCCCCATAGAGCTCATTTCCTGTGTGCTGGCCTGCAGGTGGTGTTTGACCTCTGCAGTGTAGTTCAAGCAGAATCTTTGGATGCTGCCTTGACGGAAGGTGGCTTGATCTGCATACACATCCCAGCAGCCCTGAGTACATGTAACACTAAAACACCCTGCAGTGTAATTGGCCAGAAAGCTAACTGTTAATATTGGGCCAGAATTTAGTACCTACGCGCGGGTGTAGATTTGTGCGCACAACTTGGCGCACACAAATCTACGCCCAATTTTATAACATGCATGCGCAGCCTAGGGGAGCCCCGATGGCTTTCCCTGTTCCCTCCGAGGCCACTCTGAAATTGGAGTGGCCTCGGAGGGAAGTTTCCTTCCGCCCCTCCCCCCACCTTCCCCTCCCTAACCCGCCCCCCAGCCCTACCTAACCCCCCCATACCTTTGTTATGCAAGTTCTGCCTGTCATTGGGCAGGTATAAGTTGTGCGCACCGGCCAACTGCCGGCACGTGATTCCCCAGCCTAGAGGCCCTATGGAGGCCTCTGGCCACGCTCCCACCCCGCCCCGGACCGCTCACTCCCCGCCCCTTTTTTCTAGCCCCGGAACAAATGCGTGTCCCGGGGCTTGCGCACGTCGCAGGGCCTATGCAAATAGGCTCGGTGCGCGTAACCCCAGCTGGATTTACGCACATAGGGCTTTTAAAATCTGCCCCACTCTGTGCTCTGATTGGCCCTGGAGACAGTCTTGGATGGAAATTTAGAGGGAGCAGTTATCTGTGCTCAGGCCCTGATCTGCGCCTGTTGACAGCTTCTTTCCTGACCTTCCCGTGCACCAAAGAAGTCGTGGGAAATTGTTCATTTAACATCTTCTGTATAATCCTTGTTGTTTTATTTGTTTTTCTTTGCAATTTAAAACTTTTATTCATTCACTGGTCCTGTTTTTCTTAATAAACATACTAGTTTGTTAGCTCTAGTTGTCTTGGACTGACTAACAATTCTGATATTGTGTGTATTTGGTCTGTGGGTGTATTTCTAGGAACTGTATGACCCTTGGTTGTGAGGGTTCTCAGTGTCTCTAGAAACCACCAGGGGGGTAGCTTGTGAACAGAAAACTTGCCTAGAGGCAAGCAGGAACCCAGGTGGCGAGTGAAATGCCAGTGTAGAAGCACGTGTGCAGGTGCAGACAGGCATGTACAGTGCTTGGCAGGACCCTCCAAGTGGCCACAGGGTTACCCTGCATGGGTATTAGGAGTGGTACTGCAGCATTATGGGAAAATAAGTTATTCAGGTTGTTTTAAAATTACCCTCTGTGGACTTTACAAAGCCATTTTTGGGTGAAAACATAATTGTATGCATTTAAATGACCATTATAAAATAGCTCAGGATTCAGTTTGTATAAAAATGCATGCATAACCTGGTTTTGTGCATACTTTTGCACAAACTAGCATGAGGAGATCCAGGAGGGCAGAGTTCCATACTGTGTCAGAACAAGGTCCATCAAGCACAGCACTCTGTCTCCATCAGTGACCAGTCTCGCGCTATCTCCAACAGTGGCCAGGGATATACGATGGCTTTCTCAAGACTACCAGGCTAAGACTACTATGGACTCTTCCTTCAGGTACTTGTCCAGTCCTCTTTGGAACCTCACTATGGGCCTCATTTACTGATCCTTTTTCCCATAGACACAGAATGGGAGAAAAGCCTTAGTAAATCACATCCCTATGTTAGTTGCCTTGACCACATCCTCCGGCAGTAGATTCCCATAGATTGATTGTGAGCTGAGTGAAAAAATACTTCCTACAATTTTTTTAAAAATCTGCCAGTTGCTAGTTTCATAGAGTGTCCCCCTAGTTCTAGTGTTGTTTGAAAGTGTAAATATCTGTTCCGTATTTACCCATTCTACCCCACTCATGATGTTGTAAAGCATAATAAAATCCCTTCTCAGTCATCTATTTTCCAAGCAATAGAATCCTAATCTGTTTAGCCTTTCTTCATAAGAGACCTTTTCCATCCCCTATCTTACTTTTTGTCACCCTTCTCGCTTCCTTTTCTGCCTGCTATGTCTGTTATGAGATGGACTGACCAGAACGTCACACAATTTGCACGCCCATGTAGGTGCCCGCTTAAATTTAGGCGCACGTGTGCACGCGGCCAGGCTTTTTGATAACATGCAAGCAAGTTATAAATTAGCCTTGTCCCTGGGTCCATGCTGATGCACATGTGCCAATATGCACCCGTGCAAGACATATATTTTACCCTCACCGTGCACAGTTACAAAATTACACTTTTAATTATCAAGAATCTTTCGGTGGCATTTTATGCATCAGAAGTCTTTAGGTACACCCTTCATATTCAAATGCAAGGAATGTCTCTTATTTTTTTCTGCCTGGAAAACTGTACAGGTTTTCAGTGCTTATTTCAAAACTTACAGAGGTCAATTTTCAAAGCAGTTTACATGGTTTAAAGATGTTTTACCTATGTTAATCATTTTTCCTAAAATTGTTCTCTCTCTCTCATTATGACTACAAGTTTGCACATTGTTGCACATTTAGTCGCTTTGAGAGGTAGAATTCCTGGAGGCCTTTTTAGGTTGGAGAATAAAAGGTACATCAATAGATGGCCTTTTACAATCTTCATGCATTGTTTTTTGAGCAAAATTCTAGCCACAGAAAAGAAGACTGAGGTGATCATGCATGCTTTCTACCCACTGCAAGCTTCTAAGCGAAAGTAATTGAGCTTTGAGAATTGGTGCGAAGCCCTCAGGTAAAAAATACATGCAGAGTTTGTCTCAAACTGACCCCTTAATTATATTAAACACGTGCTGAAAGAAAGTAAATTGCTTCCATGTATATGTGCTAGATATTATCTTAAACAGAGTTAAATTAAAAGGCTCAAGGGAGACTGAAATCACATGGGACCTAATAGAGTAAGCATTTTTCCCATAGACCCTAGGAAGACCATTTTTAAAGGCATCACGCTGCACTAAGAATGATTAGCTTGAGTAGACTGGACCAGTTAAAAATCGCCTCGCTCCTCCAGTGCAGCCAAAACAATGTATGTAGTTTTGACCATATCATCAAGGGACAGGGCTGGGAGGAGGGGTAGGGTACACAAGGGAAAGTACGTGTCAGATTTTTTTTTTTAATCCCCATGTGTATGTTCATTTGCCTACTTTACACCTGCAAGATAGTCTACAGATACTTTGGCTTCTAACATCTATGATTAGCCCCAGTTTTCAATGCAAAACTCCATGGGGGGAATTAGCTTTCAGGTTCAAAGGTTCTGTCCCCAGATTGGTTGGTAAATATCTTTTCCAGTTAGGCTTTGGATGGATTAGTTAACCGTGTAGTTTCAATTTTAGTTTTAAAAAAATGTATAGGCTGCTCTACCCATGCTTACAGTAGTACATTCATAAAACTTGTTAAACATAACAACATGACACCAAACATAGTAAGAATCGGTCCAAAACACTTGCCATTGTCAGACGCCTTCCTAATCAATTAATAGGTCTTTAACTGTTTCCTAAAGATTTTTTTTTTTTTTTTGCATGCCTGCCCGCATAGAGTATTTGGCAATCGGTTCCAAAGAGCAGCACAAGGCCTCCTGACCCCCCCAAGCTGGCCAAAAGTGCCTTTTGGGCCCAACGAGGGTTCCGGGAGCAAACCCGAGGGGAATCACGTGACGTCGGCGCCACGTCAGAATGACGCGGCGTCATGTGATTCCCCTTGGGTTCGCTCCGGGACCCCTCGTTGGGCTCAATAGGAACTTTTGGCCAGCTTGGGGAGTTTTGGTAAGTCTTGGGGGGGGGGGGATTAAGGAGGGTGAGGGGTTTAAATTTTTATTTAGATCAACAATCGCGATTTCCAATGTATTCAACATAGCTATGTTGAATAAGTTGGAAATCCGATCGTTTACGCCTCATCATTTTTTTAAGTTAAAAAAAAAAAAAAAGTTGCGATTTCCATTTAAGTTCAAAACGAATGCACACCCATAATAACTAATAATGTAAACCTAACCCAGAAAACAGTTTACATAAATGCATAAGATACATGTTGAACAATATAGCAGAGAGAGATGGAAACCAAGTGGAAGTTAAGAGACTGCATTTAACTTGCTGGGACCTGTCTGCCAGACAAGATGAAAATATTAAATATAGACGTCAATTGTAGTCTGTATGCACTGGTCTAACATGTACTATTTGATTGTATGCTAATAATGCCAGTGGGAACACTGAGAGGAGAGGATCACCTTGCTGGTGGCTGAGAGGAATCAGTAAGTTTTTGCTTCGGACATTGTCTTTTTAAAAAAAAAAAGTATTGGGGCAAAGTTAACTATTTGGGAATATTATTCATAATGAGTTATTTATTTAAAAATGAGTTAAATCCTAGTTCTTCATTCCTTGTTATCTGTAAGACACTTTTAAGTCATTTCAATGTTGCATGTAAACCGAAGTGATTAGTAACATTGTTACTAGAACCTCGGTATATAAAAATGTTAAATAAATAAATAAATTATTTAGTGTGTTTGTGTGTTTGTGCTTTTAATAGTCAGTAAGGCAGCAAATAACAGAAGTTAGACTGTATTTTTAAATAGTCAGTCAGTAAGGCAGCTAGTAAGCAGTAGTTAGTGTTTGTATATTAAAAACAAAACAAAAACAGAAAGAAAAAAGTAGCCAGAAGCTAGAAATAAGCTAGGAACAGTGTATACCTAAGTAAAAAGGTTGAAAAGTTCAGTTCAGTTACTCACCTTGGAAAGGTGTTGAGATAGTGTGATTTGGTTTGATTAGGCACCAACATTTGTTAATCAAGAGACCAGTGAGTCACTCTGGCTGACTAACTGAGGTTTGACTGTTTGTATGAACACTTTTTGAATATTGTGTAAAAATGTAACTGCTGTAGTAATGCAACTATTTGCCGTGGTCTGTGATGGAGAAATATCCATGCAGAAGGATATAGTTGCGAATGAGAAGATACAGAGATGGGCAACCAAAATGATAAGGGGAATGGAACAGCTCCCCTATGAGGAAAGACTAAAGAAGTTAGGATGTTTCAGTTTGGAGAAGAGATGGCTGAGGGGGGATATGATAGAGGTGTTCACTCTTTCGGATAGTAGAAAGATAGTAGAAAGATAGTAGAAAGACTAGGGGGCACTCCATGAAGTTAGCATGGGGCACATTTAAAACTAATCGGAGAAAGTTCTTTTTTACTCAACACACAATTAAACTCTGGAATTTGTTGCCAGAGAATTTGGTTAGTGCAGTTAGTATAGCTGTGTTTAAAAAAAGGATTGGATAAGTTCTTGGAGGAGAAGTCCATTACCTGCTATTAAGTTCACTTAGAGAATAGACTTAGTTTTTGGGTACTTGCCAGGTTCTTATGGCCTGGATTGGCCACTGTTGGAAACAGGATGCTGGGCTTGATGGACCCTTGGTCTGACCCAGTATGGCATTTTCTTATGTTCTTATGTTCTTATGTTTAAAATCATGAGAGGTCTACAACGGGTAGATGTGAATCTGTTATTTACTCTTTCAGATAATAGAAAGATTAGGGGGTATTCCATGAAGTTAGCATGTGGCACATTTAAAACTAATCGGAGAAAGTTCTTTTTCACTCAACGCACAATTAAACTCTGGAATTTGTTGCCAGATGATGTCATTAGTGCAGTTAGTAAAGCTGTGTTTAAAAAAGGATTGGATAAGTTCTGGGAGGAGAAGTCCATTACCTGCTATTAATTAAGTTGACTTAGAAAATAGCCACTGCTTTTACTAGCAACAGTAACATGGAATAGACTTAGTTTTTGGGTACTTGCCAGGTTCTTATGGCCTGGATTGGCCACTGTTGGAAACAGGATGCTGGGCTTGATGGACCCTTGGTCTGACATGTTCTTATGCTCTTATAAGCAGTTTTTAAGTCCAAAATAATATACTTTGTAAAAAATGGTATTTTTTTTCTGCATTTTTAGGGATGTACACAGAAACATTTTTGGTACAGTTTCCTATTCCATTTGATTCATTTAAGTTTGGCTCAGAAACTCATTCATTGCATTTGGGTCATTTATTTAATTTGTTTCCATTAAAGCTAATGGGGAAGCCATGCATCCTGTTTTTGACTTTGGAGGTTTTCCATCCAAGTTTTTTTAAACTTGCTAGCAGGCAATCAGCAGCAGAGGCAACAACACTCCAAATAACCAAGAGTGACAAGAACACCAAGGCATGGAGCGAGGGATACGGCAGCCAGCACAGTAGCATCAGCACCTCAAGACATGCTTGAATGTCCACTACTGGTTTGAGTTTCAAAGTATGCCACATGCATACACTCTGAAATATGCCAGTAAAGTTTACAGTGAAGATCAGGTTGAAGGTTCTGCAAGTAAAATTAGGCAGAAAACTTGATTTCACATGTACTTACGCCTGCAGTTGAAGTAGGCATTTTGGGGGAAAGGGAAGCTATTCATTTTTGGGAGCAGTTATAACTTTGTGCATGTATGTCCAAGTGCATACCAAGCAGATCCAAATGATATTCAAAGTGTGCCTATGTGCATACGTCTACTTGGAAAATTCAGGCTTTACCCCTGTTCAGTTTGCTTTAAAATTGCCCTCCAAGAACGTAATGCAAGAGTCACACGCATAAGAATTAGTACAGTATCCCAGTGCCACTGACTCTTTTATACAGAGAAAGCAATCTGCTATCAGTTAGTCACTGGCCACTGTGCAGACGTTATAAAAGAACATCAATTTCTCTTGCTGTATGTTTTTTTACAGACCCTGAAATATGCTGCCTGCCTGCTATAGAAAAGAAGTGCAGTTTCCCTTCTCACAGAGAGATTATACTTTCTCCTGCTAGCAGAACAGATAGGACACTATGACAGTGACTCTCAGATGACACATTGCTTTCTCCTCTAAATCTAAAGCTTTTGTTCTATTTTCTTCTGAAACTTTGATGCATGAAGCTTCAAAATCTCTGCCTTTTCTGTTTGAGATCCAAGAGAAGAAAGACCAAGAACAAAATGTCCACCTGATACTCAAAATGCTCACTTTCGCCTAAAAAAATATGATGAAGTCATGCAATGCAGGGCTAGGCTGATTGAATAAGTACTGAAACATGATTGGTCCTGCTCCTTCCTTGTTTCATCCCCACTCTGTCTAAGCTTTACTTCCCCCATCAACTCTAATGGAACCAGACAAATAAGAACAAATGGATTCAGATATTTTGGGTGACTGTGCCTATTTGGTTTTAATGAACCACATGGAAAATTGACTGACTCAGGTCACATTCGGATCACCTGAATGTACATCCTGAGGTATTTTACCTGCCTAGGAATTTGCCATTACAGGTTTCTTGGGATCTGTTTTTGGTTTTGTTTTTTTGTTTTTTTCACATAATAATATAATCAGATTTGGGTTAAAAGTACAGATCTTGGCATGGTTTTCTAGATCAGCTAACTTTTAATTTTGTTTTGCTTTTGTGCTCTGGGGCAGGCGTTCATGTTTTAGAGTAAAAATGTGTGTGTCGGGCACACGTGTTTTTTTTGCATCGGGGGCAGGGTAATAGCTAATAGAGATGTGAATCGTGTGATCGATCGTCTTAACGATCGATTTTGGCTGGGGGGGAGGGAATCGGATCGTCGCGGTTTTGTTTTTCTTAAAATCGTGTAAATCGTAAATCGGGGGAGGGCGGGAAAACCAGCACACTAAAACAACCCTAAAACCCACCCCAACCCTTTAAAATAAATCCCCCACCCTCCTGAACCCCCCCAAAATGCCTTAAATTACCTGGGGTCCAGTGGGGGGGTCCCGGTGTGATCTTCCACTCTCGGGCACACTAAAACAACCCTAAAACCCACCCTGACCCTTTAAAATAAATCCCCCACCCTCCCGAACCCCCCCAAAATGTCTTAAATTACCTGGGGTCCAGTGGGGGGGTCCCGGTGTGATCTTCCACTCTCGGGCCACTGGTGCGTTAATAGAAATGGCGGTAATAGAAATGGCGCTACCTTTGCCCTGTCATATGACAGGGCAAAGGTAGCGCCGGCGCCATTTTGGTTCCTGTCCCCCGACGTCACGAGCACAGGAGATCACTCCCGGACCCCCGCTGGACTTTTGGCAAGTCTTGTGGGGGTCAGGAGGCCCCCCCAAGCTGGCCAAAAGTCCCTGGGGGTCCAGCGGGGGTCCGGGAGTGATCTCCTGCGCTCATGACGTCGGGGGACAGGAACCAAAATGGCGCCGGCGCTACCTTTGCCCTGTCATATGACAAGGCAAAGGTAGCGCCGGCGCCATTTCTATTAATGCACCCGTGGCCCGAGAGTGGAAGATCACACCGGGACCCCCCCCCCCACTGGACCCCAGGTAATTTAAGACATTTTGGGGGGGTTCGGGAGGGTGGGGGATTTATTTTAAAGGGTCAGGGTGGGTTTTAGGGTTGTTTGTGTGCCGGTTTTCCCGCCCTCCCCCTTCCCCTCCCCCTTCCCCCGATTTACGATTTTTGACGATAAATCGGGGGAATTCCTATTGTATCGCGCCTCTAACGATTTTTGACGATTTAAAATATATCGGACGATATTTTAAATCGTCAAAAAACGATTCACATCCCTAATAGCTAATAGCCTTATCAACATGAATTTACATGAGATGAGCTCTATTAGCATTGCACTGGTTTGGACGTGTATTTTTGGATGCGATAATCCCCTTATTGCATGAGGGGTTTTGGATGCATGTCCAAAACGTGCATCCAAGTGCCTGTAAAGCTGTCTGCTCAGCTGAACGCACTATATTGTATCAGCCTGTTTGTGTCTGTCTCTATGGCAATCAATATAAGCCTTCATATTGGTGTAATCTTCAGAAAAACAGACTTAAAATGAAAAGAAAAATCGTGAGCATGTGAAGAATGGAATTTAACAGAGAACTTTTTTTAGAGCATTAATAATACACCAGCATAACCTTCACAATTAGGGGCCTATTTGGTAAGCTGTCTCCTATCCCTGAGCCTGGTTGGTGCCATTTTGGAAAATGGGGCCTACCTGACCTTGCCTCTACCATATGGGGCCTGGGGCAAGGTCAGGTCAATGCTATTTTGGAAAATGGCACTTACCTAGGCTAGCACCCTCCTCAGGCCCCATTGAGGGATCATGGGCCACTTGTTAAGGTTTGGGGTGCAGGAGAGGGGTTGGCTATGATTTAGTATATGGAGGAGATGGGGTGGATTGCCTCTGAACCTCAATGTATTGTTCATACATTTGGGGGATGGGGGGTCACTAAACCCCCAATGATTGTGTGAAACTATTAGGGATTGGTTGGAGGAGGGGGAGCTGTGTTAGCCATTATTTCAATGGAAAGGAGAGTAGGGGTGGCCATCATCATGTAAGGACTTTATTTTTATTTTTTTAATATTTTTGAGTGTTGGGGATGCCTTGCGAGGCGACCCTGGAGTGAACAGGGGGGTCAACCTTTTCCCCCCACTACATTTTGTCTTTTTGGTTTCACACTTTTTGTTTCAATTGCATGACCCTTTAAATGTAGTGCAGGAGCCTTGGGACCTGCATTAGTATCCCAGGCCTCTTGCATTACCTTTAACGATTTCCCAGGAAGTATTGTTATTTTAATGGGGCTGACCATTTTCTAAGTCAGCCATGTTAAAATATTAACATGAAATTGCCTATTAATGAGCTTCTTTGCATGGATTTGCTAAATGCGTGCATGCAAATCGCATGCAAAATAGCTCATTGTACTAGGGAAGAAAATCTGGGCAAGACTATGCAAAATATCACTTATATTGCACGATATTGTACGATAAACCATACACAAACCATACACGTACGATATTGTACGATAAACCATACACAAACCATACACGTACGATATTGTACGATAGACCATACACAAAACCATGGATCATTGGAAAAAATGCCTCTCAACCATCAACGATCTTCTAACCAGCCTCAACCTCGTTCTAAACACCAAAAAAACGGAAATCCTCATAATAGCACCAGATAAATCTGCCCCGCCAACATCCAGCAACCCTCCAGACGCCTCAGGATACTCCACAGCACCTCAAGTCAGAGATCTGGGAGTACTACTAGACAACAGACTCAGCCTCAACAAATTCATAAATAACACCACAAAAGAATGCTTCTTTAAATTACAAGTGCTGAAGAAACTAAAGCCCCTTCTACTCTATAGGGACTTCCGCACAGTACTCCAGGCCATCATTCTCACTAAATTAGATTACTGTAATTCACTCCTGCAAGGCCTTCCAGCATACACTACCAAACCACTCCAGATGGTACTGAATGCCACTGCAAGAATACTTACCAATGCCAAAAAAAGGGACCATATCACCCCGATCCTCCAGCATCTCCACTGGCTTCCCATCAAATATAGGATTCAGTTCAAGACCTGCATGATGATTCACAAGGCCCTTCACAACATCTCCCCACTCAACCTAACTTTCCAGCTTCAACTACACTCTTCTAACAAACCAACCAGAACGGCCATACCAGAATAGAATGATCACACAACCTGCAAAATCTACCCTGAGAAACGTGCTCTATCCACAGCGGGCCCGTCTCTCTGGAACTCACTACCACCAGACCTCCGTCTTGAACCATGCCACATTACTTTCAAGGCGAAACTCAAAACTTGGCTATTCCATCAAGCTTTCCCAGAGAGCTAATAGCAATAAGAACAAACATCCAGCCTTGCCTTGCAGCAATAATGTAATGTTCATCTTGCTTCAGTTACATGTACCAAGTTATTTCCTAAGTTTATTTCAGTTGTTTTAAATTAGATTGTACTTTATTATAGTTTATTCGATATGTTCCATGTTCCATGTATGTTCCATGTAAACCGCCTTCCCGGCGATAGTTTTCTCTGTTAATTGTGAACCGGAGTGATATGTATTGTATACAGGAACTTCCGGTATATAAAAACCTAAAAATAAATAAATAAATAAATAAACAACATATATTGATTGATATACACTGTTGAATGTGCATTACAGCCCTTCTATGGTTTGATGCATCTCCTAGTTAGACAAGTAAATGTCAATATTTAGCCTTATCCAGCTAAGTTAACCAGATAAGTTAGACTTTCCATTGTGCGGGTCTAAAGTTGGCTGGATAAACTTATCCGGCTATTAGATAGCCGGGTATATTCAGTAGCATGACCGCGTCATGAAATAGCCCATCCAAGTTAGCCTGATATGTTTATCCAGCTTAGCTTGCTCAGCTGGATAGCGACCGAATATGGACCTCAGTATCAGCAGCTATATGTTCATTTAGTACTGTGAAGAATTGCAGATAAGCCACGCATTGTAATTGGTTGATTGTATAAGCACCTTAGAAACACTGCAGGTATTTCCTCATTCAGATTTGTTATTCTTCTTTACGATAAGAGGAAAAGTAATAGTTACTGAAAGATTGAATAAGGTTGATAAGGCAACTGTGGCCTCCCATTATGATCAGATGCTTTCAACATCACAGAAGGTGCTAATGATATTAAAGAGGTTTCTGTAGCACTGGTTCTGAAGTTTGCCCTAGTCACTTCACGGTTGCATTTTCAGCATATCAGCAATCATTATTTATGTAATAAATTTGCATTTATTTGGTCTCCAGTGTTTGCAACAATTTCCCATGCATCTTTATTGTGGATATCCTGAAAACCTGACTAACTGTGAGGTCAACAGGACAGGTTTGGGAATCACTTTCTCTAGGTTTTAGGCAAAGAAGTATTTCATTCTATATATTTTGGAGATTTAGTTGCCTTTGATCCCTTTTCTAACACCTCCTGGCTATTGACGAGCCAATCAGATCACATTTCATATTGAAGGATTTTTGCACAGAGTGTCTATTCTTTTTTTTTTTTTTTCCTTTCTTTCTTTCTGCTTTGCAAGAAGACTGTGCTCATAATAGACTGGGGGAAAATAAAGCACACATGTGTCAGCTGAGACTGAGAATACATAATTAGGCTGTTCCTAAAGCCAATTAAACTCACTCTTCTTATTCATTTTAGAAATCATGGTAATTGTTTTACAGTTTTAATTCAGCATGGTTGCTCTCACTCTCTATCTCCCCCATCTTTCCCCCTCCCCTCCTCCTCCTCTATCCATTATGATATTCACTTTACATTTTGGGGCCAATGCAATACAGTGTGCTCAGCGCCCGCTTTCAGCACTTTTTTTTTTGGCACCGGCCCCTTTATTCTTAGGATGGTTTTGAAGCTGTGATATATTTTATTTGATCAACCAAAAGAAATTACACATCGATGCAATGAATGGGTAAATAGAATGTGGTTTGGGGGCGGGGGGGGGGAAGGCATTTCAGTGTTTCCTGTTGCTGCTTGCTCATTTGCGGTATATTATATATCATGATATGTACAGTGTTGGTATACTGATACACTTCATGTGTTACAGTACTGTCCAGATGCAGAATAAAGATTATTACAAAAAAAAAAAAAGATGATGTTGTGCATTGCCATTCAGGCCTCATAGCTCCCATCTTCAGAATGAAGTCAGAAAAATAACTTGCAATAACATCTGCATATGGTTTATTTTGGTTCATCGGATGAAAGGTACCATTTACTTCCTGGAGTCAGTATGACTACAAAATATTTTAATCCAGATGGATTAGTGAGTTGAAAGCTCTTTTTTCCCCTGGGAGGAAAAGTTTATAACAGAAACAAAAAAAGAAATGATCCTGTCCTGTCTCATGTCAGTGTATTTAATACTAGATTGGGTTTTAGTGGGTACAACATAGAGCATAGCAGGAGAGGTGGCTACAGGGGGGGGTTTACCTTGGATTACTTAATGGAAGAACTGGCTGGCGTGTAAAGTTTTTTCTTGAAGCTGTTTTTCTGAAGTTATGTAAAATCAATAAACACGAGTAGTTTAAAACAAAACAAATCTAGAATTCACTATATCCTTCCAAAGGGTGAATGCGCTAACTCTTATTTATGCAGATTTGTACCTAGTCCCTGTGATTTCTTAATACCACTTGAGGAGCTGCTTTACCTTTTTGTGGTTGTCTACGAGCATGGGGCAAGAAGGCTTTCTTCAGAGACAGAGAGGTAGCACTTTTGACAGAGGGGTAATTTTCAAAAGCATTTACACATGTAAAAACCCTCACATGGATGGGCCTTTTATCAGTTCCCCTGGGCGTTGTATGCATAGAAGTACTCACGCCAGCAATTTTTGCACGTACTTTTACATGTACTATATATACAGGCATGCTTGGGGCCAGAACTGGGGCGAGGAAAGCATTTACACATGCACGTCAATGTTTGAATGGAAATTTGCGCCCGCTCTCTAGCAGATATAAATGTGTGCGCTCGTGCCACGCTAAGGTGTGTGCGGTCCCGCTGTTTATCAAAGTGGACCCATGCCCATAAGTGACCTTTGAACATTAGAGCTGAAGTCTGGCTGCACAGACTTCATCGCTAGGTGGGCTGTGACAAAATCACCTTCATAATGGCTTTGCGATTTCCATACATCATCTTTCAAGTGTGTGAAGACAGTAAGAATAATCCTATAGCATTGTAGGCAGCGAATGGTAGTCTCACATTCCCTCTTTTTTCTTTCTCTTTTTAGAATCTTTTTACCTCAGAAATGCATGAAAGGAGAAGAAATGCAGACCCTATAATGAAACGTTTGCTGGCAGGTGATCCTTAGGGTGACAAAGAAAATAGGTAAGCAGTGCTTATCTCTGTTTGTGTCTTCCCCCCTCTAGCAGCCTAACATGATCAGGGAAAAAAAAAAAAACCAAAACCACTGCAGCCTCTTCAAGGCTTTTTCTATGTTTCTCTCAAAGGCAATTATCTACCACTATCAGGATAAAGTTCCCAGAAGGGCCAGAGCAATAGTATTTTATTAATGATGCTCTGCGGTAAAATATATATTGAACTGTGCTGTTTCATTAAAAACATCACACAGACACACACATACACACACACACATTTACAAAATCCCTATCCAGTTGCCAGGAAGAGTAACTTCATATATTGCCAGCTGGATCCTCTCTGTTGGTGTTTTGTATATATATTTAAAAAAATATATACTTTCATGTTTTCTGCTTGTCCATTTGAGCAGGGAGATGACTCTTCAGAGGGGAAAAAAAAAAAAGGAAACAAATATAACAACGTTTTGAGTGACAAAATATTTAACTACCGTCACACATTTGTTTTGTACCAGCTCATTTTAGGAGGAACAAATTTAATGTGCTCTCATTCCTGTCGGTTTCACTTGTTTTATTTTTTTTACATAATCAACATTTTAAAAGAACTGTTTTAGTTTCAGAGAAGATGTCAAATGTCTCTGAAGCACCTTTTGCAGCTTGAGGTTGGTCAACATTCTTAGCAAAGGCACGCCACACATGTAGATGTTCGTGGCAGAAGATGTGAGGATGTGGTCATTATGTGCTATTCCCTGCAAGCATTATTACTTTGATTCATAGCACCTCATTTCATCCCTTTCCTCAACACACCCAAGCAACCACTGAAGCTAAGCTCATGCAACATGGCATGCCAAACAGGGCAGTCTGCAAAGGAAAATGGAAATGTGATGTACTGTCATAACAATTTTTGCCATAAATGCACTTAACAGGGGTAAAGCCTGTTGACAATTCAATAGCACACATTGTAGCAGTACTTCAAAAGCCTTTAACCCATGCTATGTGCTTTTAAGGCAGGTAAATGGGCTTTTGAAAATTTTTATGATCGTATGTTACATTTTCCTTTGAAAAATCCATCCTAAGGGCAGGATTCACTAAGGGTTTATTCTGTGTTTATGGGGAAAGAAGCTTAGTAAATCAGGTCCTAAATATTGTAGTCTTTGCACACATTTTTTCTTTTTTTTTTTAACAGACATTAATAACTTCTGTTTTCAAAATGATTTTGCCGGATCACATGATAGGAGTGAGTCTTATAGAAATAGGGTCCAGAGGTTCCACAAAGGAGCTGCATGCATCTGGTGAAGTGGAATTCTACTACATTCCTGAAAATATCTTCCAAATATGACATAAAGGGTTATTCTTTAGGGATATGCACTGTTTCAGGAGTAGCAATGAAACTAGTATAGTCCAGATATAATTTGGAAGAGATTAATCAACATGAATATGACTTGTAAATCACATGTCTGGTTCTGCTCTTATTTCAGGATTGTTTGCAAAATTCAGCAAAAACTGAATATTTGCACCATATTCAGTCTCTCCGCTTTCTATGCCTGTTCTGCTCATTCATTACAGACATTACAGGGTACCTCTTGTTAGGTCCATATTTCTCTGTACTAGGAGGGACTGGGAGAGAGGCAAATTGATCATTGCATTAAATGTTTCTGTTCTAACCCTATGAAACTCCTTTATTTAATATGCTTTGGATGTGGCAGAATTTGCACTACATTTTCAAATCAGGAAAGCCTTGGCATGACTAACCACAGGAGTTAACGTTCATCCTCAAGGAATACTGTCATCAGAAAAGCCTTGTATGCCAGGAGATGTGAATGCCACATTTCTGTTTTATGTAAACCGGTATGATGATTTGCATTTTAATGTAAGAATGTCGGTATATAAAAATTATAAATAAATAAATAAATAAGATAAATCACACACAAGCAAATATTATTTTGCTTATCTTCTGTTCCTTATGAAGATGGAACGGCAAGTATAAGTCATTTCTGAAGCAGTTACAGATTCCATCTGCTGCTTCTTCTCTGGCAGAGTCTTTTGTAGACCTTCACAAGGAAGTTGAGCTTTTTTTTGAATCCTTCCAAAAACAATAATCCCACTTCCAGACTTGTGACTCAAAAACAGTTACAGCACTTTCCAATGTCAGTGACCTCTTTCAAATCCCTATTGCATAGTTTCAGCACAGTTCTTACTTTTATAGAAATGTGTTTAAAATGCATGCCATTTATGCTTCAAACACATTTACTGAAGTAGATTTTATGATCAAATGTAATGCACTTCATATTCAATTGCAAGAAATTTAAATCTGTTCAATATACATTTGATGGAGTGTTTGCATATCACCAGAACAGCCCTGTTGTAGTATGAATGAATTATGCAATAGCTGCTGTCATGTCTTTAGACCTTTTTTCTTCAAGTGGCTGTATCCCCCGATACTAGATGCTGTCATGAAAGATTTTTGCCATAAAAAAAAATCATAAGAACTCCACTGTAATTTATTTATTTTATTTAAAAATTTGTGCATACCGTCTATAAAGGCTATAGTCGATCTAAGCGGTTTACAGATTAAAACATACATAATTTGTATAAAGCAAAATAAAGGGTATAAAACAACAACAATACAAATACAATTAAAAAGATGACATATGGGTACGAAGGGAATGGGAAGCGATGATATATCATCAGGAAGTTAAGAAGGGGATGGGAGGGAGGTTTTTCATTTGTGTGTAGGCTAGTGAAAATAGGTAGTCATTAAGACCATGGTAAACAACACTATTATAATATATTGAGAATAAAGTTCAGTTGAGGATAAAGGTTGAGACAGAGAAGCTCACATTTTGGAGGTGAATGAACAATTGCTTAGAGGGGGTTGACCAGAGTGTTTTGGCTTCCGGTACCATGGGCCAGCATTTCAAGGATTGCTGTGCAGAGATGGTGTCCACCTATCAGTGAAGGGGTAAAGTGACTTCTGGAACAGACTGGCAAACCTACTGAGGAGAACTTTAAACTAGGATTATTGGGAATGGGTGACAAATGCCCTCAGCTAAGTAAAACATTAAGCACATGAATAAACATGGGAAAAATGGCAATATCTGGAAAGCTATGTACACTAAAACCTAAAGTAAAGGAAATAAAGTCCCGGATCTAGAGGCTGTCATGGAAAAGGCTAACTTGGACTGTCACAAAGATATGGTCCTTGGAAAATCATAACTGATTAGAGATGTGATTCGTTTTTATCTGCTGGGTCGCTTTTTTTTTTTTCTCGGCAATTTTTGCCGAAAATAACCGGGAAAAAACCCCACCCCAACCCTTCAAATTTACTTAAATACAACCCCCCCCCCCCATCATCCCGATCCTCCCTCCAAGACTTACTAAAAGCCATTTTCTAATATGGCGCCAGCCGTCTATTGCTCCTACCATGTGACAGGGGCTGACCAATGGCACCGGTAGCTCCTGTCACATGGTAAGGGCAAAGGGCCATTGGTGCCATTTTGTTTACTGGCAGCTGACAGCCTGAGAGCGGTAGGTTGCTCCCAGGACCCCGCTGGACCACCAGGGACTTTAGGCAAGTTTTTTGGTGGGTCGGAAAGGTGGTGGGGTTATAATTAAGTAAATTTGAAGGGTTGGCGTGGGTTTGGTTTTTTTTTTTTAAATAAATGTGCCCCTCTCCCCCGCGCTAACCCGAACAATGAATTTTCCTCAAAGTTCGGGGAAAATCCATCTTGGGGATTCGGGCCATCCGACCCATGCCAAATTGGACAATTTCTTTGAAATTTTCCAATTCGGCAAAAACAAATGCCTTTTCAGAAAGGATAGGGTAGGATGAAAGGGAGGAGAGTGGCATTATATTTAAATAATAATATTAAAGCAACAAAAATGCAGGGCTTATGAGGTAAGGGGAAGAATCTGTGGATTAATCTGGAAAGAGGGAATGAAACATTCATCTATATTGGTGTGATATACAGACATTCCCAGGCAGGAGAAATGAATAGAATTTCAATTGAGGAGATTCACAAAATTGTTTTGGAAGGTGAGGAGCCATTGCTAGGTGATTTCAATCTGCTGATGTTGAACAGGATATTATGGCTACAATGTCTTCTAGAAGCGGAGAGATCCTGGATTCTCTGCAGGGAGGAATGTTTTATCACCTGGTAATGGAACCCATATGGAAGGGTGCAAACACTGACCTGGTGCTTACCAATGGGACAGTGTTTCTCATATGGTCCATGATCATCTAGGAACCAATTATCACCAGATGGTGTTGTTCAGTATTATAGTGCTGGTGATGATGGCTCATTCTAAGGTTAGGCTCTCAGACTTCAGGAAAACAAACTTTATTAAAATGGGGATTACTTCAAGGAGTTGAGAGCTGGATGGGAAAATCTAGGGGAAGTAGAAGAGTAGTGGACAAAACTAAAGGCAGATTTAGTAAAGACAACTAAACGTTTTGTTAAGAAATTAAATAAAGATGAGAGGGAAAAAAGGCTGCTTTGGTTTCCTAAAGAAGTAGCTGAAAAGTTAAGGAAAAAAGGTTAGCATTGAGATTGCAGAATGATGAAAGTGGGCAACAATATCTGGGAAAGTAGTCAGGAGAGTAAAGATCCAAATGGAAGAAAAAATAGCAAATATGAAAAAATGGAGGAGCAAGATTTTTTTTTTTTTTTTTTTTAGAAATGGTAATAGGAAGAAGTGCAAAAATGGCATTTTGAGATTCAGAGGAGAAAAGGAAGACTATGAAGAGGCTGATGAGGAAAAAGCAGAATTGCTTAAAATTATTTTTGTTCAGATTTTACTGAGGAAGCTCCAAGAGTAAAACAAAAGAAAACAGAAACAAAATTAAAAGTAAGGTAAACCTCAAACAGTTTTCTTAAAAATATGATTCTGAGGTGCTGGCTAAACTTAAAGTAGATAAAGTGATAGGGTCATTCTGGCACAATTTCTGTGAATGGTTGACCAGAATGTTGGATCAGGAGAAAGTCTTAGATGTATTGTACTTGGATTTCATTAAAACCTTTGACATAGTTTCACATTGGTGATCTAGAAAAAAAAAAAAAAAAAGAGCATCTTTGGTGTAGGCCCTACAGTGACTCACTTGGTTATAAAGTAGTTGAGTGTAAGGTGACAAGTGGTAGTAGTACATGGAGTTCATTCCAAGGAGAGATGTGTTACTAAATGTGTTCCTCCTGGAAATGTCTTTGTAAAGGTTCTTGTCAACATTTTTAGAAGCAATATTCTGAAAAGTTTGTCTTTATGTTGATAATATCAAAATCTACAAAAGGCTGGACACCCAGGAAGGAGTGGAAAATATGAGGTCAGATCTTGTAAAACTTGAAGAATAGTTTATAGACTGGCAGATAACATTTAATGCTAAAGAATGCAAGGTCATGCATTTGGGTTGCAAGAATTCAAGGGAATGGTACAGTAGAGGGAGTGAAATTATATTAGGAATCAAGATCAGATCTGGAGATATTCATATCTGATAATCTCAAGGTGGCCAATACGTGGACAAGATAATGGCAAAATCCAGAAAGATACTTGTATGCATAGGGAGAGGAATGGACAGCAAAAAAAGGAGGTGATAATGCCCTTCTATAAGACCCTAGAAAGACCACGTTTGGAATATGGTGTACAATTCTGGAGACCACACCTTCAAGAGAATATAAATTGGATGGAGTCAGTCTAGAGGATGGCTTCTAAAATGTTTAGACATCTTTGAAGTAAAGCGCATGGGGACAGCCATAAAGATCTATACTTAGTGGAAAGGCAGGATATGGGAGTTACAATGGAGATATTTAAATCATTGTAAGGTAACAATGCACAGGAGGCAGGGCTCTTGCAATGGAAAGGAGGCTCTGGAATGAGTGGTCTTGGGATGAATGTAGAAAGAGTAGAATGGGCATAATCTAGGGAAATATTTCTTATAGAGAGAGTGGTGGATGTATGGAACAACCTCCTAGAAGAGGTGGTAGAGTGAAGAAAAGTATATACATTTAAGAAAGCCAGAAAAATGCTTGGGTTCATAAGGATCAGATTGGTCAGCAGTACAAAAGCAACATGATATTTCCCTTGTATAAGTCCCTGGCAAGACCGCATTTGAAATACTATGTACAGTTCTGGAACCTACATCTTCAAAATGCTATAAACTGAATGGAGTCAACCCAGAGAATGGCTACTAAAATACATGTCTTCAATGCAAAGTGTATAATGACAGACTTAAAGATCTAAATATGTATACCCTAGAAGATAGATGGGATGGGGAGATATGATAGAGACATTTAAATAACTCTAAGGTATCAATGCACAGGATGTGGGCCTCTTTAAATGGAAAGGGGAGATCTGCAACAAAAGGTTATGGGATGAAGGTGAAATGCAGCAGACTCAAGAAATATTTCTTTACAGAGAAGTCGATGGATGCATGGAAACATCTCCCATTATAGGTGGTGGAGAAAGAACAATTTTAATTCAAGAAAGCATGGGATAAGCACAAGGGATCTCTAAAGGAGTGGTAGGAACTGTAGAGCTGAGCCATTTATGTGGATGGGCAGACTAGAGAGGCCATATGATTTTTTGGTGCCATCATGTCTCTGTTTCTATGAATATTTTTAATCTGTAATATGTGGACAAATGGAACTGGGAAGTAGAGATATGCAAATATATTTGTCTCTTTTTGTAGTAGATGAAATACATTCTGGGTCCTCCTAGTGATATAGAAACAGTATCAGCTTTTCTCATTTCAACTGGATCATCATTTGTTTATTTTTAGTCATATTTAACTTGCTGCAAAAACTGTAGTGACAGCATATTAAATTCAGGTTACAAAATTTAGAGAAAGCTTTTAAATAAATGACTAATAGCAATCTCACGTGTTCTTTTGTTTGAAGAACAAACAAAGCAACTTATAGCTGAGGGCATTTGTGTATTGATAGTTTTTGTAAACAAGCAAATTGGTGAAAAAAGGAGAGAATTTTATTTGCATTTAGCTTTTAGATATTTCAAGTAAGCATTTGACAGTGTTAACCCCAGTGAAGTGCAGCAAACCTCGGAGAAGAGAAGATAACCTCAACTCTTAAATGCCATACAAAGACTGTATGATAAAATACAAATGCCTATAGATTGTGGAAAGAGTATTCCAAAACTGATTAAACTAAATCAAGGAATCAAACTAGTATGTTCCTTATTACTGACACTATATTATATCTATATTGATAACTTTCTTAGAAAAAGGAAGAAATTAGCTACTTAGAATGTAATTCAATTGAAATACATTTTTTAAATGCAATTCTCCTACAGCTGACCCGTATGATGATGCTTACTGTGAAATAGAAAAAGGAGTACAGAAATCAGTTTATTAATTACATCAGCTCTGTAAAAGCTATAATCTCAAAATATCCTTAAATTGTGTTTAAAGAAAAAGCCTATTTGATGTGAAATTGTCACTTGAACAAGTTTCACATTCTATTCATTTTTGTTGTAACAATACTTTTAGCTATAATAATGATTTAACAAATATATTGCATTGATTTCAATTTATTTGTAGTTCCATTCAAAGAACATTAGAGGGTAAACTAAAAGAGAAAACAGAACTTCAATTTTTGAAAGCTATGGCAGCACTGACACTTTCTATTGATCCAAAGCCTGGATTTTGCATAAAGATATTTGCTAAATTCAGGATGCAGAAATGAATTTTTTTAAATTTGTTAAAGAATGCAATAGACAAAATAAAATTAGGAATGATGATATTAGAAAAGATCTGAATATATATTCCTTGAATGAGAAATTCAAATATAAAGAATAATGGAATCGACATGTAGAAAGAATGAAATATGAAGATTCCCAAAACAAGTTCTTCAGTATTGACCTGCAGGAAAAAGAGATCCAGTCGGACTTATGAAAAGATGAACATGGTGATCTATAAGTAAAATTAGACATTGTTGCTTAACCCCAATGGATGATGATGTCATGCCACTTTTTCATACGATGGAATGCAAGGATTCTACATTTTTTAAAATGTATCATTGTCCAAAAGACTTGCTTTAGTGCTCTTCCCTCCTTAAAGAGGGGGTTAACTCTTAGAGACTTTGGCAAAAACATCTTTATTAAAGCCTCTCAAACAATCATTTATCTCTGGAGAGGATCTTTAAATCCAAAGTGAATCATGGTTTAAAGTCTGGAAGTTCTCAATTCATGAGCTGTAAATCCCACATTGTGGATCATATAGTACCCAATAGAGCCTGAATGCAGCAAGGTATATTGAGAAATATGTTACGTTTTCTTCTCATAATTATCACCTTGAAACTGGGTGGTATTGTTTCTTTTCAGATATACTAAATTGTCTTTCTTGATAAAATGATGGGGAATTTGGTTATGATTTGATTTGGAATCAAGTTGTAATAGCACTTCTGAAGTACAATATTAACACATTGAATGACTGCTGATAAAGATCACAACTGTCAGGTGTGTCTCGCCTCCTCTTTTCAAGTCAAAAATTTCCCATCCCCACCCCTTTTCCCCCATCCTTTACCTTCCTTCCCCACTTATGTTCACTTAAGCTGTGAACGAAGCTCTCTGCATGACATTATTCGAAATGAAGATCTTTACTGGTTGGATATGGCCACAGCATTGGTCATAATTACATAGCCAATTCAAACATTAAACATATTATCTAACCAAGTAAAACCAATTCAACCATTAGTCATATTCTCTAATCCTTAGGGTTACCACACCCTCACCTGACTTGCAATTCATACATGCTTAGTATTTATCATGCTAAATGAAATATTCTGGGGATGCAGGGCCATCCAAGCCTCGCCCCTCTGATGATCCTCAATGCAATATTCTGCTGTTTGGGATTCAGTACCATTGAAATCTCACCCCTCCAATGATTCTGTAATTCTATCTTTGCTTACCCGTGGAAGATCTCTGCAGTGCAATGATGTTCTAGTCCATAGCAAGAGCAGGGCTCACTTATTCAATCTGCTGCATAGCATTTTGGGGTGGTGAGCAGACCAAGTTCCAGCCTTCAAAGCTGAAGACTTGGCAGCCATTCATCTATGCTTTTATCCACCCATGACATGTGGTGGCAGGTATCTGCATGGTATACTCTGCCTGAATAGCTTTCAACATAGCACTTGCTGTGCACTCTTAGGGGCGGATTTTAAGAGCCCTGCTCGCTGGTGCGCCTATTTTACATAGGCCTACCGGCGCGCGCAGAGCCCCAGAACTCGCGTAAGTCCCGGGGTTTTCCGAGGGGGGCATGTCGGGGGCGTGTCGGGGGGCGGGCCCAATACTCGTGGCGTTTTCGGGGCGGGACGTAGAGTTTCGGGGGCGGGTCCGGGGGGCGTGGTTACGGCCCGGGGCGGTCCAGGGGCATGGCCGCGCCCTCCGGACCCGCCCCCAGGTCGCGTCCCAGCATGCTAGCGGCCCGCTGGCGCGCGGGGATTTACGTCTCCCTCTGGGAGGCGTAAATCCCCCGACAAAGGTAAGGGGGGGGTTTAGACAGGGCCGGGGGGGTGGGTTAGGTAGGGGAAGGGAGGGGAAGGTGAGGGGAGGGCAAAAGAAAGTTCCCTCCGAGGCCGCTCCGATTTCGGAGCGGCCTCGGAGGGAACGGAGGTAGGCTGCGCGGCTCGGCGCGCGCTGGCTATACGGAATCGGTAGCCTTGCGCGCGCCGATCCAGGATTTTAGCGGCTACGCGCGTATCTACTAAAATTCAGCGTACTTTTGTTGGCGCCTGATGTGCCAACAAAAGTACGCCAAATCGCGCTGTTTGAAAATCTACCCGTTAGGGTGTAGTCAACCCCGCCACTAGCACCATGGTAGCATAGTAATATAATAATGATGCCAGAAAAGACCAGATAGCCCATCCAGTCTGCCCAGCAAGCTTCTTGAGATAGAATGTGCCGCTCCTTGCAGGATATCCCCATGTTTCTTTCAAGTGTAGTATCTGCCATTCCAAGCCTTATGGTAAGGGTAGTAATATTTACAATCAACTGTCAAACCCATAAATTACTGCTAGCAACATTTTTACTGGGTGAGGAGCCTTCTTGATAACTCAGACAATGCTGCTTGACATTCTTTGCTTTGGGACTTGGCTGTAGAATCCATCCTGTGCTTTTTCCCTTATGTCTGCATGTCAGTACTCCAAATGATTACAGACAGGGCTTGTTTTGGTTATTATCTATATCCAGTTCCCTTTCTCCCCCTGCTCTCAGCCATCAAAGTAGGGAATGATGTTGCAGTTGTGTCGAAAGCATCGAGGCTATTGATTGAGGGTAGTAACTGCCACTCCATGCAGGTACCCTCATGCACCCTCTTCTTCATTTCCATCCTATGGCCTTTAGAGATCCACAGTGTTTATCCCATGTCCCTTTGAATTTGTTGACTTTTCTTCTTTATCACTTCCTCCAGAAGGGCATTCCAAGCATCCACCACCCTCTCAGTGAAGAAATATTTCCTATCATTAATTCTGAGTTGTCCCCCCTGGAGTTTCATTTCATAACCCCTAGTTCTACTGTTTTCCTTCTGATGGAAAAGTTTTGAAGTTTGTGCATCATTATCTATCCTATCTCTTCCAGTGTATATATATATATTTAGATCCTGCAGCCTCTCCTCATATGTCTTCTGATACAGACCTCGTACATTTTGATTGTCTTTCTCTGGGCCTGTCTCTATCATTTTTGAGAACTGAACATGGTACTTCAGGTGAGGCCCTACCAATGACCTGTACATCTCACCTGCCATGGGCTCTCCATTGACCCAGCTGCAACCATATCCCATTCACTAATGCTGCTTGTAACTGTAAAGGTCATTAATGTTCTTATTTAACAACTTGGTAAGACCTAATAATGCTGTAAATAAACTATATACTACTGCCGAGATAGCACAGCTCTCTGAAACCAATAGAGGATTGGTAGCAACATATGCAACTGACTCTTATTTCGGTATGGTAGTATAAGCTATATATTGTTACACACCTGTCAAGTCCTCCATCACAAAACTTACAGGGTTTATTATTAAGCAGGAATGTTCTGCAAGCTTTAATAACTGGAGCGGAGTAGATGAATTACAATACTGCCCTGCAAGGGCTGAAATGAATTTGTGAAGAACTACATGTGCTATGGAGATGGATGAAAGGCAGTCCTCCGATGGTAGCACAAGTTCTGAGATGAGGAAGCATATCTCATTAGATATGCAAGAATAGAACATCTGAATAGAACATGATATCCATGAGGGTAAGGTTGCCAGAAGATCTTATATCAATGGCAGAGGACCTGAATTGTATGGAGGGGATATCAGGTTCTGTGAAGATGATGCAAAATAGAACTCCTATGAAGAAAAGCGATGGGAACAAAGACTAAAAGGTTGCACCAGCCACAAGATACAAGGTTTGATATCCTCGGTGGAGGACCTGAACTGCATGGTGGAAGGCCTGAGATATGGTGATATGGCAACCATGTTCTTGCATCACTCCTACTTGCCTGCCCACTGCAAGGTGCTAGAGCAGGGACCCAGATTAATCATATATAAAATTGCCCAAAGGAATGAATATGGGTGAGAGTCATACTCAAGACTGGCATCCTGAGATACCAGGACACCAAAGTGGGTTGGGCAGAAATTTGAGACATTACCACCGGACATAAACAATCCCGAATAGCACCTCTGCCACCTATCCGTGATGAGTAGCCAAACAGAAGATGATCACATGGGGGCAGAACTACTTTGGCCAAATAAACAACAAAATTAATTCTATCTACCAGCCAGGTCTATAGCACCCAAATTGAAAACCAAACTCATTAGTGAGAAGATGTGAGATGCTCATACAATTATGTTATTTGCTAGAATACATTTGCCAAATTGCATAGCGTTGGGTCTAGAGATCTTGCAGTAAGAAAATAATAATAATAATAATAATAAATATTATAGTACATTCAAAGTACAATGGTAACATTACATGAAGGCTGATAAATATAGTAACATAGTATTATTGGCAGTAAAAGACCAAAAGGTGCATCCATCCAGTCTGCCCACAAGCTTCCCATTGCAGTAACTGCTGCTCTGTGCAGGTTTCCCCCATGCCTTATTTTAAGAATAGTATACTGCAACATTTTTACTTGGTGAGCAGCCTTCCTCATAATTCAGACAATGTTGCTTTAATGTTCTTTGATTTTGGACTTGGCCATAGAAGCTTTATCCCCAATGTCAGTGTATCAGTTCCGCAGCCCATAAGTGTCAGGGCCCAGCATTGACTATCTTCAGAATCCAATACCCTTTTTTCTCCACCCCGCCATCTATGTCCACCAAGGTATTCAGTGTTGCAGTTGTTGCTCTGTGCAGATTGCCCTAATGTCTTCTGTTTAGGGTTGTAACAGCCTCTCTGTGCAGGTTACCCCCCATGCAAAATATGTTACTCCAACTAAAAGTGATCATAAGTTACCCAAGTCTCCTGCATTCTTGGTTAGTATTGTTCTAATTTGTTTGTAATTATTTTTTAAGGTATGTCACATTAGCTCCATAATAAAAATGCAGCTAACCTGAAATTTAGTCTAAAGCAGTTTTTGAATTAGCATACAAGTAGGGTATAAGGAAATAGTGAAATCTGCATTGAATTGTAATAACTACTGTGCTATGACCTTGAAGTTGACTGTGGTGGCTAGATGAGTGCTTCATATATCAGCAGCAAATATGGTCTGATAACCCAGCAAAGTTCACACTGAAGAATGATGCTGATGCTATAAAAAGCAGAGGGAATAATTTAACAAACCAGGGGCTTCATATTTACTAAGCATTTTTCCAATAGACACAGAATGGGAAAAAAGCCTTAGTAAATGTGACCCCCTTGTAGGATAGATCTGCAATGCTAAAAATATCAAAAGAAAGCTTTAATTGGCAACATGAGCAATCTTAACATTTTGTGTGTGTGTGTGTGTCTGAGAGAGAGAGATTGCAACAGGTATGTTTTACAAAGAAATATTTGAATATTTTAGTTTGTAAAAAAAACCACAAAAAACAAATCCCCTTCTGCTGCTTGTCTTATATTATACTTTGGAAAGAGGCAATATGGAAATAAAATGATAATAGTGTACATCTTTTCAAGCAGTTCCAAGGGACTAAAAATCTTCATTTTTTCTGTAATGAAGCAAACATATGTTATCCGAGGAAAGTGTATTGAATATTAGTAATGCCTGTGCTTCTCCAAAATGTATTTCATACATAATCTACGATTCAGCACCACACATGAAAGCACGCAGCTCCTTGACAGGCACATTGCTTAAGCAATGAGAAATTAAGATTTGGGAGCGCGTGTGACCTGATTGAAGCATTTTTGGATGTTTTTCTTTCTCTGTTTGGACTTTATGTTCTTTTATGAGCCGCTAAAGATGTATAACGCTAGCCTCAAACTCCCAACCTTTCTTCAGCCTTTTCTCTTACCACAGCCCCGCTGTATGTGACCCCCCTCCCCCAAGCACGCATTCATTTTCACAGTCTTGGTTTCTGCCACCTCTGCTGGTAGGCGAGTCCAGGCACAAGAAGTGCCACGCTGGCTCAGACCAAGCTGCATCTAGCTCAACGTCTTGTCTCTGACAGCGGCCATTCCAGGTCACGAGTATTGCGGCATTTACCACTCTCTCAATAAAGGCGGGGTTCCTTGGACTTCGCCTCCCTCCCTCCATATCATATCATTTCCCATTATCCTTGAATTTATTTGTATATGAAAAATGTCACCTTCTTGGATTTTATTGAAGCATGCTGCATATTTGAATGTTTCTATCCTGACCCCCACTTCCCCACCCCGCTCCTGACTGTATTTTAGTAAGTGACTAAGCAACTTTTTCTAAGCTACGTGTTGCAGGTTCTCTTGCATTTTTGGTAGACCTTCGCCGAGCTGCTTCTCTCCTTTCGATGTCCTTGCAAAGGCACGACATGCAAAACTACACACAGCACTTTAGGAGGGGGGTGGTCGGGGCTCACTAGTGATTTAGAAAAGATAAAATGTCAGAACATTTCAAAAGTTCAGTTAATTGAAAACCAGAGCATTGTATTCATTGTAGCAGCTTTCCTTCCCTCTGTTTTAGTTTTAATCCATTTTGACACTTAACTTAGGGAGGTCATTTACCAAGCTGAAGTGCATTAGGCATTTACGTCATGGTAAGCAGCACTGGCCATGCAGTACATGCCGTCAGTTAGTATTTTAAATACAGTGCATTATTTTGCCCCTAATAATGCAAAAAAAAAAAAAAAATGGCATTGAGCTGCTTTGCAAAGGCATGCAGAGCAGCAGCTCATGACTGCTTAATTTCATGGAAATAAAATAAGATTGTTTGCCTGAGAAATCGTGAGCTGCATTGTAGCTGACTTTGCTCGGGAGCATCAGGGCGATAGCGTGCGTGTCCCGATGCTACTGGGCTGCTCGTTAAAAGGCCCGATCAGCCTGAACGAAGCCCCCCCACTCCCCAAACTGTAAAGCTCTCAAGGGGTCTTGAGAGAGAGCACCTGTCCCACTCCTCTGCTGCATCTAAAGGTGCTCCAATAGACCAAAAAAGTTTTAAGTTTAAAATTACACAATATTGGCCTTTTTTCTCCTTTTCAGCCCCACTCTATTGTAAGAACACCATCCTGGCCTTCAACTCCCCCCCCCCCCCCCAGGACTCAGGACCCTCCTCCCATTGTAGCCCTCCCCATCGAACCCCCTTGGTCATAGCTTTGTATCAACTGATAGGGCTATTTGAGCCCTTTAACTATGTGGTGACTATGGGCCGAGAGGCTGCTGTCGCATGCCAGTCGTGGACCACCTAACCCGCAGAGTTTTGACCTGCGCTATTTTACCAGTGGGAAAATGCCACTTGGCTTCCTTTGCTTCTCCAGGGTAAAATCCTAAGGCTTAGTAAATGACCCCCTTAATGTTTCTGGATTAAATAGATCTCTTTGTACAATTGCTGTTGTGTCACTTATGTGATCTGCATGACAGACATTAACTGAGCTCAATATGGTTAAACTGAAATTCTCTCATCACTATCATGAAGCAGCAGCTGTTATTTCATAAACATTTCTGGTGTTGTATATTTTCTTTTTATTAAATAGTGCTACACATCCTGTGAAGCAAAAAAAAAAAAAAAAGAATTAAAGCCTCCAAGAATAAAATGGTAGAGAAGGATTTCCTTGTCTCTTTCTGATAAATATACCATGGTGTTTACTGGGTAGAGGGAATTCAAGAAAAAAGCTGGGAGCTGCTTTTGCTACCTACACCAAAACAGCATATGTAATTATGTATGATACACCAGGGGCATTCAAACCGGTCCTTAGGGGACGCCCAGCCAGTTGGGTTTTTAGAATACCGTATATGCAGCAGATCTATTTGCATGCACTACCTCCAATGTATGCAAATATTTCTCATTCATCTTCATTAGGGATATCCTGAAAACCTGGCCGGCGCGGTGAGGGCCCTGAGGGCTGATTTGAGCTTCCCTATGATACACTATAAATGCTGATCAAATGTTTCCAGCTGATAATAGAACAGCTGGCAGTGAGTATAACCAGATCGATGAGGAAAATGTCTGTTTGACCCTACCATGGAAATAAATGAATACAAAACAATACATAATCATGTAATCAAAGAGTTTGTCTGGGTAATGTTTTGAGTTCCCCCGAAAAAAATACAAAAAATACTGAGGTTTGAATATTTACCCCTGCTGTGTCTCTAAATTTTGTCCGGATAGCTCATTAATAGATTATCTGCATTAAATTTAGCAGAATAAAACAGAGGCAGTGAGGAATGTGGCGGTTAAATTGCAGCTGGGCGAGAGAGCTGATATTCAGCAGCACTGCCCAGCCATGGTTAGCCAAGGACGCTAGGTAGTAAAGTTATCCAGATAACTTTCTCTGGGGTGTATTCAGTGGGACCCTTTCTCTGGGTACATTCCCACTGAATAGCCAGGTAAGTTTATCTAAGTAACTTAAACTAATCTCGCTCATTAGCCTGCTGACTATTGATGTCAGCACCTTTGTTCCCTCCTGTGGAAGAAAGTTTGATGTTGTTTACTTTTCTATAAAAGGGAATGCTGAAAAAAGATTCATGTTCCCAGCAAACAATGAGAAATATCCACATAACACTTTAACTCTTATGAGTTTTGTATTCTCTTCTTGTGACTATGAGCATACAATATTAAAGTAACTCTATGCTGATCTCCATTTCTTTAAGTAACAGTAATTTGTGAAAACTCAAAAATCTGATCTTCTCGTTCCAAATTACCATCTTTTTTTTTTTTTAATTCAGATCAAGAAAAGTTCCTCAATAGAAATAAAACAATTATTCGGCCACTGATAGAAGCCTAACTCGGCACGAGAAAGAAAATTCCAAATTAAGTTAAAAAAAAAACCCAACAAAAAACACTCCTCCTATATTAGGCTGGCTACTGAATAAAAAAGAATGGGAGAGGGGAGGATGAAGTCACAAGCTGAAAGGAAAGTGAATCCCCCATCTTTCTTAATCAATGATATACAATTTCATCCAATTCAATTACAAAAAATATTCAAAACATTTTTAGGGGGATGGGGCATCCTCCATCTACCTCTTGAAGTTAAACATTTTTGGTTTTCAGACCCTTCCTGGTAATTGAAAACTAGGACTAAGGTATCCGTATAATAAAGTGCTTCAGGATTAATGTGTGTTACACACATATCTGTTTAACAGTTAACCCATTTTAGTATTGTAATCCGCAGTACCATCAACATGGCCATATCATGCCCTAACACTAAAAGTATTAAAATTAAAGAATATGCTAATCAACTCATTATAAATTATTGCAGGCTAGCACAACCTGAGTTAATTAATGTATCTATGTTAATGCTGCCATTGATATTTTTTCTTAAAAGTGATGTTGGCGCAGATGAATTAGAATCTACTTTTAGCATGCATTGTACTAATAGAGTAACTCTTTATTACATCCTCTGCACTGCTAACTGTTTAATGTGAACCGATGAGATGTTCCCAATGTTCATCGGTATATAAAAGCTTTTAAATAAAATAAATAACATACGTGCTAAAATTGGCATGTTAATCTGTGATTTAAACGTGGAGGCATGTATTTTCTAAACTATGTACATACAGAATACTGTTCTGAAAAGATTTGTGTTCATACTTGGACTCAGTCTGCTGATACCTCCACCAGCTCACCCAGTCCTTCTCCAGTGGAACTAGACCCTCTAGTACCTCACTATGAACTCCCACCCATTCCTTCAGACCCCACCCAAACACTGCAGATGAAAGAAAAGTCCAATTTCAATTGCATTAGTCTTTTAGCAGGTGTAACATTTTTCAGACATGTTTGGTAATGTATGCACATATACCTATTACAAAATAGCAACATGCATGCACACTTATAAACTCTGCCTGGATTACCCCTAAACCACTCCTTTTTCACCCCTGTGACACATAAATACCATACTGCAAGTATTCATATACTCTCGAGATTATAAAATAGATGAATGTACACATACATGCTTCTTACATGCTTTCAAGACTTTGTTAATGTGAGAGTGCCTGTTGTTGACCGTGTGTCTGTCTGCCTCTCCATGCACATGTAACTTGAAAACTACAGCGTGGATTTTAGTGAACATCAGCACGGTGGCTTGAGAGTAAATGGGGTCAGAGAATCGTGATTCTGGTTGGAACTAGTGCAACATCACAATCGCCTGACAATTTTTAGTCTTCATTCCCGTGTCAATTTTCGCTCACTGGGAGAAAGGAAAGCATGACCTTGTGTCATGTACTTTTCAACTTGTTGTATTTGCTGTGCATAATAATTGTAAGGAGCATTGTAGTTATTAGACTGATATGAAATCATCCATCAATCATTCATTCCATTCAGTCCTTGCTCTTCAGAGTCATCCCTCTAGGAGACGCTACATAACAGCTTCTGAAGACAACAGACCGAAACGAAGCTATTCTATGCATTTTTTTAGATAGGGGTTAAAACATGGAGAGCAGTATAAAGAGATGATGTTACTCTAAAGTTTTGCTAATATATAGTATGGTTGTGAATGCTGATTATATTCTGTGTTGACAGAACAAGCAGCAAAAATGTGTTGTGTGCAATATGTATTAGCCTGCAGGGACAGAAGGAGTATGCTTTTCAAAAGCATTCTTTCCAAAATAATATATTTAATCATATTTTAGTCATATAGATAGACATCATATTCTTTGACAACCTTGCAAAAATAACTAAAATGTCAATGGCATATCTAATAAGCTGATGGCATCATATATAAGTCCCCAAATGGAATCCATATTCTTTGACATCCACAGGAACAAAGCTTGAACTGTCCCTGTTTATTGCTTGCCCTTAGATAGCTTTAGGGTATTAATAAGAACATTTCAATCTTTTATTTAATTAAGGTTAAGGAGCTGGATTCACAAAATGACTCAATGTAGGTGGAGGAAGTTTTTATTTTTATATAAACTGACTCTTACTTACCCATAAGACGGAGAGAAGCTAGCTATTCTTCATTTGCCTCACATAAGCAATGGGGCTTGAATGAATAATGTTTAATGGTCGGAAATGGTACAATTTCCCCACCTATGTCACAGTCTGTTTACCTCTGTGTGCAGAAGGTAAATTGGAATGTTTGGGATGTATGGAGGGTGTTTGAGTTACCCAAATTATATAAACTCTGTAAGCTCCTTTGAGCATTATTTGGAAGGCAGGCTAAAAAAATCCCTTGTTTGATCTTATGAGCCATGTTCCAAGTAGAATCTCACCCCTCAAATTACCTGGACTCCTTCAACAACCAGAGGTAATGGAAAGGTTGTAGGAGTGGAGAAAGACTGTTTTCTGTTTGAAAAAAAAAGTTCCACAAGGCCTTACTTTTAGGGTCTTTGAAAGCTGTGCATATATCAAGGGGTTTCCTAACTCCTGTCCTTGAGAACTGCAAACAGGCCAGATAGGGTTTCAGACCCACAATATATAAATAAGCTCAGCTCTTGCGTCAATTCTTTGAAAATACAACTTATGAATATTCATTGGGGACATCCTGAATACTAGAGCAGTTTGTGGTCCGCAATATTCAGAGTTGAGTAACCCTGGCATACAAAATAGTAATGAAATGAGTTAATGGAAAAGTTACTAAAATAAATATTATACCATGCTCTACTGATTCACAAAATGTTATTATATGCATTGAATATTTGTTTAACCATTTTTCTGTTATAGGTGTTCCTTTGTAATAAACAAAAGGAAACGCTTGGTTTCCTGCGCCACTCAGTTCTCTGTAAACCGATGTGATATGTAAAATCGAACATCAGTATATAAAAACAAATAAATAAATAAAATAAAATAAATACAAGGCAAAATATTTTACAGTGAGATGTACATCACAAGAAGTAAGTGCAGTAAAAATGTAATTAATTTGTCACACTATTTTGCTACTTGAAATCATTAGATATGATCAAGGTGAGGTCTCTTCTCCTGCCTGTTGCACATCAGTATCTCACCACCCTCGTCCTCCCTCCCGCCCGTCCCCCCACGCCATTGCACACTGTTCCCATAAATTTATTCTCGCAAAATTAATTGAATGCTTGGCAGCTATTAAGTAGCGATGCAAATAAGTGCAGAGTAATGTGCCTGGAGAGAAGAAATCCAAGGAAACAGCATATGATGGGGATTGAGATGTTCACCGATGTTCACCTAGCAGGAGAAGGACCTCAGGATGTATCTAGCCGATGATCTCAAGGTGGGAAAGCAGTGCAATAAAGCACACAAATGCTAGGGTCATAATCAGAAAAAAAAACAAAACATGATAATGCCTATGTGCAGGTCATCATTGAGACCTTACTTTTGGTGTCCAGTCCTGCCTACACTTCCATAAGAATAGACAGGACAGAGTCGGTCCAATAAATGGTTACCAAAATGGCGCAGAACCAGCACCAATCAGCCTATGTGATGAGCACTGAGGAATACAACCTACAAGGGTTGTATTCCTTAGTGCTTCCATACACTTTATACACTTTATTTTAACATATTACTGAATTAGTTAATTATATATTATTATTTATTTATTCTTCTGTTAACCATATATACCACTATGTAATAATTCTTCTGTTAACCAAATATGCTACCATTTGTTCAATGTAAACAATTATGCAACAATATTTAATCCCAGATTATTGTAAACCGATACGATGTGCAAATAGTTATCGGTATATAAACATTCTTAAATAAATAGGGGGGGGGGGCGGTGATTATGCTAGGGACACTAGGGGTGTGCATTCATTCTCTACGAATTGGGAATCTGCAACATATAGGGCCATATTTGTTGTATTCGTGGGGAAGCGAAACGTATCGCGATTCCCCACGAATACAACGAATCTTCGCCGAATTATTCGGCTGCCTAAAGGAGCCAATTTAAACAAACCCCCCACCCTCCTGACCCCCCCAAGACTTACCAAAACTCCCTGGTGGTCCAGCGGGGGGTCCGGGAGCCATCCCCTGCACTCGGGCCGTCGGCTGCCAGTAATCAAAATGGCGCCCATAGCCTTTGCCCTTACTATGTCACAGGGGCTACCGGTGCCATTGGTCAGCCCCTGTCACATGGTAGGAGCACAAGATGGCGCCGATGGCCATGTGACATGGGCTGACCAATGGCACCAGTAGCCCCTGTGACATAGTAGGTCAAAGGCTATCGGCACCATTTTGAATATGACAGCTGAGGGTATGAATGCAGGAGATGGCTCCCGGACCCCCCACTGGACCACCAGGGAGTTTTGGTAAGTCTTTGGGGGGTCACGAGGGTGGGGGGGTTGTAGTTAATTTAATTTTAGTGGGGAAACGAATAGGAATTAACGTATAAACGTATCGGGGGTCCCCCTTGCCAAAAGCAACGTATCAGCCTCCCGACGAATTTGAATCCCGAATGCAACGTATGGCATCCCTCTGTACATCCCTAAGGGACACTCAGAGAGCTCAAAGGTACAAATAATGCAAAAGTAATACAAGAGTAACAACAGATTTTTTTTTTAAATTAAAGAATGATGAATGCATGGAGCAGCATTCCAAAGGAAGTGGTGGAGGCAAAAACAGTAACAGAATTCAAGAAAGCATGAGCTAAGCATAGTGTATTCTTAGCTGCAAAACAGTAAGGGGATAGTTGCAGATTAACTGGGGTCTATGGAATTACAACAGGAAATAATTGTAGCAGATTAGATGGATTTTACAATTTTTTTTATTATTTATTTATTTATTTATTTATTTGAGGTTTTTTATATACCGAGGTTTAGCAATAAGCCTTCACCCCGGTTTACAATAGAACAATTTGTTACATAGAACGGTCAAAAAGAACAACGAAAGGTTACATGGAACGGTATAAGGGAAAAAAAACAGAGGTTTATGTGACCTCAAACTAAATGGCTAATAGTCGGTGACTGACTTAAACATTTGAGCAAGGTTTCAAACTAAATTATTTAAATATTTAGTAGCTGCCATATCCTAGCTTTCTGTGGGTCGTAGTGGTACTGCATATTACCATGACAGATTACTTTAGTACTTTTGTCTGATGTGAGCTACACTCAGAAAAAAAAGATGCACAAGAGTTTGTCTTCTTGTCTGCCATTAATAAAGAATTGATAAATATTAAGCCTTTCTCCTCAATGTTAAGATTTTGCTCCCTTTCAAGCAAGGCCATGGTTCGCCATGTGCCCTGAATCTGTTGGACAGTGACCCAATCTCAAACAGCAACTGCTCCTCCCCAAGCAGCCTGCAAGGGACAGGAAAGGCAGGAGCTGGAAAAGGGAGCAGAGCAATTGCTTTCTTCTCTTTGGTGCCTCCTCTGGATTCACCCCGCCCCCTGCTGAAAGAAGGTGGAGGAGTGAGCCTGGAGCAGATATTGCCGACAGCTTGCAGGGGAAGAACAGGAGGGGAAGGGCTGGACAGGAAGGCGATTGTTTGGAGTCATTATTTACTCTTCAGCTGCTTTCCTCCCATCCCCTCCCACCCTTTCCCCTTTGTTTCAAGCAGAGACGAGACCAAGCTGGGGCCAGGGCCTGTGATTCCAGGACACTAGGCTCAGCTTCAGGCAGAGTGGGGAGGGGGGAAGGAGGGCATCAGCAATCAGGAAGCTGTAAGTGATTGCTGGAGAGTGAGGTGACGCAAATGCTGAAAGAGAGTGAGGTGAAAAGGGGTGCAAAAAAGCTCATGGTAATGGGGTCTGAGAGAGAGAGATGGAGGGGATTAGGAAAGTACAAAGATCAAACAAAGGTAATATATATATATATATATATATATATATATATATATATATATATATATAAATTTTAAGATTTTAGCAATTGGAATATGCTATCTTTGGGAATGTGCATTTCTTATATTTTTGTATTTTGCTCTTTTTTCAGTATTCCACTATTCAGAGTCTAGTTTTTTGGGCTTTCTGTTTTGTTTTTGTTTGCATGTTTCTGTTTCGAATTTATAGTCTCTTATTTCTATTTTAGGTAAGGATCTGTCTCTGTTTTTCCTGTGTGTTTTTCTGCTGGCGTGTAGTTTCTCTGTAGTAGTAGTCCAGCTTGTTCTATTGTTCCAGTAGGTGGTGTTTAATGTTCTAGGGCCTGGTGTAGTATTTGCATTGCTGCTTTTTCATAAGGTTGCTGTTATTTGAGTTCTGAGGGTCAGTGCTGTGATTGTATGCTATGGCAAGGTTCTACACATCTCTTTCTTTGTAGGAGTTTGTATTACTACACAAAGGGGCAGATTTTAAAAGGCGCGCGAATAGCCTACTTTTGTTTGCGCTCCAGGCGCAAACAAAAGTACGCTGGATTTTAGTAGATACGCGCGGAGCCGCGCATATCTGCTAAAAACCTGGATCGGCGCGCGCAAGGCTATGGATTTTGTATAGCCGGCGCGCGCCGAGCCGCGCAGCCTACCCCCGTTCCCTCCAAGGCCGCTCCGAAATCGGAGCGGCCTCGGAGGGAACTTTCCTTTGCCCTCCCCTCACCTTCCCCTCCCTTCCCCTACCTAACCCACCCGCCCGGCCCTGTCTAAACCCCCCCCTTACCTTTGTCGGGGGATTTACGCCTCCCGGAGGGAGGCGTAAATCCCCGCACGCCAGCGGGCCTCCTGCGCGCCGGGCCGCGACCTGGGGGCGGGTACGGAGGGCGCGGCCACGCCCCCGGACCGCCCCGGGCCGTAGCCACGCCCCCGTACCCGCCCCCAAAACACTGCCGACACGCCCCCAAAACACCGCGATGACCGGGCCCGCCCCCGACACGCCCCCGACACGCCCCCCTCGGAGAACCCCGGGACTTACGCGAGTCCCGGGACTCTGCGCGCGCCGGGAGGCCTATGTAAAATAGGCTTCCCGGCGCGCAGGGCCCTGCTCGCGTAAATCCGCCCGGTTTTGGGCGGATTTACGCGAGCAGGGCTCTGAAAATCCGCCCCAAAATGTTTAGCAGTGGAGGAATATTTCTTGCTGAGGTGACAACAGAGTTTGAATATTTTTTTTCATGTTGGTTGCAATGTGAATTGACCTAGCTCTGCTCTGCACCTGTTCTGATGATTAATGATATTTTATTGTAGTTATGATGATTTCTGTCTTTCTGCAAAGAGGATTCTTGAGAGAATACATTGATTTTTGTTTTATTACATGATTGATTGGATCTGTTTGTTTGTTTTCTTTATTTTTTACATGATATACTTGAGCATTTGTAAATAGCAATAAATATAAAATAATTTAATACAGATTAATAAGGAATTTTTAATGCTGGTAAGTGCTTGAAATAATTGAGGTTAATGTTTAAAAGTTTCACACGTGATGTATAATAGCTGTTGCTGACTACTTAGAAACCCACTGTAAAGTTCACTATAAAGCATTATTTATCAATAAGAATACAATTAATTGGTCTGAGACCTGCATGCTTACAGCCCACCCATGTTAACCTTGTGCCCACCCAAAAAAATCAATTTGGGCTACGCTACTGTTTGAGGCCTATAAGGGATGATGGAACAGCATATTTGATAGGGAGCCAGAGAGGATATTAGGGCAGAAGGGAAGCGGAACATATAGAAGGGAATGACTGGTGTGAGAGTGAATAAGAGAGGGTGATGGGGAGCAGTTTGAGGTACGATAATTGGGGATGATAGGGTGAGGGAGACAGGAGGCAATGGAAGAAGATAAGAGCAGATGAGTGCAATAAAATGAGAAGGGGTGAGAATGCAAGTGAGTGAGGATGATGGGGATAAGTAAAGAGGTGATTTGTGGAAGAAGGCAGGACCTGATGGGGGAGCAACCCAACGAGGGGGAGATGGAGGGTGAAACAAACAACGGAGGGAAGATTTAGTGCAGTGAGAATTTGAAAGTGAGATGAAGGATAGAAGAAGGAGGAGGAGGAGGAGGAGGAGGAAGGCAGGCTGAGATCCAGGCATGAAAATGGTATGTGTGCCATTTTGTTTTACAGCCATATCTGGAATGACCCTAAAACAAAATAGCAGCCTCCTCATTTTAGAATGGGTGTCAGCGGGGCAGGACTGACTGGGTGTCTCGCTCCTGTCCTGTCTTTCTCAGGGACTCCCCTGGAGGAGGTAAGTGTGCTCTGGGGAGGTGTGCATTTGTTTTTAATTTAGAGGTCAGTATTCAAAAGTGTTTGACAGCTAAGTTCAGGAGTTAGCCTGAGTTTTAAACACAGTATCTTGCCCCTCTGAATGGCTACATTTTAGCCTGGTAATCCATACGTAGCTGGGTCATTACACTTTGTCAACTCCGGAAGGAGGCTCTCTTTGGCCTGATGCAAGTATTAAGAAGAGCACTGGCAGTAACAATGAGAGGCTGAGATCATACCCATCAAACCCTGGCTTATGAGTGAGGCCCATTCCTAGCATGGCATTCACAATACAAACCTATTTGGAGACTCGACACTAAGTGAAGGCTGTGGAGACAAAAAAAAAATGTGGATAAGCATAGAGGATCCCTAGTTTCAAGGAATTGAGGGAAAAGCTGAAGATTAGGGGGGAGGGGGGGTGTCTATGGCTAGCTGCCAGGAATAAAATTGGGCAGATTAGGGTGGACGTTACACTCCAAATCTGCCATCATTCACACTTTACTGCTGTTATTAGGACAGGGCTGTGAGAAAGATACTCATATCTCCAGAGCCTTCCACCATGACTGCTTAAATGAATGTAATATATAACAAGCACTGTTGTTTGCTCTGGAAAAGCTTAGCACAGAGTTACTGGTAATAATTACATTAATGCAAGTGGATTTTATTCATGCTTTGATACTAGTGGTACACCTGCAAAACAACAGCTCTCCTTGTTGGCGATTATCACTCTTGCTGTGTATGATACGAAAAATAAAAGGGAAGGTTACAGTTATTTATTTGGAAAAGAAAATCCTTAGGGGCAAATGCAAGGCAAGCACAGTATGAGAAATGTAACAAAAATGTTTGCCCATCTGGGAACAGTCTAATTAGCTGGCCAGGATGTTTGCACAATTAGGTGTGTGGTCAGCATATTCTCCGTATAGAAGATATGTTACGTCTGCAGAAGAAAGAGAAAAAGCTAATCTCAGGCGACATTTTAAGCTGACTGTAAATTACAGGTTAGAACCTATCCTTTGCTAGGGGGCCTTGCTTATTGTACCTGTTGTGCTGAGTTGTAACTTTCAGGGTTTTTAGTTTTCTCATCAGGAACAAGCTGAACATTAAAAAAAAAAAAAGAGGGAGCTGTAACTGCATGCAGATATCAAGGTTGCAGCATGGATGGAATACATACTTTCAGCAGTCCACAAGGCAATATGTCAGGAAGAAATCTATGACACAGGAAAAGATGCAGTGCATGCAGATTTGAAAGGACTCTGCAATTTCCTCTGTTGCATTTTATGTGTAGCGCATGGATTTTTTAAGTATGCTTCAGTTTAGATTCTATTCACATATCTTCATATTCGTTATCTCAGTGCCATGCGGAAGGAGTTCCCTTAGTATGGGCCTATGAGTCAGACTCTGCCTGCAGAGTTTTTTTTCCCGTTAGTGCAATAATTTCTTTATAAGGCCATATATGGCCTATGGAGAGAGTTAAAAAAAAAAAAAAGTTTAACTTAGGCCCTGTCAGCAGGTTAAGAACTGGACAGACCCATGCCAGTGAAGAACACTACTGGGAAGGAGGCTAGGCCCTGCCAGGGTAAGGATGCGGTGAGTGAGTGAGGAGAAGCAAAAGGATGTAAGGGGATGGCTGAGAGATGAAGGGAGGGGGTGAGAGAAAAGAGAGCGAGTGAATGGGAAGGGATGGGAGAGGAAAGTGAATGAGATGGAGTGAAGGGAGGGAGGGGTGAGAGAGGGAAGGGCAAGGAATGAGAGGGGAAGGAGGGGGAGGAGGGAGGGTGCCACATATACACACACACACACCTCAGGGGGCAGATGCAAGGGATAGAGAAGGAAAGGAGCTTGGTTGCCAATTTCCAAGAAATCTAGAAATAATGTCAATATTCAGATATAGGTGGGTTAAGTAAGTTAACTGGACAAGACTTATCTGGCTAACGTAGCCGGGATAGTCAAAATAGGGCCTTACCGAATAAGTTTAAAGTTAGCCAAATATGTTATCCTGCTTTTTTTTAGTGTACATTTTATTGCATAAGCCCCATCATTTATTCCTATTAACACTGAGTCAACAAAATGAATCAAAATGAAGAATGTTATCCTGCAGACAAAAGCAATATTGTGGGAGATTTCCTTAGGCAGGTTTAACATAGATATACAGTAACTGTACTGAGAAGGCAGATGAATCAAGATCATCTTAGTGAGATGCAAAACCCCCATTGTCTTCTATGAAAGAGCGAGAGACTGAGAGGATGAATGTATGGGGTAGATTCACTCATGCTACGGATTATCAAAGTTTTCAGCTAAACTGTATTCACATCCTCTGAGGAATAAAATTAACCATATCCTCTGTTCTGTAAAGGTTCCTGAGTTCCTCAGCATAATGAAAAAAAAAAATCCCAAATAAACTCCCTTTACATAGGGATGTGTACTTTCCTTTGATCTCTGGTACATAATACATTATAGACTCCATTACAATATGCATGAGTTATTTGGGGGAGGGAGGGATTTTGTGTAACCAAAGTTTGTCTCCTGACATCAATAACATATGGGATTGGGCAGAGACAATGCAAGGAGCATGCTCAAATCAAATTTACATGAATGGTAACTTCAAAACTCTTAGGGTTTAAATTCTGAAAGGTGTTACGCACATAAAATCAGCATATACATGCATAACTTGCTTTTGCTCATGTTCATACTATTTCATGAACATCAAAAATATGCGCATATTTTCAGTTTCATGCACATATTAACAAGTAAGAACATAAGAACATGCCATACTGGGTCAGACCAAGGGTCCATCAAGCCCAGCATCCTGTTTCCAACATAGGCCAATCCAGCCCATAAGAACCTGGCAAGTATAAAAATAAGCGGTGGTCTAAGGGTGTTCCAGGGTGGGGCCAAGAGGTAGGTGCATAAGTTGCTATTTTCTAAGACATTTGGCAACTTATTCACTCAGATTTGTACCTATTTATCTTAGATAATTGATATCAGACTCATCTGTTGTCTGCTATTGATTGGGTGGGATGTCTGGGTGAAATGGCTGGAGTTCAGGGTGAAGAACTGGGAAGGCCTGAATGACCAGGAGACGGACTGGGTGAACTGGTGGCTCGACGGACTGGGTGGCTGGTGGCTCGACACAGCGGCCATTGCCGCTGTGTCGAGGGATCGCAGCTGGCAGCCTGCGATCGCATGCAGGCAGGCTGCCTGGAGGCAGGCGCAAAAGATAGGATAAAACTTTTGGGGGGAGTTAGAGTAGGGCTGGGGAGGGAAGGGTTGGGTAGGTCAGGCTAGGGGGAAGGGAATAGAGGAAGGCAGCGCAGCTTAACGCGTGCAAGGTGCAGAATTGTGCACCCCCTTGCGAGCGCCGACCCCGGATTTTATAAAATCAGGCATACATGTGCACGCGCATGTTATAAAATCTACCCCTAAGGGTGTGCAAGCCGAAAATTTTAGTTTGGTTCATTTCATTTTGTTGGGGGGAGGGAAGGTGATTATGGCTGAAATTTGTTTTGTTTCAATGGGTTATTTTATCTATTTTAAGGGTTTTATTTATTTTGGGAAATAGCATGCACTATCTCAAAATAGTGTAATCTATTTACAATTAAAGACATGCTGGCATTTTTTTCATTTCATTTTGATTTAGTGCATACTAAACAACTTAGAGGTGTATATTCAGTGCCAACTTAGCCAGATTTCCAATTTATCTGACTAAATGGCGGCATCTTAATAACCCACTGCACTCACTGGCTGCCACTTAAGCCAGATAACTAGGACGGAATGGGGACGTAACTAGGAGGAGCTATATTTCCTGCTAATTTAGCCAAATAAGTAGCAATATTTAGATTTATCCACCCATATCAGCCGGATAAGTTATTTCTGCCATTCAGCAGGAACAAAGTCAGTCAGATAAACTTAGGTTAACTAAAAAGTTATCCGAATATATTCAGTGGCACAACTGCTCCGCTGAATATCCCGGCTATTTTAGACGTATAACTCTATATGGCTAATCTCTCTAGCCGGCTAGTATTTGAATATTTACCTCTTAGTGTGCATTAAGTAAGTGCACACTAAATCAAAAAAATAGTAAATACTAAATGGGATTTTGTGTGCAATAAATTGGAAATACCGCATACCAAATATTCCATGCATAGTAAAACAAAACAAAACAGAAAAAACTCAATGACGTAAAAGCGAAAACAAAATGGAAAAAATGAAAATTGTTTAGCTGCACACCCCTATTTGAAATTATTGTGGTCAATTTTAAAAGCCCGACGTGTGCATCAATTAGGGGATGTGCGAATATGTCAGGCTGGCATGCAAGGAGCGGATTTTCAAAGCTGCCTGGATACGCATGTAAATGGCACTGCGCGCAATAATGAGAAGGTGTCAAATAGGGGCAGGGTCTGGGCCGGGCATGAGCCTTCTGGGATTTTAACCTAAAATCTGTGCGTACCTATGCGCACTGGCGCGTGCCGGGGTTTCCTGCCACATAACTTTACTTCTGCTATGGATGATGTACAAGTTATAAAACTAAACAATATAGGCAGACCAGCGGGGTTGTAAAGGTCTGGGCTAACAGGGGGGGAAGGAAAGCTTTTAAACTAGAGGGTTTGGAAGTCCTATCCCTTAATTGGGTGACGTGGGAATGAACTGGTGAAATATCAATGGCGTTGGCACGCATCGCTTTTACAATCCCCTCAGCGGTAGAAAAGGGATTTGAGTGCACAAGTGCCCGCCCACTTAAACTTGAGCACACGTCTGGGCACGGCCAGGCTATTTTACAACACGCCCGCATATACGCATATGTTCTAAAATGGCCCTGTCCCTGGGCGTAGGCCGATGACCACAGGCAGACCTGTATCCGCACGCCGCTTTTCAAAGTTGACGTCGTCGTGTACCAGTCAGAAATAGCACGTGCTGTTTTCTGAAATGAGTTAGCCAAATTTGTTTGGGTTTTTTTTTTTTTTGCCACCTCCAGGGGTTTTTTGTTTAAAAAGAAACACTGTAACTAGGCTTTTTTTGGTTCATATTCGTTAATCATTTTAAACAGACACACATCCCTAACAGGAATGTCACCAAGTGAAAAACAAAAAGAGAGAAACAGGAAATAATGTATTTCACTAACATTTTATAAACGGAGAAACCCTAGCAGCAAAATAAAAAAAAAAGAGAGAATGAAACTACAGGGGCAGGTAGCAGAAGCTGCTCTTCATATAAAGATGCTGCAGTTCAGGAATTTTCAAGGCCACATAGGTTTCCTTCTTAAGATGTAGCAGGGACCTAATGTGGTCTCCAAAGTTTCTATGCAGAAGCATAAGTTATGAAAAACTATTAAGACTCCAAGAGTTTGCTGAGTGTTGGGGGGGGGGGGGGGGGGGGGGGGGGGGGGAGAGGATGAGGAAGGTAGTGAAAGTATGTCTGGCCCTTTGCAGAATTGTAAAAATGCTGCGAAAAGGAGGCTTCAGGATTCCCCCAGGAGTGTGACAGATAGAGTGGCAGTTGACTTGGGAAAAAGAAAAAATAAAGTTGTGTGGTAAACCCCTCCACCCCCCCCCCGGGTTGGACACCAGATGTCACTGTTCCTGTATAGAAAAGATCTCACACTCAGGCTGATACAGTAAAGTATCCGGTCACTCGCCGGTCACGCACCGGTCACTCGCTGGTGCGCGCGATTCTGTATTTAAATTAGGCCTGGCAGTAAAAATGAGCAAAAGGAGGCACTAGGGACACTAGCGCGTCCCTAGCGCCTCCTTTTTGACAGGAGCGGTGGCTGTCAGCAGGTTTGACAGCCGACGCTCAATTTTGCCGGCGTCGGTTCTCAAGCCCGCTGACAGCTACGGGCTCGGAAACCGGATGCCGGTAAAATTGAGCATCCGGTTTTTGGCCTGACAGCCGTGGGCTGAATTCAATTTTTTTTTTTTTAAACTTTTTTTACTCTTCGGGACCTCCAACTTAATATCCGACTTAATTTCCCGGTGCTGGAAGAAATTAGAATGTGCGGCTTGGCTGCACATTTTACTTTCTGTATCCTGCGCGCATACCTAATAGGGCCTTCAACATGCATTTGCATGTTGAGGGCGCTATTAGGTGCCGTGGGTTGGACGCGCGTTTCCCTCCCCTTACTGAATAAGGGGTAAGGGAAAATGCGCGTCCAAGAGCAGGCTAACAGTGCGCTCCGTCGGAGCGCACTGTACTGTATCGGCCTGACTATTAAGGAGCCATCCACCCCCCTCAGTCCCTTCCACCTGGAGGGCTGTGTTTGCATGCCTCAATAATATTTGGCCCAGCCATTTTAGAACTCCGTGGGATCAGTTTTAGGAAGCCTTGGAACAGAAATGATGTTTAAGTTTTACACTCTGGTGAGGCTTTTCACGGTTTCACCCAGAAGGAGTTTCTCTTAGAGGTGATACCTCGGTGCATACTCCCTGCCATATGGTCCTTCTTCCACTAATTCACCGAAGAGAAAGAATTGTTTGCCTGATTCCCTTTAGGGGTGAAAGGCCTCTCCCCAGAGGACCGGAGACCTGTGAGTCCTCTCTGAACCCGAGCTGGGCAAGCACCGGTGAAGGCTGAAGGTGTATCCAGTGTTTATATTTAGAAGCATCTTTTGTACCCAGACAGTGTGGGTAGTTTTTGGATCCCACTCCCCACAGAGACTGCAGCGCTTAGGCAGCCTGATCCTATTATGAATTTCCCCCCAAGAGAAATCCCCATGAATATCAGCTAGCGATGAAAAACCAAGACTGGGAGATTCCCAACCAGATCTCCATTCATGGGACCAGGATGGGCTAGGTGTCCAGAACGGTAGATTAAGGTAGGACTGGTTTTGCTGTGAAGTGGGGACCCCTCCCATAGGATTCCTGGCTAGCCGCTTGGGTGAGCTTTGCGCAACTAAAATCACCCTGGGAGCTCTACGCAGAGGCCTGAAAGAAAAGACACCTACCTACAAAGAAAATCATTCATGTATCAACAGTCAGATTTAACTTTACTGTTTATGGACAAATAGACTTTTATTTAATGATGATCAAATCAGTAAACTTGACTTTAACACCCAATCCTGGTCCTGTCTATTTGTCCCTCATGGGACAAATAGACAGGACCTCACCTCATGGGATGCAACTGTACTCTAAATACCCTGAAAGCAAGGCATCATGGTCTGTGGGCCATAAACGAGAGTGTGTCCCCCCCCCCCAAAAAAAAAAAAAAAAAAGAATCCCCCTAGGATTAAGAGTTTGAGCATGGGAACACATTGCTAGCCGGATCAGCTCCAAAGAGGAATAAATAAATGTGTGTGTGCCCTGTGATTAAAACCCCCATAAGGGTTACAGTTGTGATGTGCATGTTAAAATGCAATGATCTTGTATGATTGTGATTAAAAAAAAAAAAAAAATGCCTTCCACTATCATTGTGACGCTATTATCCTGCACGGAAATATGAAAAAGCTTTGGATAAATAGCATGAGCTTGTTATGTACCAAGGGGAAGATCAATAGCAAGAGCACATTAAACTGAGCATGTTTAGTTCTCTTTTCTTCTTGGCTTCTTTTGCTGGCACATAAGAATCATTTGTCAGTCCAAAAGGAAGAAGAAGGAAAGTTAATATTGTCCAAGGGAGGAGGTAAAAGAAAAGTAGAATTCTAGGGGAAGAAAGAAAACTGATGTATGTGTTTATAGCCATCTGTTTTCTGTGTGTATTAGAATCTTTAAAAATCAGCGTGAAAGGCTGTAGTTGGTTCTCTGACTCTGAGGGGCACTGGCATCTCACCATTTCTCCCATCTACAAAAGAAAAACCTTGTAATATAGGCAATGCAATGGCTGCGCCACACAATCTTCTAGTGCTTTAAAGCACATAGAAATGAGCTCTGCACTCAAACCAAAATAATTTGTGAACTCAAATATTTGAGGCTCAGGCTACAATTTAGCCTCAAATCTCTGTTGTGTTACTGCATTTGTGGTCTGAATATATGTATATTTATAACAATCTGTGGAAAAAGTGTCTTGTTTTGGCATAAATAAATAAATAAATAGATAGATAGATAGATTGATTGATTGATTGTGGTTAAATGTATTTATCCCCAGGAGCCTCTTGCTATAGTTCCATCTCCTGTCCGTGAGCTTCATGTTTTAGGTCCTCTGTTTCCAGTTAGCTGGGACTTCTCAATAGCATGCATATATATATTTAACTGCAGTCCAAGGTGTGTGTTAAGTATCATGCCATCAGTGGGCAATTAATAAATAGAACAGAGGGTGAGCATACTACATTAGCTTGCTCACACTAAACTCTCATTTATATATCCTGTTTCTTCATTCGCATGCATGAACATACAAATGTTTGCAGCTAATGTTAACCTTTTTCTGGACCACTTGAACATGCATATTAAGGACTCGTATAGCTCACTATTTTTAGCATGCACACAAGGTCCTTTATATGCATTCTACTGTTAATTGCATCGGCCCCTATATGATAAAATGTTTGTCAAGAATACTCAAATTCTGTGATAAATTATATATCCTAAAATTTGCAGAGCACTGCAGGCAGTTTTTACATCATCCACCATTTCTGGCAGGATGTGTGCCTGAAAACACTGGTTGCAAAATGAATATCAGCTATTGAAATGATATTTTCCTTTAAAAAAAATTCCTGCATCTGTTTGGTCAAAAGACTGATATAGATAAAATGGACTTTTACCTTGAAGACAAGATCATAAATACTATCCATGAGTTTATTAGTTTATTTTTTTCTGTCATATTTTCCCTCTTCTCTGCTCACACTTTCCTGACTGTTGCTCTTAGTGTTTTCTATAATCATCATTTGAAGATGGGGGAGGACTTAAATAAATAAATAAGTAAGTAAGTAAATAAATAAATAAATAAATAAATAAATAAATTCATTTAGTCCAAAATGTGAGGATTAGATTTCATATTCTGAAAATACTCTAACTGTGGAAAACTGAGAGGAGTACAATCCATGACTCGTGTAAAAGAGCTATAGAAGAAGTGGATGGGTCCACAGGAAAATGACCCAAAACATGAATTATATCAAATTTATCCAGGGTCGGTGCTAGCCTTTTTGCTGCCCTGTGTGAACAATGACTGTGCTGCCCCCCCCCCCCCCCTGTTCATTCATTGTCCTGGGCTCACCCCCAAAAAATCCCAGCTCCCTCCAGTGATACAAACTTTAACAAATGACACCACCATGCCTCTCCCCCGGTGAAGCTCATAGCCTAGCACAATGCCCCCCACCCCCCCCCCCTCGGCCTGCTCCAAACACACAATTAAGAGTTGTGCATTTATAAATTCATTTTACATGAAAAATATCAAAGTACCTATTCTGAGGTAAAAATATTACTTTAATTATATTTACGTGCACTGCTGTGATGCCAACTTGAAATCCCTGCAGAAACACACCCGGAACCCATATGGTATTAGGCTTATTGTAATGGGTGTTCTGTGTGGGCTTGACTCTCAGAAAACCTTAAATAACTAATACCTATTAGGAGAATACATCACCTTAGTTACACATGCAAAACATAAACAGATCCTCAGTAAATACAGAATAGAGCAATCATAAAGTAGAAATATTAAAGTGACAAAACCTGAATTGGAAACTGCAAGAAGACACACTCTATTCAGTGCAACAATAAAAAACCAGAACATCACCATTCCTCAAACATCAAACAATAAAATTAAGAAATAAATAAAATAAATACATAATCATTATAGCAAAAACATACTAATAATAACATTCCAAAAGCAGATGACAAATAAAAGATGAAATAATTAGAAACTCACATACAATTTTTTTTTAAATCTCCCAAACACCAATAAAATATTTCAAAATAGCAGACACATTAAATAATACCTGAAAAATAAAACTAAAAAGGATTTAAAAAACTCACGCTCTCCATACCTAGGAACTTTTCATTTCCAGTTACCCTGAGATTGTCATGGATGAGTAGGAGTGGGATGCATAAGCTGCTGGCAGGTTGGGATCCACTTGCAGCCCATTCTCTCTCCCTCTCTCACACACACACAACCCAGACAAGCTTCCATTCACACTCACATATCACAGTCAAGCTCCCATTCATATTCACACACCTCAGGCAGGCTCCTATTCACATCCACCCAAATGCCTGGCAGGATCCCATTTTCTCTCTCTCACACACACATATACACACACACACACACACACACACACACACATCCCAGGAAGGCTGTCATACATGCATGTGTACACACACCACACCCATCCCAGTCAGGCTCCCATTCATACACACACACACCACACCCATCGCAGGCAATCTCCCATTCACACACACACACACACACACACACACACACACTACAGGCAGCCTCCCATCCACACACACACACACACATGCAGACCAGGCAGTCAGGTTCCACAGGTCAGTCCTCCTCTGCTGCTGCTGCTGCCAGCCTGTATCATCTTCGTTGGTGAGAGCAGCCATTCTGCAGCTCTTCTCGCATGTTGACCCCAAGGTAATTCAATATTCATGGTGCCAACATCGTGAACTATCGCGGGGCCAGCACCTGATGAGGAGCTGCAGTACAGGCTTCTTCCACCATCAGTAGGATTGAGCCTGCCGGTGGCCGCATGGGCCTTCTGTTTCTTCTGCTGCTGGTGGGATGGGATGCACCGGCAGTAGCACGGGCTCTACCTCCTCCTAATGCTACCCTCCCAGGTGTGCTGCCCTGTGCAATTGCTCTGTTTGCACACCCGGTGGCACTAGGTCTGAATGTATCATATGTGCCTATAGTGAAAGTTAATTTGCCTTAGTCCCTTGCAGAATAAGGGATGAATTTTCACAAGATGTGTGCACATAAAAAATAGCATGTGTGTGCATTAATCAGGGACCATGAGTAAATTTGAGCATCTAAAAAAGAGGCGGGCCAGAGGCATTCCTGGGAAGGGCCAACATATTGCTATTTTACAACCTGTCAAAGTGAACTGGTAAGTCTTTTATTTGCATATATTTACTCCTGTTCAGTTTCTTGTATAAGTGATCATAAATATCTTAAAAGTAAATAAATGACTGGGTAGAGGTCTGGGTGAAATGAAGGGACTTCAGACTGAAGAGTCAAGAGGATCTTCAGGAGCTGCAGATGACTGGATGAACTGGTAGACTAATTGGTAAAACTGGTTATGTCATTGCCATGCGCATGTTATAAAATCCCCTGACTTAAGCATGTAAAAGCCAGCTTCCAGGGGGCAGGGCAAATAATTGTCTAATTAATGTGAGGAAAATCTATTTGTATATCCTTTTAAAATTTGAAGAATAAACACGTGGGTATATCATCTGTGCACACTTATCTAGCTAAATTCCAACTTATCTAGGTAAGTAGCATATTTGCCACTACTTAGATGGACAAATTTGATCTTATCCAGATAAATATTGTCATATATCTGGCTATATTCTGATTTATCTGGTTAAGGTGGGTCATTTATCAAAGTGCTATATGGCGTTTTCGCATGTGTTAAGGCCAGCATGCATGCAAAAAACACCATTAACGCATGCGAAAGCTCCATAACGTTTGGTGCAATGCAAATGAGAAAAAGGGGAGGATGCTGGGGTGGCAATTTTGGCCAAGTGGGCTGGGCTCACAGTTTTGTGAAGCTGTATCGCATGGCTTTAATGTGAATTTTAACTACACCTTTTTCATATGTGTAAAGCTGTGTGATAGGGCTTTATTGCGATTGTGATGATTTTCGCACATGCTTTGAGTGGTTTTAAGCTCCTGGAGAGCCAGCCTAGCTATCAGGGCCCTCTTGGGGGGGGGGGATATATATATATATATATATATATATATATATATATATATATATATATATATATATATATCTCTATGGGAGGCCCACCTAGTAACACGAGGTGAGGTGTAGGAGTTAGGGGCCACTTTGACATTCAAACTGAAACATACGAACAGAACATTTTGCTTCCTGGCAGCCAACGGCCTGAGAGCGGGAGATCGCTCCCGGGACCCTTGCTGGACCACCAGGGACTTTAGGTAAGTTTTTGTGTGTGTGTGTGTGTGGGGGGGGGGTCGGAAGGGTGTGGGGGGTTGTAATTAAGTAAATTTGAAGGGTTGAGGTGGGTTTGGTGTTTTGTTTTTTTAAATAAATGTGCCCCTCCCCCCCGTGCTAACCCGAAAAATGATTTTTCCCCAAAATTTCAGGGAAAACCCGATCATTTTTCAGGTCCTCCAATCCATGCCGAATTGGACAATTTCATTGAAATTTTCCAATTCGGCAAAAACATATGCACATCTCTACCCATATGTGGGCGCACAGCCAGATGCGCTGAAATTATATATTATGCACGCAAGCATACATGCATGTTATAAAATTGGCCAGGTGCGTGTATCTGTGCACCTAATTATAAGAATGTATGTGCACAGCAGGGCAATGTCTGTTTTGAGGTGTGCAAGTGAGAAAATTTGATAACAGGTGAAAATCCAGGCCATGACCAGTTTCACCAGTTTGTCCACCATATAGCTAGATATTCAAGACTCCTCTGGTTCTTTACCCTGCATGAACGTGTGCTGATATGTGTACGCACATACGTGCATATCTCTTGGTCCCACCCTGGAATGCCCATGTCACACCCACATTGTGCCTCCTTTTTTCCCATTGCTAGATATTCGCTCATTGGTAATTGTGCGAGTCTGCAGGTGGCTTTTAAAATCGGGTGGATATGCACATGTGCTAGATGTGCACCATCTTTATAAAATAGGTAGAGAAAATACATGTTTTCATGCATCAGAAACTTTTATACATATCAAAACATATGCAAATACTTTTGGGGCAGAACTAGTTTGTAAACTGTGCAGCTCCTGCCACAGTGTTTATAAAGATACTATCTTTAATCTCAATGCATCCACTTACACATGCCAATCCTTTACTGCAAATAGGTTTGAAATAGGTTTGAAATACTGCAAATAGGTTAAGTTACTTGAATTAATATTAGAAGGAGTTATGTGCATAAAATTAGCATATATGCACATGGGTACCTTTTCATCTTTAGTATAATTTCTACTATTTTTCCTGGCACTGAAGTCAGGTTCATCTTGCCATATAACAAAAAATAAATAGTACATAGAACATACAATATTTTAACACTGAATATTACATCCCAGTAATGGGATTGTTAGCAGATTCTAAATCCTAGTACTGGACCAGCATACAAATGATCTGAAGAAAGGAGCTATATGTTATCGATAGGTCATGTATAACATATTTTGGCAATTCATACATTGATTCAATAAAAGCCGGCACAACATGCAGATAATCTAATTTATTCTAGATACTAAACTGAAAATTAAATGGGTTTTTTTCTACCTTTGTTATCTGGATGGGGTTTCTTTTGCATTGGTCTTAGACTCTTTTTTCCTGATTTCGTCTTATCTTTCTTCTTATCTATTTTTTTTAGGATCTTTTTTCCATTTTACTTTACTCTTTTTCATGTCTTCATCACTACTTCCCCTCCCTTGACATCTATAATTTTCCTTTCATATAATTTTCTTTTATTTCTCTCATCTCTGCCTCTGCATCTTTCCCTTTCATCACAATCTCCTTCACTCAGTCTATCCTCTCACATCTGGATTTCATCTCTCCTTCTCTCTCAATCTTCTGTGCTTCATTTGTCATCCTCCAGTTCTCCCTGTGCCAATGCTTGACTTCCCCAACTATCCCCTCCATTGCGCTTCTCACCCTCCATATCCCCTTCTCGGGGTCGCTCCTCCCATCAAACTCCTGCCAACTAGCTTGACCCCCAACATTCCCCCCCTCTGTCACCCATCCACATCATCCTCATACTCTTATTCTCACCCTCTCTCAACCACTTCATGAGTCTTTCTTCCTCTTACATTCTCCCATCTTTTCCAGTTTGTCTCCCTCACCCCAATACCCCCACTCTGACTCCCTCACCTCACTCATCCCCATCATACTTCTCCCCATCTCTCAGTAATTCTCATTTCCCATCATTCTCTTGCATAGTCCTTCCCCCACCCCACCCCATTATCCTCTTTGGCTCTGTATCATACATGCTCCTTGATCATCCCTTATGGGACTCACACACCAACCCCCCCCCCCCCCACACACACACACACACACACACCCTTCTTTCTTTCAAACCATTTCTTTTTTCAGTCTCCACCTCTGACTCTATCTTCCCCTATCCTCCACCACAGCCTCTTCATACTTCTGGCTCTCCTGCCACCATCACAAGCTCTAGCATTCTGTTCCCATCCCCTACTTCGCCATTTGTTCTGTCGCCTTTCTTCCCTCTTTATCACCTCTGGCCCGCTCATGCACACCTTCCATCACTACTTCTGCCCCCATCCCATCCCCAATACCATCTCTGGCTCTATTCACTCCCATCACCACCTCTGACTCTCCTTCGCATAGATCTTCTTGTTCTGTCTCTCTCTCTCATACTCCGTTGCCATCTTTTCCACAGGTATTGCTCTCCTAAACTCCCACTCACACATCTCTTCCTCCCACATGATTCTCATACACCCCTATACTGTGAATCTCTCTCATCATCTCAGACAGCCCGTTTTCATTGCGCTCACTAGCATTTATTCCTTCTCATGTTCCCCTCTAGCATTCATTTTCTCCTCACCTGCCTAACATGGATTCCCTTTTGGGCCACCCCTTCCTTATCTCCCTCAATTTTCACCCCCTCGCACATCACCAAATGATCTTGCACCACCAGCATTCAGCCCCTCTTCACCTCACATTGTTTCAGAATTTACCTCATCTCCTCGCTCAGTCCCTTACAGCTATCAGATTTTGGTCTTGGATGCTTCCTTCCTCCTTCCTCATTCTACCCCCTGCTGAGTCCTGGAATCACATGCTGTGTCTGCATCAGGTCCAGCCCCTCCCTTCCTATTCAAACAAGGGGACAAGATGGGAGGGGAGGACACTAGAGTGGGCCCAGTAGAACAGAAAACAATTGCTCTGCTCCCTTGTCCAGCCTCTCCCGTCCTGTTTCTCCCCCCACATCCAGTCTCACCCCTCCCCTCCTTTGGGGGTCAAGTGGGATAGGGGGACGAGTCTTGAGGAGATACTGCAGAGAAGAAACCATTGTTCTGCTCGCAATCCTAGCCCTTCCAGTCCTTTTCCCTGCAGGCTGCCTGATGGGGAGGGGCTGGAGAAGAAAACAGAACAGCTGTTCGAGATTGGGGGCACTGGCCATTGGCCAACAGATTTGTGGCAGTAACCCTGTCTGCCCATGGTAGTCAATGCCCCTGGGTCTGATAATTGATATTTTGCCATTCTTTATAGAGACAGTTTGAATAGAGACACAAACCAATCCTATTGTATGTTACTTTTCTAACCATATCTATTGTTGGAAATTAGTAATAGTCACTGTAACTTACAGGATCAGGCCTGCATGACACAGGAAATTTTGGTTTTGTGTTAATGACAATACAATGTACTCAGCCTTATACTCACTGTATTTATCACAGTGCTGATAAATACCATGATAATTACAGTTTCCATGAGAAGAGAAGATTACTGTTGTAATATACAGCATCCTAATTACAATTTCCATATAGGATGCAAAGCAACTGTTTTCATAAACAGCACAATGATAATCACTATTTGCATAATGGAAATGGTGGTAAAAGCTCTACCCTAATCAACGCATTTTTTTTTTTCAAGACAAGTTTCGGGAGGCTGCAAAGCTTTTCATTAAGTATCTGAGTGTGTCTTTGCCTCTATTATCTTTTCAGGACACAGAAATAGAAATCGCTAGTGCAACAGAACAGCGCAAGCAGTTTCTGTAGAAACCATTATACAAAATACAACAACAATTGCTGCTAGAAAGTTGCAAACAAATGTTCCTAACCATTGGAATTCACATTCTCCATTCTTAAAAGATATTTTTAAAATGGTATTTCATTTGTATATAGGCAGCACGTAAAGCTAAGCAGTACATATCCATTCACAAAGCTGTTGTTAGAATAGCATTATAGAAATGAAATGAATGCATGCAGGTCAGAATGAGAGCCACCACAGCAGCCATTTGCCAACCTTTTGTACTGTCATGACTTCGCAATGGACTTCAAAATTAGTAATTCAGTACAGCAAAAAAAAAAAATAAATAAATCTAAATTTATGTTTCCGTTTATAAAGAAAGAAAGGTGCAGCAGAAAATGATAGCGTGCCCTCCCCTTGTGCTTCTGGCACCTCTTCCTCTGCCTTCAGCTTTCCTCCTTTTCTCTTCAGGGGCGGTGGGCAGCGTGGTTTAGGCCTATAGCAATCAATGCAAATGTATTTGGGCCTGGCCACTGCTGGCAGCCCCCAAGCAAGCCGACTGGGAGAGGCAAGTCAGCTAGAGCTTCCAACGCTCCTTGTCTCGCTTTTGCGGGGTTTATAAGAAACCTGCTTGTTTCGCTGCCTTGCGGAAGGAAGGAAACAGAGCTGCAAGCCACACTCTCCCCACTGCATGAGGAGAAGAGGTGAAATGCTTTGCAAAGTCAGGAAGGAGATTTTCTATTTGGCAAAAAAAAAAAAGTGTGTGGGGGGTGGGAGGAGGTAGAGAGGAGATGAACGAGAGAGCTGAGACCGGAGCAGCCCAGTGAGGAATGAAATTTTCATTTTATTTGTGGGGTGGGGATAGGGAAGGCTGAGAGAAAGCAGCAGCCCAGGTGTGAGATGAAATTTTCATTTCATTTGTATAATAAAAAGACCAAATTGGCTGAACAGGGAATTTTTCACTGACCTGAAGAACAAGCAGGAATGTCACAAAAAGTGCAAAATTGCTTAAATTGCAAAGGACGAATATAAAGGAACACTAAGAAAAAAAAATCAGGAAAACCTAAATGCGATATGAAATACAGATAACAAGGGATACAAAAGCTAACAAGCTGAGACGCTAACATTTTATAAATATATTTGAAATAAAAGGAAGATAAAGGAAAGTGTAGGCACTGTGCTGAATGGGGAGAAAAGCTAATAACAGATGACATTATTAAGATGGGTATTTTTAACTTCTCTGTTTTACACTTTACGACGATATTAATGACCCAATAACTGAAGCATTCAGCAAGAGTAACAAGGAGGTAAGGAATCTACCCACATTAAGGTAAGAGCAAGTTAGAATATTTTAGATAAAATAGGTGTTTTCAATTCAGCAGGCTTTAATGACATGCATGATAGCATTCCTAGGGGCTAATCAATGCATTCAAGGCAATGCAGTGTTAACAAATGTTAAATCCACATTAATGCGGGTTTTAACAGGTGCTCATCCTGCATTAACCTTACCCTGCTTTATCCAGCGGATAACATTAAAGCACACGTGCATTATTGCAGAGCTAACAGGGGTGATGCACCAAAAACTATCACTGAGTTGAATCACATGCAAATTCAAGTAAAGCAACTCCTTGATGTTAAAATGAGGTTAATGCAAATCACATCAGGCAATCCAATTTGTGTTAACCAGCTATCAATGCAAAAACGTAAGTGCCTTTCTGAGGTGTGCTTAAGTTTTTGCATTAGCCTCCAGGGCTAATGCAAGACCCAGTCTGGATTATGATTACCTCTGACAGTTAAAAACCCCTGTGGGCAAAGGGGTTCCTCTCTGGTCCTCATCCTCTGTACCCCCCCCCCCCCATCACTTCTCCTCTGAGAAAGGCTAAGGGAGTCCATCCTTCTTTGATGTGTTGAACCACATACTCCATCCAGTAACCCTTTACTGTGGGGAGCAAAAGAGAGCAATCTCTCCTCCTCTTCCATCAGTTTTAACATGGCTTAGTACATTGGGCTCTTAAAGAATTATTGTCATTATCATGGGTCTGTAAATAGGTAGAGGAAAGGTGAGGCCTCAATAAACTGGAAAATAGCAAATATCATTAGATGTGTCATACCCTAAATTTCCACACTGAGCTAAGAATTTCAACCAACTATCCACAATGACTCTAAGATCCTTTCCCATGAGTGGTCACTCCTAATGCTGACTGTCACATTATCAGGCCAATGCAATACCGTGTGCTCAGGTTGGCGAACTGCTTAACACGCAATTGGACGTGTGTTTTGAACACACTAAAATAACTCCTGATGCAATACAGGGATTAGCACATCCAAACCAGCGCATAGCTAATAGCGCTCATCACATGTAAATCGCATGTAGATGAGGCTATTAGCTATTGCACTGCAATTCAAAAAATTCCCCTGCAGCCAACATGCACGTTGTAACGTGGCAGGTTTTACACCAGCCCAGGAGTGCCCAGTTTGGATGCACGTTTTTACATGTTTTTACATGCATGCTGCACTCAAGAGCTCAACCACTAAAACATAAATCCTGCTTTCCATGGTGCTCCTACTAGTATCATTGCGATACTATTTATTTAATTTATTTATTTATTTATCGCGTTTTATATACCGTCGTTCAGTTTCACCATCACAATGGTTTACAAAGTTTTGATGTTTAACAGAGTGTTCCAAAATTCATACGCTTGTTAATATAGTTCTCTTAGTCGTTATACATTGTACAGGTTAAATTGCGTGCTTTGGATTGGTTCTGCATGTTGTTTATATGGGCTGATAGGGAGGTAAATTGTAGCATAGAGTCATAAGGCGTTTTGGTAGGCTTTGATGGATATCCAAGTTACTAAGTAGGAGGAACCACAGAAAGCATCATCATGTAAAAATAAAAAGTCTTGAATATATATATTTCTGGGCATGGTGTCTGGGGTGGATAGCTTGGTGGCCGCCCTGCTGCTCAAACGGAGATATGAGTGCTACCCTCCGGATGGCCCGGGGTAGTGGGCTTGGGTGGCGCTTAGTGGCTCCGGTGACTTTGAGAGGGAAAGTGCCGCCACTTAAAAATTCATTTATTCACTCCATCACAGTGCCGATTAGTCCATTCACTGTCGCATGTCAGTGAAAGGACCAGTCCCCTTTCAGAATGCTGTCCTGAAAGGGGACTGGTCTGACAAGTATCAGTGAAAAGGACCAATTGGGAACAGCCCTGCTGGGTGTGGGAAGGGAGCTCTGGCCATGTCAGATGCTGGGCGCCCAATGCTTGAAAGCTAGGGTTGCACAAGTTTTACCTAGTGCATCCCTTTTAGCACGGGAGCTCATTAACATATTGCATCGCGTGCCCAGGAGAAGTGGATGTGCATGCATTGAAGAAAACATGCGCCCAGTTTGGATGCACGTTTTTACATGTGTGATATTGTATCGCCTATGTGTATCTAAAGTTAGGGCTATTTTTCCCTGTGGCATATTTAAAACTAATTGGAGAAATTTCTTCTTCACTCAACACACAAGTAAACTCTGGAATTTGTTGCCCAGAGGATGTGGTTAGTTCAGTTAGTATAGCTGTGTTAAAAAAGGATTGGATAAGGAGAAGTTAACTTAGAAAATAGCCACTGCTATCACTAGGAACAGTAACATAGGATAGACTTAGTTTTGGGTAATTGCCAGGTTCTTATGGCCTGGATTGGCCACTTTTGAAAACAGGATGCTGGGCTTGATGGACCCTTGGTCTGACCCAGTATTGCATGTTCTTATGTTTACTTGTCTGTATTAGACTTCATGTGACATTTAGATACCCAGTTCACAAGGTGTTTCTGTGGTTCCTCAGTGTCTGCCTGTTTGCTTTGAATATTTTTGTGCAACACTCTACATAACAAGGACACTGCTCGTTATGAGGACATTTGTGCGGGCGCCGATCCTGAAGCAGTCTTATGTTCTGACTGCTCCCCTATGGTCGGCTCCCGTGTTTTATTCTTTATTATATATTCAAATCCGTATTTTATTTGGTTTTTATTATTTTACTAAAAAGTCCGCTGCCCAATTCCCTCGACAGTCTCACCCGTGTAGCAGACCGACCCTTCACCTTAAAATTGTTTAAATGTTTATATACACTTGCTGAATAAGTTTTAACAGCTAGATCCAGTGAGGTTCAGGACAGGTCTGCCAGCCCGACACGGTCCATGTTTCGGCGGTTGCCTGCTTCAGGGGCTGCGGGGACTGGACTGGAACCGGGACTTTCTATAAACTGTTTTTTCTCCGTGATCTCATTCCTGTGAAGGCTCCGCTCACAGGAATGAGATCACGGAGAAAAAACAGTTTATAGAAAGTCCCGGTTCCAGTCCAGTCCCCGCAGCCCCTGAAGCAGGCAACCGCCGAAACATGGACTGTGTCGGGCTGGCAGACCTGTCCTGAACCTCACTGGATCTAGCTGTTAAAACTTATTCAGCAAGTGTATATAAACATTTAAACAATTTTAAGGTGAAGGGTCGGTCTGCTACACGGGTGAGACTGTCGAGAGAATTGGGCAGCGGACTTTTTAGTAAAATAATAAAAACCAAATAAAATACGGATTTGAATATATAATAAAGAATAAAACACGGGAGCCGACCATAGGGGAGCAGTCAGAACATAAGACTGCTTCAGGATCGGCGCCCGCACAAATGTCCTCATAACGAGCAGTGCCCTTGTTATGTAGAGTGTTGCAGAGTCATTGCACAAGGCAACGAGGTTAGTTGATATATATATATATATTGAATATTTTTGTGGCATCTGTAAATTTGATCAATTCACTTGTCACTTCTTTTTCTTGATCATTAATGAAAAATAGGGGTGTACAGGGAAAAGAAATTTGTTTTTATTTTTCGGTTCATTTTTGGGAGGTTTTTTTCCCAGTGAATTTTGTTTCATGGAATGTTTGATTTATTTCATTCGTGTAAAAATACTAATCAAACCTTTAAAAAAAAAACCCCCAAAATAACCGAAAAAAAGAAAACAGAGCTTCCCAAGGCCTCCTGTCCCATCCGCACCTGGAAAACTGCTGGGGCCAGGATCCCCCGCTGCCCCTACTTACCTGGTCTGGTGGGGATCCATAAGTGAGGCCTAGGCTGCGGTAGGTCACTGCAACTTTGCTCTCAGCCTCAGCCTAGGCTGAATACCAGACCCAGGTCCAATGCCACAGCCCAGCCTGGAGGCCGGGTGCTTATGCTGGGGCCTCAACCCAGACCTAGGCACAATACCATGGCCCGGCCCAGAGACTGGGTCCTGATGCCTGGGCCTCAGCCTAGGGTCAGGCCCAGGACCAGAACCCAGGCCTCGCAGTTCCATCATCCTCCTCTTTCTTCTTTAAACTGACATCATGCACTAGGATCACGCTGGAGTTAGTTAACTCTGGCTCATTCACCCCAGTGGTCAGCGCCATTTTGATGTACAGCAATATAATACAATGCTGTACATCAAAATGACACCATCTGCTGGGGTGGGTGCGACGGAGTTAATTACTCTGCTGCTACCCCAGTGCATGGTCTCAGTTTAAAGAAGAGGATGGTGTCTTTGTTTCCTAACTTTTATCTAGTTATCCATTCATAGTAAGACAATGAATCGTATTCCATAACTTTTTAGTTTTATGAGAAGTCTGTCATGAGGGACATTATCAAATGCTTCTAAACATTCCAGTACGTTATATTAATCAGCTCACCTTTATCCAAATACTTATTTACCCCTTCAAAGAATTCTAGTAGATTAGTAAGGTACTACTTCCCTTTGCTAAATCATTGCTGGCTCTTTCCCATTAATTCTTGTTTATCCAAATGACCCATAATTTTTGTTCTTAATTATAGCTTCCACTATTTTGCTAGACACAGATGTCAGGCTAACTGGTCTATAATTACTCTGGTCACCCCTGGAGCCCTTTGACTTTACCTTTGTTACCTCCAGTCCTCAGATATAGACAGATTTGAATAAAAGGTTACAGATTACCAGTAGTAGGGCTACAATTTCATATTTGAGTTCCTTTATTTATTTAGGCCCTTGTAACCCATGATATTCACAAATCTATGTGAGTAGCAATAAAAACATTCATAAAAATAGCATATAATTAGAGACTAATAAACAAAGATTTATAAAGCCAGTACTGAGATACTAGCACATCAAAACGTCCTAAATCAGCACCACAAATATAATCAATTAGTAGCAACTATGGACTGACAAAAGATACTGAGAGTGACAGATCGCAAGAAGTTAAGAGGCTATGTTTGTTTATTCATTTACTTAATTCATCATATCTTATTACATTTGTAAAACAGAGCAATGCAAAATTAAAAAAAATTAAAAAAAAACAAAACATAAGGCACCATAAGGCTGCTCAAAGACCTGTGTAAACAGAAAAGTATTGAGATATTTATGAAAGGTTGTTAGGCACACCTCTGAATGTAAAGATTCAGGAAGGGAGATCCATGGACAAAGGCCAGTGATAAACAATGTTCAATTGCAGGTCTCAGCTAGATGAGCTGCTTTCACAGAAAGGACATCCAACAGATTCCTATCTGAAGCGCGTAGCAAATGAGAAGGCTCATACATTTTCAGCAATGTGCTGAAACATTCAGGAGTATCTGAACTCAAGGCTTTATCAATTACAAAATAAGACCTTGAATTTAACACACATGCAGATAAGCAGCCAGTGTGGTGAGGCCAAAATAGGCAAGATATGGTTACTTAATGCTGCCTCAGTTAGAACCAAGAGGCTGCATTCTGAACAGTTTGTAAAGCATGAATGGTTGTAAAAGGGAGGCCTTAATAGAGTTGAAATAGTCTAAAGAAATAAGAACCAAGTATTACAACACAGAATGGAAATCCTCATGGGCTCGAAAAGGTCTTAGAGGATAACTTTCAAACAACTCCATGAGGTGGCATACATGTGCATATATGACTGTGCATAGATCTACAATAGTATTTTATAACCCAAATGAATCATTAAATATGTGTATCTCTACCCCGCAACATACATGCGTATGTATGCTTATGCGTTCAAACATGCAATGTATGTACTTTTCCCTCCTATTTAAAAAATATACATGCATGTATTCTACATGCAAATAAAGAAAAAAAGACTTAACATGTGAGTCAGTATATTTTAAAACATTTCCATATAATTGAAATTCCCAGTTTACCAATTGCTCTTCCAGTTCACCCAGTCCTTCTCCAGGTGATTGAGACCCTCCTGGTTCTCGCACCTGAACTCCCCCTAGTGTACCCAGACCTCCCACCCAGCCAATAATACACAATAAGTCTAATAGTAATTATGGAAGATAATTAGCAGGTGTAAAAATACACAATTAAGTTGCCAAATGTGGACGCATCAGTGCCTTTTAAAATAACAACTTATACCCGTAACTGTTGCTTCCCCCCTGTAATGCCCTTAGACTGCCCCTTTTTTAGGCTTGCATGTGTGAATGCAAAAGATAAAGTGTGTGTGTACTTTTGACTTTAATAAAATATTTATTACGCAAGTACTGGCTGCTTATGCGTGTTCGTGCTAATTTTTACATGAGTAACTTTAGTCTCTGAAGAAGAAAAGTTTGAAGAAAGTTCACAACGTTAGTTTCATAACATTTTTAATCTGCAGGTTTAGTGATAAATACATGTCAAAAATATCTAAATTACACACCTTCTGAGAGATGAAAACATGATCATCTAAACAGAAGGTATTAGGAACATCATCAAAGATAAACCAACCCAAAATCATCACTTCCGTTTTACCAATGATAAGAGCTAGCTTGTTTTTAAAAAGTCAGCATCTGATAGAGAGTAAGCAATCAGAGACTTTTTCAGAAGTTTCAGAAAAAGTGGAAGCAGGGATGAAGAACTGGATATCAGCAGCAAAGAAATGATACCCTAGGCCAAGATTCGCCAAAACTTTACAAGGAGGGAAAATATCGATGTTGAAAAGCATAGCCAGGAGGACCGACCAAGCCTTAAGGAGCCCCCCCCCCCCCCCACCTCCCTTTTTACTGGAAAACATGAAGAAGAGGAGGTGCCAACAACAATATGTTGGGAAAGATTAGTCAAGTATGAGGTGACCCATTTTAGGACAGTAGCAGCAAAGCCACAACTACTTAAATGAGATATTAGCATTCTGTGATCAATAGTGTCGATCACTGAGGATATATCTAAAAATACCAACACATAGGTGATCCCAGTATCAAACCCACAATAGAAAACATCTAGGCTAGAGAAGAGCAAGGTTTTCAATACTGTGGAAGAGACTTAAATTCACATTGAAATCAGTCTAGTACATGGTGATTATCTAAGAAATCCTGAAGTTGTTTCAAGATTGATTTCTCAATCAATTAATCAAAAATGGTAAAGAAGAAACAAGATAATAATGATCCAGATCAGAGGAATCCAGTGATGGATTTTTAAGCAACAGTTGCACAGAAGCATGTTTCAAATATCAGGCAAGACACTTTCAGACACTGAGGCATTAATCAAACAAGACAGAAAAGTTCCTAAATCAGACCTAAGTGACTTCATAATCGCTATTGGATATGTGCTAAAAGATCACACAGAGTTGTTGAGATGAGATAGATCACTTAGACGTGTTCTCACCCTTCTAAGTCATGGTCCAAGGCAATGTATCTGAAATAACATTTGCTGCAGGTTTATCAATAATGTTAGCAGTATTTTTTTTAATGAAAAAATGGCAAAAGTGTCACAGCTGATTGGAGAACAGGAAGGGTCAGTTGATATTTCACCAGACAGAAATAATTGTTCTAAGCAGTTCATTTGAAATATTAAGAGAAGGCTGAATGTGCGCAGAGTATCTTGCTTTTCCATTCTTTCAATAAGTAGTTTAAGCAATCAAACAAGACAAAAGTACAAGGCTTTGTGTTCAACAGGCTGTGACTTATGCCAGTATCTCTCAGCATGACAGACTTAACTTCGTTTGGTGGGCTTAGTTTTAGAAGAAAACCTAGGAGCTGTGTACAAGCAAGCCCCTGAGTGAGATGTGATAGGGGCAACAGAACCTAAAGCCTTAGTCCGTGGCTTGCCAAAAATTCACAAAAGAAATCATCATGCAAGAGCAAGCAGGTCAAGAGCACGAGAAAATTATTTGATGAACAGCAGGAACTGTAATTTTGGATTTTGTCAGAACATGGTCAGGCCAAGGAACCTTGAGACATGAAACATCCCAGTTCCCTGGTGGAACCCACCTTGGATTCAAACAAATAAAATTGAGTGTTTGTCCATACCAATGAGCTGATATATGAATCAATTGCACCCAACCAAGGATAGACATATTAAACAAACATTTATCACAGGCAGTGGAATGAGTTACCATATCCACATGTAAATTAATATTGCCTGGCACAATTAAATTCCCTAAATCAACTTTAAAAGAGGCAAATGCCTAAAAAAAAATAGAGAGATATAGGTGGCAAGAAAACAAGGGAAGGCTTAAGTTAAATAAAGCCTTTATAAAGGGCTGGTCAGTAAAAGCATCTCCAAGTGCTTAGTGTAATCAACAAGGGTCTGCACAAAATTAATTGACTTCTTGAAAACAATAAGGAGACTATTGCCACACTTGTGGTCAAGACACTGAGCACTGATAGAATAGGATGAAGGATGGATCTATCATAATACCACGCCATGGGAATCAAGGAGCCAGGGCTTGGTTACATCAGCATATCAGGTTCTCTTAGAATTCTGGGATGAATACTATCAGGTCCCAGTAGTAGACTACTATATAATTTGTCAAATTGCTCTAGCAATTCTAGGGATTTTTCTATTCCTCTTAGTCATTACCTCGAAAAAAAGAACATTTCAAGTTGGATATTTTCCCCTCCTCCTCCTCTGTAAAGACTGAAGGAAAAAAATGTATTTGGTTTATCTGCTATGGCCTTATCATTCCTGAGAACATCTCTATCCCCGCCCTGGTCATCTATTGACCCTCAGGTATTTTGTTTCTAATGTACATGGAAATGGTTTTGTCATTTGATTTTGCCTCTTTGGCAAGTATTTCTTCAACTTCTATCTTTCCCTGCTTTATTAACCTTTATATCTAATTTGGAAGTACTTATGTGCCTTCCTTTATACTCCTTTATACTTAGTAGGCTCTGCTTTGCTTTTTTTAAATAATGCCTTTTTGGCTTTGGTAGCCCCTTTCATACAACCATTTAGCCATGATGGCCTACACTTGTTCTTCTTTTCACCTGTCAATTTGTAGAGGATGTGGTTACAGCAGTTAGTGTAACTGGGTTTAAAAAGGTTTGGATAAGTTGCTAGAGGAAAAATCAATAAACTGCTTTAATCAATAAGCAATAGTAGCTTGTGATTTATTTAATAAGAACATAAGAAATTGCCATGCTGGGTCAGACCAAGGGTCCATCAAGCCCAGCATCCTGTTTCCAACAGAGGCCAAACCAGGCCACAAGAACCTGGCAGTTACCCAAACAATAAGAAGATCCCATGCTACTGATGCAATTAATAGCAGTGGCTATTCCCTAATGGGCAGATTTTCAAAGGCTACGCGCGTAACCTGAGGAAATCTGCCCCTAAGCGCTCCGAGCCAATTTTGCATAGGCTCGGCGGCACGCGCAAGCCCCGGGGTGTGCAAAAAGGGGCGGTTTGGGGGCGTGGTGCCGGCTCGGGGGCATGTTCGGGGGCGTGGCAGCAGTCTGGGGGTGTGGCCGAGTACCCCGACACAGCGACCTGTGTCGGCGCCTGCCACGCCAGCAGACATTCGGCGTGCGCAAGTTACGACTGCCCGGAGGCAGGCGTAACTTCCTGGATAAAGGTTAGGAGGGGGATTTAGGTAGGGCTGCGGGGTGGGTTAGATAGGGGAAGGTGGGGGAAGGTGGAAGGAAAGTTCCCTTTGAGGCCGTTCTGAGAACTCTGAGCAGCCTCGGAGGGAACGGGCTCGGCACGCACATGATGCACAAATGTGCACCCCCTTGCACGCGCCGACTCCGGATTTTAAAAGATATGCGCAGCTATGCGCGTATCTATTGAAATGCAGCGTACTTTTGTTTGCGCCTGGTGCGCAAACAAAGGTACGTGCTCGTGCTTTTTTTTTAAATGTACCCCTAAGTAAACTTGATTAATAGCCGTTAATGGACTTCTCCAAGAACTTATCCAAACCTTTTTTGAACCCAGCTACACTAAGTGCACTAACCACATCCTCTGGCAACAAATTCCAGAGCTTTATTGTGCGTTGAGTAAAAAAGAATTTTTGCCGATTAGTCTTAAATGTGCTACTTGCTAACTTCATGGAATGCCCCCTAGTCCTTCTATTATTCGAAAGTGTAAATAACCGAGTCACATCTACTCGTTCAAGACCTCTCATGATCTTAAAGACCTCTATCATATCCCGCCTCAGCCGTCTCTTCTCCAAGCTGAACAGTCCTAACCTCTTCAGCCTTTCCTCATAGGGGAGCTGTTCTATCCCTTTTATCATTTTGGTTGCTCTTCTCTGTACCTTCTCCATCGCAACTATATATTTTTTGAGATGTGGCGACCAGAATTGTACACAGTATTCAAGGTGCGGTCTTACCATGGAGCGATATAGAGGCATTATGACATTTTCCGTTCTATTAACCATTCCCTTCCTAATAATTCCTAACATTCTATTTGCTTTTTTGACTGCTGCACCACACTGAGCCAACGATTTTAAAGTATTACCCATTATGATGCCTAGATCTTTTTCCTGGGTGGTAGCTCCTAATATGGAATCTAACATTTATTTATTTATTTATTTATTTATTTATTTATTTAGAGTTTTTCTATACTGGCATTCGTGATTAAAAATCACATCATGCCAGTTTACATATAACAAGGGGGTGTGAGCAAAAAAAACGGAACATTAACAAGTGCAAAGAGTTCATAAAGTTACATTACAACAAGGTTAATATAACTGGGGAGAGAATTAGAGTAAGATAACTGAGCAGTTAGGATTAACTATTTACATTATATTGTGAAGTCTCTTATAAGATGTTGCTGTCATTCAATCTAACTACAGCATCTAACTACAGCAAGGGTTATTTTTCCCTATATGCAAGACCTTGCACTTGTCCACATTAAATTTCATCTGCCATTTGGATGCCCAATCTTCCAGTCTTGCAAGGTCCTCCTGTAATGTATCACAGTCTGCTTGTGATTTAACTACTCTGAATAATTTTGTATCATCCGCAAATTTGATAACCTCACTTGTCATATTCCTTTCCAGATCATTTATATATATATATATATAAATATATATATATATATATATATATATATAAAAGTACCGGTCCAAGTACAGATCACTGAGGCACTCCACTGTTTACCCTTTTCCACTGAGAAAATTGACCATTTAATCCTACTTTCTGTTTCCTGTTTTTTAAGCAGTTTGTAATCCACGAAAGGACATCGCCTCCTATCCCATGACTCTTTAGTTTTCGTAGAAGCCTCTCAAGAGGGACTTTGTCAAATGCCTTCTGAAAATCCAAATACACTACATCTACCAGTTCACCTTTATCCACATGTTTATTAACCTCTTAAAAAAAAATGAAGCAGATTTGTTAGGCAAGACTTCCCTTGGGTAAATCCATGTTGACTGTGTTCCATTAAATCATGTCTTTCTATATGCTCTACGATTTTGATCTTGAGAATAGTTTCCACTATTTTTCCAGGCACTGAAATCAGGCTCACTGGTCTATATTTACCCGGATCGCCCCTGGAGCCTTTTTTATATATTGGGGTTACATTGGCCACCCTCCAGTCTTCAGGTACAATGGATGATTTTAATGATAGGTTACAAATTTTAACTAATAGATCAGAAATTTCATTTTTTAGTTTCTTCAGTACCCTAGGATGCATACCATCTGGTCCAGGTGATTTGCTATTCTTTAGTTTGTCAATCTGGCCTATTACATCTTCCAGGTTCACAGTGATATCGTTCAGTTCATCTGATTCATCACCACTGAAAACCATCTCCGGAACTGGTATCTCCCCAACATCCTCATTAGTAAACATGGAGGCAAAATATTCATTTAATCTTTCTGCAATGGCCTTATCTTCCCTAAGAGCCCCTTTAACCCCTCTGTCATCTAATGGTCCAACCGACTCCCTCACAGGTTTCCTGCTTTGGATATATTTTAAAAAGTTTTTATTATGAGTTTTGGCCTCTATGGCCAACTTCATTTCAAATTCTCTCTTCGCCTGTCTTATCAATGTTTTACACTTAACTTGACAATGCTTATGTTTTATCTTATTTTCTTCAGATGGATCCTTCTTCCAATTTTTAAAGGATGATTTTTTGGCTAAAATAGCCTCTTTCACCTCACCTTTTAACTATGACAGTAATCGTTTTGCATTCCTTCCACCTTTCTTAATGCGCGGAATACATGTGGACTGTGCCTCTAGGATTGTATTTTTAAACAATGTCCAAGCCTGTTGAACACTTTTAACCTTTGCAGCTGCACCTTTCAGTTTTTTTCCTAAATATTTTCCTCATTTTATCAAAGTTTCCCTTTTTAAAATTTAGTGTTAGAGCTGCAGATTTACTTATTGTCCCCCTTCCAGTTATTAGTTTAAATTTGATCATGTTATGATCACTGTTGCCAAGTGGCCCCACCACCGTTACCTCTCTCACCAAATTTTGCGTTCCACTAAGAATTATATCTAAAATAGCTCCCTCTCTTGTTGATTCCTGAACCAATTGCTGAACCAACTCCTGAACCAATTGCTCATGAAGCTATCATTTATCACATCCAGGAACTTTATGTCTCTAGTAAGTCCTGATGTTACATTTACCCAGTCAATATTGGGGTAATTGAAATCTAACTAATAACATCAAGAGTCAAGAATTATCCACTGTAATCCATATTGTCAACACCAAAAGTGGAAAAAAATGAAGCTTAGAAGTAAAGGCTAAAGAAGGCGTCAGCAAGCCTGACGTTGTATGTTCACATAGAGACACCAACCGGTCTTTTCAATCATTCGCCTTCTTTTAGATTTATTAACTTTCAACAACTTTTTGTTCAAAAATTTTTTTTTTTTCTTAAAATATCCTCCGTTAGTCATAGACTCTTTAAAGCGGATGTATTAAATTTCAATACGGCCCTACACGGCCCGTGTTTCACCCGAAAGCTTCCTCAGGGGCCTCCCTCCATTTTCCCGGTTTTAAGACGAGCTGTCCGGATGAATTGGATACAGACTCTTGTATTGATAGCGTTTATACGCCCCTGAGGAAGCTTTCGGGTGAAACACGGGCCGTGTAGGGCCGTATTGAAATTTAATACATCCGCTTTAAAGAGTCTATGACTAACGGAGGATATTTTAAGAAAAAGAAAAAATTTTTGAACAAAAAGTTGTTGAAAGTTAATAAATCTAAAAGAAGGCGAATGATTGAAAAGACCGGTTGGTATCTCTATGTGAACATACAACGTCAGGCTTGCTGACGCCTTCTTTAGCCTTTACTTCTAAGCTTCATTTTTTTCCACTTTTGGTGTTGACAATGACGGTAATTGAAATCTCCCATTATTATTGCACTGCCAAATTGGTTAGCTTCCCTGATTTCTCTTAGCATTTCATCATCTGTCTGACCATTTTGTCCAGGCGGACGGTAGTATACTCCTATCTCTATACTCTTACCCAACACACATGGGATTTCTACCCATATAGATTCTACTGAGCATTTAGACTCTTATATGATCTTTATCCTGTTGGACTCTATACGCTCCCGGACATAAAGTGCCACACCCCCACCAGGTTGATCCTCCCTATCATTGCGATATAATTTGTACCCTGGGATGGAGGATGGCCCGGGAGCGATCTCCCGCTCCGGACCATCCTCCCGCTCCCGGGCCGTTGGCTGCCACTAATCAAAATGGCGCCGATGGCCCTTTGCCCTTACCATGTGACAGGGTATCCGTGCCATTGGCCGGATCCTGTCACATGGTAGGAGCACTGGATGGCCGGGGCAATTTTGATTAGTGGCAGCCAACGGCCCGGGAGTGGGAGGACAGCCCGGAGTGGGAGATCGTGGGAGATCACTCCCGGGACCCCCACTGGACCACCAGGTACCTGTAAAATGTTTTTTTGGGGGTCGGGAGGATGGGGGAAGCTAAGGGGTTACTTTTAAAGGGTCGGGGTGGGTTTAGGTGTTGTTTTTGTGTGCCGTTTTTCCCGCCCTCCCCCAAAACGATAAGGGAACCCCCACGATCAATATTGTGGGGTTTTCCTATCGTTTTGGGGGAGCTCCCGATTTCTGATGATTTTGAAAATATCGACGATATTTTCAATTGTCCGAAGCCCGATTCACATCCCTAACAATTAGCCATGTCCAGAAAACTTATGTTCCACATAGCAGGCTCTGATCTTTGGAACAGCCTCTCTGAGGAGATGAGAACGGAGACGAACCTGCTCCATTTCAAAAAGTTTTTTAATTCCCATTTTTTCACTTCATCTTTTGCTGGCGGTTTTTCATAGATTTTGGGCCTGGGTTCCCTTCCTATCAGGTGCCTGTCTATGAATAAATTGTGACATAAACATTGTCATCTTTTGCTTTTAGTTTGGATGTGTTATTTGTTTTAATATGTATGTGATATAATCCGCTGAGACTGATGGATCCATGGAATATAAATTTCCTAAGTTTCCTAAATAAGCATGTAGTCTGTGTAAGGCTCTTTAGCAAGTCTGCTCATTTTGATTTTCCAGTTGGAGGTGTACTGAGTTCTAGGGCCTGTTGCTTTTTCCTAGGTTGGGTTGTTGCTGTTTGAATTCAGGGAGTTAGTTCTGTTTTGGTATGCTATATTGGGTCTGAATGACTCTCAAACAATTGGTAAGGCTTTGCTTTGTTATTTCATGAGTGATCTTTCTCTAAGAACAGTGCCATGAGTGGAAGAAAACAAAATGTGTCACTTGGAGGGGTAACAGGCTAGGGGAAGATTGAGTGAAGATCGGGGAATGGACTTGAAGAAATCCATTAACATGCTGTGGGCAATGGTGTGAGTGAAGCCAGTATTTTTCACTGCGATGGGAGAATGTCAATTTCATTTTACACTTAAGGCACCAGTTAGACTAAATCCAGCCCTGGTGTTATCATTACTTGGTCACTGGAGTGGGAGAGTAGCTTAGTGGTTAGAGCAGTGAACTATGAACCAGGGAATACAGGATTTAAATCCCTCTGCCATTCCTTGTGACCTTGGACAAGTCACTTGACCCTCCATTGTCTCAGATACAAATTAGATTGTAAGCCCTCTAGGGATAGAGAGGTAGCTCCATTATCTGAATATAATCAAAATTTAAATTAAATAAATAATTGAGATGCAGGAGTATAACAAAGGTGGTAAATACTGAACACATGTAAACATTCCAGATATTGGAATCCCACAGCAACAATGCTGTTCTTGTTTCTGACAAAATCCAGCCATTTGTGTAAAGACAACAGCAGTGAATAAGTTTAGTAAAGCAACATGCACCATAAAGAAACAGTTCTCTAATAAAGTTGCACCTCTTCAAAACAAGTTATCATTCATGGCATTCAACTCAGATTCCAAATACATGAAGATCTCTTTGCAGACTTAATTAATTGGCAGTTCTTGTAGGCTAAACAGGGAGTCAATCCTCAGAGAGGGCAATTAGTAAGGGTTTTCCATTACAACACTTTCTCAATGAGCAAAGCATAATTGCTACCATCTTGCAATTACTGTCACCAAAGAAAGCAGGTCCTGGGTGTATCCACAAAGTAGCCTTCTTCAAGGTTTCACAATCTGAGCAAAGAAGACTGAATCAATTTTAGAAACACTATAGCCTGACTACCCTCAAATAAAAAGAGTGGTAGTAGTTCTTCTGAGTAGTTCACTGCAGTTTCACTGCAGTTGGATTTTACTGGCCTACTTGTCCTCAATTTTCATTGGAGTATTCATGTTTCAGGGGAATCCTTTAGAGTCTATTTTTGCCATACCAGCAGCAATAAGGTAGAAATGATCTGTATGAGAAAAATCTTGAGTCAGAGGAGTTATAAAGAATAACTGGGTGTGCAAGGATCCATTCCAAACAGACTCTCACTTGTTGTTGAAAGCTGTATTTCTCCAGAAGTATGACACCAAACACAAGATGGCCAGTAACATTGCTTGATTAGACCATTTTCATGATATTGTATGGGTGTTCTAGGAATGAACAACTTCGTTTAAAGCCAAAGGGCTACATTAAGAAAACTGTCTCACCATAAATAGATTACCCCAAGGATGGAAAGAGTGATCAATCTGAATTTCAAACTTTTGTACTCTCTGATAAACCTGTTTAAAAATTATAATATATATATATATATATATATATATATATATATATATATATATATATATATATATACCCAGAGCATTCAGCCTCATTAGGGTGTTTTACCATTGTATCCCAATGGTGAAACACTATAACATGATGTAAGCATCAGTGATGGCCATTTGTTTCACTCCAATTGGAGAAAAAAAACAAGATGAATGTGTCAATTTCCAGTTTGTTTTTGGGCGATCAAAGTGAATGGTCACAGTGCTCAAAATAATTCATATCTTTTTTGGCTCATTTGGTTTCATCTCTTTAAAATCTATGGATAAGGTAAACAATGCATTTTTGTACTCCAAGCCAGACAGAGCAGAGCCAGTTGGGGATGAGACAAGGAAGGAGTGGGACAAATCTGGTTTCAGCACTTTTTCAACCAACTGCCAATGATTACTTTTTTTAAAAAGTGAAAGTAAAACTAAGAAAATTTTGTGTGTTTACTATATTGTTCTGAGCCATTCCTTGCTTGATCTCAGAGAGAGAAGGCAGAGAATCTGAACTCCTTGCTTCAAGCTTCAGGCTTAAAGACATAGTTATAAAAATGATTTAGATTAATTTATAGGAGAAATAAAGTGTGCTGTTAAAAGTCACTCACTGACACTGTGGCTTACTGTGATTTGAGGTGCTACTTAGTAGCAAGAGAAAACCTGTAATCTCTGAGAGGGTGTATCATCAGGGTAAGACTACCTCTGCAGCTGAACTGTGCCAGTTACTACAGGAAAAATACACAGAGAGAAAATGTCTGTTTTTTCCAGCCTTCTGCTTTCTGTGTATAAAAGAGCTAGTGTGACAGTATAGCAATTCCTGTGTTATTCTTATACTAAATGTTACTTATTTTTATAGTATACAGTCACACAGCAAACATTTACATTTATTACTTACGTATCATAAAACCAAAACCCTACTGAGTGTGTGTAAAATATAAAACCATAAACCTACATAAATATAGGAAAACAAATCATAACAATAATAAACCCAGCCATTAAAATCAACCTAAAATGTACCGCAACCAATTTAGCCATCCAGAGGCCAATACTTACTATACCCTGCATATTTAGAAGGCTTGAATTTTTAGTATACCAGATACTTTTAACTTATTTCACCATATAGTTTTAACTCCAGAAGCTCAATTTACCCAGCACTTGGGTCATAATAGACTCCCCGCCATTTATAAAAAAAAATAAATTCTGTTTTACCTATATTCAGCACTAAACAGTTATCTAATAGCCAGTCAGGAATTCCCTCAGAGCCTCTATTCAAAAGAGTCATTGTTGCTGCTAAGTCATGCCCAGCCGGAACTACAGCTGAAGCTGAACATCTTCATGCAGATAACAAACAAAACTCCAACTTTGATAAGACTTCCCAATGATTGTATAAAAAGGTTGAAGAGGAGTGGAGATAATGCAGATCCCTGAAGGACACCATACCCATCAACCCAGATAGCTGCCTTCTAACTTTAACCATAAAAGACCTATCAATATAGAAGGAAGCCAGTGGTGTACCTAAATTATTTGGCAACCAGGGTAGATACTTTCTTTGGCTCCCGCGCCCCCCCCCCCCCCCCAAGGTTCACTTCTCTGGCCTCCCCATCATTGATCTCCGGTTTCTCTTTTCCTCACATAGGCTCCCACTTTTTCTTGTACACACTTTCACACACCCCTTCATAAAGTCTCCCTCTCTCTCATATACAAACACACACCCTCACTCCCATACACACACACACACACATCAATGTACACACACACTCCCATAGACACATGCAAGCTCCCAATCTCTTACTCACATGCACACGCACCTCACTCTCTCTCTCTCTCTCTCTCTCTCTCTCTCACACACACACACACACACACACACACACACACACACACACACATACTCCCAATCTCTTATTCAGATACATATACACACTCACATACCCCTTCCTCTCTCAGTTACATCGGCTCATGTGGGGTCATTCTGGCTGTCTCTCTCTTCAGCTACCTGTGCCTATCTGGCCACTTCTTCAGTCTTCTACCTAGGGCCAGTGTAAAGGTATTCTGTGCCCTAGGTGAAACTTATAGCACAGTGGCCGTGCCGGAGGTTCGCTCGCCGGCAACTAGCCGGCGCGCACAAGTTACACCTGCCAGAAGCAGGTGTAACTCCATCAAATAATGTAGGGGGGGATTTAGGTAGGGCCGGGGGGTGGGTTAGATAGGGGATGGGAGGGATAGGTGGGGGGGATCCAAAAAAAAATTCTCTCCAAGGCCGCTCTGATTTCGGAGCCCAAGATGGCTGACTGGGAAGACATCCTGGAAGAACGGCCTTGGAGGGAACGGGGAAAGCCAAGTGTGCACCCCCTTGTGCGCGCCGACCCCGGATTTTATAACATGCATGCAATAGCGGTAGCGCGTGCATGTTATAAAATCGGGTGTACATTTGGGCGCGCCAGATAGCGCGCACAAATGTACCCCGCACACGTAAAATTTAAAATCAGCCCCATAGTGTATTTGGATTTTCAGAAGTTGTTTGACAAAGTCCCTCATGAGAGGCTTTTAAGAAAACTAAAAAGCTTAGTTCATGTCATTTTTATTTGTAATAATTATAGTATTCTGAAGGTTTACGCTATGTTTTAGGCATTTTTGTACAACCATGTTTTCAGTTCACTCTTGCATTCCTTTTTGTCTGTTGTTAGGTTCTCAGGCATTGAATTCCAGAGTTTTGGGCCGCCAATGGCTATAATTCTGTCTCTGGTTTGCATCAGACGAGAATTTCTTTTAGTTGGGATTGCTAGGAGACCTTTGTTTTGTGATCGAAGAGTTCTGGGAAGACTGTGCAGTTTAAATGTTATTTCAAGTAGATCACTGTTGTTTGAGTTAATGCTGTTGAAGATGATTGTTAGAACTCTATAACATATTCTTGATTGTATTGGGAGCCAATGCAGAGATATCAGAGCTGGGGTGATGTGCTTGTATTTCTTTGCTCCACATATTAGTCTTGCTATGGCATTTTGTAGTAGTTGAAGGCTTGTTGGAAGACCTAGAAGTAAGGAATTGCAGAAGTCGAGGTTTGAGAATAATGTTTGTAGTACTGTTCTAAAGTCAGTTATGGTTACTAATGGTTTCAATCGGCTCAGTATCCACAGCTTATTGTAACCTGATTTAATCAGTTTACTATTATGGGCTTTCATTGTTAAGTTTTTAGCAATTTGGACCCCTAAGAGGTAGATTTTAAAAACATACGCGCGCGCATACTTTTGTTCGCGCACCAGGCGCGAACAAAAGTACACTGGATTTTATAAGATACGTGCGTAGCCACACGTATCTTATAAAATCCAGGGTCAACGCATGCAAGGGGGTGCACATTTGTGTAACTTGTGCGTGCCGAGCCCTGCGCGTGCTGCCCGTTCCCTCCGAGGCCGCTCCGAAACCGGAGCGGCCTCAGAGGGAACTTTTTTCTACCCCCCCCTCCCCCGCAGCTTCCCTTCCATTCCCCTACCTAACCCACCCCCCCCCCCCGGCCCTATCTACCCCCTACCTTTATCGGAGAAGTTACTACTGCCTCCGGGCAGTAGTAACTTATGCACGCCGGCGCGGCAGGCCCCGACACAGGCCGCTGTGTCGGGGCACTCGGCCACGCCCCCGGACCGCCCACATGCCCCAGGACACACCCCGATCCCTAACCGCACCCCCTGGCAATGCCCCCGACCACCCCTTTTTGCAAGCCCCGGGACTTACGAGTGTCCCGGGGCTTGCGTGCGCCACCCAGCCTATGCAAAATAGGCTCGGCGCACGCAGGGGGGGTTTGGGGTAGGTTTTCGGGGGTATGCACGTATCCCTTTGAAAATCTACCTTTAAGTCTCTTACTTGGGTTGCTAGATTGATATGGCATTTTTCCAGATTTATAGTAGGTGGTATGGATGGATTTAGGTGGGTTTCTGCTTAAACAAATGATTTCTGTTTTTTTGTGTTCACTGAGAGTTTAAGTTGAGCTAGTTTCTCTTTTATTGTATTCATATAGTCTGAGATTAATGAGGCTGTTTTTGCAAAAGAATTTGTTAATGGGATATAGAATTGTAAGTTGTTAGCATATAGGTAGAAGTTTATTCCTAGTTCTGTTAGTATTTTGCATATTGGAAGCATGTAGATGTTAAATAAGGTTGCAGATAGTGCAGATCTTTGAGGAGCACCTGTTTTGCATTGGAAGGTATCAGAAATCTGGTTGTCAAGTTTTTCCTGAAATGATCTATCAGCAAGGAAGGAGGTGAACCATCTTAATACAGTTCCATCTATTCTTATATTTCTCAACTCTCAGCAGCATAGGTTATGGTCTACATGTCGAAGGCAGCTGATAAGTCAAATAGAACAAGGCAGTATGATTCATCAGAGTTGAATCCTCTTAATATTGAGTCAGTTATCGATTGTACTAGCATTTTTGTAGAGTGATTTTTCCTAAATCCAAATTGATAGGATATAGAAAGTTTTGATTGTCTAAATCATTCTCCAGCTGGGTAAGTACAGCCATTTCTATTATTTTAGCAAGAAATGGTAAGTTAGAGATTGTTCTATAGTTATCCCAGTCATCTGTTCTTCCTGCTTTGTTTTTTCAGGTTGCTTTTATCACTGCTTGCTTTATGTTTTGAGGTATAAATCCCTTATCAAGGGAGAGGTTTACTAGTGTGATTGTTGGAGTTATTGCCTGGTTTATTAGCTTCAATGAATTGGCAGGTATTGGGTCCAGTGGATGTGTGGCAGGTTTTAATTTGGATATTATTTTACTTATCTCTAATTTTGGATTTTGTCAAATGATGACCATTTATTTATTTCAGTTATATCCCCTATTGCATTGTGAGGATTATTAGTGTTGATTTGTTGTTTCAGCTTCTGGATTTTTTTCTGTTAATGCAGTTGCATATTCATTACAAGATAATTTTGTGAAATTGTTGTTCCTTGTTTGGTATGCTGATGGATCTTTTATTAGATTTTTGACCATCTCAAATAATAATTTTGAGTTGAATATAACACCATGAATTTGTTTTGCATAACTGTCTTTTTTTGATTTGTTAATGTTCGGTATTGATTTAGAGAAGATTTGTATTTTATTAGAGTTTCATCTGTGGGGAATTTTCACCATCGCTTTTCTAGTTTTCTTAGGCTTTTTTTTTACTTTCATTTCTTCATTATACCATGGGTTCTTCTTTTTTTCCATTATCTTTGTTATTTTTTATGGGGCAGATTTTAAAATGTGCGCGTGCGGCCTTCATTTGTGTGCGCTACCCGGTGCGCACAAATGTACGCAAATTGTTTTTTGAATTCAAGATCAGCTTTAATTAATTGGTAGTCTGACCATGGGATTGACTTGAATTCAGTTTTCAAATGGTAATTATTAGTATTTGCAAAAATGAGATTGAGTGTGTGTCCAGCTTTGTGTGTGGACAAAAAAGAATTCTGAGATGTGTTGTGTCTAACCTAGGTCTTCCATTGCTTCTAGGCTTATGTTACATGAGAGCAACCTTGGAGTTTTGTTTACATGAAGGTTGAAGTCTCCTAAGATTATTGTTGTCTCTGGTGTAGGAAATTCTTTAATGAAAAGTTCAATTAGGGATGAGCAATCTTTTTGAAGTAGGCAGGTGGGCAGTATACCAGCCCTATGTTATTTTGTTTTGATTTTAGTATTGCTACTTCATATGGTGGATTAATCACAATTTTACTTAATACAAATTTAAGTTCTTATTTTGCAGATGAAACAAATTAAAGTTTTCTTTTTTGTCGTGCTATGTGGTATAGATCATAATTTGGATGGGACAATATGCAATTGCCCCTTCCCCGCCCCCCCTCCCAAATGAGCAATCCCCCCTCCCTCTGGCCCCCTGAATGAGAAATCCTCCCTCGCTCTTCTTCCCTGGCCCTGAATGAACATTCCAAATACCCCTGGCTCTCTTAATGAGACATCCCCCTCCCCTAGCCCCTGGCCCCCAGAATGCGCAATCCTCCATCCCCATAGCTCTCCCAAAAGATACAACCCCTCCCTTCCCCCTGGCCCCCCAATGAGCATTCCAAATCCCCCTCACCCATACTTCCCCCCAGAAACCCCTTTACCTTATCCTTGATCACACGGTGGGGTTGGGTGCACCCTCAGACTCAGGCCTTGTAGAAAGGGGAGGGGATGTCCCATTTAGGGGTCCAATGAGAGGGGGATTGCTCATTTGCAGGGAGCAGGACAGTGTATCTGTGGCAGGGGGGCGCCACTGCCACACGCTTACTATACCTATTATTATTTGCATGTTTTGAGGCCACCTCGACTGGCGGCCTGGGTTGAAACGAGAATCAGTAATGACCCCCCGCTGAACCTCCCCATTTGGTCACAGCTTTTTTTTTTCCCCTGCCACTTTAAATGTGCATCTGGAGCCTCAGGACCCATGATAGGGGCCCAGACCTCTCACCAGACATCTAGCGCATGCCAGGAGGTGTATTTATTTATCATGGCTGATCACCTTCTAAGTTGGCCCCGATAAAATATTAGCATTAAATTTCCTCATGAGAGGCTTCTAGGAAAAGTAAAACGTCATGGGATAGGTGGCAATGACCTTGCATGGATTACAAACTGGCTAAAACACAGGAACAGAGGGTAGGATTAAATGGACAAATGAGTGGGCAGTGGAGTGCCTCAGGGATCTGTACTGGGACCCGTACTTTTCAATATATTTATAAATGATGTGGAAAGAAATACAACGAATGAGGTAATCAAATTTGCAGATGATACAAAATTATTCAGACTAGTTAAATCACATGCAGATTGTGATAATTTGCAGGAAGACCTTGTGAGAATGGAAAATTGGGCATCCATAATGCAGATGAAATTTAATGTGGATAAGTGCAAGGTGATGCATATAGGAAAAATAACCCATGCTATAGTTACACAATGTTAGGTTCCATATTAGGAGCTACCACCCACGAAAAAGATCTAGGCATCATAGTGGATAACACATTGAAATTGTCAGCTCAGTGTGCTGTGGCAGTCAAAAAAGCAAACAGAATGTTGGGAATTATTAGAAAGGTGAATAAAACAGAAACTTCCATAATGCCTCCGCACCTTGAATACTGTGTACAATTCTGGTCGCCACATCTCAAAAAAGATATAGTTGCGATGGAGAAGGTACAGAGAAGGACGACCAAGATGATAAAGGGGATGGAACAGCTCCCCTATGAGGAAAGACTAAAGAGTTTAGGGCTGTTCAGCTTGGAGAAGAGACGGCTGAGGGGGGATATGATAGAGATGTTTAAAATCATGAGAGGTCTAGAATGGGTAAATGTGAATCAATTATTTACTCTTTCGGATAATAGAAGGACTAGGGGGCACTCCATGAAGTTACCATGTGGCACATTTAAAACTAATCAGAGAAAGTTCTTTTTCACTCAACGCACGATTAAACTCTAGAATTTGTTGCCAGGGGATGCAGTGAGTGCAGTTAGTGTAGCTGGGTTTAAAAAGGGATTGGATAATTTCTTGGAGAAGTCCATTACCTGCTATTAATTAAGTTGACTTAGAAACTAGCCACTGCTATTACTAGCAACAGTAACATGGGATAGACTTAGTTTTTGGGTACTTGCCAGGTTCTTATGGCCTGGATTGGCCACTGTTGGAGACAGGATGCTGGGCTTGATGGACCCTTGTTCTTATGTTCTTTGCATGCATTTGTATTATTCATGTATGCAAATTGAATTCAAAGAAGGCCATTGTAATAGGGAAGAGTATCTGACTGGTTACATGCAAAGTATCCTATATATGATGTGATATATGCAATTTAATGCAAATTAGAGCTATTTATCGCATGTTAGGGCCCTAACACATTTTGATGATCGACCCTGTAGGTTACTTAATTGTCAAAATGTATGTGATTTGCTATCTATTATAAACAAATAATCTGAATGCCATATGATAATTTTCTCTCAGTCTCCATGCTATTTATCTTCACCTTGTATGTAAATGATGTTATCTATGACTCATAATTAGTTGGAATGTCAACTGGCTTTGTATGATTTCAAGAATGTTCTATAACCTTAGATAGAATGTGAACTGGCCTTATCACTGTTCTATAACCTTGTAGCTTAGCATCTTTATCTAACTTACAACGTCTGTGTGTCTAAGAAAACAAATCCAAGGCAGAAACACAAATGTCATGCTTATAATGTTCTTAGTAATTATAAAACTATCTATGACCAAAAATCAAAAACTTATGAGAACAAGAATAATGACTTGATATGTAACATGTCAAAAAGTGTTTTACTGCCTCTACGCCTTGTTCATTTATAAGCCATGTCTGTAATGGGGTTGTAAGCACCACAACAATACATTTGTTTAATGTAATTATACTTGCACTAGCAATTTTCTTTTTATCTACAATGCATAGAAATAAAGGTCAGCAAATATATTGTAGATTACACCTCTTTACTGGACTAACAATACATTTATATCTAGCTTTCAGGAGCTATTGTTCCAGCATTAGCATTCTACATAAAATATATGTACATTTTCAGGTGCTAATTTCCAATATAGTTTATTTGTTGCCGCTACAAGTCTATCTATTCCTTAACACCACAGTTAGAAGAAGAATGTTTCTATGATGATAAACATTTGAAAGAAACTATTCTCTAATGGGTAAAATTTAAAGGCCATTGCATGCAAATACTGGGAGATATGCGGGTGGCTGAGCCATTTGCGCCGAGCGCATTTTCAAAATGTCCCGGCTATGCGTGTATCTCTTGGTACATGTGGAAGTACCAGGGTCTGTAAAAGGGGTGGGCCAGGGTGGGATCTGGGTAGGGATGAGGCCGGGGCCAGCCGGGAAAGCGGCCATTAGGCCCTGTCTCGGGGAGGCACACGCCAGCAACTGGCCGGAGAACAGAACTTACTTACTCAGGAGAGCGAGTAAGTTCAAAAACAAAAAAAAAATAGATTAGTTAGGGGTTGGGGAAGAGCGGGGAAAAGGGAGGAAGGGTAGGTAGGGAGATAGGGAAGTTCTTTCTCAGTCTGCTCCTTATTGGAGCGGACTGGGAGGGAATGGCCTGATTGCATCACCATACATTTTTTTAGAAAATCACCCTCGCTTGCACTCAAGTTGGGAACCGCCCATGCATGCGTGCGCTGATATAAAATTGGGCGTGTATGTGCACATGGGTATTGCATTTTGATATCATGTGCACAGCGATGCGTGCATATTATAAAATTGGTGCGTGCATGTTTGAAAATCTACCCCTAAGTGTCCCAAAATGATTGGTCTTGCTTGATTAAGAGCTATTATATGACAATTATTTTTGCTGAATTTAGAGAAATTATTATAGACTAGGGATGTGCATTCGTTTTGAACGAATGAGCAATCCGCAACGTATAGGTCCCTATTCGTTGCATTCGTGGGGTTCTGAAATGTATGGCAAACCCCCACGAATGCAACGTATCACTAACAAATAGAACTCCCACCCTCCTGACCCCCACAAGACTTGCCAAAAGTCCCTGGTGGTCCAGCAGGGGTCCTGGAGTGATCTCTTGCACTCGGGCCGTAGGCTGCCAGTATTAAAAATGGCATGATAGCCTTTGCCCTTACTATGTCACAGGGGCTACCAGTGCCATTGATCAGTCCCTGTCACATGATAGGAGCAATGGACAGCCCGCACCATCTTGTGCTCCTACCATGTGACAGGGGCCGACCAATGGCACCGGTAGCCCCTGTGACATAGTAAGGGCAAAGGCTATCGGCACCATTTTGAATACCGGCAGCCAACGGCCCGAGTGTAGGAGAATGCTCCAGAACCCCCGCTGGACCACCAAGGATTTTTGGCAGGTCTTGGGGGGTCATGAGGATGGGGGGTTGTAGTTAATTAAATGTAAAGGGTTGAGATGTTTTGTTTTGTTTTTTTTAATTTAATGGGAAACAAATACCATATGTAATTAATGGACGAATCGGGGTCCCCAAAAACAGATGTAACAGATTTGGGTCCCGACAATATGAATATCGAATCGAACGTATCCGTCCCTGCTGCACATCCCTATTATAGACGAGGTGGAGAACAATTATTAAAGTGGTGCATCCTACTACTTCAGTGTTAGATCCTTGCCCTCCTAGTTTACTGGATGTAAAGAGAGATATTATTGTGAGAAATATCCACACAATGTTATCTATATCATTGAGGGAGGATATTTTCCCTCAGACTTTGAAATTAGCAGCAATGAAATCACTTCTTAAGAAATCTTCTTTAGATGCTACCAAACCAGAAGATTATTCACTTGCATCGGATGTCCCATTCATGTATAAATTAATCAAAAAGGCAATGCTCCTTCAAAACAGGACTTTGTAGAAGAATATATAGGAGTAGCCTAGAGCAGTGGGCTATGAACTAGAAGACCAGGCTTCAAGTCCCACTGTCACTTCTTGCGACCTTGGGCAAGTCACTTTACCCTCCTTAGCTTCAGGTATAAACTTAGATTGTAAGCCCTCTGGAGATAGGGAAATACCTACAGTACCTGAAAGTAAACCACTTTGAAGTGCTTAAAAAAGTGCAAAAAACAGAATATAGACAATAAATGGCAGCTTGCATGCACTTATATGGCCGTGCACAGGTTTAACATACTACCTTATAACCCATGCATGTCAGATACTCGTATTATAAAATATGCTTATATTTACCCTGTGACAAACCAAAAATCTATACACCTCCAAAATGTACTTCCAAGACACTGTGCGATATCAACAATGTTCCAAACTCAAATATAAAGTGTCCGTGTATTTTTTTACTCGATGGTATATTGAATACTTCGGGAAAAAAAATTATCCTATGTTGTTATATACTGCTTATAATAACAAAACTTATAAATGACAATTTTTAAAGGGGGAAGTGGAATGTTTCATACATTTTTCAGGCATTACTGGCTTGTAATGCCTTTAAACTAGTTCCTCCGACCTTATTTGATTTTTTTAATTTATAAAACGCGCTGTGAAATCTCTGGGAGATTGATTCCTATAGTTGCATGTCTAAATTGTAATGATAATACCGACTTATGTAAGAAACCATTTTTAAAAGTCCACCCGACAAGGCCTTGTTTCTGACCGCGTCACGGTCTTTCTTCAGGGGATGTCAATGGACTTAATGAATAGTTGGAATTACTTATCTGAAGATGGGTTACTGAAGACTCTCGCTGGTGGTTAGACTGCTCCTATGTTCTCCATGCTGTAGCTTCCGTGAGTCGATGTACGTTCAAATACTATATGGGCTGATGAGCTCTTGAGTCTAAGAGCTGTAGACGGGAGCCGGGCTTCTGGCCACCAGTGCCATTGGTCAGCCTCTGTCACATGATAGGAGCAATGGACAGCCAGCACCATCTTGTGCTCCTACCATGTGACAGGGGCCGACCAATGGCACCGGTAGCCCCTGTGACATAGTAAGGGCAAAGGCTATCGGCACCATTTTGAATACCGACAGCCAGCGGCCCGAGTGTAGGAGAATGCTCCAGAACCCCCGCTGGACCACCAAGGATTTTTGGCAGGTCTTGGGGGGGGGGTCAGGAGGGTGGGGGGGTTGTAGTTAATTAAATGTAAAGGGATGCAACTCTAATCTCCACTTGTTTAGCTATTCCTCTGGTTTTTTGCGAGCTGATGAACGCTTCGCTGTTCTTCCGTGTGAAACGCTGATTTACGCTCTCGGTAACGCTCTGTGTTGCGTTTTAGATTGCCTTCTCTGAGGATCGAACTCAGGACCTTCAGATTATGAGACTGACGTGCTGCCTGCTGCGCTAAGAAGGCTATATTTACCCTGTAACATATACACATATATATGCTTAAATGTGAATACATTCAATACAGTGAAAGTGAGTATTTCAATGCATTAAACATACTTACTTTAGCTACCTATTTTAAAATATGTACACATATATTTTACTTACAAAAATAAAGTAGGGTTTACTCGCATAAATCAGTATATTTTAATATATGTGTGCATAATTTAAATTACCAGTTTCACCAATTATTGCACCTGTTCACTCAGTCCTTCACCAGATCATCAAGACCATCCGAGTTTTCAGCATGAACTCCCCACAGTTCACCCAGACCTCCAACCCAGCCAACAGTACAGAATAAAAATGTTTATTAATATCACTTATGCCAGATTATTAGCAGATTGAAAAATTTCACACGTGAACTGGTAAATGTATGTTTTGTTTTTTTTTAAATAGCACCACCCTGGAATACCTCTAGACCGACCTGTTTTTACATATGTATACGTGCGCGCAAAAGCAAAAATATATGCATATGTTTGATATTTATAAATGAGCACGAATGTGAGTAGGTGCTACTTATGTGCACATATGCTAATTTTTCTGTGTGTTAACACAGAAAATAGCATCATGAATTGTTGTCAGTTTGAATTTAGACAGTTCTGTGATTCAGAGATGGACCTATAGGTAATTTCTGAGGATTTGTTGAAAGACCTAGACACAGGTAATGGCTCACTATTGGTTCAATTAGATTTTAGATCATTCGGCTCCACTGGAATAGCTAGCTGCAAAGGAACTGATATAAATTGTTTTATGTAGTTTTCTTCATGCCTCTTAGACAGAAGCTTGTGAGCCTGGGAACTTCCTCAAAGGAGTATACCTGAGCCTTTGGTGTTCCCTAAGGGGCAAAGCTTTCACCATACCTTTTTAATATCTATATGGAACATTAATTTCCAGATGTTTATGGATTATATCCTGTTTTTTTCCCTCTTGGGGAGGAGTGACTGTAAATTGTGCATAGATGGGAATAAATTGTTTATTTATTCATTTTTATATACTGACATGAGTTCAGTGATGTCACATCGGTTTACAGGGAACGGAAACGAAATAAGCAGGGGGGTTCTTATTTCTTACAATGAAACGTGGTAACACATAAAACAAGCATGTAACATGGGTAACTTAGAAACGAGGAAAATATGTGGAACATGGGTCTAACAAGGGTGCTTGGACAGAGATACTATGGGTCCAGAAAGTCAACTGTAGAGAACTAAGGGTATGCTGGGGTTGGACTGCGAATCAAGCCAAAGATTAGGTCTGGAACCTCAGTGTCAAAATAGATTCTGCTTTGACTTTAGGTGCTCATATGTGCTCACTTATGACGGTAGGCTTTTATTACTGAAGTTACAAAAACCAATGTGTCAACGCAGAGGTTTTGTGGTACAGGTGATAGTGGCTAAACAACACAATAAAAGAAAAACTATCCACCCTGATATTTTATATGAAATTGCAAAAGGCCATAATACTTGCATGGTCTTTTGCAATGTCATATAAAATATCAGGGTGGATAGTTTTTCTGTTACTGTGAGGATTTTATTACTTACATCATTTGCAAGGTATTCAGCTGATTTTTTTTTTTTTGTTTTGTTTTGTTTTACCCAGTCAGACTTTGTAAAATTTGTGTGTATGCATAAGTGCAAAGCCCTTCCTAACTTCACGCCCCAGATTACGTCTACTCAGACCAGGAAAGCTTGCACGTGCCCAGGACAATGCGTGTATAAGTTTACCCATCATTTTGAAAGAGCCCATTTATGCAGGTAAAACGCGGGTTTATCCACAGAAATGCTTTTGAAAATGAATCTCCTTCTGTGTAAAATTCACTACCAGATGAAAAATAGATTCATCTTTAAACAGATTGTAGACTCCCCTTACTGCAGAACAAATATAAAGGCAAGGGAACAAAAGTATAAGTCCTTATCTTTGCCAGCAAAAGTGAAAAATGCAGGCAATTAAACTTGTGAATTTGTCTCTTTTTTTTTTTCTTTTCATTATCTTATTAATCCGATCCAGACACTGTTCTCTTGTAAAATGTACATGCTTTGTTGATACAAAAATATCAATTTTTCAATTTGTCTCCATGGTTTATATAGTACAGCCATCCATGTTCCTTATTTGTCAGTCATGAGAAATTTGTCTTTATTAGGTAGGTGAGATTGCAAAAAAGACTCCTTTACAAAATAGTCCAATTGTAAGAAAATACAGTGTTCTTTCCCGCTTTTACACTATGGGCAGACCAGTGAAAAATCTGTTCAGGAATGTCTTAGTGTATTTGATATAAGTACAGGAAGTATAAGCAACTGAAATGTTAGAAAATATAAATTTAGACTTTTGCCATGTTCATTTTATAACTGTTCCTATAATCATGTCCTGGGAAGGTTTTTAAGATTTCAATCAATAAATATTTTGCATCTGTAACCAAGATAATCTTGGTAAGCAATCAAGAGCCAACCCTAGCCAGTTTAAGATGACACAAAGCCATTACTTATGGCTTATTTTGCTAAAACACTGCTAAAGGTATACATTTTTAAACAAAATGGGTAAAGTTACAGAAGAACATTTTTCTAAAGGGAGTTTGCTGGGTATAGATTTTCCTAGATGAAAATTGCCGTCCTCTCTTAGAATGGCTAAACATATGCAGGGCTTAGACAACATGACGGTAGCTTTCAAACAGCCGCACGGGCGTATGCTAATGGTTGCAGCCATTTTGACATCATACGCACATATCTATGCGTACATAATATAAAATCGGCTGTACGCATGTACAAGTGCACACATTTTATATGGACGTGCGCATGTGTTGGCTCTACCATGTAAGTGGGGGGATTTATTAGACACGTGCACCGACACAATTACCAGTTTCCCCAATCCATTCCTAGTTTGCCCAGGCAAAGGATAGGACTTCCTAACCTCTTTAGGGGCAGATTTTCAAAAGCCTATGTGTGCCGGGCCTATTTTAGAAAGGCCCGGCGATGCACGAATGTCCCAGGGCTTCAAAAAGGGGCAGGGCGGGGCCAGGCCAGAGGCCTCCGGCACAGCGGCCATTTGCTGCTGTGTTGGAGAATTGCGGGATTAGGGGTGAGGGTTAGGATAGGGCTAGGGCGGAGGGAAGGTAAGGGGAAGGGAGGTTAGGTTAGGGGGTTAGGAAGTTCCCTCCCAGGCCCCTCCAAAATCAGAGCGGCCTGGGAGGGAACGGGTGAAGGCAATTGTGCACCCCCTTGCGCGCTAACCCTCGAATTTATAATATGCACGCACCTGCGCGCGCATGTTATAAAATCGGGCATCCACGTGCACGCGCCAGGTAGCGCGGGCACATGGACGCCCACATACAATTTCTTAAAATCTACCCCTTAGTTAATATGCCTCCCTTTTAGCCCCAACCCTTAAAACCCCACTAACTTTCCTCATTTTTCTTTTGTTTCATTACTTACAAGCTCTTCATTGCAGAAGTAAAGTTAAGTGACAGGAGACCCCAGCAAATACTTACATGTACATTTCATGTTACCCATGGCCCGCCCATACCCTGCCCACTCTCCACCCCTTTATTTGCCTTTCCCTTTTATGTCCAATACATACGTACTCGGGTGCTTCTTAAAATTCTCACGGTGACCGCAGATGCTCACACATCTCCTGGCTTTGGCAGGCATAGGGCTTTTAAAATTCACCTGCATGTCTGCTTTCAGCTGTACTAAAAAGAGATGTCCCTTGGGAGGATATTCAGGTCGGGTAGTAAACAGCACACATACATTTTGATTTTCAAATGTATATGCACTGTTTTGCTCCAGTTCTGTCAGCCATAGGTAAAGCAGTTTCAAACACTTTGGGCACCTTTTAGGAAATCTTAAAATAAACCAATCTGCATTGTTTTCCTTTGAAAATAGCATATAATATCCATGGCTCAAAAAATATCTATATACTTTGCAACAACACAGGTTATGGAAAATTACCCCCTATGGGGGTAATTTTGTGACTTCCCACATTGGGTCTTATCCTAAATTTCATTTACATCTTCAATAAATAAGGCTCTGAATTCATTCAAATCCCTCATAATAATATAGGGCCTGATTCACTAAGACATTTCTCTCATTCTGTGTCTATGGGAAAATGCCTTGATGAATCAAGCCCAATCTTGTTTGGTAATAGAGAGCTCATTACAAGACGGAGTGAAATTTCACATCTCTGTACCTCATTAAATACCCCTTCTACTGTCGGAGGATGTTGTAGAATGGTGGAGAGCAAAATCTCAGGGATAGCCTAATCAATCTGATTTCTAATCTTAAAGACTTTCCCAGAGAAGTAATTACTTATCTGTTCACTGGTAGGTAATGATCCAGAACTAATAGTGCTGGTGGATGTATCTGTTGATATTCCCATTGTGTCTGAAAGAATTGTTATATTCCATTCAAATAAGGACTCAGAGGAATGAGTCTAAGTTGACCTTTTCAAAATATTGGGCCCCACACCAGTGTCCAAACCGTTTTCCTCTTGTTGCTATTGCTGCCACTCATTTTTCCCAAATTCTTCTATCAGTGCTGTATTTTTAGATAAATGACATAACTGGAGTTTCAGAATCAAACAACAAATCACATTTAAGCATCTTTTGTTGCAAGCCTTCTTGTGAACTTAGACTGGATGAGAATATCAATTTTAATTGATTCCTATAGTTTTTTAACAGCTGGAAAGTTATTGTATTTTTTATCCATTATACCTGAGATTGTATCTTAGCATAAGGTACTGAAGAAGTAAAATACCAAAATGGATTGTCCCATGCTAGATCTAACTGTGTGCTCACTAGCATGGCCTGCATGGGTATTGTATGCTACAAGTTGTACACTATAGATATCTTCCTTTTTCTCCTACACGTACAATGCCAGTGGCACCCTTACTACATATTATTGTAACCATATTATTGTTACCAACAAAACAAATGTACTAATAATCATTAGTAACACTGGACTACCATTTTCAGCAATGCATTCAGGGGTCGATTTTCAAACCCACATGGCGTCCATGTGCAAGCAGATCTCTGCGCACACACATGGCCGCGCCGATTTTATAACATGCGTGCGCTGGCACGCACATGTTATAAAATCTGATGGCCATGCGCGCACGCGCGCTGCATTTTTAAAATCCACGTGCGCATGTGCGGGCAGCCCGCAACTCGCAGATGCCAGCGGGGGGTGGGGGGGGGGGGGGTGAATTTTATAACCTATGCATGGTGGTGCGATCGTCCGATCCCCAGTTCCCTCCCAGTCCGCGCAAGCCCGGCCACGCATGTAACCCACCAGTCTAACACGCGGGCCTTTTAAAATGTACTTCAAATAGCAAACGTTTTCTGTTGCTACATATACAATTCTAGCAACACCCCAATACCCGATGGAAAAAAGTATAAAAAGGCTGATGTACTAACTGGCAAGGAGATTTGTGAGAATGAGCTGATATCAAGTACATTTTTTCTCGCGGTACCACTCATTTAATTCGCATGCAAAAAACGCCTTTAACGCATGTGAAAACGCCATTAATGCATGCGAAAGCACCATAACGTTTGGTGCGATGCAAATGAGAAAAAGGGGAGGATATTGGGGCGGGAATTTTGGTCAAGTGGGCTGGGCTCACAGTTTTGTGAAGCTGTATCGCATGCACAGCTTTAACTACACCTTTTTCATTTGCGTAAAGCCATGCGATAGGGCTTTATCGCGGTTGCAATGTGCTTTGCACATGCCGTTATGAGTGGTTTTAAGCTCCTGGAGAGCCAGCCTAGCTATCAGGGCCCTGACATATTTCCCTATTTACTAGAGATGTGAATCAGAACCAGAATCTGTTCGGATTCCGGTTCCAATTCACATGTGGGTTTTTTTCCATCGGGCCCGATCGCGTTTTGTTTATGGGCTGCGCCCCAGCCAATAAACAAAAAATCCACCCGACCCTTTAAAAGTAACCCCTTAGCTTCCCCCACCCTCCCGACTCCCCCAAAAAACTTTTTACAGGTACCTGGTGGTCCAGTGGGGGTCCCGGGAGTGATCTCCCGCGATCTCCCGCTCCGGGCCATCCTCCCGCTCCCAGGCCGTCGGCTGCCACTAATCAAAATGGCGCTGATGGCCATTTGCCCTTACCATGTGACAGGATATCTGTGCCATTGGCCGGATCCTGTCACATGGTAGGAGCACTGGATGGCTGGTGCCATCTTGTGCTCCTACCATGTGACAGGGGCTGACCAATGGCACTGGTAGCCCCTGTGACAAAGTAAGGGCAAAGGCTATCGGTGCCATTTTGAATACTGGCAGCCGACGGTCCGAGTGCAGGAGGTTGCTCCTGGACCCCCGCTGGACTTTTGGCAAGTCTTGGGGTCAGGAGGGTCCCCCAAGACTTGCCAAAAGCCCCTGGTGGTCCAGCGGGGGTCCGGGAGCGATCTCCTGCACTCGGGCCATCAGCTGCCAGTAATGAAAATGGCGCCGATAGCCTTTGCTCTTACTATGTCACAGGGGCTACCGGTGCCATTGGTCAGCTCCTGTCACATGGTAGGAGCACAAGATGGTGCCGGCCATCCACTGCTCCTACTATGTGACAGGATCCTGCCAATGGCATGGATACCCTGTCACATGGTAAGGGCAAAGGGCCATCGGCGCCATTTTGATTAGTGGCAGACGACGGCCTGGGAGCCGGAGGACGGCCCGAAGTGGAAGATCGCTCCCGGGACCCCCACTGGATCACCAGGTACCTGTAAAAAGGTTTTGGGGGGGTCAGGAGGGTGGGGGGAAGCTAAGAGGTTACTTTTAAAGGGTCGGGGTGGGTTTAGGGGTTATTTTTGTGTGCCATTTTTCCCGCCCTCCCCCAAAACAATAAGGGAACCCCCATGATCAATATCGTGGGGTTTTCCTATCGTTTTGGGGGAGCCCCCAATTTCTGACGATTTTGAAAATATCGACGATATTTTCAATCATCTGAAGCCCGATTCACATCCCTATTATTTACACCATTTTCCTGAGGATTAAATGAGGACCTTTTGGGACAAGAAGGGAAGTACTTAGAGTATTTCATTTGTTTTTGATCCTGGCTAGCTTTTCAAAAATGTTTTGTCCTTTTGTTGTTGTTGTTGTTGTTGAAGTGGGGGATAAATCATAGGAAAGTAAATTTTCAGAAGCCATTTACCTAGGTAAATTAGCTGTCTCCAAATCACCTACCCTGAAGACAGGTAGAAGTACATGCCAGGAGCAGCAACACGAGTATTTTTACCCACAGGAAAAGTAGGCAGGTTCAGAGGCAGGGCTAGATCAGGGGAGAAAACAATATACACCGTTTCGCTTTTTTGAAAACAATGCACTTTTTTTTTTGCAGGGAAAATGTATCCATAACAAAAAGCTGGTACAAATTTCCATGAGTACTTTTTTCCTAAATAATTTTCAAAGGGAAAGTATATGGTTACCTTCCCTTTGGGAATTGGTGTAACATCTGTGGATGAAAGTACCCATAGACTCTGTAATTACCTGCAAAGCTTTGAAAATATCCTCTCACTCCCGTTGGAGATCATTATCTGATCCCTACCTCTTTAGATGATTTATTATACTGCGAGCTATAGATGTCTGCCTTTTTTATTTGTGTTCTTTTTTTCTGTTTGTTTTGGCTACAGCCATATCCAGGCCCCAGTCTCCATGTCTCTCATTTTTCCACTTTTCCTTGTGGAAAAATGTTATTTTTCTCTTTGTTCTTTCTTCCAAGTTTTTCCTTATATGATGATGTGAAGCCAACCAATATTTTCATTATGTACACCTGCACCTACCTAGGAGAGAACTGCACAGCCAAAAAAGATAAATGACAGGAACAAGAACCAAGAATGTCTCTAACAACTAGAGTACCCAACCCGGCTGCATACATAACGGAAATGATTATTAGTTTTCTAGTTTTTACTATTCCCCTCCCGTCCCTAAGATCCTAATCAGGTTGATGTCTCCCAAATTTACAGCTACTGAAATGGTAAAAGGAACAGGCAAAGTGTGCTCAGAAAACTACAAGGCTAGTGTACTGTGACAATAAATCCTTCCTATCAAATGTTATCAGTCAGACAGCCACTTTTATTTTTCATAACTATTCTCTGGTTTTTGCCTTCTACTACCTAAAGAAATACAAACAAAACATTTTATTGGAAATGGAGGTTAGGGAGCCTTTTGAAGAACAAGAAGAGTATGTGTGCACAAAGGTAAAAAAAATGAAACATAAAGATAATTGTAATAGGGAATAGAATTTACTAGAAGAAACATACCAGAAATTAATCTGGCTAGTTTACTTGTACAGAAAAAGGCCATTGTAGAGAGGTTATCTCTCAAGTTATTCCCTTGCATGCTTTTCTCGTAATTTTAGGAGATGGCATGCTTCTATGGCATAAAGAGAAGGCTTGTTTATCTATGGCCTAAACAAGCTCCATACATGGGTATTTGGCTTTTAAATTAACAGCCAGAAAGCATAATGTGTCGCATAATGGTAGCCAGTGAAACAGATAATCTGAGGAGAGCCAGGGGACTACATTGCTGTTCATCTCTTTATTTATTTCCAATCTTGGAGCACTTTTTTTTTTGTTGCAAAGAGCCAAGTGATTTTCTTATGTACTTTCAGCACATCCAATATTATGTAAGCAGGATAAAAATTTTAAACAGCTCTCAAGCTGCATAGTTTTGGAAAAGTTAAGATGTTGCTATGGTGCTTCCAGTATTGTATAAGCTTTCGAGCATTCACATGAACACTTGCATTTTTATGCAAACTCTACAACTATTAATGTACATTTAGATGCCATAAAATTGCACACTTCTAGCACAATCTCTCTTTTTTTTTTTTTTTTTAATCTATGTAACCCCCCTCTTGGCTTGGGCACCCTAATTCAGGGGCTACAGTAAAGTCCTAGGGCCATGATTACTCTCCCAGACTGGCAGGGAGTGGGAGGGGATCTAAGCCATCAGTGCAAACTCCAGCACCCTCTCACTCACAATTCATTAAATCATTACAGAAAGAAAGATCTTATTGAGTTGAGGCCCCCAGTAAGAACACAGCCCACAGTCTAGTAGTGGTGTTCAAGAAAAAATAGGTTTGCTTTAACATGAAAATCCAGTCCAAGATGGGAAAAAATCATTTATATTAGAAGCAAACTCAGAACTCTAAGGGCGATAGGTTCTCTGTCCATAGTGCACCTCCTCTTAACTCCTCTTTTCTCCTCTTTTCTGATCTGAATCTAATATGCCTACCCTTGAAGGGTGGCAAAATTCTCCTCTTTCAAAATAGAAGCAAGGGGTAAAAATGGTTCAAAACAAGATGCAAAACTCCTTCAAAACTAGCAATGTATGTCCCCACAGTTAACTGGTGATGGGGCAACATGGCTGAAAATCCAATCCATCCAACAAGGTTGTATTGGCCTCACTATTGGAAACTGGGAAAAAAATCCCTGGATACAAAACTCTTCTCATTTAGTAGTCTTTGACCCACTGTTAATTGATCTCAGGTTGAAACCACTGTGAAACTTTTGAGTCATGATGCTCTCTCTTCAAGAGCTTCTCCATGAAGCATCTCTGAAAGAGCATGCTCTGAGCATATTCACCCAGTATTTAAAGGGCAAAATCCATCCCAAAAAAAAGAGAAGGGCTAACCATGGGGAAGGATACAAAAAATGCCAAAAAAAACCCCAGAAGATGTCAGCAGAAAAAATGTTAGTGAGTGTGCAAAGCCACCATCACATAAAAAATTAACAGTACTAAATCTTATTGAACAGAGATGTCCTGGGCAGGGCCCCCGGTTTCCTATGACTCCACAACTCTGGGGGAAAAAGCACAAAATCCTCCCCATGGAATTTGCTGGTCCTTGAGGAATTGCCATAGAAGACGAGGGACAGGGCCCAGACAGGTCAAGTCAGGAAGATGAAGGGCCAGCTGCCCACAGCACTGGTACATTGCAAATCCTTTCCCAAATCCCCTTCCTGGATCCCCACGCCACTGATCATGCAGCAAGAAGAAGAGGAGACCAGTAGCATGTCAGGCTGCATTGTTCTCCCATGCTGCCCAGGGCCCAGTTGCTACTTTGAACCAAACAGCTGTATGGTGTCTCACAAGGATCAAAATAACAATTATGCTCAGGGCTACAGAGGAGAAGGATGCAACCCAATGTGCTGCTACTCTCCTCCTCATCTTGTCATGTGATCAATCCAAAGGGGGAGGGGTACCAGGAAGGAAATTAGGGAGAGGAAGTTGTGATAGCGAGGGTAGGGATTTTTTCACAGGGGCTGGGAGATGGGTATATAATGGGGGTTATGTGAAACTAGATATGGATTTTGAGATAGGATGTAGAGAATATATGAAAGACGGGGTGGGAAACTGTCACGCTTGCCGGCTGTGGAGTCCCATGACTGGCTTCACTCACCCGCTGTGTTGCCCCAGCCAGATCAGTCCCAGACATCCTTGTAGTGATGGGAAGACACCGTTGACACCATCCTTCATCTTTGTGGTCCCTGCTGGCACCCTCCCTGCTTAATTTAAAGGGCTCGTGGTGGGAAATTCCTCACGGCCCTTGCTGATGACATCATTGCCCAGGAACTATTTAAGGCAGGCTCCTGCCTTCAGCCTGTACCTTGGCAACAGGTCTATTCCTTTGGAGTGCGAGTTCCTGAGTTCCTGCACTTCCTTCTTCCATCCCTTCAGACTGATTCTGGCTTGACACCAGACTGGACATTGACCTTGCTTCTCGCCACCTGCCTCGACATTTGCCTGGACTCTGACCTTGAGTTTTGCTGCCGGCCCCGTCCTCTGCCTAGGCTCTAAACTTTGTATTTCTCTGCCTGCCCCTGACCTCATCCTGAGCACCTGATTTGCTTCTTCTCCATACCCCTGGCTGTTCATCCGCTGACCCTTCGGTGTGCTGCCTGCTATGTTTCAGTTACCTGGACTTCTACCTCTGCAGAGGCCCCATTTAAGTCCAATCAGGCCCAGCATCCGAGCTCTCAACCTAAGGGGAACATGGGCTAGTAGTGGTGAAGCTGCAGGTGGGCCTCTGCTTTCATCAGCCTTGCCTACCGATGGTGGGGACCTGAGGGGCTCCTCCCCACAGGGAGCGTCAACTCCCCCTTGGTCCAAAGGTCCACCCGCATAACAGCGATGGAGTATGTGGGAAGCGTGTTGTGTGAAACAGGGGATGTAGTTTTATTCAAAAACCTGGGTGGTTTATATGAAAAAGTGGCTGGGAGACGGGGATGTCATGAAGGAACAGGATATGCAAGCGGCTGAGATGTTAGGGGATAGAAGTGTGATAGAGAGAATGTCATTAGAGGGGATGGGAGGTTGTGTGACAAGGACTGGGAAGGGTGTGTGGGTGTGTGAAAGAGGTATTGGTGGAGAGTGGATGTATTTGTGTTTATGGGCACCTGGGATGGGGTAGAAAAAGAAAAGGAGACAAAATAATGTGGTGAGAAAGGGACATAGATAGGGGGTAGGGACTAGGGTTGGGGAGAATGAAAGAAGGAGGTAGGGATATGAGAGAGTGAGAAGGGCTAGAGACAATACTGGGACATTTTCCTCTCTTATCTCTCGAGATCCTCCTCCCCAAGATGCCACAATCATCACCTCTACCCTCTATTTCCCTACATGAACCCAGATCCTCATTCCCTGCCTCTTTGCATCTCTCCAAGATCCCAGAACGTCCATCCCCTCTTCCTCCCTCCATTCTCCATCTCATTCTGCCCTTTCTCCCTACCCAATTCCCAATGTTCTTTCTTTCCTTTCCCCTCATCACCAATCATTCCTCCTTCTCCTCCTCCAACCCATCCTCCTCCTCCTCCACCCTATGAGTGCTATAATCAAAGCCTGTGTTTCCATTGTCATTGCTTAGTGATGCCAGAAGCATCAAGTCCGGTTTGTGGTAGGAGGCTCGTGTGATCTGTGCTGAAGATAAACATAAATTTAAGGTACAGTGAGGGTGGGAGCATAAAAGATTCGGGTGGGAGGAAGGAGGAGAGCCCCAAAATAAAGAGATTTGAAAAAAAATGGGATCCTGGAACTGGGGGGAGGGGAGAAACCAGGACTGGCCCCCTGTCCCTGTATTTTTTTTTAATAATCCTATACAGAGGTGCAGAGGGCTTTGGGGAAGAGGCAGCAGGACCAAGGTTTTGGAGCTTGGGTTGAAATGAAGAAGAGGGCTGATCAGAGCCTGTAAGCCTGTGATCTATTTTCATGTTTTTTTATTTTTTTAAACACTTTGCAACTTAACTGGTTATAGTCTTTTGAATATAGCCGGTTAAGTCTAAAGTTATCTAAGAATAGCCGGATAACTGTATGCATAACCAATGATATTTGAAAAAATATCCAGTTATGTTTAAAGTTATCGTGCTGCTGTCAGCCAGATAACTTATTGGGAATATTCAGTGGGATAAACAATCCACTGAATATCCAGAACAAGCTACCTGACTAATTTTAGCAGAATAACTTGTCCACTAACCAGCTTATTGAATATTGGCCATTAAATGTATGCGAATGTACTGAATTTTCTGTTGCTGCAGAATCTCCCCCTATCTACTATAGCAGGTAGTTTTGAACAGAGAAGAGAAATTAGGAGAAAATGGAAGACATTTTGTTCCAGCAGCATAATGGCCCCCCTGAGAGTAGTTTACCTGCAGCCTCATATTGATCTCTTCTATCTAGTCTGAAGACTGTCTTTTGATGCCTACTGTACCAGAAGGCTGCCTATTTGTGGATTCTGATGGAATTGGTATTCTTGGAACTGTGCATGAGTATATGGACCCTATAATCAGAGACTCCAACCCATGTCTCCTTTCGCTCCCTCTGAATTATTCATGTGCAGTTGGATGACACAGTCTCATGGATTTCTGTGTTGCATATTTGGCAACTTTATAACCATCATAAAGGCCGAGGTAAAATGTTGAAAATTGTCATGGCTCCCTCTAGTTTATTAGGTGCCTCAAATAATTATTTTCCCTTTGTGGAAAACAAGATCTTATTTTTCAAGTATGTATTACCCTACCCCCAGAAAGGTGAACATTATTTTAGTAGTAGTTTTCTCAACCTTGAACTTTTGCCTGAACCTCAGTCTCTTGGTTAGTTGTGTATTGTACTAACCCATCAGGTCCCTGGATAAATCTATAAAGCACACATCCAATAAGCTACTGATATCAGCCTTGATCATTACCTTTAGCTACAATTAAGCTGGTGATTTGTGCTTCATTCCTTCCTAAATATTGCATAGTCCATTACCCGGAACATCTTCATTACAATAGTATCTACTTCTGCTGCTTATCCTCCTGTGAAGTAATCATACTTCAGTGTTTGTGACATCACAATATTGCTGTGTTGATGCTTGCTTTGATTAATGGTTACAGCTGAAAAATAGCTTGTGTCCAAGCGACAAATTATCTGTCATTTCAGAAATTTTGATTAACCAAGAACAAAATAGAGACCAATGTAAAAGTATCTAAACATAATTTTCCACAAAATTCCTGTCATATCAGTAATTGCAGAGAAAAATATTAATGCTACACTTGTGCTTTTCTCTTGGGCTTAAGGCTTTGTCTGCTTCATGAGCACATTATAAGAGATTATGACACTATTGACCATATCTTTATTGTTAGTACTTTGAAAGTTATCACAAATCACAAAGTTTCAAGTTTTCTCAAGGTCTATATTCTATTAATTACTTTTAAATAGTTTACCTAATAAACCTACATTATTTAACTCATGTGAACTGGCATTGAAGGAGGGTCCAGTATACTTGTACCTAGGGCCGCATTAAGGCTAGTTCAGGCCCGGGTGCTGTGGCCAAAAAGCGGACCCCTAGCAAACATTTAATCTGATAACTGCTTAATGATGCTTTGTGTGATTTATTTAAAACTACACACAGTGACACCATGGACGACATTTGTAGGCAGATACAAAAAAAAAACCAAAAATCAATAAATCAACTCAGCGTAGTCAAAATAAAAGCTTAAGTCTAGTCAAATTTGAGGTTGTTAGCTGCTGTTATACAATTAACTTCGATCACGGGCTAGGTTGCAGGCTGCACCTGCAGTGAAGCCTTGCGAGCCTTCATACAAGCAAAATCATTGATGACATGGTCAAAGTCAATTGCTCGCAGGATTTCATATTCAATGCTCATAAACAACATCATATTCAGGCATCTCTGTCCCATTGTTGAGCGAAACTCAGTCTTAATGATAGTCATCTTGGAGAATGTTCCTTCCCAAGTTCAGTTGCTCACCATCATCGACAGATAGATATGCAGCATGATCTCAGCATTAAGGAATGTCTGTATCAGCTGCAGTTTATGCAGGAGCAGATACATTAAAGTTCATCACTTCATTTCGCTTCTGTGCGTTCTGTACACAGCTGATATTGAGAAACTTGGCAAAGTGTGTCAGTTCGGCAGATACCTCACTTTCCAAGACCTCTGGATACTTCTTGAAGAGACCCTTAGCAGCTATTACTACCTTAGCTGAAGTCATCTCTTGCAGTCTTCCCATGAACAAAACATGTCACTTACCTCCTTTAGGGCAACAAAGTGGATAAGACACCATGTAGTCCAAAAATAACCTTTTAATTGAGTGGAGACAATATATTCAAACAAACGCCCGACTCCGGCCAAGTTTCGCCCCACCAGGGGCTGCCTCAGGGGTTACAACAATAAATACATTATTAAATAAATGGATAAATATAAAACAAAAAATATCAATGTAAAAATCACATTAAAAGGGTACTACAAATTAATGAACACACTAGTTAAAATCATTATTAGAAAATGTTTCTACCTGTATGAAGAAGTCATCGTTTTACGATTGCCGCGGTTTAGCCATTTTAATATGCAACACTCAGTGACATAGTATTGCCTGAATTTTTTTCCGCGATAATTTGACTCATGCATTTGTTTACTTTTCAGATTTATTCACATTTCATTTTCAAAGTAATTTCTTAAAAAAATTTTGGTTGTTGGGACAAAGACCACGATACTTTTATGAGCTATTAACAGTTCCCCCCCCCCTTTTTTTTTAAACATAATTTGCTGTTCATATTCCATAATTTCTTAATTTTTTAATTAAAAATTTTGGTAGTTGGGACAAAGACCATGATACTTTCATGAGCCATTAACACTTTCCCAATTTTTTTAACATAAATCGTGGTTCATATTCCATAATATTTTTGTAATTTTTAATTTACATAAAATATAATTTTGTTTTATGGCACAGTATTGCATTTTTTAGAAGGGTGATTATAAATTATAAATAATCAGTTTTAAGAAATTTATGTTCTAACAGCTTTTGGATATAGGACCTTTAGCTTTAATGAATGATCTCATTTATTGATTTACAGATGTGTAATGAAGTTTGTTTCATAAAAAGCATTTTCAAAAGAACTTCTTCATACAGGTAGAAACATTTTCTAATAATGATTTTAACTAGTGTGTTCATTAATTTGTAGTACCCTTTTAATGTGATTTTTACATTGATATTTTTTGTTTTATATTTATCCATTTATTTAATAATGTATTTATTGTTGTAGCCCCTGAGGCAGCCCCTGGTGGGGCGAAACTCGGCCGGAGTCGGGCGTTTGTTTGAATATATTGTCTCCACTCAATTAAAAGGTTATTTTTGGACTACACGGTTTCTTATCCACTTTGTTGCCCTGACGGCGTTCTTAGATGACCTACCCTCTTGCTTCATCAGTACTTACCTCCTTTATGCACTCACTCGATCTTTCAGTGCTGTGATCAAGCAATCAACAATTACCTGGAAAACCTCCACCTTGAACCGCTCTCTAGGATCAAGCATGGTTTCAGGACTGGTGCCATCATCATATGTCTGGTTTTGATAGCAGATACGGTGGATCGTTGCTTTGAAATTGTTGTGTCAACTCGTTCAATGCCTCTCTTCTCAAACTCATTGAACTGACCCCACATTTCTTCCAGGATGATCACCAGAGATTTCAGAAGGTTGACAGCAGTATTCGGTGTGACACCAGGATTTTGTAGAGAAAGGCTGACTTTCGTTATTAAGGTGATGAAGAATTACATACTAGAGCTTCACCATGATATCCTGTGTTCAGTTCATCCATGTGTGCCACCAAGCCCCTCATATCACCTCGGGTTTCTGGGGTCTGGCTGTCGTCTGCTATAATAACCAGAACTTCCTGAGCCTGTTCATAGCCTTTGCCCTTTACAAGAGTGCCAACAGCATCTGCATGCTCAGACCACCTGGTTCCAGTCAATTGTTTCAGAACCTTGTCACACAGTTCCTTTAGAACACGCCACCTAGCAGTCGACCCGCTGAAAAATACTTGAAGTTGTCTGAGAAAATCAAAGAAACTAACAGCTGCGGAACAGCTCTCAGCTGCACACTTGCCCACGAGATTCAGTGAATGTGCAGTACATGGTATATAGTGCAAGTAGGCATATAACGCTCACTGCGCATTTCAAGGCCTTACACCAGTAAGATCATATTGCTTTACTACTTCATAATCAACAAGCCCTTTGCTGCCAAAAAGTGAAGTCAGTGCAATCATTGCATCACGGTGAGACAGGCTGCTTTCGTGTCCAGAAATCATCTTCTCACCCTTCCTTTAGTTGTTGAAGCCACTGGTGAATGCATTTGACTGTTTACTAACAGGTTTGCACTCAAAACAATACAAACAATTGGTTGTAGGCGAGAAACAATGCCATGTGCACTCAATTTTCTCACCCGAAAGAGAATGAATTCTAGTGAAATACGCATCGGAACAGTGCTGCAGAAATGACTCTGACACTGCACCTACCACACTTTTTCTAAAATCAGCATCCATGTGTTGACAGTCTATGCTTCCTTTTTCTATCTACCAATTGTGCATGTCTGCTGATATGTCGTCTGTCCACAAACTGAGATTATTACAGTACAGTGTGCCTTGCTTTTCTTCTTCTCTCTGCTTAGTTCCACCAGCGTCGGTACCAGTTTCAGGTTTCACCACAGGCTCAGGAACACAGGTTTCCATTTCACTTCTTGCAGCACCTGCCTTTTCTCCTATGGCAATGCCTCTTTTATGCACAAACTGCCGAGTACGAAACATATCTGTTAATTTTGGTATTTTTGACATGCGTGTTTGTGCACTGGTGGCCCTTTTCTGCACTGCCTTCCATTTATGAACACCAGACCGATGCTGATAAAGGAGTAGTTCACTCGCTCATCTTTACCTCGTTTGAGTTCGACTGTGGTATGTTACCAAAATGACCAGTCAAACGAACAGCTGACAGTACGCTGATCGGCCTGATCCAGAATTTAAATAATTCCACGTATCACGTCATCTGCGGTTCACTTATAAACTTACAACTATCTACCGAACATCAATAAGTTTCAGAAGTAATTATGCATTCGGAACCAAAACTCTGATTTATGTCACCAGACACGCAGTGACATAGTCAAGGAAGTAAGTGTTGTAATTTGTAAGTATAAGTGCTTGTATCCTCCAAGCTGCATCACTAGTTGCTTACATGCAGAATCTGCCTGGACTGTGCATGAGGAAGTCCTGTCTGGAATAAATGAATACTGGTGCGCTTACCCTTGGTGGGAATGTTCATACTTAGAAGGAGCTGGAGTCTTTGTACAGGATATTTCACAATAATTGTACTTTTGCTATCTTATATTCATAGTAGATCCCTCTGACTTTACTTGCTATTTGTTTAACAACTTCAAACAAAATGCGGACGTAAATACATAAAGTACAATAAAATGGCTTAGAAAAGATTTTCATACCATTGAAAGAAGATGAAACAAGACAAACAGGACAAACAGCAAACCCCCCCTCCCCCCCCCCAAAAAAAAAAACACAGGACAAATTTATTTTTATAAGAGAGGAAGGAAAGAGGCCACATAAATATTATAATAGGGAAGAGTGTTATTGTTTGTAAGGATGTTGGGTGGACCCCTGGACTCTGTGGCTGCTGACCACGCCCACGGGGGAAGGTCCCATGAGGGGCCATAGGTCAGGCTCAGCTTAGGACATACACACAGTTTAGATCTTTTATTAGACAGTGATGGTGAGCCACCAGAGGTGGCGGTAGTGAGCTGGAATATAGCCTGGCTGGGCTTGTAGTCCCTCAGGCTCTGGAACAGCGATCCCACAATGGCTGTGCTGTAGTGGAGAGAAACTGATATCGTGAGTAGCAGCAGTGAATGCAGAGTTCAGGATTAGAACCTCGTTGGTAATGTACTCACGCAGCGGTCTCTCAGTAGGGAGCACAGGAGCTGAAGTAAAGGCAGGCCCTCATGGAGCGAGTACCTGGTTCCAGGGAACAGCTCTGAAAGAGAGAGATGGTAACTCACAGATGGTATAGGCAGCGGTGTCTTCCAGGCAGAAGTGAAGTCCAGGTAGTGAGTCCAGGAACATGGGCCCTCGAGGAGTGAGTACCGGTTCCAGACAGTGACCTGAAAGAGAAAAGAGAGAGAGGCCCCCGAGGAGCAGGTACCCCAAATAGAGTAGTCCAAGCGGAGGCAGAGTAGCTAGGTTCAGAGAGGGAACCCCATCCGAAGGAGTTCCAACCTTTTCCGTTCCGATCCTTTCCTTTGCTAACTCATAAGCTAGCAATTGTGAGGGCTATTTGTATCCTGGATGCATGACGTTATCACAGGGGGACACCCCTGAGGTTCATGCCACTGAAGGTACTTGAAGCAGGGCTGCATGGCACCCAAGCCGGTCTAGGGATGCCGGAGAGGACGGCAGGAAGGCGCCATGGCAGCCAAACGTCCATCAACCGCAGGAGGAGTCGCCAAAGAGGTAAGGAGGGCGAAGTGGAGACATCGGGCAGTGACGGTCAAAGAGTTGATCCCAACAGGATGGGGTTAATAGTAAAAGGGATTGAATCATGAATGAGCACGTGCTGACAGAAGTAAGTCTGATACATGGAAGGGAAAAATGTGAATCCCACTTAAGAGCTCACATCCCGATTTTGGCATGTACCGAGCTGTGAAAATTCACCTTTCTATGCACCAAGTGACAAAACCTCTTGAGACATTTCCAGAAATGCCTTACATCTATCTGAGGTTTTTTTTTTACAAAAATCAAGATAAACCCTAATTCCCCCCCCCCCCCATAACGACAGCATCCTTATTATGAAAATATAAGTGGAGAAAGGAGTCCTTATATGATCAAAAACAAAGGAAAACAAAAGCGAGGCCTGTAAGACTTCTTCCTCCGCATATCTCTCCAAAACTGTTATCAAATCCCAGGATCCAAGTGACCAATCCCCAATAGGTAACCCAGCACCTTGCTGTACTATCCTCCTCATAAGCACATAGTACATTTTCACTGAGGGTATTGCATTCTCAGGCATCTTAAGCACCTCGGTCAAATATTTCTTAAAGGAGAGACGGTACTTCTCTTGGGAAAATTAATAAATCTTAAATGAAGTTCCTCATATAGTCCTCAAAAAGTTCAAGTTTCTTAAAACCATTTTATCCTGTTTTAATGAAGACAGAACAGCAGCCAATAGACTGTTTGTTTTTTCAAAATCTGACAAAGATCTGGACTAGTCCAAAGTAAAATTACCCATGTACATTAATATTATTGTGATGATCATGGCACCTTCACACACACACACTACCCTCTTCCCACCATCACCAATTACAGCATCTCCCACTGCTCATTATTATCCCCCCCCCCCCATGCTGATCCCCATATGCACATGTGGAATACACTTAGACACAACTTACTGACTGTGGCATCCTCCAAAACCCTAGCACATGTTTTAAAGTGCCAGGCAGTGGAAGGTCATTGCTGGAAAATGAACAAGGAGGAAGTCTGAGACATACCTCCTCCTCCTCCTCCTTGATCTGGGACTCTCTCAAGGCCTCTGGAATCCCAAGGGGGAATAATTATGGGAACCAACATCAGGGGTTTTCGGGTGAGGGTTTGATCACCTTTGAGGGGGAAAGGTTCCATGATTAGCAGAGTGGCGCTGGGATTGGAGGTCATTATGTGTGTGTGTGTGTGTGTGTGTGTGTGTTGGTGTTTTGGGGGAAAGGGTGTTTGGTTGCTGCAAACATTGGAATAAGTTGGCAGGGAGGTGCTGTGATAAACAGGGAGAAAAGGTGAGGTCAGGGTACTGTTATTGGCAGGGGATACAGCAGAGAGGAGGTGTACAGACAATGGAGGGTTCATGATCCAAAGAGGAAGAGGACAGAATGATGCTATCCACCAGGGGAACCCATCGGGCTTTTGGAGCTGATGGTTTGTTCTGTACATATATCTATACCACCTCATCAGTGCTGGCAAACTACTCACATACATTTTGACCTACAATACTTATATCCCCTGGCCTTTGAAAATCTGCTTTATGTGGATAGTGGTGATCTAAAAGCATAAACCTTTGCTTTTTGTGGGTAAAGTAACTTCATTTTTGAAAATATATCCCACCATTTATTATATACTGAATAATACCAGTGACTTTTCAAACTCTGTGCTTTGCTTTAACTGAAATCATAGACTAGTCCTGGTCACTGAACAGCATGCTAAACATTCTATAGTACGAACTCTAAAAAGATGTTTAACTGCCTGCATAGCTAGGGATGTGAATCGTGTCCTCGATCGTCTTAACGATCGATTTCGGCTGGGAGGGGGAGGGAATCGTATTGTTGCCGTTTGGGGGGGGTAAAATATCGTGAAAAATCGTGAAAAATCTAAAAATCTAAAAATCGCAAAACCGGCACATTAAAACCCCCTAAAACCCACCCCCGACCCTTTAAATTAAATCCCCCACCCTCCCGAACCCCCCCCCCCCAAATGAGTTAAATAACCTGCGGGTCCAGCGGCGGTCCGGAACGGCAGCGGTCCGGAACGGGCTCCTGCTCCTGAATCTTGTTATCTTCAGCCGGCGCCATTTTCCAAAATGGCGCCGAAAAATGGCGGCGGCCATAGACGAACACGATTGGACGGCAGGAGGTCCTTCCGGACCCCCGCTGAACTTTTGGCAAGTCTCGTGGGGGTCAGGAGGCCCCCCACAAGCTGGCCAAAAGTTCCTGGAGGTCCAGCGGGGGTCAGGGAGCGATTTCCCGCCGTGAATCGTTTTCGTACGGAAAATGGCGCCGGCAGGAGATCGACTGCAGGAGGTCGTTCAGCGAGGGTTCCGGCGCCTCGCTGAACGATTAAAATTAATCGCTGAACGATTAAAATTATCGGACGATAATTTTAATCGTCCTAAAACGATTCACATCCCTATGCATAGCACATATGAAAATGTGCACAATGCCATATGAAAATGTGCACAATGCCAACATCCTTAGGTGCAGCAGGGGTCAGTTAGCATGGGGGATACCCTTCTGCACTTCCACTCCCTGACAAAAAAAAGGAGCTCCTCTAAGATGCAACCAAACCCTCCCTTCTGGCAATGGAAACCCCTCAGGGGCTTCTCAGAGAGCAGCGGTGGTGCTGGCAGGAGAGGTGTCCATTATTTCCTGATACTTAAGACAGAGGGGGTAGAGGCAGTTGTTTTAGCTGTACTCTTCCAGGGACCAATTTTTGTATCAGTTTGGGAAGGGGGCTGAGTTGGGATGGGGGGGGGGGGATCATCACGGTAGGAGGCAGAAAGTGGGAGGGAATGGAGAGAATTAGTGGTCCTAGGAGGAACTTTTGTGGCTAAGAAGGGCATCACCAGTCTGCAGAGGCCTGCATTATTTTTTTTTAGGTGGTCCGGGGGAGGGGGGGAAGGAGGTTTCCAGAAGGCAACAGTTGTTTTAGGATAGTGTTTAGAATCAGAGAGGAAAAGACCTCAGCACTGGTATCGACCGAATATTGTCATCAGATTTTTTTTTACCAGTAGTTGCAATCATGGGTCTAGAAAAACCTCTCTCTTTTTATTATTTTATTATTTTCGAAAAGCCTCTTTACAATGTAAGTAAACAAAAAAGTTCTTATTATAAATTAAATACAATATTATATTAGATTTTATTGTAAGCATTGGCGAAACGTTGTCAACGTCGGCGTCTTGAAAGGCAGCTGTTAGCGCCGATTGAGCATTGCAGAAAACCGTTGGCGTTTTTAGAAAACATTCTTCAGATAAGCCTTCATACAAGATACGTGTTGAAATTCTAAAAATTGGTCTCTATTGGGCAAATATGTTGCTTGAGATAAATTTGAACTTGTGAAGTATTTACCAGGATCACATCCAATTGTAATTTCTTTCAGTTTTTAGGCTGTTGTTAATGCAAGAAGAGATATACAGCTATATATAAATGAAAAACACAGAACCAAAGAAGTTTTTAATATAAGAGAAAAAATATAAAGAGGCTTTTTGAAAATAATAAAATTATTTAAAAAAAAGAGATTTTTCTAGACCCATGATTGCAACTACTGGTAAAAAAAAATCTGATGACAATATCGAGTCGATACCAGTGCTGAGGTCTTTTCCTCTCTTGTATAGTAGATCTATTTAAAAGAAACTTTGTATTCAATATTAGCAACATCAAATTCTAAACACCAGCTAGTTATTTTTGATTTTGGATAGACACTGGCCTTTCTCTTTAATTGAAGTTTAGAATCAGAGAACCAGCTTTCCTGCTCAAGCTGGGGGAGAGGATCCTCTGGTTTGGAGAGAGGCCCCAAGGACACATCCTTGTAGTATCCCAGTATGTTTCAGAAACTAGGATTGAGGCTCAAGTCTGAACTCAGCTCATTTATTAATTTGCTTCGTATAATTGTAATTTGCACTTCGATGAATAACTGCTGTCTCTGTCCTGTGCTAAATTTTTGGAAGTTATGTCCACCCTTAGATGGGAACAGGTAGTACAAGGTCCTGCTCATAAACATGGACACATATTAGATATTATCTTTCTAAGTCAATAGATGATTGTCAATAGTACCCCATTGTTGACATTGAAAGTGGTCCCATGGTCTGACCATGTTCATCTTTTTCTGTCTCTTAAGTTGTCTGTCATTCACAATATGGCTCCCCCCGAGTCTACAGTTATGTTTAAGCATAGACACATTGATACTGATATAATGCATACACATATAAACTCCAAGGTGGACAACCTGAATTTTGCAGATTCATCTTCCTCTATGTATACTCATGGCTACAGTTGTTGCTAGAATCTATTCATAAGGTAGCTCCTATAAAAAGCAATTGCCCAGCACAGACCATGCTGTGTGCTCTGGTTTTCCTCTGATTTGAAGCAACTGAAATGTGTTTTGCATCAAAGAGAGTCTTGCTGGTGGAAATCCTGCTCCTCCTTTGATTTAATTACGTATAAGACACACCTTTTGCTTTAAAGAATGAAGATTGATGAAGCTAAAAAAAAATGCATATTTCCCAAATAAAATTCATGTGGCAGGAAATAGTTCTAATAAATTATTTCACACAGTAAAAAAAAAAAAAAAAAAAGCTAAATCATATTGCCACGTCTTCAAAAGGAAAAATAACAAATGTTTGCTACTTAATTTATAGACACGATTTACTAGATCTGTGTGAGGTTCCTTGAATATTCCAGCCCACCTTCATCCCATTATTTATTTATTTAAAAGATGTATACCCACATGTTTCAGTATCACTCTGAACAAGTTGAAGAGGATGTATGGTGGTTACTGGAAGGCCCAAGTACAGTGAATTACAGTAACCCAACAAATTTAAAACTAGATATTGTAATATTGTCTGAAAATCTTATGAGTCCAATAATGGCTTTAATCTTTTCAGTAGATGTAATTTATAAAAAGCAGAAAATTTACTACTGAAAAAAATCTGATTTTTCATTGACTAATTATGATCCAAAAATTGTACTTAAATTTTTGCTACTTTTAAAGGTGAGTGATTGTCCTTTTAGACGGAATTTGAAATGGAGCCTTTATTGAAGAGAGCAGCAAGATTTCCATTTTTTAAACATTAAGCTGTAGACTGTGATGAGAAAGCCAGCATTTGACAGACTTTTTGCATAGTATTGCTAGATCAATGGGGTGTGACCAGAAGACATTATACGGTACAAAAAATTGTGTCATCAGCATATATGTTATAGTTAACACCCGGACATGACAAGATTATACAGAGCAAAGCTAAGGGGCAGATTTTTAAAAAATACACGAGCGCGTACTTTTGTTCACGCACCAGGCGTGAACAAAAGTACGCTGGATTTTATAAAATACGCGCGTAGCCGCGCATATCTTATAAAATCCGGGGTCGGCGTGTGCAAGGGGGTGCACATTTGTGCAACCTGCGTGCGCCGAGCCCAGCGCGAGCTGCATGTTCCCTCCGAGGCCGCTCCGATTTCGGAGCGGCTTCGGAGGGAACTTTTCTTCGCCCTCTCCCCACCTTCCCCTCCCTTCCCCTACCTAACCCACCCCCCCGGCCCTATCTAACCACCCCCCTTACCTTTGTCGGCAAAGTTATGCCTACTTTCAGCAGGCATAACTTTGCGCGCGTCGCCGGCAGCCCCGCTCCGTCCTCCGGTCCCGGGGGCTGGTCCGGAGGCCTCGACCACGCCCCCGAGCCAGCGCCACGCCCCCGGGCCCGACCCCGTAACGCCGGGGCATGCCCCTGAAACGCCGCGTCATTTCGGGAACGCCCCCGGACACGCCCCCTCCCGCCCCTTTTCGAAAGCCCCGGGACTTACGCGCGCCGGCGGCCTATGCAAAATAGGCGTGCCGGCGCGCGTAAATCCAGAAGGATTTAAGCACGCAGGCCTTTTAAAATCCGCCCCTAAGTATATATTGAACAGAGGACAAAGCAGAGCCTTGTGGAACACCTGGTAAAATGTTGAACTGGGTGGCATATGTAAAATCTATACTTATTATCTGTGTGCGGTCTGACAGATATGAGTTGAACCAGTTGAGCATTGTGCCACATATACACACAAACCGTAAACATGTAATTAGTATTGCATGATCCTCAGTATGAAATGCAGCTGATACGCCTAATAATACCATAATGTAATAATTGTTTGCATCAAAGCCTCATACTATGGTGTTGAAAGTGGACAGTAAAAGGGGTTTGGTACTGTATCCTTTCTAAAACTTTGCTGATGAGGGCCAAGAATATCATGAGCTTGAAAGTTGATGAAAAACTACTGACTCTAATAATTTAGCCAGGAATGGCAGTGATGATGATACTTGTTGAAGACTGTTAAAGTCATAGGGGTCGACAGAAGATTTCTTGGGTAGTGGAGTAACAGTAGCCTACTTTAACATATTAGGTATTGTGCCAGAAGACAACGACAGATTGACCCAGGTTACCAAGTATGGTGCACTATCATCACTGACATTTTAAAATAGCTCTGGGACAAGAACATTGAGGACAGATATGCATTTTTATATTTGATAATCAATTTTATAGATACCAAATCACTGGCAAAAATGAGTCCCATGTTGCGTCTGCAAAAGGTGTCTCAGAATGAGTGGGAATGGGGAGATGTTAAAAAACTATTACCTATCCTTTAAGTTTTTTTCAATGAGAAAGGAACCAATTTGGTTACAATAATGAGGTGATAAAAGCCAATTAATGGATTGCCTAGTTGAGAGGGACTTGACTATATTGAATAATTGGGCACAATTGTTAGTAGCAGATGAATTATTAGTGAGTTAAAAGCCTATTTTATGAGATGTATCGTATTGCAGTAGTTTCTTAGATAAGTATTGTATTCTGCCTTTCTTTGTGGAATGGGATTTTTTTCTCCAGCAATGTTCTCGACGTCTAAGTTTTTGCTTCATGGACTTTAATTCTGGAGTGCACCATGAGGTGTAGTTATTTCTTTTAGGTTGAATTTTTCTTAAGGGTTCAATTTCCTAGGGATGGCAAATTTGAAACAGCCGCCTGGGTGCACATGTACTCGCGCATGGCAGAGACGCATCCATTTTATAATATAGACACAGATATATGCACACATGCTATAAAATAGCCTGGACACACATACAGGTGCGCACAATTTTAAATGGATATGTGCAAGCAAATCCTGCGTCTACTAACTAAGTCATGGAAATTTTACAAGGGACACACGTCAATGCCATAGGTAGTTTTCCCAGTTCGTTCCCAGTTTGCACAGTTTAAGGATAAGACTTGCAATCCTCCCCCCCCCCTAATTTTATAGCCACCCTTCCCCCTGTTAGCCCCCAACTCTTAAAACCCTGCTGCCTGGCCTAATTTTTTATTTTATTTTATTACTTACATTCCCCCAGAGCAAAAGTAAATTTATGAAGCAGCGGACCCCGGCATACATAATTTTTGCTCAGGCCCTGTCATGCCCACACCTCACCCAGACCACGCCTACACTCCACCTAATTTTAGAAAATTTTGGCTTGTGTGCACAGTGGGAGATACGCAAGTCCATGGGCAGCTTTTAAGTTCCACTCGGTGTGCGCCAGCTCAACTTGTGCACGTATTTCCCAGTGTAAGCACGCGCAGGCCTTTTAAAATTCACCTAGAAAAGTTGAATCTATGGTTTCAATCTAATTGTTTGCTGCTATTTTAATGTCACTAGGTTCAGCATTCTGCATTTTAGTAAGGATTGACACTCTAAATAAGTTAGTGTCTATGCATGCTCTCCTAAGACACTCTTGAGTGGATGAAGTTTTTAAAACAGAGCATGGTTGCAGTGGACTTTTAAAAGAAATCAAGCAATGGTCTGACCATGACACTGAATGATGATTTAAAGAAGAAGCTGACAACTCAATATAGTTAGAAAGGACAAAAAGCAGGTCCAATGTATGATTGTGCCTATGAGTTGGAAAATTAATTTTTTCCAGCCCATTCCTGACATGGATTCAATGAATATTTCAGCGGCAGGAGGAATAGGATCAGTATGAATATGAAATCCCAAGAATTATGATTTTCTTGTTATCAAGGGGCAAAGTAGCAAGAACCCCAATTAATGGTGAGATATCATTTGATAGTAGCCTTGGTGGGCAGTTGGATGTACCTACTTGCAAAACTAGGCTCACACATACGTGCGCCAAGGATATTTTATAATGTACATATATGTGTGTGTACATTATAAAATCCCCTTGTCCTTGGGTGAGGTATAAGCAGAACTGAACTAATAGGAAACACAAATAATTCCTAGTCAGTATCACTGAGACATTTATCACAAGAACATTTCAGTCCTCCAATCCCTCACCATCCCACAATCTCCAGGTTAGTGTGCTATAAGGCTTTAATATATGCACTGTATGTGATAGTGTGCTTTCAGAGCCGGTGCAAGGGTATTGGGTGCGTGCCCTAGTTGAGCCTTCTGCTTTCCGCCTGGTTGCCCCCCCCCCCGTCTCGCTGCCTCTGGTCTCAACCCTGGTTCCTACCACATTCGCGCCGAGCGTCTGCTTCTTTGGGCTGCGAGCAGGATGGGCACCGCTCGCGGCCCACTGAATTGCTACTCCTCTGCCATGAGCAAGATAGGCTCTACCCGCCGGTCCCACATAGCTGCTCTTCGGCGTCCCCTAAGGGTCAGCACCCGAGGCGACTGCCTAGTTGCCTAATAGGACATGCCGGCCCTGTGTGCTTTGGTGATTTGGACCCCACAATCAAAATAAAAATGAGTTGGAGAGAGGAGTCAGTTAATAGTAAAATTGCACACTTCATTTCTTTTCTTTCAACCCTCTGCTCTTTTCTGGTGGCATTCAAGAAGGACTTCTTGAATGCCACCAGAACCTTTATAAGCAGAAGGACTTCTGCTTATAAAGGTTATAGAAAAAAACAGCATGTTAAATTATGAATACTTCACAATATATCCTTTAGTATTTTCATAACTGAATGCTCTCTTACTGCATCAGTGCAATTATATAAGAGAACATACTCTTTGAATGTTTTTGAGGAAATAGAATGCTAGTTATCCTTTTGGATTTGCATACGTTTTTGGTTAATTATCCTCTTTGTTTTGTATGCCTCTGTGACACCTTCTACAAGAGTGATGTATAGGGCAAACTACTAAAAAGTTAGACAGTTGCAGAAGTCTATGGGAAGTAGAGATGTGCAGCAGTTTTTTTTTTCATTTTGTTGCAGTTAATGTGCACTAAAAAATGAAACAAAATCAAAGAAAGTGAAAAAAAAATAAACAAAATAAAACAAAATGATACTAAATATTTTTGGCAGCACGCCTCCGGTGGGAAGTGCCCTGCTACACTACTAATGTTTTCTAGGTGCCTGCACACTGCCCACAGAAAGCTGGAACATTTTAGTGGTCTGCTTTGGGCAATGATTTCATGTACTGTTCCTCATAGAAAGACTACTAGACCTTCACTAACATAAATATGACCTGTAGAAGGAAACCTAAAACATGCACAGAAAGGAATCTATATTCTGATTTGCCGTAATTGCTAACCTGCCCTGCATAACTGAAAGCCAAAGCTAGCCCCCAAGGCAAGAATTAAAGAATTAGAAAAGGAAAAAAATCTGTGAACAGAGCATAGTAAAGAATTGTTTTTCAATAGTCAATGTTATCTGTTTTTTCCTGGCATTCACTGAGCAGCCCCCTTCTTGCACGAGGCGTACGATGCTCAATCAAATAATCCAATGAGAGGTAATAGGTCCTGAGAGCCTCTGCGGCAGCGGTGTTGCTAGTGAGAAGCCTGATGAACAACATTTGTGATGGCTCTGGGATTGATTCCCCGGCTTCCATAGGTAATCTTGTAGTCTCTTAAGAGATCAATATCTGCATAAGCAGGAGAAGTAACTAAACACCTACCTAAATGCTGCCGTAATTTCTCAGAGAGCCCGTGCCTGTGTTCTTCGGCTAATCAGTGCATGCATTTTCATAGCCCGCTGCCAGTCATAATTCAGCCTGACTCTACAGCTGCAGGGCTGCACATCGAAGTATCATTCTGATGCCAAGGCGAAATTAAAAATAAAACGAGATTATGCCTCATCCCCCCCTCACCCATTTTAATAGAAATAAAATTCTCTTGAGGGTCTTGGTCTGGATGCATAAATATCGTGAGCAGCCGGGGGAAAGAAAGGCAGTTGAGGCCCTGTGTCCTTTTTCAGGTGCAGCACTCCGTCTCGCCTTGAGCCCTTGGATTGAGACTGACAAACATTTCAAGGAGGAGTAGATTTTCAAGTGAAATAACTGAAGCTCTCTCGAGTCTTTCTTGATTTCCACTTGCAAGCTTGTGTGTCTGATATCAGAGGCTCCACTCCTCCTCCCCCACCCCATCAGTGCTTCAGGACACATTTGATTCAGTACTTCACAGAAGAGGAGAAATGTACAGGATTTCACTGACAGCCTCCCTGGTTTATCCAGGGGATCCAACATTGTTTCACTGCGACGATGCAAAAGTCTTAGCTGCAGATTTAGCGCCTTATTCTAAAAGGATTTCCCCTCACTCTGTACCCACAGGGAAAAAAAAGAAATCCTTTATTTAATAAGGCCTACATTATTTTCTGTGCGGTGTTTCTTACTCGTTAAGGAGCCAAGGTCTTGAGCAGCCCAGAGAGTAGCCCACAGTGTTGGGTAGTCCGCATTGTGCCCACACTTATACACGCACCTCGTAAATTGTTTTCAAAGGGAGAAGGTATCAAAGAAGCTTTTCCTTGAAAATAAGTTATGCAATCCCTGCATACAAAGTGCCTGCAGTACGATTGTACCTGCCATTGGTGTAGGCAGCTCATGGGGATTAAAACAGCATGTGCACATTTGAAAATGAAAATATATGTGTGCTGTTTACTCCCCCTCTCCCCTCCCCCCAAGGAACATTTTTTATTAACATACCTGGGAACTTTTGCTTTCCAGACCTTGAGATTACTGTGAATCGGGGGGGGGGGGGGGGGGGGGGGCAGGGGTGAGGGACCGGATGTGCACAAATGTACTCTCATACACACGCACATTAACACTCACATGTTCACGATCCTGTCCTACACACACACACACACACGTTCATTCTTACATGCTAACTCTCATTCCTCATTCTCTGACACATTCTCACATGCTCACTTACAACTTTACTCCTCTCATTTTCCCACATACACACCCCTCTCACCCACATGCTCACTCACTCACTTCTCTTCCTCTTCCACTCACTCACTTCTCTTCCTCTTCCACACACACACACACACATGCCCACTCACCCTCACACCCATGTTCATTCACACTTTCACTTCTCTTCCTCTTACACACACACACTCTCATAGACATGCTCGTTCCCCTCCCCTTTATTTATTTATTTAAAATATTTATATATCCCATATCAAAATTCCTATGCGGTTTAACAAAGCCCTTGATATACTCCCTCCCTCTTGCACACATTCATTCACACACACACACACACACACACACACATATATATATATATATATATATATATATATATATATATATATATATATATATATATATATATATATATACACACACACACAAACGCCTCATCACATATATATACAAACACACATGCCCTCCCTCACATACACATAATCATGCCTCTTCACATATTCACACACATCACACTACCTCTCCCCACCCAAAACTCACCAGTAGCAGCAACCTCCTCCTGGGCTTGATAGGAAGACTCCTTCTTCCAGTCAATAGCAGCAGCAGCAGCATCTTTTACTGCTGCTTCTGCTATTGGCCTCCACCCTTCTTCTTGTTCCCACAGGCCAATCGGAGGTCTCCTCCCTTCCTGCCTGCCAGCATTAGTACGCAGGCTCAGGAAGAAGAAAAGAGGGCATGGAAAAGGAAGGAGGCATTCTACTGGCCCGTGTAGGCCAATCAGACACCTTCTAAGCTGGCTGCTTCACAACCAAAGCAGCAGCAGGGCACCCGGAGATTACAGCTGTTGGCCCAGAAAACCAGCAAGTCCATTGGAATTCCGGAGTCTCTGGGTCAAATCCAGAGAGCTCCCTGGTACGCTTATTAGTCTAACTAAAGTTGCACGTGTTTTGAAAAGCTGTGCATATTTCAGCTGCCCTGATGGAGATAATTTCCTACTGGGCAATCTAGCCAGATAAATAGCTATTTACCCATCAATAACACCTGAAACTTAATTTTCCAGTCAACAATGCTATCTGTTTTCCTGACATTCATTGATCGGCCCTCCTCATGCATGAGACATACTACACTCAAGCAAATAACTCCATACAAAGTGATCTTGAGTCTTACCTTCTAGACTGCTGGCAGGGGCGGTTCTATAATGAGGCAGGGTGAGGCAGCCATTTCAGGTGGCAAGATTTTGAGGCAGCAAAATTGCCCCTGAAACCTTCCTGCCATATCCTCTCACCCTGACTTTATTATACCTGTTCTTAGAATTTGAAAAGTGGCAAAGCTCGTTAGAGTTAATGGCAGGAGCTGTGATTCTGCTCATGCTGTAGCGTCTTAAGCACTTTTCGCCAGAGGCGATTGTCCTATCAGGGGATTGGGCTTTCCCCAATGGGCCAGTTGCTCCCATCACGTGATTTTTCTTTTTTTTTTTTTACTTCCCGGCTGAAGAGAAGAAGAGATGCTGGTGCTTCGGCCCGAAGAGAAACCTGCGGGGCCACAGCAGAGCCATCCTGCTGAGGCTGGAAGACAGCCATGCAGGGCCAGAAGAGAGGTCTGCAAGGCTGCAGCATAACCCATCCTGGCCTGCAGCAGCTAAAAGAAATGGCAGGAAGGGCCCTGAGCCACTGCTGGAGGCCAAACTAGTGGCGGCTGAAGAAATGGAAGAGAAGCACAAATGTTGCCGCCGGAACCCGGGAGAATGACGGTGGAGAGGAAAAAAGAGGCTGCAAGCTGCCGCCGGAACCCAAGTCAGTGGCGATCAAAGAAAAGAAAAGGAGGCCACAGGCCACTGCCAGAGCCCAGGTCGATGGTAGCAGAAGAATGGGAAAAGGCACAATTTGTGTATGTTATGTGTGTAAGGCAGCCTGCTTGTGTGTGTGTGTATATATGAAAGGGTGTGTGGGATTGTGGGGGTGTAAATATGAGAGTGTGTATGTTAGGGATGTGAATCGTTTTTCAACGATTAAAATTATCGTCCGATAATGTTAATATCGTCTTAAATCGTTATAGAACACAATACAATAGAAATTCTAACGATTTATCGTTAAAAATCGTTAAATCGTGTTAGTGCGCACTAACGGGAGTTAGTGCGCACTAACTCCCGTTAGTGCGCACTAACAGAAAATGATACAAATTGACACTTTCCAGGTCAGTTAAAGGTAAGTTAGGAATGAATATGTGTTCCTATTGGCTGGCTGCCCTCTTATCTACTGATGTTACCAAGGTTCCCACTGAGGTGATGGTTGGGGGGATGGGAAATGGAAACAGTTGGAAGCTTGACAAAAAAAGTAACGTGATGATCATCACTCATGTGACTAGAACTTGTTTGTTTATTATTTTTGTTATTTTTGTCAGGAAGCTCCCCCCTGTCTGTGAAGCCAGCCTCTCACTAGTAATGCAGGGAAGGAGCTGTCTCAACCTTCACCATCCTCCCCCCCCCCCCTCACCCACACACCATTCACTGGCTGGGACATGGGGAGGGGAGGAGTGAGTGTCAGGAAGCTCCCCCCTGTCTGTGAAGCCAGCCTCTCACTAGTAATGCAGGGAAGGAGCTGTTTCAGCCTCACCATCCTCCCCCCCCCCTCACCCACACACCATTCACTGGCTGGGACATGGGGAGGGGAGGAGTGAGGGTCAGGAAGCTCCCCCCTGTCTGTGAAGCCAGCCTCTCACTAGTAATGCAGGGAAGGAGCTGTTTCAGCCTCACCATCCTCCCCCCCCCCCTCACCCACACACCATTCACTGGCTGGGACATGGGGAGGGGAGGAGTGAGGGTCAGGAAGCTCCCCCCTGTCTGTGAAGCCAGCCTCTCACTAGTAATGCAGGGAAGGAGCTGTCTCACCCTTCACCATCCTCCCCCCCCCCCCCCCTCACCCACACACCATTCACTGGCTGGGACATGAGGAGGGGAGGAGTGAGGGTCAGGAAGCTCCCCCCTGTCTGTGAAGCCAGCCTCTCACTAGTAATGCAGGCGGGATAGGGCACTGCATGCAGGAAGATCACAACACCCCTGGTGTCAGGGTTAGGGCACTGTGTGCAGGAAGATCACAACACTCCTGGTATTAATAGGGATAGGGCACTGTGTGCAGGAAGATCACAACACTCCTGGTATAGGATAGGGCACTGTGTGCAGGAAGATCACAACACTCCTGGTATAGGATAGGGCACTGTGTGCAGGAAGATCACAACACCCCTGGTGTCAGGGTTAGGGCACTGTGTGCAGGAAGATCACAACACTCCTGGTATTAATAGGGATAGGGCACTGTGTGCAGGAAGATCACAACACTCCTGGTATTAATAGGGATAGGACACTGTGTGCAGGAAGATCACAACACCCCTGGTATCAGGGTTAGGGCACTGTGTGCAGGAAGATCACAACACTCCTGGTATTAATAGGGATAGGGCACTGTGTGCAGGAAGATCACAACACTCCTGGTATTAATAGGGATAGGGCACTTTGTGCAGGAGATCACAACACCCCTGGTATCAGAGTTAGGGCACTGTGTGCAGGAAGATCATAACACTCCTGGTATTAATAGGGATAGGGCACTGTGTGCAGGAAGATCACAACACCCATGGTATTAATAGGGATAGGGCACAGTGTGCAGGAAGATCACAACACCCCTGGTATTAATAGGGATAGGGCACTGTGTGCAGGAAGATCACAACACCCCTGGTATTAATAGGGATAGGGCACTGTGTGCAGGAAGATCACAACACTCCTGGTATTAATAGGGATAGGGCACTGTGTGCAAGAAGATCACAACACTCCTGGTATTAATAGGGATAGGGCACTGTGTGCAGGAAGATCACAACACTCCTGGTATTAATAGGAATAGGGCACTGTGTGCAGGAAGATCACAACACTCCTGGTATTAATAGGGATAGGGCACTGTGTGCAGGAAGATCACAACACCCCTGGTGCCAGGGATAGGGCACTGTGTACATGAAGATCACAACACCCCTGGTGCCAGGGTTAGGGCACTGTGTGCAGGAAGATCACAACACTCCTGGTATCAGGGTTAGGGCACAAGTTCTAGTCACATTGACTGATCACATTACTTTTTTTGTCAAGCTACCAACTGTTTCCATTTCCCATCCCCCATATACTGTCAGTGGGAACCTTGGTAACATGAATAAATAAGAGGGCAGCCAATAGGAATACATATTAATTCCTAAACTGAACTTAACTGACCTGAAAAGTGTCAAATTGTATCATTTTCAGTTAGTGTGCACTAACTGGGAGTTAGTGCGCACTAATCGGAAAAAACGATTTTTAACGATTTTTTAACCAAAAAATCGTGCCAAACACGATTTTCTTCTCCTGACAAACGATTTCAATCGTTAAGACGATAGGGCACACAATTCACATCCCTAGTGTATGTGTGTGTATATATATATGAGTGTGTATGTGTATATATGAGAGGCTGTGTATGTGTATATATGAGAAGGGTGTGTGTGTATAAGTGTATATATGAGAGGCTTTGCGTGTGTGTATGTGTATATATGAGAGGGGTTTTGTGTGTGTGTGTCTATGAGGGAGAGTGCTTGTGCACGTGTGTGTGCGTGTGTATGAGAATATCTGTGTGTGTGTATATATATATATGTGTGTGTGTGTGTGAGAGAGAGGTTAAAGTTTGCGCACCCTCCTCCAATCTACGACAATCTCAGGAGGACTGGAAATCTAAAACTCCCAAGTATGGAGAGTTGGAGATTTTTTTTAATCCTTGTTAGTTTTAATTATTGGATGTGATATATCTTCTGTTTTGAAATATTTTATTATTGTTTGGTAATATTTTAAACATTTGTATTCATGTTTTTAATTGTCTGAATTTATCAGCAAGTTTGACATTATTTTTATTTGTATGTTTAATGTTTTATATTTGATTATGTTTGCATTTCTTACAGAGTTTGACTTCTTGTGATTTCCAGTTCAATTTTTGTCTACATGCTTCATTTTATATTTTATTGTTTCTTTATTCTGTATTTGGTGAGAGTCTATCCGTGTTCTGCTTGTGTGACTGAGGCTTTAGGTATTCTGCTAGCATGTAGTTTCTGTGTAGGGATTTACAACAACTTGGCTTTAATCTGCTTTACTAATAAGAGGGGTATTGGTGTTTAGGGCCTGATGTAATATTTGCTGTATGGCTTTTTCATAGGTTGAGTGCTGACATTATAATATGGAAGGCTTATTAAATTGGAATTGTAGTTCAGTTTATTCCTGGCTTTCTGTGGGCCAAGTCCACACCCAGTGCACTTTATCATAGGTGTAATATCATATGGGATCCAGTAAACCGCCTTGATTACTATGAGAATGGTAGTTTATTAAGACTATTAAACTATTATTATTTGAGATGTGCAGAGGGAAGCCATACATTGCATTCGGGATTCGTATTCGTCGGGGGGGGGGCAGATACGTTGCATTCAGCAAGGGGGCCCCCGATACGTTTATACGTTAATTCTTATTCGTTACCTGGCTAAAATTAAATTAACTACAACCCCCCCACACCCTCCTGACCCCCCCAAGACTTACCAAAACTCCCTGGTGGTCCAGCAGGGGGTCTGGGAGCCATCTCCTGCACTCACACCCTCGGCTGACGGTATTCAAAATGGTGCCGATAGCCTTTGACCTACTATCTCACAGGGGCTACCAGTGCCATTGGTCAACCCCTGTCACATGGTTGGAGCAATGGATGGCCGGCACCTTCTTATGCTCCTATCATGTGACTGGGGCTGACCAATGGCACCGGTAGCCCCTGTGACATAGTAAGGGCAAAGGCTATCGGCGCCATTTTGATTACTGGCAGCCGATGGCCTGAGTGCAGGAGATCACTCCCGGACTCCCGCTGGACCACCAGGGACTTTTGGCAAGTCTTGGGGGACCCTCCTGACCCCCACAAGACTTGCCAAAAGTCCAGCGGGGGTCCTGGAGCAACCTCCTGCACTCAGGCCATCGGCTGCCAGTATTCAAAATGGCGCCGATAGCCTTTGCCCTCACTATGTCACAGGGGCTACCGGTGCCATTGGTCAGCCCCTGTCACTTGGTAAAAGCAATGGATGGCTGGTGCCATCTTGTGCTCCTACCATGTGACAGGGGCTGACCAATGGCACCGGTAGCCCCTGTGATATAGTAGGTCAAAGGCTATCAGCGCCATTTTGAATACTGGCAGCCGAGGGTTTGAGTGCAGGAGATGGTTCCTGGCCCCCCCGCTGGACCACCAGGGAGTTTTGGTAAGTCTTGGGGGGGGTAAGGAGGGTGGGGGGTTTGTTTAAATTGTCTCCTTTAGACGACCAAATAATTTGGCGAAGATTCGTTGTATTCAAGGGGAATTGCGATATGTTTCGCTTCCCCACGAATATAACGAATACGGCCCTATACATGCGGATTTCCAATTCATAGGGAATGAATGCACACCCCTAATTATTATTGAAAGTGTGTTTTTTGCCTTGTATGCCTATATAATATATATGTTGTAAGTGATATTTTTACTTCTGAAGATTGTACTTTGAATGTTTATTTTCCATATGTAATTGGCCTTTTTTAGGTTAGGGAAGTTAATAAATTTTAAAATGGAAAAGAATGCATAAGTTTTAATTATGTGGGGAGGGGAGGGAAGGGGGAATGAAAGGCTGTAAAGTTTGCCTAGGGCATCTAATACCCTTGTATCAGCCCTAAAAGAGAATGTGACACACACACACACACAGATTCCCACCGTTCACCAACCTCTCACACCCCCAGGGGGCAGATTCTTGAGAAGGGTGGGAGACAGACAACAATATGAAATGGTGTAGTTCTGTTTCTAGACCCCATTAAACATTTCCCTGGCGCCCCCTAATGCGGACGCCGAAGACTGAGAACAAAAAATAGCAGGTCCAAAAACTGAGTGGTTAGAGCAGTGGGTTGCAAACAAGGGAAGCCAGGGTTTAAATCCTATTGCCATTGCTTGTGAACTTGGCCAAGTCACTTCACCCTCCATTGCCTTCCCCCTGCCCTGGCCCTCAGCGATTTCTCCTGCACTGGGCCATGATGGAGGGGGGGGGGGGGCACCATTTCATCCTTCGCTTCAGACAGCAGATTGCCTTCAGCCAACCCTGGCTGCTAGTACCAACCCAGCCAGCCTCATAGTCTGCAGGGTTGCTCGATAGTGCTCGTTCAATTTTGTTTCTTTTTTTTTTTGCAGCTAAGGATTCTCCATGCTTATCTCATGCCTTTTGGAAGTTTGTTACTGTTTTAGCCTCCACTACCTATTATATTCAGACCAACACCATAGATGGTAGGGCATCAGATAGATTAGAGATACTATATACAAGGGATCTTGTTTGTTTGTTTTTTCTGAACATTTCAATTTTTATTTCATGCAACCTGGAATGTCTGCTGCTGCTAGCCACTGGCTTCAGTTTCGCACAACCATCCAAAGTTGAAGTAGTCATTAATAAGTTTCAAATAGATCATAAACACACGCGCACACACACACATATACAATAACAAATTAGAGTAAGGAACTAATACCACTTCCTATCACTATAAAAATATCAAGAACTGAAAGAGAAAAAAAAATGACAAAGCCTATACCTATCATTTTTTATTCAGGTTCTTGTGTTAAGCTAATTATCTAGTTCTTTTATGCTTTTATTTATGAATCCTTATTTCTTTCACACTCACTCCTTAGGTGCACCCCCCGGCCCCCAAAACTCAGATTTCACAGTTTTTGTATGAAGCTTAACCACATACTCACATCAGCATGAAGGTCATCACATTTTGAATGTTTCCTCTTCATTTTTCAGAGGCAGATTAGCAATTTGAATTCTCAGAACCCTGACAGTAGGTTGGCAGTGAGAGTGATTTGCACTGTTGCCTGCTAGATCATAGCAAGTGGTTGTCATCGTGTCCATGGGGAATTTGGAGAGAGTCCTAGTTAAAAAAGAGAAAAAAGAAAAATGATTTTTGCCATGTCTTTTCCAATAATTATTATGTCATGGATACTTGACAGCATTTAGTGACATAGAGTCGAAGATTGCAAAAAAAGACCATTGGCCCATCCAGTGTGCCTAGTTATTCTCCTCCGTACTGCTAAGGATGTGTTCTAACTGCTAGTTGTAGTGCTTCTCCTCTTAAAAAGATATCACTCATAAACCAAGAAGACAGTTTTTGTCATCTTCCTGCTCTCGCACCCTCCATCTTGGTTAGATGAGAATATAAAATGCCCTATTTAGTTCTCACTACCTAGCTTCTCTCCCTTCCTAGCTAGCTTTGAAATCATCTAAATTGTCACCAGCATTAGCATCGCTGTTGCCCCAAAATCCAGGTTTCTAAGTCCCCTTGGCCTTTCCATATGATGCCCACCACTGAGAACTAGCCACACTGACCTGGTTGGTCCCAAAAAGATTTATTTCCATAACTGAAAGTGTAACAATCATCAATAAAAATATTGCATGCCATATTACATTTCTATAATGGTCAAGACCCCACTCTTATGTTATTTCTACACAGTCAGTGTAAGCCCCATTTGATTACTATTAGCTCTGCACAGCCTACCTGATAGACCTAGCTAACCCTTTCATTTGTAGGCTGCTAAACCAATCTAATTATTACTCTTTTCTTTTCATCCTTACTTCTGAGTTTTAGCCTGCATGTACCAACCCAGCTATCCCTATCGCCTGCAGTGTTGCTTGACTGTGCTTCCAGTATCTTGTTCACATTTTTGCAACTAGGGATTGTCTACGATTATCCCATGCCTTCTTGAAGATTGTTACTGTTTTAACTTCCACTACCTGCTCCAGGAAGATTTTCCATGCATCCATCATCCTTTTCAGGAAAAAATATTTCTAACCCAATTTGGACCTGATAACATGAGTCCTTTGTTCTAGAGCTTCCTTTTCACTGAAAAAAATTTACATAATGTGCATTTGAATTAACTTTCAGGTATTTTAATATCTATCATATCTAGATTGCCTCTGTTCTCTTCTAGAGTATATCTATTTAGGATCTCATAGGACTTTTGAAGCAAATCTTGCAACATTTTGGTAGCCCTTCACTGGACCACCTTCACTCTGTATATATCCTTTTCAAAGTCTGATCTCCATAAATGAACACAAAAGCATGATTTCTTCATTTTATTGTCATGTACCCCTTGCATTAGTGCAATAGTTCATATTGTCTATGTTCAGTCCAGCCATCTATCCGCCCATTCATCTAAAAAACAAATAATTAATCACCAGATATAGATGAAATTTGGAATGTTGGATCTGCAATAAAGGTATCCATTCATTCCAGTTTTGGTACTGATCGATCCATTTTTCAGCCCATTAACTGGGTTCAAAATCAACTTGAAATGTGCTCAATGATACAGTAGGCATACATTAGTCCACTTATTCTACTAGTTATGCTTACTATATGTAATGAGTGCTTTTCTCCCTCAATAACTGTTTTGCCTTTTCCCTGTCTTAAAGAGAGGGTTACACATATTTCAAGACCATCCCTAAAATTTTCCCTGTCTAGGGAGTTGGGATTGATCAAGCTCCCCTGTATACACTGGGTTGAGCACGTTTAACGTGAGGTTGGATGTAGTTTGCCTTTTGAGGTGAGGAGTGTTTTGGTGGTTCTCCAAATTCAGGCCCCGCTGCCTGTACTAAAGGGGTAGGTCATTGCCCTACTTACCAGTTATCCAGAGAGAACAGAAAAAGAGAGGATTTTTGTATTTGAGTTGGTTCTTTTCTTGACCTATTCCCAGCTCAAAAGGGCAAACACCCTTGGATTGGGAACTTCATTTGCCCTGGATCCAGTTAACAGTGGAGACTATGGTTGCCCAGAGGATGAGAACTGGTTTTTGAGAAGATTTTTGTTTAACCTTGGATAAGAGGGAGACTTTTCCACCATCACCTTCCTGTCTACTTTGGTGAAGAGGTTTTTTTCCTACTTTTCCATCAAGAGGAAGAGACAGTGACTCAGAGACTGAAAAATAGAGAAAGAATTTGTAGCACTTGGAGTTACCATTCTTCTTTGGCTTGGATCCTATTTTTTAAGTTACAGTAATTTTTTAGTTGAACCCCATTCCAAATCTCATCTGCTCTTTTTCTACCATAGGAGGATACCACTATTGGGATCTTCAGAAGTGAATGCTTTTGAGAGAGAGAGAGAGGGAGAGAGAGGGAGAGAGATGATTGTATCTGAGAGACTGTGAACTGATACCCACCCAGATTGCACCTAGAGCCCCGGAGGCATCGCCTTCTCCCTGCCAGTGGAGCCCAGGCACTGTAGTGGCTAGCTGTGCATGATTGTGAAGAAGAGTGATAGGCCTGGGATGTTGAGCTTGGCCCTGGGGACTGTGTGGCCCCTACATTCTGGCTCTAAACCGAAGAGGGGGTTACATTTATATGAAATTATCCCACTTAGATGTTATTTTTAAAAATCTTTTAAATAATTTGATGTTTGAATTTACATATAGTATTTTTCTATTGAGTTAATGTTGCATATGTAACATGTAATTTTATTTTTTATGTGTATTTATTTTATTCTAAACTGCTATGATCCTCAGGAGAATAGCGATAAGTCAAGAACAGAAACTGTTACAGTTACAATCCTGATGGATTCTAGGCATTTGTCATGTACAAGGTAACTGGATTCTATAACCCAGAACTGCATATATAGTTTGATTATTCATCTTGTGACATACACATATGCTTTCTTCTCTTGGCATCTCATGATTATCCCAAACTATGCCATTTTGTAGGCTTACTAAACTGCTCTGTTCTTTTCATTGTTTGTTTCATCCTGCAGCTATATTGTGCTCTCTAGTTTTCTATTTTGGTGAGATGCACCGAAATACATTTGTTTGACTTGCATGTAAAAGAATAATGAACTGATTTTACTGTGATAAGGTTATTATTCAATCCATAATCTTCTAGTTGTGTTTTGTGAAGTCTACAAAACTTTAAAAACTCATCTGTATTGATGTCTGAAAAGGGACATACTTGAATTACTTCTACTGAACCCAACAAAAAGCTTCTAAAAGCTATTTATTTGGGAACTTTGAGATAAATACCATGGCAGTCTATGGGAGTTGATGCTAATACAAGAAAGAGACACATTGACGGGAAATCCCTAAAGCAGAAGTTGATGAATACCACTAAAAGGTCTCTTATCAGGGCAAACAAAATATGCAAATTAACTAATGGGTAGATGTTAAAAGGGCCACACATGTGCCCCTAAATACATGTGTATCGCCACACACAAAAATATGCGCTATTTTATAACCTACGTGTGTAGGTTATAAAATACTCTTCACACGTGCATGTCTGCAACTCTACGCACATATCTTATGTGTGAGTCCAGTGAATATCAGGGTGGAGGAAGAGAGAGAGAGATACTCTTTATACGGGTCAGCCTGGCACTCCATTTTGCCCAAATTTTAAGAGGTCCGCAAGCGTGCCTGGGCCATACGCACGCTGAGTGCATTTTAGAAACTGTCCGGCCATGTGTGTAACCCCCAATATGCGCAGAAGTGCCAGGCCATGGAAAAGGGGCAGGCCGGGGGGGTGGGGTCTGGGCAGGGAGGGGGCTGGCTGGGACAGTGGCCATTGGGCCTTGTCCTGAGGAAGCATGGAGCTTCCTCAGGGCAAAATGGTTCCGGCGCTACCTTTGCCCTCACTATGTTGACATAGTGAGGGCAAAGGTAGCGCCGGCGCCATTTTGAATATTGGCAATACGGCCCGAGTGCAGAAGGTCGCTCCCGGACCCCCGCTGGACTTTTGGCAAGGCTTGTGGGGGTCAGGAGGCCCCCCCAAGCTGGCCAAAAGTCCCTGGGGGTCCAGCGGGGGTCCGGGAGCGATCTCCTACACTCATGACTTCAGGTCACAGGAACCAAAATGGCGATGGCGCTACCTTTGCCCTGTCATATGATAAGGGCAACGGGCCACCGGCGCCATTTCTCTTAACGCAGCCGTGGCCTGAGAGTGGGAGATCGCGCCGGGACCCCCTCACTGGACCCCAGGTAATTTAAAACATTTTGGGGGGCTTTGGGAGGGTGGAGGATTTATTTTAAAGGGTCAGGGTGGGTTTTAGGGTTGTTTTGGTGTGTTGGTTTTCCCGCCCTCCCCCTTCCCCCGATAAAACGATTTTTTAACCTAAAAAACTAAGACGATCAGATTCCCCCCCCCCTCCAGCCAAAATCAATCGTTAAGACGATCGATCACACGATTCACAGCCCTACAGTTTCGTACATGAGTAAATAACCTTTGTGTTAAATAATTAAATTATTGAATGCCAGACGTTTTACTTGTGGAGTTTGCACCAGTTTCAAAAAGAAAGTATGAGCATACTTTCTCCTTTGAAAATTGCCAAACATTTGCAGTTGCTTTTTCTGTGAGTACGTGTTCCAACCAAAACAACGCACCTAGTTGTGCAAATGTTGTTGTCTCCCCCGGCCGAACCCCGCCCTGGGAAAGCCTCCAAGAAATGCAGCTAAAAGTAAGCGTGCTATACTTTTACCCACATATAAGCTGAGCAATTTTCAAATAGGCCTTTGAAAATTGTTCTCTAGATGTCCTTCAGTGGACTGCCCACTTAACATGGGTGTTAATGCTTTATTTTAAACTGATATAGTAAAACAACATTCCAGAACAATTTCCACACAGCATACAAGGTCACACCCTTATGTCAGGGGTTATTCAGAAGTTTGTTGCCTTGATTCATCAGTGGAGCCTTTCGATAACCAGGACACACCAATTCAGAAACAAGTCTACCTATTTTATTTATTTATTTATTTATTTATTTATTTACTTATTTAAAGTTTTTCTTAGCCGACATTCATCAGTGACATCATGCCGGTTTATATGGAACAAGGGTAACAAAGTCGGAAAATCTGTTACAAAAACAGAGGAGCAAGGAACTGGGAGTTGCGAGAGAAAAAATCATTTAGAAGGGGGGGAAAATCAAACGAACGGTAATATGAGAGACTGATACAGTAGGATGTACCAGAGGCATATAACAATAGAAAACTTTTATACACGTCATGTTTCCAGAACTTAGGTGGCAGCAAAATGGCACAGTCAATATTATACACAAATGATGTTTCAAGGTATAGGGGAGGATGGCTGAAGAAGGGAGAAAAAATTTGAGGAATTGTAAGGAGAGCAAGATGAATTCATGGGAGGCAATCAAAGGGAGGATTAATATATATCAAAGTTAAGGGTAGGCTTGCTTAAATAGCCATGTTTTGAGTTTTATTTTGAATTTCTGCACACACTGCTCGTCTGAATTCGGGTGGCATGGCGTTCCAGGCATGTGGGCCAGCAATGGATCTGGCATGCACTTTAGTGGAGTTGAGGTATAAATGTTTCGGAGAGGGAGTGTGTAGGGTACCTTTATATGATGATCTGGTGGGTCTATTGGATGTGTGGAAATGTATCAAGTCTTTCAGCCAGTGCATGTTCAGGTTATGGAGGGTTTTTGTATTATAGTGAGTGTTTTGTATGTTATGCGGTGGTAAATGGGGAGCCTATGAAGATCTTTGAGTATGGGGGTGATGTGGTCGAATTTGCGAGAATTGATAAGTATTCTGGTGGCAGCATTCTGAAGCAATTGAAGCGGTTTAATCGTGGCTTTGGGTAGACCAAGAAGGAGAGAATTACAATAGTCAATTTTGGAGAGAATAGTGGCTTGAAGAATTGTACGGAAGTCACAAGGGTGGAGGAGAGGTCTGAGTTTTTTAAAGTGTTGAGTTTAAAGTAACAGTCTTTCATAGTCGAGCACTTACATTTTTGTAGGTTGAGGAGATTATCTATTATGACGCCTAGGACTCGTGCTTGGAGTGAGAAGGAGAAATTTTTTTAGCGGGGGTACTGGTGGAGTGATGCGGAGGAGAGATTATGAGTAGTTCAGTTTTAGAGGAATTGAGGGCTAGGTTTAGGGAGGTGAGGAGGCTGTTTATGGAATAAAGTGCATTTTCCTAACCCCCTACTTTCTACTCCCAGCTGTTCCTGCAGGGAGATCTTTCTTCTCAAGCCCTAGCTCATGAGTTCTGAGAGGTTTCCTGTTTTCCCTCATCCTCTTTTAAGTAGCTAACATTGTTTAGCTGTTAGCCATTGGATACAGTTAATCTCACTTGTGAAAAGTGAGCAAAATGAATGGCAAGGCACTTTTAGTTTCTCTCCCTGTCTTCCTTGATAACAGCAGCTGCAATACCATAGACCCCCTGAAACATCTCAACCCCTTTGTTCTATTTCATTATTTCATTATCTTTGTGCAGAGTGCATTCAGCCCCTCACCCGTGGTTTGCAGTATTGTATCCTTGATTTTCAATGCATACTTTTAGGCAAATAAATATGTTGCTAAGCACTATCATTAGAAACCCTGCTTTAGAGCTTCTATCATAGTAAAGAGTAGAAATTCTACCTAAGCTGGCTATTCCAATACGTGTTTAGTGAAGCACTGCAAACACAATCTTTTGTTTATTTATTTATTTATTTGAAGCTTTTATATACCGAGGTTTAGCGCATGCCTTCACCCCGGTTTACATTGAAACGAAACAATGATACATAGAACAAGTAGTGAAACAAAAGTATATATAACAGGTCATGGAGCAGGTTGTAACAGGAAATAACTAAAATAGTTTAAGCCAAATAACGAAAATGAATATAGAAACGAAAAACGAGGAAGGTATATACAATAGAGGGGGAGGCAGTGGGAGGAGGAAGGGGTAAATATCTGCGGAAAAGAGAAGAGGGGAGAAGTAGGTGGAGGCTTAAGGCATCATAATTGTAATTTGCTTAAGTCATCATTGAAAGTCTGGCTGAAGATCCAGGTTTTCAGTTCTTTTTTGAATGCTTTATTATCGATGATATTGGTTAGGTAGTATGGTAGGGCATTCCAGAGTTTTGGCCCAGCTATGGAGAGAGCTCTATTTCTGGTGTTCGTAAGCTTTGCCATGGGATATGTGGGTATTTCGAGAAGTCGTTTGTCAGAAGTTCTGGTGTTCCATTGAGGTTTGTGGGGGTGGAACATTTTACTGACTGCAGAGTTATCTGTATTGTGTACTGCGTTATGGATGATCGTCAGGGTTTTGTATTCTATTCTCTGAATGATTGGTAGCCAGTGTAGACTTTTTAATACTGGGGTGATGTGATCCGATTTTTTATTTCCGGTCAGTACTCTAGCAGCGGCATTTTGCAGTAACTGTAGTGGTTTTATGGTGGATTTGGGGAGACCTAGTAACATTGAGTTGCAATAGTCTAGGCTGCTGAAGATCAGGGATTGTAGTACTGTTCGGAATTCTTGATGGTGGAGGAGCGGTTTTAGGTGTTTTAGTACATGAAGTTTATAGAAACCTTCCTTGGTTTTGGTTGCTATGTTTGTTTTTAGGTTAAGATCTTTGTCGATCCATACGCCGAGGTCCTTTGTTAAGCTTTTTAGAGGTATGGAGATGTTGTTGATTAGAAGAGAGTTGAGGGAGATGGTTTGGTCTGATACGTTTCTTCCAATGAGGATACATTCAGTTTTATTCATGTTTAGGCATAATTTTAACTTGTTGAGCATATTACTAATTGTGGTTAGGTGTTTGGCAGCAGTGCGGAGAGCATCTTCTATTGAGTTGGTGATAGGGATGATGAACTGAATGTCATCGGCGTACAGAAAGAAAGTTATTCCAAGACTGGAGATGAGGTGGCAGAGAGGGATTAGGTAGATGTTAAAGAGGGTGGCCGAAAGGGCAGAACCTTGTGGTACACCGGTGTCTAGAGGGAGGGGTTTTGATGAGATGTTATTCATAGTGACCTTGAAGGATCTGTTATTTAGGAAGGAGGTGAACCATTTGAGGGTGGTGTCGGAGAGGCCGATGTTTGTGAGGCTAGATAGAAGGATTTTGTGATCAACAGTATTGAATGCCGCGGAGAGGTCTAGGAGTATTAGGAGGTGGTTAATCTTGATGTCAGCACTTCTTAGAATTTCATTGGATAGGTTGGCGAGAAGTGTTTCCGTGCTGTGATTTTTTCTAAATCCGTGTTGATTCGCGTGTAGTATGTTGTTTGATTCAAGGTGTTCGTTTAGTTGGGATAAAGCAGCTTTTTCTGTCAATTTGGCTAGTAGGGGTAGATTGGAGATGGGGCGGTAGTTATTCGGGTCTGACGGATCTAGGTTCTTCTTTTTTAGAATGGGAGTGATGGTTGCTGATTTTAGTTCAGTTGGGAGTTCGCCTTCTTCTAATGATTTGTTCATGATGGCGGCTAAGATGGGGGCGATGATATGTGCCATATCTTTGAGGTTCCATGTTGGGATAGTGTCAAATTCATGACGTGCAGGATTTATTTTATTTAGCATTTTTTCGGCTTCAGTGTTGGAGACAGTGTTGAAAAGTGACCACTGGGGTATATTCTTAGATTCTAACCAGTCATCAGTGGTAGTAGATTTGTTGAGAGAGCTTATTAGTCTGTTGATTTTGTCATTGAAGAACGTGGCACGTTCTTGAGTTAAGTTGGTATCATTGTGTGAGTGGGTGGTAGTGTTTTTGTCCTCTGTGAGGTTTTTTATGATGTTGAATAAGGCATTTGAATTATTAGGAGAGTTTTTAATCTTTTGGCTGTAGTAGTTTCTTTTCGTGTTTGAAATCGTGCTTTTATAGATGGCAAGGTGAGTGCGGTATCTTTGTTGGTTAGTTGAGGACATCAATTTTCTCCATTCTTTTTCCAGTTTTCTGAGGTTTGTTTTCATTGATTTTAGGTTTGAGTCAAACCACGGGTTATTTTTGTCGTTTTTTAGTTTTCGCTGTCTAGTTTTCACTGGGTTTATATTGTTGGCTGTTAGTTTGGTTAGATGGTGCCAAGATTGAGTTGCTCTCTTGATGCTGGAGAGGTCGAGGTTAGAGAGTTGTTTTCCTAGTTCTTTTTGTAGTTTGTCTGGATGAAAATGTGGTCTGAATTTGAAAGAGGTAGGGATGTTTGAATTAGTTGAGATACTGGGTTGTAGTTGGGTTTTACAGTGGATGAGGAAGTGATCAGACCAGGGGACTGGGTTGGCAGAGGTGTGGGTATTTGAGAAGTGGTGGCTGGTGAAAATTAGGTCAAGAGTATGTCCAGCTTTATGAGTGTGGGTGTTCACTTGTTGAGTCATGTTGAAACTAGATAGCATGTCCAGAAGGGTTTGGCAGCTATGAGTTTTTTTGTTGATGTCTGTGTGGAGGTTGAAGTCACCCAGTATTATGGTAGGTTTTTTTGTGCTGATGTTTGAAGATAGGTATTCCAGAAGGGGGGATGGGTCATCTTCTAGAAGGTTTGGAGGGCAGTAGACTAGGCAAATTTGAAGGTGTTCTGAGTCAAAGAGGGTGATTTCGTATTTCTTTGGTAGGTTGTTGGAGATTGGTTTGATTGCGAGCTCTTTTTTTATTATTAGTAAGAGGCCGCCACCTCTTCGGGCTTTACGAGGAATGGAGAACAGGTCGTAGTTGTTGTTAAGTAGTTGGTTTATGAGAACTTGGTCAGTGGTTTTGAACCAGGTTTCTGTAATAGCTATGAAGTCTGGATTCTTGTCTTGGATTAGGTCATTTATTAGGATATATTTTTTGGTTAGGGATTGAGCGTTTATTAAGAAGAAGGTCAGATAGGTTAGGTTTCTGATGTTGTTCTTTAGGGGGATATTAATGAGATGATTGGATTTTCGTAGCATATGGTTCATGTTTGAGTTGCTTGGTGGTTTGTTAGGATTCCTGTTATGAATGATTGTTGTCGCTGATTGTGGGTGTTTGAATTGAGATCTTGAATGAGAGACGAGGTTTTGGTCTTCAGTAAATTGATGAATATTTGGAGGGGTGGCTGGATAGAGATGGTAAGAGGCGTCATGAAAGGGCCTGGAGAGTAAGAAGGTGGAAGCGGAGTTGTTTTGGGTGGGATACATTGGGAGTGTGAAGAGAAGGGGAGCACAAATGGGCAAGCTCCTATTGCGTGCGCCGCCAAGCACGTGATGTTTATGTATGAGCTGTGATTTAAATTGCCCTTCTAGGCACGGCAATTCCGATGTCATCGGTGGTGCTCTTGTATCTGGGCAGACCTAGACCGGGACCAGTAAGTGAAATGCTGATAAGGCCTCGTGTCTGGCGAAGGGCTGTCAGAGGTATGGCGAGTCTGAAAGCCCTACCCCGATGGGTCGCGGAACCGGATGTGCAGCTCTAGCTGGAGGATGCCTGTGGTTGATTGAGGTCTGAGTGCAGCTAGCTGGAGGATGCCTGTGGTTGAGTGAGGTCCGAGTGCAGCTAGCTGGAGGATGCCTGTGGTTGAGTGAGGTCCGAGTGCAGCTAGCTGGAGGATGCCTGTGGTTGAGTGAGGTCCGAGTGCAGCTGGCTGGAGGATGCCTGTGGTTGAGTGAGGTCCGAGTGCAGCTGGCTGGAGGATGCCTGTGGTTGAGTGAGGTCCGAGTGCAGCTGGCTGGAGGATGTCTGTGGTTGAGTGAGGTCCGAGTGCAGCTAGCTGGAGGATGCCTGTGGTTGAGTGAGGTCCGAGTGCAGCTGGCTGGAGGATGCCTGTGGTTGAGTGAGGTCCGAGTGCAGCTGGCTGGAGGATGCCTGTGGTTGAGTGAGGTCCGAGTGCAGCTATCTGGAGGATGCCTGTGGTTGAGTGAGGTCCGAGTGCAGCTGGCTGGAGGATGCCTGTGGTTGAGTGAGGTCCGAGTGCAGCTGGCTGGAGGATGCCTGTGGTTGAGTGAGGTCCGAGTGCAGCTAGCTGGAGGATGCCTGTGGTTGAGTGAGGTCCGAAATTCAGTTGGGGGTGAAATTACTGTGGATGTAGAGTTCTAAGTAATTTTTTTATGTAGTTTAGGTATTTTAAGTATTTTTAAGGTTTTTTTTTTTTTTTCTTTCTTTATAACTTATTCTTAATCTCAGTGGCTGCACGAAGGGGCGCACAAAGGGGCAAGCCCCTTTGTCGTGCTCCTTCAGCGTGCGACGCAGGCGCGCGGCGCCTGGAGGTTGTAAAATTTAAATCTCCCTCTCCGCTCCTGATTGGTGGTTCCCTGGTTGGTGGGAGGGTCCCTGCTCCGAGGGAAGGACGGCACGGCAGGCTGGAGGCACGATCGGTGGCTGGGCTCGTCGGGGGCAGGGCAGACAAGAGGCCTTATCCCGACGGGTCTGGGCGCCGATCGCGCAGGCCCTACCTCCCTCTAGGCACAGCAGCGGCAGCAGCGGCAACGGAGGTCCGGAGCAATTAAACGCGGAGCCTGCAGGTTGTAAAATTTAAATCTCCCTCCATTTTTATATGTATTGAAAGCATTACTTGGTAAACTGAATCATTTCTTTAGCTTGGTTACCTAAAGTAAAACTGGCCTTAAAATGATGGCCATTTTTCCAATGCTATTCAAATTTTTGTAGATTGCCTACTGATTCCCAGCTCAAATAGTCAAAAGTCCCAAATGTCAGCATGTCTTTTACATTTTATTTTCTATGGGGAATATTCTGCCTGAACTGGTGCGTCATGGCTCCGCGTCTTGCCATGTTTAAATCCCATCTGAAGATCCTAAAGACCCATCTTTTTTAAACCACTTTTAAATCTTATGCCTGATTGCCTGTTTTTAGCCTCATTAACTAACTTTCTTTTCTTTTCTTTTTAACCATTTCTTGCTTTATGAAATACCCCAAGTCTCTAATCCTATTTGTTTGTCTTATTAGATTATATGTTTTAGATTTGTATGTTTATACAGTGCTGCGTATGCCATGTAGCACTATAGAAATGTTAAGTAGTAGTAGTAATAGTAGAGAAATAGGCCAGTTCAATTTAGATGACATCTCAGGGAGGTTTTCTAAAGAAGTGGCTGAAAAGGTAACAGGAAAAAAATTAAAATGTGCTTTCTTAAACTACAAGAGATCGCAGAAAGAGGAAAGCAGGCAAAAATATCTGGAGAAGCTGGAGAAGTAGTGAGGAAAATGAATGTGCAAACAGAAGAAAAGTTGTTAAAAAGGGCAACAAGATTTTTTAGATATATTACTGACAGCAGGAAGTGCAGAAATAGGATTGTAAGACTCAAAGGTGAAGGGGTGACTGATGAGGAGACCGCATAATTGCTTAATAAATATTTCTGTTCAGTGTTCACTGAGGAAGGGATTGGAATAGTATCAATGATAACTGACACAAATAGAAATGTAAGGGAGGTTAGAGCTCAGTGTTCAGAAGATCATGATTGTGAGGGGTAAGCAAATCTAAATGTAGATAAAGCAGTAAGACTGGATGGGATACATCTGAGGGTATTTAGGGAAGTTCTGGCTGTCTGCGGTCCAACAATTTTAATGGTTTTTTTTTAGAGCCAAGAGTGGTTCAAAAAAAAATGGAGACCAGCAGATATGGCTCCTCTTCACAAAAGCAGGAGGAGTCTGAGAACTACCTGCCAGTTAGTTTGACCTCGGTGTTGAGTACATTAATGGAAATGCTGCTAAAACAGAAAATTGTGCAGTCTCTGGAATCCAGTGGATTACAGGATCTGAAACAGCTTGATTTCTTTGACTGGGCAACCAGAGAGTTAGATCAGAGGAGAATGCTAGATTCAGTGTACATAGATTTCAGCAAGATCTTTGACATGGTTCCACATAATCAACTTGTAAACAAGCTGAGCGCCCTAGTATGGGCCCTAAAGTGACTGACTGGTTAGAAACTGGTTGTGGGAGGTAACAAAGGGTAGTGGTAAACAGAGTTTATTCTCAAAAAAGAGGGGTTACCATTAATGTGACTTGGGGATCGTTCCTCAGCCTGGTTTTCTTTAATAGTTCCATCTACAGTATTGCAGAAGAGTTTTCAGGAAAGGTTTGCGTTGTACGGTTAATACTGAAAGCTGCAACAGACTAGACAAACTGAAAGGTATGGAAATCATATGGAGGGATCTAGTGAAGTATGAGGAATGGTCTAAAGTTTGTCGGCTAATACATAATACTAAAAAAACCAAAGAGAGTGGTAAGGTATAGGGGTGAATTACTTATCTGAACCAAACAAGAGCGGGATCTTGGAATGATAATACCTGATGATCTTAAAGTGGGAAAACAGGTTGACATGTCAATGACAAAAGCCAGAAGGATGCTTGGGTGTATAGGATGAGGAATAAATAGCAGAAAAAAGGAGGTGATATTGCCTCTATATAAGTCACTTGAGACCCCATTTGGAGTGTGGACAATTCTGAAGACCACATCTTCAAAATTATATAGATTTGATTCAAAGGGCATCTACTGTAATAGTTCATGGTCTTCATCATAAAGCATATGGGGACAGATGAAGATGAAAGGGGTTAGACACGAGTAATCTAAGTAAATATTTCCTTACAGAAAGGGTGATGTTGCATGGAGCAACCTCCTTGTAGAGCTGGTGGAGACGAGGCCTATATCAGAATTCAAGAAAATATGGGACAAGCACAGAGAATCTCTGAGAGATGGAAAGAGAATATAAAGCTTAGCAGGGGATGTGGATGGGGCAGACTGGATGAACCGTTATATGCCATCATATTCTATGCTTCTTTATTGTGATGTAATTGAACAATTTAAAACTGCTCTGCCTTTGGTTCCCATCAAGCAGTTTTAAAGCTGCCTTGCTTTTGATTAGTGCCTGAAGTAACCAGCTGACTCCATCTCTTGCCTCATATCTTATAGGGAAAACCCACCTTACTGATTAATGATGTACTTATTACACAGGAATACATATAGGGGTAGATTTTCAGAGGGTTACGCGCGTAACCCCTGAAAACCTACCCCAAACCCCCCCTCCCCGCGTGCGCCGAGCCTATCTTCATAGGCTTCCAGCGAGCGCAAAGCCCCGGGACGTGCGTAAGTCCCGGGGCTTTGCGCGACCGGCGTGTCACTGGGGGCAGGGCCGTGGGCGTGGTTCCGGCTCAGGGGCGTTCCGTGGGCATGGCCTTGGCCTCCGGACCAGCCCCCAGACCGGAACATGGCACGCCGGCAGCCGGCCCGGCGCACGCAAGTTACGCCTGCCTCGAGCAGGTGTAACTTTTGCAACAAAGGTAGGGGGGGTGTAGATAGTGCCGGGGGGTGGGTTAGGTAGGGGAAGGGAGGGGAAGGTGGGGGGAGGCCAAAGGAAAGTTCCCTCCGAGGCCGCTCCGATTTTGGAGTGGCCTCAGAGGAAACGGAGGCAAGCTGCGTGGCTCGGCGTGCACAGGCTGCCGATTTTGGGCAGCCTTGTGCGCACCGACCACGGATTTTAATGGTTATGCACGGCTACGCGCAACTTTATAAAATCTACCCCAAAAATGAATGTTGTCATACAACCATATGAAAATTTCTGTATCAGAAAAGGAAACCAGGCATTCTGAAATCTTCTGGCATGTCCTTGTTAAATAATTGGTGGAGCTGAATTCCAGGGACAATGTGAGTTTATCTTTGCCGAAGTGCACTTTATCAGAGGAATTAATCTGAAATATTTGAAGAGTATTTATTGATGAATCATTGCTCTAGCACACTTAATGGAATGCTACTCACTTTCAGCAACAGAAAATATGTTTATAGCACGAAGATGTCTTTCCTCCCTTGTTTATCTCATTATAAAACTGCTATAAATCTTGACATTACAAAAAGGCAAGGTTACAAAAGTATAATATGATTTCACTGTTGTACTGTTAGATTTTGATCCTTGTATCTTCCCTGTGACAGAAGGGACATAGCCCAAGTAATGTATGACAAGGCAAACATAGCATGTACCTTGAAGAAACTGCTTGTTGGACTTATTCAAAAACATTATTGTGGCAAGGCAGTGGTAAATCAGTTTTTTTTAAAGTGAACATGTTTAGAGCACTCATATAATGTTTTTTCATTATATGATGCAGTTTAGGTCCTCTTTGCAAAAAGTGGGGTATGATTTAATGATTTCGTCATTCTAACAGGGATTCATTGTAGCAGAATTTGATTGCTAGAAATTAATCTTGCCAAGAATATCTTGAAAACAAAATGTTATTTAAATCAATATTTATAAGCGTAAGTATTTTTTTTTAAATAGGGACCACTTGGCATATCACAGTCATCCCCGTCCCACATTTTCCTTCCCTGCTTAGGTGGCTGTCCTTTTTTTTTTTTATAAAGCTCATGAATATATTTTAATGTTTTCCCAACAGATGGAATGTTGGAAATAGTTATGTAAAAGGGATCCATCTCCATCTGTTAGTCTGTAGGTGTGAGAGCCTTCCCATAAATAGGGATGGGAATTCACCAAATTTAGCATGCAGAAAGAAAATGTGAATATCTCAGATGAGTTTGAAAACCAGAAACATCACTACTACTATTACTACTACTTAACATTTCTATAGCGCTACACGACATACGCAGCTCTGTATAGCGTTACACGACATCCATACATACAGAAAAGAAGCCCCCTCCAAAAATCAGCATTGCTTGCAATGGGGAACTGTTGGAAGCTGCTTGAAGTTTAGAATGTAGCTTAGTGATCCTTTCCAAATGACCCCTTCACCCTTCCAGTACTTTGCCACAGAGCAACACAGGCAGGAAAAGACAGAGAAAAACATCTGAAGCAGCTGGCAAAGGATGGCACAAAAAGGTGCTTCCAAAGTATACACATATACTCTCCACCTACCTATATACTAGGGATGTGCAAGCGTACGCGATCCGTATTCGTGGGGGGTCAATTCCGTTTCATGCGGAAGTATGGAGAATTCAATAAGTTGTCGATCTGTAAATACGTTACTACTAAATTAAGTACAACCCCCCACCCTCCTGACCCCCCCCCCAAGACTTACCAAAACTCCCTGGTGGTCCAGCGGTGGGGTCCGGGAACTCACTCACACCCTCGGTGCTTTCATCATGACGCCGATAGCCTTTGTGACAGGGGCTACCGGTGCCATTGGTCAGCCCCTGTCACATGGCCATCGGCGCCATCTTGTGCAGTCCTGGCCTGGCGTCGTGCGGCAGGTCGCTCCGGGACCCCCATTGGACCCACAGGGACTTTTGGCCAGCTTGGGGGGGCCTCCTGACCCCCACAAGACTTGCCAAAAGTCCAGCAGGGGTCCAGGAATGACCTCCTTTCATACCGGCCGCCCGATCCCAATACTCAAAATGGCGCCGATTGCCGTCATAGTGAGGGCAAAGGCAATCGGCGCCATTTTGAGTATTGGCGGGACAGCGATTTTGAGTCTCAAAATGGCGGCGATTGGCGCCATTTTGAGTATTGTGATCAGGCGGCCGGCGTGAAAGGAGGTCGCTCCCGGACCCCCGCTGGACTTTTGGCAAGTCTTGTGGGGGTCAGGAGGCCCCCCCAAGCTGGCCAAAAGTCCTTGTGGGTCCAACGGGGGTCCGGGAGCGACCTGCCATCCAACGCCAGGCCAGGACTCAGAATGGCGCCGATAGCCTTTGCCCATACTATGTCACAGGGGCTACCGGTGCCATTGGTCAGCCCCTGTCACATGGAAGGAGCACAAGATGGCGCCAATGGCCATGTGACAGGGGCTGACCAATGGCACCGGTAGCCCCTGCGACAAAGGGTATCGGCGTCATGATGAAACTAGCACCGAGGGTGTGAATGAGTTCCCGGACCCCACCGCTGGACCACCAGGGAGTTTTGGTGAGTCTTGGGGGGGTCAGGAGGGTGGGGGGGGGGTTTAAATTTTTATTTAGGCCGAATTAAACAGAAATCTGTTTAATACGTGGGGAGTCGCGATGCATTTCGCCTCCCCGCGTATTTAACAGATAGCAAAAAATAAGTTGCGGATTACAAATACATGGAAAACGGATGCACACCTCTACTATATACCTCCCACACACACTCACACCCATACCCCCATATATCCACACACATCCTCACACCCTTCCACAGAGATAGAGAAAATAAATGATTCAGCTTCTCAATTCAGTTGCCTCCCCCCACCATCACCACCATAAACCCCCTTGTACATTCACATATCATGCCTATGTGCTTACTTAATCCGCATCTCCCACCTACACACACAGACATACCCCAGAAAGCCACATTACCTTTTTTCACAAGTCCATATGCACATCCCCAACACATATCCGGACATCTACACACACCCACTTATAGTCTACATATATATACACCTGTAATCCACACACAGTTCCTCACAATCATATCCACTATAAATAAACACACAGCCATACCACTAAAAAACATATCCCACAACCCCGCCACTCAACCCCCTAACAAATACACAAACACTCTCTACACATCTATTTCCCCAGACACCATACATACAGACACACACAGAGACACACACACACACATATAAGAACTAGAAACTTCAGTCTAGAGTTCATACAGTTTAAAGAGGGTAGATTCTCCCTGTCTTCTCTCCCTTCATCATTGTTGAAGGCTTAGTTAAAATCTACCTTTTAGCTGAATAAGTACTTATCTAGTTAAATGGCAGCCACTGAATGGAAGCGGATATTCAGCTGTACCATTTAGCCAGATAAGTGTCTACTTATCCAGCAGAGTACACCTTGTACACCTTGCGCACGCCGAGCCCTAGGGGAGCCCTGATGGCTTTCCTCGTTCCCTCCGAGGCCGCTCCAATTTTGGAGCGGCCTCGGAGGGAACTTTCCTTCCGCCCCCCCCACCTTCCCCTCCCTTCCCCTACCTAACCTGCCCCTAGCCCTCTCTAAACCCCCTTACCTTTGTTAAGTAAGTTGCGCCTGCCTCTGGGCAGGCATAGGTTGTGTGCACCGGCCAAATGCCGGCGCGCAATCCCCCGGCACAGCCGCTGTGCTGGAGGCCTCTGTCCCGCCCTCGCCCTGCCCCGCCCACTCCTCACCCCTTTTTTCAAGTCCCAGGACATACGCAAGTCCCGGGGCTTGCTCGTGTCACCGGGCCTATGCAAAATAGGCTTGGTGCACGCAGGAGCGGGTTTTCGGGGTTTATGCACATAATATACGCGTGTAACCATTTGGGGCAGATTTTAAAACATACACGCGGGCATACATTTGTGCACGCAACCCGGTGCGCACAAATGTATGCCTGGTTTTAGAACATGTGTGCGCAGGTTATAAAATTGGGTCGGCACGCGCAAGGGGGTGCACACTTGTGCAAATTGCACGTGCAAAGCCATCGGGGAGCCCTGCTGGCTTTCCCCATTCCCTTCCACCTTCCCCTCCTTTCCCCTCCCTGTCCCGCCCCCCCCCCCCTCCCTAAAGAACCCTCCCGTACCTTTGTTTTGGAAGTCACGCCTGTCAGAGTCAGGCATAACTTGCATGTGCTGGCCGAGTGAAAAATGGCCGCTGTGCCGGAGTCCTCGACCATGCCTTCCGGACTGCCCCCGGACCACCCCGCCAAGCTCCGGGCGGTCTGAAAAGCCCTGGGACATACATGTCACCAGGCCTCTTGAACATAGGCCCAGCGGGCATAACCCCTGCACACATGTAAATCCACCTGGATTTATGTGCTTAGGGCTTTTAAAATCTGCCCCTTATTGCTTTTAAAGTTTGCATTAAAAGGAAGATTTTTGTCTTGATTTTCTTTCCCTTTGTCACTTTTTATTTAAATTTAGATTTATACTTTCTTTGATCTAAGAGAACAAAAATATTGGCGTCAAACAATTGCATGGAAAATAAATTAATAATGTACATGAATTAAGTCAACAAATGATGTTTTAAAATGTAGCTTAATTAAATTAATAGCAATAATCCTGGTATATTTGATTAAATTTACAGGGTTGTTGTTTTCTTTTTTTTAAGTATTTATGATGAAATCTAGGTCGTTCTAGTTTAGAAATACTTTGAGGCTAAGGGAACCATTAAATATTGAATTAATGAGAAGTTGCCGGATGATTACTGTAAGATGATACTCCATGCACATAACATGGGACTGAAATTTTAATAGTAAATATTTGAAAAATTCCCACTGCAATACTGATGGAGTATCACTGTGGGAATGATAATATGCAATTTCTTTAATAAATGAAAACCTATCTAGTAACAGGTGAATTGACTGCTCAAAAGGTAAATATCTGTTCTTGTTTGTCACAATTAGAAAAATTAGCTTTCTCGTCAATGTTATTTATGGATCACAAATGCATAGCTCACTAAATTATTTAGGCTGCGTGAAAGCCCCAACTTTTAGCCATAAGTGAAAAACATGATACATTAGCTTAGTCAGAGACATCCATGCCAGTACAAGTCTAGTTTTGAAACATGTGTGCGCAGGTTATAAAATTGGGTCGGCGCGCGCAAGGGGGTGCACACTTGTGCAAATTGCATGCGCAAAGCCATCGGGGAGCCCCGCTGGCTTTCCCCATTCCCTTCCTCCTTTCCCCTCCCTGTGGTGTGTATAGAGAGAGATACAGTGCGTGCATATATATTCTATATATATATATACATATCATTTTTTAAAACTTGAAGTCTTTTTCTTCTCCTTCTGGACTCCAGCAGATTTGATTCCTTACGGTGTTTTTCAGCACCACAAACCTTGATCCACACCTAAGGAAGGGACTTTCCTCCTGTTTTATGAACCCTCTCCTACCTAATCCAGTCATTGGAGTGATAATCCTCAGCTGAGGGGCTGCAGTCACTGGCTCCCACCATGGTATTACAAAAAAGCAAGAGTCAGGTTTAGGAATCAAACACATTGGTCTTGCCATCCAGCCTGTGAGCCAGCATTCAGATTCAACCTAAAGTTGGATTCACAAGTTAGTAGAAGACTGAGAGCAAATCAGATGGCAGTAAGCAGTATAAACCCCACTTAGGATCACAGAATCAAATTGTTTTACAGAGACAGGGTTCAAAATGGTCAGGTAATAAGGTTTTCAAGTCAGCCCATGAAGAAGGAGGAAGACACTATGTAATGAAATAACATGTTCTCTGCATCTTTTTGTGAACCGGAAAGAAATATTTCTGTCTATTCATCTCAATCAGTTCATATCACTTAGTACCTGATTCTCTAAGGTTTCTCTCATAGCCTTAATAAATCTGCCCCATGTGTACTGTACTCTGAATCCCAGATAACATCTGGAATGCCATTGTTCGTACTTAAAACTGTTCAATTTTACTGCTACTATGTTTTAATACTTATAGAAATGATTTTGTCTTTATAAGCAAGCATACTGTATCTTCTAGCAATGGATGCAAGAGGCTCAGAATTAATATGGATACAGCAACATATCTCTGAGGCCATGAGAGTATGTGCTTTTGTCGATAATACCAAAATCTGTAAGAGGGTGTAACAGCCAGGAAGGCATGGACAACATAAGAAGGGATCTAGCGAAGCTCGAGGAATGGTCTAAGTCTGGCAGCTAAGATTTAATGCTAAAAAATAGAGAGTAATGCATTTAGGATGCAAACACCCAAGGGAAAGGTACCGTAGTGGAAGTGAAATTCTTCTAAGCAGGAAGAAAGAGCAGGATCTGGGGGCAATTGCATCTCATGATATTAAGGTGGCTTAACAGGTGGATAAAGCAATGGTAAAAGTCAGAAAGGATATAAACAGAATGGAGTTGGTCCAGAGGGTGGCTACTATAAAGGGTCAGTGGTCTTTGTTCTAAAGCATATGGAGATAGACTTAAAGATCTAAGCGTGTATACCCTAGAGGAAAGATGAGATAGGAGAGGTATGGTAGAGACATTCAAATATGTCAAAGGTTTCCATGCACAGGAGGTGAGCCTTTTTCAATGGAAAGGAGACTCTAGAATAAGAGATCATGAGATAAGTTTGAAAGGGGGTAGACTCAGGAGTAATCTTAGGAAGTATTTCTTTACAGAGAGGGTGGTGGATGCATGGAATGGCCTCCTAGTGGAGGTGGTAGAGATATAAATGGTATCTAAATTCAAGAAAGCATGGGATAAATAAAGGGGATCTCTAAGGAAGTGATAAGAATTATAATGCTAAATGAATTGGACGGAGGGGCAGACAGGAAGGGTCTTTATCTGCTGTCATGTTTCTCTGTTTCTATATTGGTTTTCTAGGAATGGTTTTGTGGCATCAGAACACTAATTACTGCTATCATTAGTTACAGAACTTCTGCTTTGGGGGTTCTTCAAAAACGAGCTGGCTTTATGGCAGTTTGATGAACCCACAGGATGTGTTTTTGTATTTTAGTAGTGCAAACGTGCAGCAAATATTTTTTCTACTGTGTTTTTTTTTTCTTGGATTTAGGGATCATGGATTGTAGAGGAGCTGTGATTAATACAGAGTGATTAGTCCATCTCTAGTAAGTACTATAGCAATAAAAGTGAGAAACTGCTTTTACAGTAACTATGTAACTGTGCATTAGTCATGATGAGGCCATCCTTCATCTCTGAATCATTTAACCTTGCTCTTTTTTTGGGTTTTTTTTTTCTTTTATGCCTCTCTCTCTCTCATTCTATCCCATATAGACATCTGACTCAATTCTGTGCACATTTTTCCCCTCTCTTTTCTACCAAATATTCAGTACCAAGTTTTAGTATCAGGCGGCATCACGTATGACGTTATCAGTTTCTTTTCTATTCTGTTCTATGTTTTAATCTTCAGAGAATATTGCCTTAAGCAAATTTGATGCCCTTTTTCTTGGTGTCCTTTTTTTTTTTTTTTTTTTTTAACTGTGCTTCATCCAGTTTGGTTTTCCTTTGGAATTTTCACAGTTAAAAATAGCTTGCCCTTCTCTGATGTAATCTTCTCAGAGATCTCTGTCTTTCATAATACAAAAGACTGCATAATTTCATTGAAATCTCAGAGCAAAGTAGAGTCTCTATTCAGCCTCAGACAGTTCTTTTAATAAGGCATCATCAGCGATGCACATTAGTTTGATAAGCTTCTTTTTTTTTTTATGTCTGAAGTGTCTGATGAACATTCCACTGATTAATGGTGCCTGTGGCTTTAAACATTTGGGAATTATCATCATTATGAAGAAGACATGTAGAAGTAAGAAAATAACACTCGTCAATGATTCTCACTTTGTGTAGAGAACAATTTCATCTAGATGTAGCACTCCCACAATGGCTGTGACACAAGGTTCATTACAATTTAGGAGAAAGGATACGGTCACTGTTAAAGCACTGAGAGGAAACATAAATTCCAGCCTCTAGTTCAGGCTGACTTATAGAATATTTTCCAGTTATATGGAGTTACTAAAATACTATACACACACAAGTGGCAGTAGGTGGCAGCAGTACAGTATTCCTAGGCTAGCTGCACTTAGTCGTAGTAGACAGGGCTCGTTTTGTGGTTTGGTTTTAGCGCAGCGTATCTTACAGTGAAGGCCACTGTTGATTCTGTTTGAGGTTGATGACCCTGGCAGGTCTTACCTCTAGTGACTGTACTTTGTTGTCCATGAGACATGGCATCTTTATTTGAAAGACAAACAAACCTCCAAAACCAACATACCATCAACCCTGTCCACCTTGGATACTGAAAATGCTGTTGCTCCAAAGATAATTAGTAGGTTTGCTTGTTTGTTTGTTTTGTTTTTTTAGAAATATTGTAGCACATTCCCTTCATAGCAAAATCTTGGCAAATAAAATAATTAGGTTAGCAGGATTTGCCACTTACAAAATAACTTGGTGCTGCTGTATCAGTTTTTATCTTTTCAGAAGATAATTGCTAAGTCTCAGAAAGTAGTAAAGTAGTACTGCATTAGCCCATCAAAACAAAAATTTATTAAAAGAAAACCAACAAATCAGTTGGTATTAACTCTGGCTAATTGCTTTGCTGGTTTTCCTTTAAAGAAATATCTCCTGAGTGCAGTATTTAACAGAACTGGGCCAGTCTGACTTTAATGGTTATGATCCTGCATTGGCAGTCTGGGAGTCTACTAATTAAAGATCCATTTTCATTTTTCAAAGTTCTCAGATCACTGCCTGCAAGATGAAAATAAATAAATATTGTGACCCCCCTCGGCCCCTCAACACCACCTATCATTTTGAGCAACTTGATGACAAAATTAATGACTTCCTTAAAGAAGCTGGCTGGGGTGTCTTCTACAGTTTAATTTCTCAAGAGCCACAACTAGGTCTGGTTTTCAGGCTGTCCACAATGAATATGCATAGAATAAATTTACGTACACTGCCACCAACTCAAGTGATTAGCATCCATGAGGACTTCAGGTTGCCTACCCTTGGGAACAACTAATACAGAAGGAAAATAAGAAGCAGCATCAGGGTCAGTGGATCTAGAAACCCCTGGGTCAACATGTAGGAACACAATCAATCAGCATATATTTATTAATGTAATACCTATGAGGAAAAATGATGGGGATTATCCTCTGAAGGGCCAGCTGCAACATGAAGGCTTTTGGGGGGGGGGGGGGGGGGGCGCGCAACCAATTATTTTCCCTGCCCCCTCCCCCCTGCAAATTCATGGTAAATGACAGTAGATAAAGAAAGACCAAAATGGCCCATCTAGTCTACTCAGCAAATATTTTTGTTTTTAAATTTTATCCTATTTTAATTTTAATTTTTAAAGGTAATAGCAATTGCTGCTTCATGTAGGCCACCATCAAGCCTTCTGTTAAATGTAAACTTTAGGAATAATAGTAAAGTCTATTTCCATTCTCTAGCCAGCAGGGATCCTCTGTGTTTGTCTCACACCTTATTGAATTCCATTACTGTTCTTGTCTTCACCACCTCTTTCGGGAGGGCATTCCACGCATCCACTACCCTTTCTCTGAAGAAATATTTCCTGACATTGTTCTCAAATCTTTCCTCTTGGAGTTTCATATCACGACCCTTAGTTTTGCAGCTTCCTTTCCATCAGAAAAGATTTGATTTTTGTGCATCATTAAATCATTTCAGGTATTTGAAGTTCTGTATCAGATCTCCCCTCTCTTCCAGGGTATAAATATTAAATTCTTTCAGCCTCATCTCATATAACTTTCCAGATAGACCCCACACCATTTTGGTCCCCTTTCTCTGAATCGCTTCCATTCTATCCTTATCCCTTTTGAGATGAGGTCTCCAGAACTGAATACAATATTCCAGGTGAGGTCTCACCAAGGATCTGTACAGTGGCATTTTTACCTCCTTTTACCTGCTGGTGATGCCTCTTTGAAAGCAGCCCAGCCTCCCTCTGGCCTTAGCCACTGCCTTCTCACATTGCTTTGCCACTTTCAGACTATCAGACACTATCAAGCCGAGGTGTCTCTCCCAGTTTATGCACATCAGTCTTTTGCCCCCATCACAAACAACTCTTTAGGACTGCCATACTCCACTTCTTGACATTGACTCCAACTGCCAAAACTTCAACCACTTCTCAAGTTTTCTTAGACCACTTCTTACTTTCTCTTTTCCTTCAGGTACGTCCACTCTGTTGCAGATCTTAGCGTCATCCGCAAAAAGACTAATTTTACCTTCTAATTTCTCCACAATATCTCTCACAAAGATTTTGAACAGAACCAATCCCAGAATAATCCTTGAGGAACTCTACTTATCATGCTTCTTTCTTCAGAACAGGTTCCATTTACCAGTACTTGCTGATGAAGAGACAATGAGCAAGATGTGGAGAAAGATAAAGAAATAGCAGAAATATTAAACATGATCTCTTTTCTCTTCACCCTACATAATCCTCTCTTCCCCTCAATTCCTTGTTATGTTTCAGCTAACAAAGTCAGAAAGAGGACTCACTACATGCTGTGATTCTTGAAAAGGGTTGCTTACTGGCTGCATATGTTGAAAACAGGAAGATCTAGTCCTTGAATTTAACCATAGCATTCAGGGCTAGTTGTTCTGACTTCCGTAATGACGATTCTTAGAAAAGCTAGAATACAAGTCTCAGCATGCCTTGGGGAAAACCTGGAATGGATAAACCTGTTCAGTGAATCTGAAGCCAGTTGGAAACCTACTGAATGAGGACCATATATATCAAATCACTACAATATATATAAGAAATCATTCCATATACACAAGTTTTCTGACTTTCCTATATAAAATGCTCACCTTGGTGGCCTGCAGTTTGGGAGGTGTCCAATTGGCCAACTCCTCCCACAGCTGCATCCAAGATGGTGCCTAGAACCATCTGTTCCAATAAGGTGAAGGTGATCTAGCTGGCAGGCCTCTCAGCTCTCATTCTGGCCTGCTTCCTCTTGATGAGATGTCAGATGTCTTGCTACTTGTGGCTCAGGTCTTTCACACCGCGAAGGTTATGATACACCTCATTGAGCCAATGGTGGATCTTCTCACACAGCAATTTCTTCCTGTATGAGCCCACTTTCCTGGACTCAGGGCTATATAGGAGATGCTGGATCCTCTTGACCTGATGGACAAGAAGGTCCACCTTACAAGATAAGAAATTGGGCTTCCTCACTCCTTTGGGACATGGTGCAAGTAGGAATGCATGCAATGAAAGTCAGCCCTGTATACCCACATACAAACATAAATTATACATATTTAAGTGTATAAAGGGGCTGGATATGTGTAAGTAAATATTACACATGTACATAATGAAAATACATAGTAATTACACACGGGTTTGTAGTTACTCGCATTGTATAGTGTTACATATGTGTGTATGATTGCTGTAGTATGGTAGAATTATTTTTTTGCAACTTCATAGTTTGCACAAAGGGTCTATAAGAGGGATAATAGCAGGATCCATCTGTCTTCTAGCATTTCTTGATCTGGTTCATTATTTATCCCTATCAATAGCAATATAGGTGAGAACTTGACCAGCTCTACCAGTCCCAGGTAATATGGAGACTGCTGCTCTCCCAGCTTCACAATATATATGTTGTATGTTCAATAAGCAGGGTATGTATGTATGAATACCTCAAATTAGAAGCCTATATTATAAATATAGAGACCTGGGCACTTTTTCATGCACACATATATTTTGATCCATATGGAACAGAATCTTATTTAAGACTCTGTCTATCTCATATTCGTTTATATGAGTTCAATGTGTTACCATATAACAACTCCCCTATGAGGAAAGACTAAAGTGGTTAGGACTTTTCAGCTTGGAGAAGAGACGGCTGAGGGGGGATATGATAGAGATGTTTAAAATTATGAGAGGTCTAGAACGGGTAGATGTGAATCGGTTATTTACTCTTTCGGATAGTAGAAAGACTAGGGGGCACTCCATGAAGTTAGCATGGGGCACATTTAAAACTAATCGGAGAAAGTTCTTTTTTACTCAACGCACAATTAAACTCTGGAATTTGTTGCCAGAGGATGTGGTTAGTGCAGTTAGTATAGCTGTGTTTAAAAAAGGATTGGATATGTTCTTGGAGGAGAAGTCCATTACCTGCTATTAAGTTCACTTAGAGCAGGGGTGGGCAATTCCGGTCTTTGAGGGCTGCAAATCAGTCGGGTTTTCAGGATATCCTTAATGAATATGCATGAGAGAGACCTGCATACACACTGCCTCAGTTGTATGTAAATCTATTTCATGCATATTCATTAGGGGTATCCTGAAAACCCGACTGGTTTGCAGCCCTCGAGAACCGGACTTGCCCACCCTTGACTTAGAGAATAGCCACTGCCATTTGCAATGGTAACATGGAATAGACTTAGTTTTTGGGTACTTGCCAGGTTCTTATGGCCTGGATTGGCCACTGTTGGAAACAGGATGCTGGGCTTGATGGACCCTTGGTCTGACCCATTATGGCATGTTCTTATGTTCTTAAAGAGTTTCTAATAGAACTCTGTTGCTTGTTGTAACCTAACAACCTTTTCACTTGTCATTAATATCTGGATGGAAAGCAGCTGATGACAATTACATTTGTGACTCAACTTCAGGTGCTAGTCAAACTCGGATGACTGCCAGGAATAAGGTTTGTGTAATGTTTCTAAGATATTAGTAGAGGTGGGTGAGGGGCCAAGTAACTGAAACACAAAGAAATCTATGATTGCTCATAACTGGGACCTTTGCTATGAGAGCGTCAAATAGCACAATATCTTACTTGTACAGAACACTGGACAAAGCTGTATTCCTGCATGTACAGCGCCATTGAAAGGTAAGTTTTCTGTCACAGATATGGGTGAAAAGAAAAAAAACAATAACCCACCTTAATATCAATATGATTGTGGAAACAACTGCTTAATCTGCTCTTAAACAAAATATAGAAAGGTGGGTTATTATTTTTTTCTTTTTTCTATTTGTTATAAGGATTACTCGTCAAGTGGAGAATTTTTTCTGTTTTTGGTATGTTACAGATTTGAGAGTGGGTATATCGGGAGCAAAATGGCGTTGAAGAGAGAGGACGCGTTTGTTTGAGCTCCCGATCCGCAACGTTTGAAGCTTATTCTATTGCCTGCAAACAGATATGCCACATACGAAAAGAAAGGGGAAGGTAAGGGAGGGAACCTCGACCCCCCCCCCCCTTTGACCTACCCCTTTTCAAACAAGGATTCAGGAATTCTTCAGCGCTTTGGGGGAATCTCCAGAAGAGTCGACTGGGATACCGGAGCAGGAGCGGACTTCAGTGTCCATCGACGAACTATCTCTGAGCCCTGGAGCTCTGGCTACCCCTTCCCATCCTGCCTGTCGAGCCGGTGGATCCTTTGCTGCCAGAGTTGTAGCAAATGGGGGAAATGTCTGAGGTAGGCTCTGCAGCAGGCGTGACCAGGCAGCCTCAGGTCGAGAGGACCCTAGCCGCCCTGAGAGAGCTGAACATCAGCATGTTGGGTGGTGTAGGCAGTTCTCTGCCATCGACTACCGCCTCTGGAAGGAGTCGGACGGACCTGGATGGATTGGGACAACCACTGAGAAATACCCCGGTAAATCCTATAGATACTAAGCTCCTAAACAAGCCTGAAAATGTAACATTAGATTCATTATGGAATGGAATTTCTATGCTTGAAAGTGCCTTTATTTCACTAACAGTGATGGTAAAAGGATTTCAAGATCAGTTTAACGTAATGAATCCTGTTGTTTTATCTAATTCAACTAAAATACAAGAAATGGATCTACAAATAAATCAAATTAAGCAGATTCAAACAGATTTAATTCAAGGAGACTCTAGGCTAGAGAAAAGAATGGAATCTCTGGAAAACAATCTTAGAAACAACAATCTAAGATTAATTACTTTTCCATAATGCAAATTAATTTCACCCAAAGAGTAACTTAAGAAATTTTTCCAGGAATTATTGTCCATTTCCAGTGGAGAACTACCTAAAATTCAGAAGGCTTATTTTACAACTGGGCCACAGAAAAGAAACTGGTGGAGAGAGGGGGAACAGTGAAGATCGAGGTCGGCGTCCAGAGTCTTCTTCACCTTTGGAAGATCTGACAGGATTTCTTGAGACAACTCAAGAAGAGCAAATTGAGAAAAGAGGGATACTCTTAGTGAAATTTGCAATGTCCGAGGAAAGAGATAGGATATTAAAAAGTTTCTTTAGAAATAGAAGCAAGCTCTATCTTGGAGGAAAAATTTGGATTTTTCCAGATATTACAAAGGTAACCCAAGTGTGCAGGAAGAAATTTCTTCTTCTATTTCCTAGAGCCCGCCAAATGGGTGCTAAAATAACGATAACATTTCCTTGTAAATGCATTCTAAATTTTGAAAATAATAGGTATGTTTTCATGGAGCCAGATCAATTAGAAATTTTCCTAAATTCTAAAAGTGAATCCATACCAGATCCGTCTAGTAGTACCGGAATAGATTGTAAACCCATTACTCTCTTTTTCAAATTTTGTTTATTGTTTAAGACTTGAAGTTTTGCTCCTACGAATTTCAGTTTTGCTCTCCCAAAATTGCATAGTAAAATCAGATAGATAAAAGAGAAATTTGTATGAATACATATGTTTAGATTGAATGCTTATGGATAACATCTAAATATCTTTTTGGGTGTTTTTTGCATGGTTTTTTTTACATGTTTTGTTAATATTTTCATTGCTTACAGGAATGTAAAGCTCTATCTGAAATTTATGGCATGTATTAATGCTTATGTTTAATTTGAAACTTAATAAAGAGAAAAAAAAAGAGTGGGTATATTTATGAAATTTGTACCAGATGGAACCAGGGAGCCATATGAAGAAAAGCTGGGCATTAAATGAGAGGATAGACTGTGTGAGCAGGGAAAATCTTTGCTAATTTTATTTAGACAGCTGTTGTCCTCCATATAGGCCTTGATATCTGCAGAAATAGAAATATTGTTCTTCTTTTCCTTGACATCTGCTTCAGATAACTTTAGATCCTAGCAGCACCAGCACCTGTATATGCCACCTCTTCTATATTGTTAAATGTGCAGTATTGGAAAGGGCCATTCATGTGTGCCTCTTGTCTCTCTGTGCATTGCTATTACTATTGGGGAGGCATATATGATGTTTTTATCCATTGAATATTAGGGGTGGTAGCACGAATAACTTTTGTTTTTGTTTAATTTTTGTTCCAGGGGAGGGCCATTTCGGGCCATTCCCTTTCATCTTAAAAAAAACCCAAAAAAAACCAGACCCCCCCCCCCCCAACCCTTTCCATTTGTTAAAAGAAGGAGCCCCCCCCACATGTGGACCCCTCAGTACTCAGCCAAAATCTGTGGTTGTCTAGCTGGGGCTCCAAGAGTGATCTTCTGCTCCCTGGCCAGCGAATGCCATTAATTAAAATGGTGCCAGCCACCCTTTTGCCCATTTCATGTTAGGGACTACCAATAGCACTGGTAGCCCCTGTCACAGGCCGGCACCATTTTGTCTAATATCCGTCACTTGCAGGGAATGGGAGGTTGCTCCTGGGACCTCCACTAGACCACCACGGATTTTGGGTCAGTCCTTGGGGGAGGGGGGGGTGTCCACATGTAGGTGGGTCTCCATCTTTTAATAAATGGGAAGGGTTGGGAAGGTTCTGTGATTTATTTTTAACTTGCTTTTTTAACACCCCTCTCCCCAAAAAGAAAAAATAATAGGCAAAAACACGAAATTTCATGGTTTTTCCTATCTTTCTTTTAAATTCCTGAATGCAACAATATAGGAAATATGGTCAGTATTTCCTATTTTGTTGCAAACAAATTTTCACACTCATTGAATATACCTGTGATAGTGGAGAACTACATAGTAATCTTTGTCTCTTTGAATAGGAAGAAATAAATCTTGCCATTCATGTTGCTTAGGTCAACCAATGCTTGCTTTTCTTTACATCACATGTGCCTTGACCAGAGGGAAACCTTGAATCAATAGCTGGGATTCTATCCCAACCCTACATTCACTCCACTCTCACCTTCACCAGTATGCAGCTGATCCTCTCTTTCTTCATCAGCACATCCTCTAAGCAATAATAGCCACTCTCTCAACCACTGTTACGCCAACATCTACCCTCTAATAACTCCCTGCTTCTCTATCTTCCCTGCTTGCCTCTCCCACACCCCTTCAGCCCTTGTCATTGTGTCTACAAATTCCTTTCTACCCCAAGGCCTAATTCAAACTTTGCCTCTGTCATCCACTCCTTCTCAAACCCTCAACTACTCCCTCCTCGCTCTCATCCCCCCCATCCCCAAGCTGTTACTTTTTCTCCTCCCCTCCAACCCTTCTCTAGCACATCCCCAGCTGGTTCACAATCAATCCCCTAGGTCCTCTCATCTATGCAGTCATTTTTTAATTTCCCTTCTTGCACCCTCCACTGCCGATGTAACCCTCAAAGCTTTCTGGCCCTCTCTTCAAACAATCCCTTCTCCAAAAATCTCCTCTCCATGGGCAGCTGCAAGACTCTCCTGTAGCCCCAGGGTCAAAGACGTATAACACCTATTGAGAAGATATAGCTGGGAGAAGTTTTATATTTGCATGTTATCAGGAGTTTATGTAGTGGGTAAGGAATGAATAGCCATGGCAATTCCAGCAGCCCTAGGACACTGAACTTTCAGCTCCCTTCATGGATAGTATTAAGCCAGAAAGTAATCAGAAAGTGGTTGCAGCAATAGTAATTGAAATTGGCAACAGCTCATTGATCCAGTGCAAGCTTGCATACTCTGCAGTGACCCCTCCTATCCCTCCCCATGAAGGGCTTCCTAGTAATACTGAAACCTGTGCAAGGGCCTGTGAGTGTGCACTGGCCCACAGAACACATGCTGATTTCTAACACTAATGTTGCTATTGTGTTAAGACTTCTAATATCTGAGGGCTGTGGTTCCCATGCCCAGCCATAGTGAAACTTTAATGACTTCAGTACACGTTCTGACCCATTGTTTGGGAAGCCGAGAACTAAGATGTCAATATTAACAAATCTATCTGCCGTGTTGGGTCCAATGCAGGAAGTTCATTCATAGGAGGTAGAAATACACTGTACACTCTCTTAAACAAAAGGTACATGCAGGCAACTGCAAAACTACCAGAAGGGAGGAATGAGAATAATGAATAGAACTGCATGCATATCTACATGCATGCCAATGTGCGGGTGGCAGTTTGGAAGAGGGTGTCCTAAACGAGCCATACCTGGGGATGGAAAAGGATCTACATATGTGTCTAAGAAAAAACTGATGCACATTCATTACTGAAAATATAAAAATTAGATTACTGCAATGCGCTACTGCTTTGGGGTTCCCTCGTCAACTATTCGTCCCCTACAATTGTTGCAGAATGCGGCCGCGCGATTGCTGTCCAATATAAATAGGTATGACCATGTTTCTCCAGTGTTGATGAAGTTACATTGGTTGCCAGTCCAGTCCCGTATTCATTATAAATGTCTTACCTTAATTCACAAAACCATATATGGTAGTAATACTGAATGGCTTAACGCTTCATTGCGTATTCACGTCCCAGTTCGAAATTTAAGATCACTTGGGCAAGCTTTACTACCAATTCCATCACCCAAATTGGCCCATTTGGGTTTTGTGAGAGAAAGGGCATTGTCCTTGGCTGGACCTGGGATGTGGAACTCCTTTCTGGTTGAAATTCGTCTTGAGGAGAATATTAATAGTTTTAAAAAACAGATAAAGACCTGGCTTTTTCAACAGGCTTTTAATTAGGCCAACTGATTCTTCTCTTCCTCTTCACATCACTTAAGGGGTAATTAGAAGGAGATATAAAAAAAAACAAAAAACCCCTAAGGGTCTAGAGGAGTTGAAGAGTGTAAAAATGATAGAATAAGGGAGGTATAGGTCAGGGTAAAGAAGGGTGATGAAGTTTGAAGGGTTTTATTTTTAAAAAAACGTTTAGCTATTAAGATTTTCATTTTGTTTTATATGTTTTTAAATTTAATGTGACATTACTTTGTATTTGATTTAACTATGTAAATCATTAGTGAGATATGTGTTTTATGGGTTATGGATTTTTGTGAATTTTGCTACTGCAAATTCTAATATTGTTAACCGCCTTGATATTAACTTGAAAGTCGGTATACAAAGTCAAATAAATAAATAAATAAATTAACCTTTAGCAAAATATAAAACTTTAAAAAATGAAACTATTTACAAAACCTAATTATGAAGGGGGAGGGACATTTCTAAGGCTGTAACTATTTAAACAAGAAAAAATAGGGCCAGGAACCCCAGAAGGCAAGGTCCCAAGAGGCCTATGGGGGCTGGTGGAAATGGTGCAGTCTCATGGTGAAAAGCGCCTGTGACAGACTCTTGAGCTTCAGGAAGTCACTCTAGGACTTCCAGCAACCTCCTGAAGTCATCCTGCAGGACGCAGTATGTCTCCTGAACTCCACTCTTGCGCTGTTGTGGGTTCCAGTGCCAAGGTTTGTCTATACTGCCAAAGGGTGTTGCAGAGGATCTGGGTCTGCAGGGTCCTTCAGGAACTGAACAGATTCAGCATCTATGTCCTGAGGTCCCAAGCCCGGTAGGGGAGAGGGATTGATGGCTGGTCAGACTCGGGGTCTCCTGTGTGTGTGTGGGGGTGTGTGTGTGTGTGGCTGATCTGTTGCTGCTGGGGCTCATTGCTGCTTGTGCTGGTTGCTGCAGGTCCTTAAAAGCAGACACCAGGTGCTTCTGCTGGTGGAGGAGGAGCCGGCTGTTAACCTCCCTTATCCACATCTTCTTCCTCCTCGCATCCTCCTGCTTCCCTTCTTCACCCCTGATGAGGTAGCTAAGTTGTTTCTAACTGTAATGAGAGCCAAAAGAGTGCATCGATACATAGAATATGTTTTAAATGTTTTAAGATTGTTTTTAGCTTAGTTTAGTCATTGATTAATTTAACTTATGCATTGTTGGATTTGTACAATGACTTGTGATGTAAACCGATATGAAGCTCTCACGAATATCGGCATACAAAAAGTGAATAAATAAATATATAAATCTCATATGTTCCAGGGTGTTATGTGAATGATCTACTAGCAGTTAGAGAGCATAGCATTAGTAAGAGAGGTGGAGGCAATAAAAGTGCTCCTAGTGTTGAGATACTCATGACCTGTAAGGGTTGACCAAGCCATACATGAGTCACTTGTGATACAGAAGCTTATATGAAGCTTATATAAAGATGTCTTTTTATATATATTTCCAAGGTCAAGGTGGGGGCTGGCTTTATGGCTCAGTATATGGGTGGTTTATGTTGGAGTGTGGTCTATGTAACAAGATGCCAAGGGCTGGGATGCAGCCACTACTGTATGGGTGTTTGTGGATTGGTAAGTACTCATTTTGGCTGGTAAGAGTATAAGGATTAGGATGTCACATCCTCTAGATGATAATGCAAGGCTGATGCATATATTGCTTAATGACAGGCTCCCATAACCCAGAGGATAACCAAGCATTGTTAGTGTACAAGAGGGTTGCTTGAAGCATTAGGCTGAGACAGTCCCTGTAAGGTTGCAGAGCAATAGTGGGATGAGTGATAAATGCATGACACAGCAAATAACCATATTTCTCCTTGATGGTTATGTAAATAACCTATCTTGATGCTCCTCTTCCCAGGCCTACAACTGCATAAACCACTCCCTTTTTTTTGAGGCATAGTTCTCTAGCATTCTTCTCTAGGTCCACATTCTTTTCAGAGACATAGGAATTGTAAGCAACTCTTTCTGTAATAGCTCCTCCGCTCCTTGGTACCCACCCCACCGGGCCTATAGATATACCAAACTGCGGGGTGTATATATTAATCCGCGATGCATGGTGACATGCATTCATGTGCAATATTAGTAAATAGCTCCCATCGCAAATAATGGGGAGTCACAGTAAAAAAAACACACGTTAATACGCATCTTGGGTTTGGAAAGTCTGACTGAGGAAATGGAAAACAAAAACTGAAATGTTTTAATAAAAAGAAAGTGCAGATAATGGATGAAAAGCATGAGGGATCGAGCACTGTTTCAGCTGCAATGTAAAATAATTGAAATATTGCATTTGAGTTTTGTACCTTTCCCCTCAGCATTTGGAAATCAAGGCCTCAAAACCTTTTATTGTTTGAGGCTCTGATTAACCCCAGCTGATGTGAGAGTCATGGAATAATTGAACCCCCTTTGATCCAGCCTCCCCTAACAAACTCATAAAGATTGTGGTTATCACGTTCTCTCTTAACAGTGGAGTAACCTGGTGTGCTACAAAGAGAGAGAGACAGAAAAAAAGCATTTTCCTCCTGACCTGGCAGGAATGACCTAAATAAGAGCATTTTGCTGCTTTAAGATCAGAATTTACGAGAGCTGAAGCAGAGTGCTTGATTTTATTTCCTACCCAAAAGAGTGTGATTTATGCTGGCTGGAAGTATGCGCTTTCTGAATGACATGAAATGATGTTTTTGGATAGTGTTATTTTAAAATGAATAGAACATGATGGATCCCAAGACTCAATGACCATTTCTGAGGTAGAAGAGAGAGACTTTATTATATATTGCCAAAGTCTTTGTTTCGGAAGCCTGAAGTTTTGGAAATAAAACTCCTTTTGGAAGTAACTGTGTCTGCCAGGTAAAGGGAATTTTTTTTTTTTAACTCCTCATTTTAAGTCTTACTTGTACACAGGCAGTATCCTGTACATAGGCCATTTTCAAAAGGGTTTACATGTGCAAAAGTAGGTTTTATATGCATACATGGTCTTCTGAAAGTTGCTAAATTTTACACGCAGAACCCCTTTGCAAATCCATTACCTGGGTCTTTGGTCTGTTAACGTACAGCCTTACCCTGCACACAGGGGAGCGGAGGACTCCCCAACGTTTCAAATACGAATGGAATTAAAAACAATTAGCAGTACATTTGTGTTTGAGCATATTTAACTTTATCGGGTTTCAACATGTGAAATTTTGGGGTATTCACACTAAGCATGCACAAGAAACTTTTTTGTTTCAGGTTTTTTTTTATTTGCTTCTGGGCTCCTTTTGGTTTTTTGTTTTCATTTTTTATTCATTTCTGAGAGAAGTATGCAATATTTGCAAATAGTGGGCCAGATATTCAAATCTATGCCCGATTTTATAACATGCGCGCGCAGCCGCGCATGTTATAAAATCCGGGGGCATAGGCGCGCGCAAGGGGGTGCGCACTTGTGCACCTTGGGGGTCATTTTCAAAGGAGTTACGCATGTAAATGTGACATACTATTGTAGCAATTTTCAAAAGCTATTTACTCGAGTAAAGTGCACTTACTTGAGTAAATCCTATGGACAATTCAATGGCATATATTGTAGCAATTTTGAAAAGCCCACTTACTTGAGTAAAGTGTATTTACTCGAGCAAAAACCAGTTTTGCTCGAGTAAATGCTTTTTAAAATCTACCACCTTGTGCGCGCCGAGCCCTAGGGGAGCCCCGATGGCTTTCCCCGTTCCCTCCGAGGTCGCTCTGAAATCGGAGTGGCCTCGGAGGGAACTTTCCTTCTGCTCCCCCCCCCCAACTTCCCCTCCCTTCCCCTACCTAACCTGCCCCCCAGCCCTACTTAAATCCCCCCCTACTTTTGTTTTTGATTTTATGCCTGCCGCCAGCTGCCACCACACAAACCTCCAACATGGCCGCTGTGCCGGAGGCCTCGGTCCCACCCCCGGACCGGTGCCACGCACACGACCCCGCCCCCTTCTGGCCCCTTTTTCAAAGCCCCGGGACAAACGTGTATCCCAGGGATTGTGCGCGCCCCTGAGCCTATGCAAAATAGGCTCGGCGCAAGCAGGGGCAGGTTTTCGGGGTTACGCGCATAACCCTTTGAAAATCTACCCCAGTGTGTACTGTTTTTCAAAACAAATGAATCCAAAATGATTTTCAGTGGGAGATTGCGCATTCATTCCATGATAAAGAAACCAAAGTGAAAATGCTAGATATGGTTCGGATTACCATTTGCTTTACAATGAATGCACATTCCTAAGTCACACAGAATGTGTCTATTAGAAGTTTGTTAGCATCTACAAAGGTAAGCAGGCATTGTTGGGCATGCTTGGAGCTTGAGCCCAAAGATTCAGGATGCTTTAGGTTTTCAGAGCTTGGGGAGTTTCCAGCTCCAGCAGGGAAAGATGCAGTGGAACTAATTGTGACTTGGAGGGTCAAGTCTGCTGACTGTGATTACTGCTCAATAAAAGAAATGCATCTAGGACCTGACTTACTAAGGTTATTGTTTTCTATTCTGTTTTTTATGGGGGAAAAAAAAGCTTAGGTGGTAATTTCCGAAAGGATCTACATGTGCAAAAGTAGTATATATCATAGCGATTTTCAATAGCCCGTTTACGCACTTACGGGCAGATTTTAAATCGCCCCCGTGCGCGTAAAATACAGGGTTTACGCATGCGGCCGGGCCTTGCACACACCGGGGTAGATTTTCTAAATTTGCGCCCTCCCCCGGCCCTATCTAAACCGCCCCCCTTACCTTTGTTTCATGATTTACGCCTGCTAAAAGCAGACGTAAATCTACGTGCACCAGCGGGCTGCTGGCGCGCGATCCCCCGACTCGGGGGCTGGTCCGGAAGCCTCGACCACGCCCCTGGGCTGGCGCCACGCCCCCTTCCCCGCCCCCGCAACGCCGCATCATGCCCCCAAAACTCTGCGTCATTTTAGACGCGCCCCCGACATGCCCCTTTTAGAAAGCCCCGGGACTTACGTGCGTCCCGGGGCTCTGCGCACGCCGGCAGCCTATGCAAAATAGGCTCGCGGGCGCGCGCAGGGGCATTTAAAATCCGCCCCACCATGCGCATTTTGGAAGTGGCCCAGCTGCGCGCGTAAACCCCTTTTACATGCACAAGAGTGAGGCCTCGGCAAAGCAGCGGTCCGAGGGGCGGGGCGGGGTGGGGCTGGAGATGACCGGTAAAGCGGCCATTCGCCTCTGTGCCGGGGATCGCGCACTGGCAGGGTGCTGGTGCACGTAATTTTCTACTACTCCTTTGAAGCAGCAATAGGTAAAATAAAAAACAGGGCTAGCTAGGATAGGGATATGGGAAGGAGAGGGGAAGGGGAAGGGGGTTAGGGTAGGGAATAGGGAAGTTCCCTCCCAGTCCGCTTCTTAATTGGAGCAGACTGGGAGGGAAGTGGGGAAGGCCATGATGCATCGCTGTTTGCAGTCCCCCCCTCCCTCATGCGCACCGCCCCGGATTTTATAACATAAGCGTGCTGGCAAGCACACATGGACGCGCACTCATATGTTTAAAAATCTACCTCTTAAATTGCACCTACGAGCGTAAAAAGTTTTGACAGTTTAATAGCATATATCTTAGCAATTTTCAAAAGCCTTCTTATGTACAGAGAGTGCATTTTGAAAATTTGAAATCTTTTTGAAAATTACTGTCTTAGTACATGAGGCGCATAGGGATCATTTACTAAGCTGTGTTAGACCCAAAAGAACAAAGCGGAAGCCGATGCAAATTGCTGATAAGCTAAGAAACAAAGGTGATCGGTATAAAAGTAGTCTTTATTAGTATTAACTAAGCCGTGTTAGGCCATTTACTGTGCAGTAAATGGCCTAACACAGTCATAACATGAGGTATTTAAAATACCTCATGCCATTCAGCGGCCAGCACCGTGTACTTGACAATCAGCAGAATAGCATGCAAATGCATGCTAATGAATTTGAATTTATTAAATCTTATTTTTCATGCTGCTCATAATACATTTCAAGGCAAATTACATATAAAACTTACATTAAAAAAAAAAAATCATCTCATTCATACCCTTAAACATGCAAATCAAATAATGTGACTTGCCATTAAAATTTCAAGGCACATTTTTTCAAGTTGAAGTAAGCTACATCTCAAGAGTCTTAAAAAGCTGAATGGCTCCAACTAACACACCCCAAAGGTATGTAAAAGACCTCCTGGTTCTCCATAGACCTGCTATCCCACCCCTGGAGGCAGAAGAAACAAAACAAATATTTTAACCACAAGGATAGGCCCTGTCCTGAACCCCTCCCCTTTGACATGAAAATCAGACCCCAGGAAGCGAGTTGTCACCACCCTCTAGACCCACTACGCATATTTACAATAGAAATGCTTTTGGTATAGTGGGGGCCCGGAGCAACCATTTTTCAAAATGGCTCATGCTGCCTCTATCACATAATAGGGATAAAAGCTGGTCCAGCTGGCAGGTGCCATTTTTTGAAAATGGCCATCACTGGGCCTGGAGCCTAGAAGGTGTCCCGGGCCTCCACCACACCACCAAGGTTTCTGTTGTAAGAGCCGGGGGATCCAGAGGGTGGGCTAGGGTGGGTCTGCCTCCAGCAATCTGTTAAGTCAAATGGTAGGGGTTGGAATTGGGGGTGGTCTGCCCTGGAAATTAAAACATTTAAATATATATATATATATATATATATTTTACATTTCAGCGGCCTCCAGGGGCAGTGGGAGCTGGGTTGGGTGAGACAGGAAGGTCTGTGGAGATCCCCTGGGTCTTTTGTGCATCTCAGGGAGGATGTTCGTCAGGGCCGATCAGCCCCTTTAAGATATGGCAGTTCTACGGTCCTGAGGCTGCCATTGCATGGTTATTTGGAACCATATAATGCCATAGTATTTTCCCCAGCGACATTTTCCCCCCTGGGAAAATACTGCAGGATTCATGTAGTGGCAATGCTGAGTACCGCCACTTTGTAAGTCTTGTGGTATTTTCCCTTTTGGAAACAAATGCCGCAGCTTAGTGAATGGCCCCCTTAGTGAGGCACTAGGTGAATACGTTGCCTCCATGCTTGCAACCTCCTCCCAGCAAATCATCCCTGTTGCGTACTACTACCTACGCTGTAACATAATGGCAAGCTACTTAACACTGTCTTTCTGCTGCACACTAACATGTAATGTTACTAACCATTCCAGCTGATGCTGGAGCTAGTGTAGCCCTGGTTTTACCCCATTGCATGCATGTATTTCTGAGCCTCCTAAAAAAACCAGAATTATCTTTCTATGCATACAACAGGGAAAAATCAGTCCTTGATCAGCCTCTTTGAGCTGACCTGTATGTGTTGGGCAGCTCTGCTTTTGAACCACAGTTCGCTCAATCCCAAAAATCTGTGTATCTGCATGCAACAGGGAATGTAGAATATAAAATGAATGTAAAATAAAATGTAGAGGCAAGGTAAGGAGGGAAAGCTGGCAGTTTGCATGCCTGCTCTCCTACTGCTGAGATAAAACCTGCTTTTATGACAGAACAGCAACCATGGCTAGAGGGAGTCCTTTCAGGATGCAACTAATTATTTTTTGTTACTGAAATCAAGATAAGGGCGGTGAGAGATATGGGGGATGGAGAGAAATGAGTGTGTGTGGGGGGGGGGGGGGGCTTTGCTAAGGAAAGCCTGACTGAATGAATGCCTCCGATAGGAGCTGAACAGAGAGTGAAAAGCTGGAGAAAGTGCAAGAGCACACGCAGTGCTGAGAGAAAAGGTTTCGATGTTCATTGTATGGTAATATGCGGTACTGCAACAATCCATCTTTTTGTCGGTATTAAATCAAAAGTCAATTTTTATTTCCTTTGGTCTATATGCAAGAATAGTAGAGGTTAATGGCTTTCAAACGTTAAATTATTTATGAAAACCAATAGTGATTTCAAGGTAGTAACCGGGAGAACATCAACAGGTTATTTTCTTATATATAAATAGATTTATTTTGGTTGTTACTGTGGTTAACAACCTTTAGAGTCGGGGGGGGGGGGCTGTTTATTAATTGACATTAGGATAACACGCGTTAACTAATGTCTGATTTCACAAAAGTGTTAACATGCAGAATTTGCATGCATGTTAGTTACAGTGCGATGTAATTATTAACCGTATAGCCATATGAGGCTCACATTAGCACAGGTTACCTAAGGTCAGGCACGCCTCTCCCTGTCAGGCATTCCCTTCACTTGGCAGTCCCCCCCCTCCAGCAGACAAAGCAACCCCACCTCCTTCCTGCAGACATCTTGACATGCCATTCCCTGGCAGTCAGTCCTCAGTACCAGCCCTCGCTGTTGTTCTGTCTTCACATTTATTTATTTGATTTATATTCTGCCTTTCAACCACTTCAAAGTGCATAATGTGGTGAAACCCGGACTTCTGACCTCGGCAATTTTCCAGTGGCCATGCTCTTCTTAGCGCAGCTATATCCTGCACCATATTAACTTAGTAATTCTGGCATCAAAGACAAATCATATGCACGTGTTAGAACTGACTGGTCACCAGCATAACCATTCCAGATCTAACACAGCTAAGAAAATAGACACCTTGGACTCGCAAACTAGAATATTTTAGAAAACTACATACAGCACAGTACAGTGGATAAAGAGGGCCAAGTGCAGTATTTAATTACAATTTTTGTTTTGTTGTTCTTATCCTTCATCCTAAACTGAGAACTATAGAGATAGTCAGACCGAGCAGTACATGATGGACATCAGTGATGAGGTTCATGTGACTTAGGAGCTGATTCATCAAGGTATTTTCCCAGAGACACAGAATGGACATAAAGCCTTAGTGAATCAGGTCCTTAGTCTTTTCAAATTACAGCTCCATCAAGTGAGCAATTGTAGATGAGATCAGGGAAACTAAAGGAACAGTTGAAAAAATCTCTCTTTTATTCAGTGGCTTCTGTTCCCACAAGCACACTCAGCATTGTGTTAAAAATTGGTCTTGATTTTTCTCTCCTTTTCCCCATTCCCAGTGATCACTGACAACATAGAATCCTCATGCCTGATGCTGGGCCCTGCTGAAAACATGGAGGCTAATATTAAAAAAAAAAACCTTCCCATGGCTAACGTATCCATTGTAAACCGTTGTGATGGTGAATAACTTAATGACGGTTTATAAAAACTTTTAAATAAATAAATAAATAAATAAATAAATAAATAGACTTATCCAGCTAAAACCAGTCAGATAAGTTAACCTGGGTATTCAATGGGATGAATGTCTGGCTAAATATCCCTGAATAAAGTTATTCAGGTAAACATACCTGGATAACTTAACCAGAGATATTCAAATAATATTGCCGATTAAGCAGTGAGTAGCTGAAAATAAAACCCAGCTCCCACACTGGCCTTGCGGCCCAATCCTCCACGCCTCCCTCCCACACACATACTCCCATGTTCCCTGAGTCCACCCTGAGCCCCCCAAAATGAAAAAGTTTTCTGCCTCTGCTGCCTCAAACTTCCAAAATTTTGTAAGGAGCAGAGCAATAAGAATCCTTCCTACTTCACCCCTCCTTCCTTACTAAGTGCACCTGTACCCTCCCTCACTCCCCCCCCCTCCCCCAACCTTATATACACAGCTCACTTGCAACCTCCCAAACTTTTAATGTGACCTGGGAGATTGGATCTTGTGTCTGGCTTCTAGGAATCTAGTGTTGCTCTGATGCTCTCCCCAGAACACCCCCCGAAATATCCCTGCACTGTCCGTCTAAATTTTAGCCAGAAAACGACTTATCAAGCTAAAATTTAGATGGATAAGTTCCAGGGATATTCAGAAGTAGGCATTTATCTGGATAACTAAAATATCTGGATGAATGCCATTGAATATTGACCACATGCTATTTTAAAGACATTCAAACAAAACTAATTTTGAAAATATATCTTATGCATATTCATTAAAGATATTTTGAAGCTCTCCAGGATTGCAGTTTCACACTGCTAGGCTAGAAGATTAAGGTAACTGGCATTCACCCCCCAAAAAGAGTGGTTTTCAGTAGAGTGCCTAAGGGATCAGTCATGTTCAATTTTTTCACAAGCGATATGGCAGAGGGTGTAGTAGGTAAGATCTGTCTTTATGTTTTCCTGGAGTCACCTATTTGGGTGACTCCAGGAAAACATGGGCATATAACAATCCTTGGAATCAATAATCTTCTTATCCTGCCTTCCATTTGCACAGTTCTGTGCCACCAGGGTACTGGGGTTCATTCCAGTGGGGAGGAAGACGAGCCTCCGAGGCCCTAGGTTTGCACAGGTAGAAACCCTGAAATAGTCTCTCACACTCCACAATCACTATCTCCAGATGTACTCAACTCCTTGTTGCCTCAACTAGCAGGACTTTGAATTTGAAGAAAGAGGCTGGACATTTGAGGGTGGTGTTCAAAATAACATTTTACTGTAACTTAGGAAAAATTGATTAGAGCCAGCATCACCAAAAGAGGTTTACAATCTTTAGATACATTAGAAAGAAACCTCCAGGTGCCTTAGCCTTCTCAATGTCCAGACACTGAGCCAATGTCCCTTCCTGGTGGCAGGAAAGTCAGGAAAACAAACTCTCCTCCTTCAGGCGAGTAGAATTGATAAAAGGTTCCTCACAACAAAATAGAAAAAGCACAAATCCTTCCAAATCAATTTTCTTTTCCAGATACACAAGTAACTGCAGGCCCCAGTTAGACTGGTTGCAGGGCAAAGCAGCACCTTATCCTGTTCCCTTTAAGCATGGGTGACTTCCCTCCTGAGCTGGAGCAGGTCAAGGAAAAGCCATTCTCTCAAAAAAGTCAAAAAAACTCTTTCTTCTCTTCTCTTCTGTTGCCAGTCCATTCTTAATCTGTGAGGGCACTACTAAGGGCACAGTACTGCAAGCTGTAGGGCTTACCAGGGTCTACTAAAAAACATACAGCCCTTCTCCCTCCAAAAAACAGAAGTACAACCACATTAAACACATGATCAATCAGCTTTTTATAGGTCGAGCTTGACCATTTCCTGCACCCTGGGTTTTTTATACTGGCTGTCATGATGCCTTGGGAACTGGAATATTGAATGAGACTTACTTTTATGTTTTTTTTTATTTTACCTTGTTTTTTTATTTTAATCTTTTATCCTAATCTGATTTTATTTTTTACCTTTGATTTCATACTGTTTTACCTTTGTATTGTTTGTTTTATACTGATGTTATCTATTTGTATCTTAAGATTTTATGTATCTGCCTTTATATTATTACTTATTTTATTTTGTAAACCATTGTGCTTGTCTACAGAACAGTGGTACATAAATAAATAAATAAATAAATAAATAAATAAATAAAATAAAAATTTTATCTGCACTGACTTAAAAAGTGCCAAAGTTTTCCCTAGAGTTAAAAAAGGGAAAATAAGTGGTAAGGAAATGAAGTGCCCCTTACAATTCAAAGATCTATAACCAAGTGAGCACCTCTAATGAAGTAGACACAAAAAGAAGCACTTTGGGGCAGCTTTTCAAAGACCTATGTGCATAAATCAAGGAGGAGTTACGCGCGTAGGGGGGGGGGGGGGTTAAGCGGGCCTGGCCTATTTTCAAAAGGCCCAGCGACTCGCATAAAGCCCTGGGATGTGTGTAAGTCCCGGGGCTTACACACATCCCAGGGCTGTGAGGGGGTGAGGGCGGGGAGGGGTCAGTAACTCCTCCATTTGCCGCTATGTCAGAGATCGTGTGCCGGCAATCGGCCGGCGCGTGCAACTTGCGCCTGCCTGGAGGCCAGTACAAAAGGTAAAATAAAGATCAGAGGGGACTGGGGGGGGGGGGGGAAGGTTAGGGGAAGGGGTAGGCAGATCAGGCTAGGAGGAAGGGAATGGAGGAAGCCAGCACAGCTGGCAATACGGCCGGAGTGCAGGAGGTCGCTTCCGGACCCCCGCTGGACTTTTGGCAAGTCTTGTGGGGGTCAGGAGGCCCCCCCAAGCTGGCCAAAAGTCCCTGGGGGTCCAGCGGGGGTCCGGGAGCGATCTCCTGCACGCGGGCCGTATTGCCAATATTTAAAATGGCGCCGGCGTTACCTTTGCCCTGTCACATGGTAAGGGCAAAGGGCCATCGGCGCCATTTTTTTTAGCATAGCTGATAGCGTGGGAACGGGAGATTGCTGCCCGCGGCCCCCCCTGGACCACCAGGTATGTGTAAAACGTTTTTTTGGGGGGTCGGGAGAGTGGGGGAGGCTACGGGAGTAATTTTAAAGGGTCGGGGTGGGGGTTTTTTATCGGCGCGGGCCTCACTAAAAAAAATTAGTGATGTGAATTGAAATCAGAACCGATTCCAATTCACATCTCGTAATGATCAGATTCCCCCCCCCCCCCCCCCCCCCAGCCGAACCCGATCGTTAAAGCGATCGGGCACACGATTCACATCCCTAATGACAAGGCAGTGGCAAGAGCCATTATATTTGAGCCTCACACCATGACTTCTTTTTCTAGCACACCCTTGCCAGTGAAAAAGATTTGCTTCTTGTTCATTTTTTATACCTTTCAATTGCTCAATTATGTTCCTCTGTCTCTCTTCTCCTCTACAGTATACATATTAGGGACGTGCTTTCATTTTTTTTAGTTTAGTTTTGATTTAGTGCACACAAATGTTTTACTGCATACTAATGAAATCAGTGTACCTAAAATAATTTGAGATCAATATTCAGAGACATTTAGTCAGATACAAATTATTTGGCTAAATGCCAATTTTGAATATTTTGAGCACTTATCTATCTAAAATGTAGCCGGATAGTGTAGGAGAGTCCCAGGAGTGTTCTGCTGTGGAGTTTAGTTATCTGGATAAGTTATCTGAATAATTCTGTTATTCAGAGTTAGCTGAATAACATCTCAAGCTAACAGTGGTCATGCCAAAGAGTAGTCCTAAAGTTAGCTGGATAAAGTTATCCGGCTATCCTTAAGATAGAGAGTGGTGTGGTTACACCATTGAATATCTAAAGATAGCAAGATAAGTTTATCTGGCTAACTTTGTAATTTGGCCAGTGACTGAATATTTCCCCCTTAGCGCTTGTTTTGAAAATCTACCCCATGTCTAATTTCATAGGACATTTGGTGTAGACAAGGATTTACCAACCTGTTCTGGGGATCCCACAAGCTAGTTGAGTTTTCAAAATAGCCACAATGAATATGTATGAGGGAAATTTGCATACACCGGGTTCCAGTGTATACAAATCAATCTCATACATCCTGAAAACCGGACTAGTTATGGGGTCCTCAGAACAGGTTTGAGAAGTCATGATATAGACTTTGCCCTATTAGTGTGGCCTCTTCCTTTGACCTCCTTCAGCTTGTCTATATTCTTTTAGCATTATAGCCTCCCGAACTGGACATATTTTAGGTGTGGTCTCACCAATGACTTGTACCAAGGCATTATCATCTCCTTTCCTCTGCTGTTATGCCTGTACACCACTTCTTATGCACCCTAGTATTTCTCTGGCTCTGGACACTGCCTTATCACATTACTTCACTACCTTGGGATTATGAAACAGCACCATTCCAAGGCCTCTTTCCTGGTTATTGCAAATCAATATCTCACCCTTTATTGAGTACTACTCCTTCAAATTTCTGCAACCCAAATACATAATTCTGCATATTTTTGCATTGAATCTTATTTGCTGCTATTCACCCACTCCTCAGGCTTGCTAGAACTTCACACTTCATTCTGTCTGCTTTCTCCGGGATGTCTACTCTGTTTCAGATCTTAACATCATTCATAAAGCAAACTCTTCCCCTCCTCAATATTGCTCACAAAAAAATTGAACAGAACTGATCCCTGTAGTGATCCAAGAAACACTACACTAATTACCCTTTTTTTCTCAAAGTGAATTTAATTTACAACTCTGTTGTCTTTCACTTTACCAGTTTCTAATCTAGTTAACCTTTTGCTGCTCACCCCCTCCTCCAGCTCTTCAGTCTATTTCTCAGCCTCCTATGTGGGACAGTATCATAATTTTTGCTAAGAATCCATTTTCACCATTTCCAGTTCACACTCCCAATGTAATGCTCTGGTCACCCAGTCAAAGAAATCAATCGATGTATTTGATATGATCTCCTTCTGATAAAACCATGCTGTCTTAGATCCTTCATGCTGCTCGATTCAACATTTTTCTTTCATGCAATAGAGTCTCCATTAATTAACCTTTTACTAAACCAAGAATAACTGGCCTGTAATTTAGTACTTCTTCCATATTTTCACTCTCATGAAGAAGGATAGCAGCTTCCCTTTTTCAGTCCTTCAAAAGCACTCCTACCACCAAAGATCAATTGAACAGATCAGTCAGTGGACCTGTCAGAACTTTTCTGAGCTTCCTTAATATCCTAGGTTGTATTCTATTTGCCTGCATAACTATGTCTATATTTAGTTTTCTTAGTTTCATGAAAATCCCTTGTTCTATAAGTGGAACTATCAATATTACCCCTTTCTACTATCTATGGTCCTTCTCTAGGCCCTTACTTAACAAACATTGACGATAAGTATTTTGTTTAGCTTTTCTGCTTTCTCCTTGTTGTCTTCCATGCATTCATATAATCCTACTGTATTCCCTGAAAAGATTTTTGTCATCTTGCTTTGCACTGTCTTAATTATATTTTTCTTCTCCTTGCATCTCTGCTATCCCATCTTCCTTATTTCTCTCAGCTTTTCCATATATTATTTCCTATCCTCTCCTTTTTGAGATGCCTTATATCTTCTGAATGCTTATCACTTTGGCCTTTTCAGCCACCTTGTTAGAGTACAATACCAGTTTCATTTTCCTCTACTTTTATGTAGTTTTCTATGACAAAATTGTATAGCTACTATTATAGTTTCACTTAATCCTATTTTTCTACTACATAAAGATCAGTAAATTACATAACTACTAGAATTCAATTTCTGTGTGGCCCTGAATATGTATGTGATTGAAATGAGAACATTTCGAGCTGGGTTTGAGTCACAGGGTTCGCCTTGTGACACAAAGTTCTGCGGTATGCAATATCTGATTTCAAATTCCCATCTGTTAGTCAGTTGAGTCAGGTTGCCAAGGGAGATGGAATGCTCAGGACCAGAATAGGAAGGAAGATGGCTGCTGCTATAGGGGTGGCCTCTACTTGCCAAGAAGCTACGTCTCAAAGTAGATAACTCCCAGATTGATGAAAGTTCCCCGAGCTGCCCAACCATACCATTACGGGGAGGGGTAATTCAAAGATGGAGGTCAAATATAATGAGAATAAAAGCCCAAAAGAAAAAAAAAATAGCTTCTTAATTTCAGGGTCCTGTTGTAAATTATTCTTCTTGCTTAAAGTTCATTTCTTGCAGTGCATCAAAAAATGTGTCCATATTCTTTGGAAAGTTAAAGTTCCAGTAATTCCTAAAGCTCTTTTCATATCGTAGGAAGGGGCTATACACTTGGAAAAGACCTGCATGAAATGAAGTCTGTTCTTTTTTTTTTTTTTTTCTTAATCTTCTTTTGAGGTTTTGCTATTTGTGGCCATAAATCTTTCTACACCAATCTATACTAAGATCTCAAAGGAATATTTTAATTACTCATCTGCTCCTTTTTTATTGATCTCAACTATGTATTGTACTGTAGATCAGGCATATGAACAATGGTACATACTGGTTGAGGTACATACAGTACAGCCATTATTTGACTTTCCTTCAAGTGAGTTTTAAATGCATTTTTTTTCAAGCACTGAAGATGTGTGCTCAAATATGTTTGTAACTCAAACACATTTCAGATTTACTTTGTAAGTGACTAGTCAAGATGATTTTTGATCAGCAAGAAAAAGAATAGCAATAGTAAGCACCCTGTATCTTACATAATCAAGCATAATTGTTGATAGCTAGTTTAAATGTTCCTCTTTGATTTAGATCACTTTAATTTATCATGCAAAGAGTTTATACCCATCATAAATGCACATAGTGGCAGAATTTTCAAATTGCACATCTTCACTGTTACACCTTTTGTGTTATATGTTGTCAACATGCAGCACATTACATTATTTTTTTAATCAATAGGGGAAGTTTGTGGAATATACAAATGTACAAATAAACAGGGGAGTCTTTCCTTCTCCTTAATCAATGTTGTTGCCCTTCACGTATCTTTTCTAGTTCGGGTATATCTTTTCTGAGATATGGTGATGAGATCTGAATGAAATACTCAAGATGCGGTAGCATCATAGATCTATACAGAGACATTATGATATTCTTTTTTTTAATAATATCTTTATTCAGTTTGAATTTTATGAACAATGAACATCAACCCACAATCATTACGTTATAAGTAACCTCCATCCCCCCCACCCTAGACAGTCCATATACAGTTCTATGTCACAGGAAGACAATTTTCCACCAACATTGTAGTATTTCTAGGTCAGTCAGGTTAAAACTTTGACTAAACATCATTTGGAAATATTTGTATCTAAACAGACCAGATCTTTCTGAACTTATCATTGCTCCATTTCTGCGAAGCATCCATGTTCTGAGGTCTAGACAAAGCAAATCTGCTAAAGCGACTTTCCAGCACTAAAGTGTCAGTCCTTCAGTCAACAGCCAAGTTTCAATATATGTCTAGGAAGTAACAGACTCTGTAGCATAAATAACATCACAAATTGACCACACTTGAATATCAATTGCATAACCTAACACACATAATAGTGGATTAGCAGTTGTGTTCACCCCTTACAGGTCAATAAGATATTTCAACACTTTAGACCAGAAGCATTGCACAATCAGCCAGTTCTATAATCAATGAATCAATGAAGCATTATTCAGTTTATATTTCAGGCATGCAGCCAAATCTGATAACTTTGCTCTAAAAGCTCTGTACAAAGAAAAGATCAAACGGTATATAATTTTCATATGTTGTTCCCACAACATGGAAGACTCTGTAGTCTTATAAATCATGTTTATACATGCAGCCAAAGTATCATCAGTAACTTCTGTATTCATATCTTTATCCATATGTCTGCCAACATATAATAGGTATCCAAATGGAGATATTTAGGCAACAAAAACAATGATTGCCCCCCCAATTTGTAAAGCTGCATCAGTCTCTGGAAAGCTCCAGATATGCATGCACAGGAGTTCAACTTTAAATTAATTTTTATAAAGTCACTATTTGCAAATAAGCTAAGACATCTGACTCTTTCATGCCCAACTGTTGCTGGCGTTGTTGAAAGGAGTATAGTTTTCATACTCCAAGATCAATAAAGTTCTGAAACATTTCAATCCCAAATTATGCCAGGATTCTAAATAATTTACCAATACACCCTGCTAGAAAATCAAGGTTACCAGTTAAAGGCAACCAGTAAGAAGTATCACATGGAAGAGACAATATACCTCTAACATATTTCCATGTTTGTCTTATGGTTTTAATTAACAAGGACTCCTTAGCCACTGATGGTAGTTCTTTGTTTTGGGCATGTAATACAAATCTGAGATCCAGAGAAGGCATCAAAAGCTTGTCCATTGATATCTGAATAGTAATTACCATGTCATAGTCAGTCTTCCAACAACCTCATATGACATGCTATATTGTAGAATTTAATATTTGGGAATCCCCATCCACCTTCTGATCATGGCATAGAGAGCATTAACATAGGAAATCTGGGTTTTTCTCTCTCCATATAAATTTGGAGCATATTTTATTTATCTTTGTAATATCTCTTTAATATCTACTCTGACAAAAATATAATAATTTTGGCAAGAGAATCATTTTCACTGGTGCCATGTTCCCCAACATTGAAATGGGAAAGTTCATTCAACTTTGAGTTTTCAGCTGAAATTCTCAAATAATTTTAGGTATATTGGGTTGATACCATTTATCTGGTAAATATTTTATTGTTTCTCCTGCCCATTGTAAAGGTAAGTTGTGCTAACTATCTTACAGATTCCCTGTAAGATTCATTGCCTGAAAAGCTACCAAATGTATGAAATAATATCATAGCCTTAGAGAGTTGGAACCTACCTTAATCAAGAGTTTCATTCAATTGATGTTCTAATGTAATAATTAGGGGTCTAAAGTCAAAATGAATAACAAGGGCAACAATGGACACCCTTGACAGGTTCCTCTCTTGAGAGAAAATGCATCTGATAAAGTATTATTTGCCTTTATATGAGCTTCCAGATTAGAATATAGAACTCAAATAGCTTTAGAAATGGCCCCGTTAAATCCAAATGCATTTACAACATTTGCCAAAAATGACCTGGAAACCCTGTCAAATGCTTTTTCTGTATCACATTTTATTGACTATTTTATTAAGTTCCAACCAGGGACATTTATACTAGGTTTTCATCCTTGAACAAACCCCGCTTTCCCCTTAGATATTAGGCTTGGCAAAACAATCTTAAGACTATTAGCCAGAAGCTTGGTGTACAGCTTAATATTCTGATTCAATAAGGATATCAAACAATATGAACTGGTTAATTAATCATTCCTGACTGATTTTGATAAGACCACTATATTTGCTATTTTCATAGTATTTGGCATTTTGTCATGGTTAATCATATCTTGGAATAAATCTTTTAAAGTTTCTACTAATACAAGCTTAAGGGGGTCATTTATCAAAGGGCTATATGGTGTTTTCAAATGTGTTAAGGTGTTTTCGCTTGCAAAAAATGCCTTTAATGCATGCGAAAGCACCATAACATTTGGTGCGATGCAAATGAGAGGATATTGAGGTGGGAATTTGGCCAAGCTGTATTACATGGCTTTAACTACACCTTTTTCATTTGTGTAAAGCCATGTGATAGGGCTTTATTGCAGTTGCGATGTTTTTTAGCTCCTGGAGAGCCAGCCAAGCTATCAGGGCCCTCCTGGAGAGAAAGAGAGAGACAGAGAGACTAGCAATGATGCCCTCATGCTAGATAGGTATTTATATATTTATGGGAGGCCCACCTAGTAACTCAAGGTGAGGTTTAGGTATTAATGTACGGATTAGGGGCCACTTTGACATTCAAAGTGAGACATACAAACAGAACAGTGCTCTCTTGTGAAGATTTGATGACCTTAGGAGTGAGGAAACCCACCCAAAGATGAGATTTGTGCAATGTTCTCTCAATCTAGCTTGATGGACTCTCTATCTGGGTAACATCAAGCTAGGTTGAGAGAACATTGAATAAATCTCATCTTTGGGTGGGTTTCCTCACTCCGAAGGTCATCAAATCTTCACAAGAGAGCACTCTTCTGTTTGTATGTCTCACTTTGAATGTCAAAGTGGCCCCTAACCTCTACACTAATACCTAAACCTCACCTCGAGTTACTAGTTGGGCCTCCCATGCAGATATAAATACCTATCTAGCATGAGGACATTATGGCTAGTCTCAGTCTGTCTGTCTCTCTCTCTCTCTCTTTCCTAAACATGGTCCCCCCAGTGGTTGTATATAGGAAATACATCAATTCTGGCACTTATCACAGAGTGCAGAAAAGTTATTGCAATTTGCACTAAGATAGTGCTTCACATAGGTATTATTGCAATATACTGCCTATTACCATAAAACACACCTCTTTTCCTATCACATGCAATATTTAGTGCATTTTGATAATTCCAGGCCTAAGGGTCTTATAAAAATGAGCTGTCAAGCCATCTGGCCCTGGGGATTTGTAGCTCTTAAACTTTGAGATTACTTCAGCAATTTCAGAGGTTTGGAAAGGTCACTTAAGGCTGTCTAGCTATTGTGCACTAATTTGAGGCAACTTCGTCTGTGGTAAAAATTGTTTTCTTTTTTCTATATTCTCTGCTGTATATAAATGTTGGTAAAAAACTTTAAAACAAAAGACTTCTAATGTTACCTTTTACTCGGAACACACACCTAATGCAAATAAGAAACCAAATGTTTTTCATAGCAGGCCCAAAGTTGTGGAACTCACTTTCAGAGTCAGTACGTCAGAAAACAGAAAGAAAGAGCTTCAAGCGTGAACTGAAAACTTGGCTCTTTAGAAATGCAACGTAAAATACCTATAATGCTGATAACTGCTAATTCAGTACCAGAGATAATGTTAATGGAGTGAGCAATACGTAATGAACGATATGAAATGTATTGTTAGTAGAATTGGACTTTGTATTTACTGTTAGGTCGACCAAGAAAATGTATGAATATGAATTAGATTATATAATAGCTAGAGTGATATCCAAGAACATTTAAGATCATGAACTAGAATATGTGTATGCTAGGATGTTGAACTAGAAGGTGAATGTTGACACACAGTATGTGATCGTTGACCATGAATATGAATGTGAATATTGTAAACTGTTATGATCTTCTTTTGAAATGACAGTATATGAAATGCCAAAATAAATAAGTAAATAAATAAAATAGCTCATATATTTGTTTTGATGAAGTTACCAGTTGACTAGATGCTTGTTGCATAGCAGTAATATACATCGACCCTCCTCTACCTCTTACCAGGTTAGCCAGCAATCTTCCAGCTTTATTACCATATTCAAATAGTTTATGTTAGTGCAGATGGGGCTCTATGATGTATCTTATTGTTAAGAATTTTTTGAATATCAAAAAATCCTTGCTTCAATTATCAGGACTTTCCTATCTTGCTTCACCTTATTTAGTTGTCGAGTGAGGTCCACAATTTCTGAATCTAATTCTTTCTTTTTCACCATTAAATAGCTGATAATTTGCCCCCTCATAACCACTTTAGCTGTTTCCCAAAAAAAAATTGGATCTGTTTTATGTTGCTCATTAGATTCCTCATAGAATGCCATTTTTTAACAAAAAAAAATCAGGAAGCTCCTTGTTCTGTATTAACCATGCTGGCACTTTCCTCTCTGTGTGGCAGAGCAGAGCTATATGTAATTAACAGGTCACTTCAATATCCATGCCAGAAACCATTGAAAAGACATGTTCAGATATTAATAAGTAATCAATTGGTGTTTTTGTATTATTCAACCTAGCACAATGTGTGGTCTCGAGTTATAGGATTTAACATTCTCCAAGTGTCTATTAAATGCAATGAATTGAATATAAAGTCGATCCCCTTTGTTTTACCCATTGGCTTTAAGGTAACAATGGATTGCCGGTCCAATTGTGGGTCTCTAACAGAGTTAAAATCTCCCCCCCAACATGATATGGGCTGGTTCTATAGAATCTATAAGTGATACAATGTTTGCAAAAAATGAATGGTCATATATATTTGGAGCATTATATAGATGCCAAAATAGTATCTGCCCCAAACAATTTTGCAAAAACTATCACACATCTGCCTTTAGGGTCGACTATGGATTTGCACATAATAAATCACTCATAGCGATGTAATAAAATCATTACCCTACAGCGTTTTGAATTGCCATGAACAGCATGTACTTGATTTACCCACCTCTTCTGGCGTTTAAAATGTTTTTTCTCTGACATGTGCATTTCTTGCAAGAATACTACCTTGCATTTCGACTTGTTTAAATGTGCCAGAACATTTTCCCTCTCAATTGCTGTACCTTGGCCTCCTACATTCCAGGTTACCCATTTAATTGGGGTGCCCATCCCAACACCATAAAAATAGCAAATACCAAACCAACAGGTACCCATTTTGTCCCACTTTGAGCGAGACCCTCTATTCATGAGAAAGACTTGCATAGCATTTAAGCAAGGGAAGCCACTTTTTATCTTCCTTTGTTTTTTCTTTTTTCCTACCATCTTTTCTCCCTCCTCTCTTCCTCACTCTACTGCCCATCCCCCAAAAATCTGTAAACCAAACCATGCAAAAACTGCCCACATAGAACAATAAACATGCCCCTACCATAAGGAGCAGAGGTAACATTCTAAATTGCCGGGTGCCATCCTCCACTTTAGAACATAGCCACATAATCATACCAGGATAATCTAAAAGCAATTTCTTCCATCCATATAGTAAACTTTTTATGAAACTGCATTCATCAGCAAATAGTTTAGTAATCGTCAGTGTAATAACATGCACACTGCCAGTGCTTCTTCAGATATCTGTTAACAGACCTCATCAACCTTAGTGAAAAGATGAGTAGCATTCCCATTCCCAACTTTCAAACATGTTGGGAATTGTATAAAGCAAATATTTAGTCGCACCAATTCTAAACATGTGGATGCAAATTATTTCCTTTTGTGTTACAACTCACTGCAAGTGATCTTGAAAAATCTAAATTTTATTATTTTGGAATTGTATTTTGCAGTTTTTCTGATATGCGTGAAGAATTTTCATTTTGTGAGCTTAGTTCAAAACTTTTGCAATGACAACTTGTGGTCAATCTTGGCCTGGTCTTTTCATGTCCAGCTGGTGTGCTCTGTCAATTGCAAGCTGACCATGCAACTCTGACAGGCCTAATTCCTACACAAGCCTGTTCTCCAGTGTATCCTCCAAATCGTGCTCCAACACTGATTTAGGCAGGCTCACAAACTTTAAATTTCCCTGCTGAGGTCAAAACTCTAAATCATCAAGTCTATTCTTTCTCTCCTCCACTGTGTTTTCTAACATTGCAAATTTTTCCTGCAGCATATTAATTTCTTCTTCTGATGTACTGATACAGGCTTCTGTAACATCTAATCTTGTACCAATGACTACTATGGAATTTCAACCTCCGTAACTTGGGTGAGAATATTGTTGAGTTTATTTTCTAGAGCAGACACCATAGCAGCTGTTAATTCACTCACCACTGCCTCATCTAACATCCGTGGTGCTGCTGAAATCGTTGTGTCAGCCATTTTCTTTTCAGGAGATTTTGTCTTCTCTTTCCTCTACAATTTTGAAGACATTACTGCTGTGTACATAGCAATAATCAGGTAAACATATTCCCACTCTGTTTCTGTATTAATGCAAGTTGTTCACAGCAGTTTTAAGCCTAAATTGATCCCATACTAGGGGATGGCACCCAGAGCTCAGCAGATATACATCCTGTTAGCTCAATGCATCGCGTGACCTTCTTCCTTTATGTTATTCTTAATTTTGTTTTCCATTCCTTTTTGAATAATCCCTGACATTCTATTTGCTTTTTTAACTACAGCCACACACAGAACTGAAGATTTGAATGTATCGCCCACAGTGACACCAAGATCTTTTTCCTGGGTGCTGACCAATGTTCCCTTGAAAGATTGGGGTGCTGTGAGCAAAACCTTTTGATTACATTACCTTGTGATCACTACTTATTTTGATATAAAATATCTGAAATTTCATGCATTACAGAATATATTTAAAAAATGTTTTTACAAAAATGGCATGTTCATTTAATCTATTCAGGCAGTAAGAGGTGACTCCCCCATATACACACATGAAAGAAAAGGCCATCGCTCTCTCAGACACAAAGAACCCCACAAACAGTTTTGGTATCCACACTCTCCAGAAGACTCACTGATGCCGCAGCCAGTGCATAAAGCTGAAGAGACACTGGTTGACCGCCTCTGTGCTAGTGAAACTTCTCACATATGCAGAACATAGACAGACCCTCACTAATTACAGAACAAAAAAAGAGACCATAACATAGAACTAGAAATGAACACAAGAATATAAGAACATAAGATATGCCATATTGGGTCAGATCAAGGGTTCATCAAGCCCAGTATCCAACAGTGGCCAATCCAAGTCACAAGTACTTGACAAGTACCCAAACATTAAATAAATCGCAAGCTACTATTGCCTATTAATTAATAGCAGTTTTTGGATTTTTCCTCTAGGAACTTATCCAAACCTTTTTTAAACTCAATTACACTATTTGCTGTAACCACATCGTCTGGCAATGAATTGCAGAGTTTAACACTAAGTGCTGAGTGAAAAAGAATTTTCTTCCATTTGTTTTAAATGAGCTACTTGCTAACTTTATGGAGAACCCCCTAGTCCTTGTATTATATGAGAGAGTACATAAGTGATTTACATAACTTATTCAAGTCCTTTCATGACTTGTAGACATCTATCATATCCCCCCTTAGTTGTGTCTTCTCCAAATTGAACATCCCTAACTTCCTCAGCCTTTCCTCAAGGGTAGCAATCCATGCCCCTTATTTTGGTTGCCCTTCTCTGCACTTTCTCCAGTGCAAATATAATTTTTTTGAGTTGCGGCGACCAGAATTGCACACAGTATTCAAAATGCGGTTTCACCATGGAGCGATACAGATGCATTATGACATTCATTGTTTTATTTCCATTCCCTTCCTAATAATTCCTAACATTCTGTTCACTTTATTGATCGCCACAGCACACTGAGATGATGACTTCAATGTGTTATCTACCATGACACCTAAATTTATTTCCTTGGTGGTAACTCCTAAGATACAATCTAACATTGTGTAACTACAGCAAGAGTTATTTTTCCCTATATGCCTCAGGTTGCTCTTGTCCACATTAAATTTCATCTGTCATTTGGAAGTCCAATCTTCCAGTCTCGCAAGGTCCTCCTGCAATTTATCACAATCCTCACTCCTTCCCAGATCATTTATAAATATATTAAAAAGAACCAGTTCATGTACAGATTCCTGAGGCACTCCACTGTTTACCTTTTTCCCACTGTAAAAACAGACCATTTAATCCTACTCTCTGTTTTCTGTCTTTTAACCAGCTTACAATCCACAAAAGGACATCACCTCCAATCCCATGATGTTTTAGTTTTCTTAGAAAGCCTCTCATGCAGGACTTTGTCGAATGCCTTCTGAAAATCCAAATATATCACATCTACCCGTTCACCTTTGTCCACATGTCCCTTCAAAAAAATGTAGATTTGTGAGGCAAGACATTCCTTGGGTAAATCCATGCTGTTTCCCATTAAACCATGTCTATCCAAATGTTTTGTGATTTTATTCTTTATAACAGTTTACATGCTTTTTCCCGGCACTGAAGTCAGGCTCACTGATCTAGTTTCCCAGATCATCCCTAGAGCCCTTTTTAAATATTGGGGTTACATTGGCCATCTTCTAATCTTCAGGTATAATGGATGATTTTAATGACAGGTTACAAATTAATTGAAATAGGTCTGAAATTTCATTTTTTAGTTCTTTCAGAATCCTGAGGTGTATACCATTCAGTCCAGGTGATTTACTATTCTTCAGTTTGTCAATCTGGTCTCCCACATCTTCCAGGTTCACTGTGATGTGGTTCAATTCATCTAAATCATCACCCTTGAAAACCATCTCCGGAACAGGTATCTCCCCAACATCCTCTTCAGTAAACACCAAAGCAAAGAAATTGTTGAATCTTTCTCTGATGGCCTTATCTTCCCTAAGTGCCCCTTTAACCCCTCGATCATCTAACAGTCCAACTGACTCCCTCACAGACTTTCTGCTTTGAATATATTTTAAAAAGTTTTTCTTGTGATTTTTTGCCTCAATGGCCAACTTCTCTTCAACTTCTCTCATAGCCTGTCTTATCAATGTCTTACATTTAACTTGTCAATGCTTATGCTTTATCTTATTTTCTTCTGATTGATCTTTCTTCCAATTTTTGAATGAAGATCTTTTGGCTAAAATAGCCCCTTTCACCTTACTTTTTAGCTATGCTGCAATCATTTGACTTCCTTCCATCTTTCTTAATACGTGGAATACATCTAGACTGTGCTTCTAGGATGGTATTTTTTAACAATGTCCATACCTATTGCATACATTTTACTTTTGTAGCTGCAGCTTTCAGTTTTGTTTTAACTATTTTTCTCATTTTATAAAAGTTTCCCTTTTGAAAGTTTAGTACTAGAGCCGTGAATTTACTTACTGTCCTCCTTCCATACATTAATTCAAATTTGATCATATTATGATCACTATTGCCAAGTGGCCCCACCACGATACCTCTATCACCAAATCCTGTGCTCCACTGAGGATTCAATTTAAATTTGCTCCCTCTCTTGTCTGTTCCTGAAGCAATTGCTCCATAAAGCTGTCATTTATTCCATCCAGGAACATTATCTCTCTAGCATGCCCTGATGTTTCTCTTACCCAGTCAGTATTGGGATAATTGAAATTTCCCATTATTACTGCACTACCAATTTGGTTAGCTTCCCTAATTTCTCTAATTTCTCTTTGCATTTCACTTTCCATCTCACAATCTTGGCCAGGTGGACGGTAGTATACCCCTATCTCTATCCTCTTCCCTAACACACAAGGTATTTCTACCCATAAAGATTCAATTGTGCATTTAGTCTCATGCAGGATCTTTATCCTGTTGGACTCTATGCCATCCCGGATATAAAGCGCCACCCCACCACCAAGATGCTCCTCTCTGTCATTGCGATATAATTTGTACCCCGTTATAGCACTGTCCCATTGTCTTTCCACCATGTCTCTGAGATGCCAATTAAGTCTATGTCATCATTCACTGCTATACACTCTAATTCTCCCATCTTACTTCATAGATGTAGGCATTCATAGGCATTAGCATACAAACATTACAAAGTGTGTTTTCTTTTGTATTAACATTCTGCTTTTCAGTTGACAGGGATAAAATGGAATCTTTTAGCTCAGGTGAGTTTTAATTATAGGCACTTGAAGTACTTTTCTTATTATTGGAACCTCTCTCTTGGGATGCCTTTGCTCTAATGCTTCATTAGTATCCTTCGAAAATAAGTCCGTCTAAACCATGCGCTGCTGAGTGACTGTCGGCTTTTCCCTTGGTGTTAGCTTAAAAGTTGCTCTATCTAGTTTTTAAAGGTTAGCGCCAGCAACCTGGTTCCAACCTGGTTAAGGTGGAGTCCATCCCTTCAGAAAAGACTCCCCCTTCCCCAAAAGGCTCCCCAGTTCCTTACAAAATTGAATCCCTCTTCCTTGCACCATCAGCTCATTCACACATTGAGACTCCGGAGCTCTGCCTGCCTCTGGTGACCTGTGCATGGAACAGGGAGCATTTCAGTGAATGCTACCCTGGAGGTTCTAGATTTCAGCTTTCTAAGAGCTTAAATTAGACTTCCAGATCCTCCCTCCCACATTTTCCTGTGTTGTTGGTGCCCACATGTATCATGACAGCCGGCTCTTCCCCAGCACTATCTAAAATCATATCTAGGTGACACGTGAAGTCCGCCACCTTCACACCAGGTAGGCATGTTACCAGACGATCCTCATGCCCACCAGACACCCAGCTGTCTCCAATTCCCCTACCCACTCAGTCATTAAAAGAGCTGCCCTACTGGCTGAGCCTCCCATTCCCACCCCCCCCCACCCCCAAACCTCCTTCATATTAAGATTTATAAAAATAAAAACAGAAATGCTGCGTCACTTGGGGACTTCTCCCTTGGGGACTTCTCCCTCCCCCTGCCTCCATTCCAATCCTGCATTTTTAGAATAGAATGTCCCCTTCTCTCCCTCGTCCCCCCCCCCCCCCCCACACACACACTAAACCCAGCCCTAACTCTCCCACCTTCTCAGTACTTTTAAAAGCCCTTCTGCTGGGATTACAGTGTGGTCAAACAATCCCAGCCACTTACAGCATTGCTTTGATGAAATCTGTAACAGGGTACTATCAAGCTAGGGTGAGATAACATAGTAGAAATCTCATCTGTGTGAGACTTTCCTCACTCCACATGATGTCAAATCTTCACTGAGGTGTTTTGTGCTGTTCATACATCTCTCTCTACATGAGAAACTGGCCCCTAAACCACCACCAACACCTCACCTCGAGGTATTAGCTGGCCCCTCCTATAGTGATATAAATAACTGAGAAGGCATCTCCAGAAGCTCTCTCTCTCTCTCTCTCTCCCCAAGCCCAGGAATAGCCAAAATGCAATTTGCAATGTTTATCACAAATTGCGTTACAACGATTTCAGGCATATCACACAGCTTAACACCAGGATAAAAGGTATAGTTATTTCCATTAAAAACGTGCGATATTGCCCCTCATTTTCATTAATCCCACCCCTTCAAAAAAACTTCCATTCATGCCATGCGATAACATAAATAGCACATGTGTTATGGCATTAACACATGCATTATGCCATTATATCACATGTGTTAATGCTATAGCGCATTTTGATGAATGCCCCTAATAGTGGCATCGTTTCAGGGGACTTTGCCTTTCATTCCCTACTTTCATGAGTTTTTATAATGGTGATCTTTGACTGTGATCTGATAAAGCCCATTTTTAGGTGAATGCTGATATTATAAGTGCGGGCTGTTTTTTTTGTCATTAAAGATCTTTTTTTTTCTTTTATGCATTGCTATTCTTGCTTATTCCAAATTTCAGAGGAAAAAAATACCCTATAAAGAGCCCTCTCCTCTTACCAGCTACTGCTCCCTAAAGCCCCATGATGCTGCCTTTCTGAGCCGTCAAGCTAATCACAGAGAAAGAAAGCTGGCCATGAAGTTCTGTTTCAGCTGTAAGGATGAGAGCTCAATGTGGGTATGATGGATACTACGTACCTCATGTTGGAAATGAGGAATGAGACAGTAGCATGGCTGGGGCTACATTAATGCATATCCAAGGAAAAGCTCAAACTGCTTTAGCCAAGATGCAGAAAGGATCCCTGAGAGAGAGAGAGAGTTGTTAGGGTACAGACTGGATCAGAACAGATCATCTCCTCACCCTTGATGCGGTGCGCTCAGAAAATACTCGGAGGAAAAATAAAGAGGCTGTGCTGGCAAGATACCGAGGGAGGTTCAGATGAGCAGACTGGGTAAAGCCTGCCAAACTCAGCCTGAGACAGGTAGGGGCAAGAGCTCTTCTTGGGTTCTGCTGGAAAATCTGCCTCTTGTCATTTAAAGAAGCTCAGACAGTGGGGTAGTCTAGTGGTTAGAGCAGTAGGTTACAAACCAAAGCAGCCAGCATTCAAATCCTGCTACTGTTCTTTGTGTCCTTGGGCAAGTCACTTCACTGACCATTGCCTCATGTACAAATTTAGGGGCCTGTTCACTAAACATTTTCTCCCATTTAGTGTCTATGGGGAAAAAACCACTAATAGTAAATAATGTTTTAGATTATAAACTGTCTGGCACAGGGAAATACAGTGGCACCTAAATGTAATCCTCTTCGAAGTAGCTAACCAGTCATGAAAGGCAGAATATATATATCCAAACGAAAAAAAATAGAAAAGAGGCTGGCATACTTTACTGAACTGTTTTCTGAGGGCCAGAAGGCAGGATTATTTAACTGCATAAGGACACTGAAAGGTCAGAGCCGATTGGCAAAGGCCATCTGCATGCAACACAGATCCCAGAGCTGCCTTATAAAGTTGTTGGTTGAGACTGAAATGGCCCTGCTTCTTTTAAGAAAAGACGGAGAAATATGTTAGCTTTTCACTTTGGGGAGTTCTACAGTGGCCCAGACTGAACTGTGGGCTATCACACTAAGTTTGCCTTTTTTATGAAATATAAAGACATCGCACTTGAAGCTTTTATAGTCCTGTCTATTGCAAACTGCCCCTTAAAATGAAGAGCAGCTAGCAGACATACAATACCATCTCTGTGAACTACAGATGAGAGAATCAGGAATACTTTTTCCTAGTGTAGTATAAAATGTGCAGGAGACAGTGTCTTATTATACTAAAATGTCTCAGCAATTAGAAGTAAGAAAAGTAATGGTATTTTGGTAGAATCTGGATGAATTACTGGTACTTTTTTTCACTTGTCTACTGAGTGCCTCTTTCCTTGATTTACTCATCTTGGCAAGTAGTAGATTCTGGTGATCCAGAAAGAGGCACAATCTTGAAAAACTTGATTTACTGATGCTCTTTAGATAAAATAAAATCCTTTCTGGCCTGAAGCAAGTGACAATAGCAGATATCTATCAGAGGTTCAGATATTACTGTATAGAAAGAAATAGTAAATGATAACTCATTTTTCCCCTTGATATACTTCATGCTAGTAATGATTGACTCTATAAATTAATAAGTCACAATCCCACTTGTTAGAAATGCTCTGATTAGCATGATTCATAATAATATCTTAAAGTATATACTGTACTGCAAGTTTACATATAAGGTGGGCTGCAAAGACATTTTTCCTTCTACTATATATTCATTTGTCTTTTCTGAAGAGCTATGCTATTGACTGCCCGTATTCTGCCGCACTAATACCTGAGATATTAGCTTTGGTGGGAGGTGGATGAAGAAAAAGATGATAAATAACAGTTACTGATTCATGCTGTGGGCTCATTACCTCACATATTGTTCCCTAATATTCATTTGCTTTGACTAGGAGAGCTTGCATTCTTTGCAATGTGCTAGTACCTGTGTGAGTTCTTTTTTTTTGCTTATCTGTTCTTGTTCTTGTGTTGTAGTTCTTCTGCTGGTACATGATGTACCCAGTGCAGTAGTGTCATACATCTATCCCGGCGTTTTATTTCTCAGTGTTTTGTTCTGTCTGGCTTGAAGTTAGCATTTTATTATACATTCTTTCTTTCTTTCTTTATGTTTTTATTTATTTATTTGAAAATATTTATATCCTGCTCACTCCATGGTTTGCGTTGGGTTACAATAAACATATAATAATAAATCACATGAGGGCAATATTCAGCCACTGAGTGACTCGACCAGTTAGCCGGATCAACACATCTGGCTAACCTGCAGGGTATATTCAGCAGTGCAGTCATGCCACTGAATATACCCAGCTATCTTAAAGTTTGCCAGATGTATTTATCCAGCTAACTTTACAACAGGTCTGCATCACAACCAGAGTCAGCCACATTTTATTTATTTAAAAACATTTATATACCACTATTTGGATACAACCATCATAACTGTTTACAATTTTACAAATATCAAACTAATAACAAACGACATAAGTTAACCGGCTAACTCTGAATATTACAGTTAACCGGTTAACTAATGCAGCTAATACCACTCCTCTCTAAAACACCTCCTGCCCATCCCCAGAATGCCCCTGAGTTATGTGGTTAAATTCTCAAGATGCTGAATATTGAGTTCATATATATATAATGCATAAAACCAATAAAAAAACATAAAGGGCCGGATTTTAAAAGGGTTACAAGCATAAGGTACATGCGTAACCCTTTTAAAACGCCCTGCGTTCGCCGAGCCTATTTTGCATAGGCTTGGCGGCGCGTGCAAGCCCCGGGACACGCGTAAGTCCCAGGGCTTTACAAGGGGGCATGTCGGGTGGGCGGCGCGAATTTCGGGGCGTTCCGGGGGGCATGCCGAGGGCGTGGCACCAGCCCGGGGGCACGGTTGAGGCTTCCGGACCAGCCCCCGGGTCGGGTGATGGCGCGCCAGCAGCCCGCTGGCATGCGCAGAGTTACGTCTGCCAGAGGCAGGCGTAACTTTCCCAACAAAGGTAGGGGGAAGGTTTAGATAGGGCCGGGGGGTGGGTTAGGTAGGGGAAGGGAGGTGAAGGTGCGGGGGGTGGAAGGAACGTTCCCTCCGAGGCCGCTCCGATTTCGGAGCGGCCTCGGAGGGAATGGGCAGCATGCACAGGGCTCGGCGCGCACAAGTTGCACAAATGTGCACCCCTTTGCACGCGCCAATCCCGGATTTTATAAAATACGTGTGGCTACGTGTGTATCTTATAAAATCCAGCGTACTTTTGTTCGCACCTGGTGCGCGAACAAAATTACGCGCGCGCGTAGATTTATAAAATCTACCCCAAAATGTTTACAAACATTTTGACACTTAACCAATCTCTTAAATTTTACCAAAATCTGAAAAGTATATTCATTAACAAAGCATTAAATACCCAATTCAAAAGCATATCTAAATAGCCAGGTCTTAATTTCTGAACTCCTTCACATTAGTGAACAAGTGCACTTGTTACAGATAACATCTTGGGCCGGATTTTCAAAATGTTACTTGCGCCGGTCCTATTTTAAAAAGGCCCGGCGACACGCATAAATCTCCGGGACGTTAAGTCCTGTGGCTTTCAAAAAGGGGCAGGGCGGTCCAGGGGTGGGGCGGGGCAGAGGTTCCTGGCACAGCGGCCATTTGCCACTGTGCCGGGGGATCACGCGCCAGCAATCGGCTGGCGCACACAACTTGCACCTGCCCAAGGCAGCATGGCTCAACGCAGGCTCAGTGTACGCAAGATGCACAACTGTGCACCCCCTTTTGTGCACCAACCCCCAATTTTATAATATGCACACGTCTGCGTGCGCATGTTATAAAATTGCGTGTCCATGTGTGCGCGCCGGGTAGCACGCGCACTTGGACCCATGTGCGCAGGTCTTAAAATCTACCCCCTTACCTTTTGTTTCTGCCAAATGTGCCACCTTAGATGGAGGAACATCTAGCAATCCTTTGTTCATTGATTGCAATGAACGAGAAAGTTGATATGTGTGTAATAACTGATGAAATCCAAGAATAAAGAAGCATTATTAAACAATGTATGGATCAACATCAAAATTTTGTATTGAATCCAGAAATGAACAGGTAGCCAGTGTAATAAATACAACATTGGTGTGATATGTTCTCTTATCATGGTCTCTGTTAGTATACAGGTGGTTGCAGTTTGGAGTAACTGTAAGGATTTTGATGAACATGCTGGAAGACCCAGTAAAAGCAAATTACAATAGACCATCCCTGAAAAAATTAAAACCTGTAAAATATTGCATAAATATTCTGGCTCCAATATGTGTAGTTTGAAAAATCCTGTTTTAATTAACTTGTTACTATGAGATTTCATAGATAATTTCCTGTTGATTAAAACCCCTAGATTCCTTCTACAAAGTTGGATTGAAATCTTATGACTATCAAAATCAAATTCTGTAGCTATTTCTGTATTCCACTGGCAACAATACAATTGCTTCAGTTTTCTTTGGTTAGTCTATTATTAGACAACCATCTTCTAGTTATTGATAGATACAAGGTCACTAGCCTAAATCTTTTGATCTATCAAGTATTTACTGACTGAAAAATTGAATATCATCCATGTAAATACGTTAGGAAATACCTGCTAACACTTTACAGGTTATAAGGAAATGTTAAAAAGCAAGGCCAATAAGGTCCATCCTTGGGGTATCCCTGTTTTCATTTCATACCTGTCTGAACAGTCATTTTTTATACACATTTGTTGTTTTCAAGTATGAGGAAACCCATGTCAAAATTTTCCCCATCAATTCCTCTCTCCCACAACCTTAATAACAAAAAACAGTGGTCACAATATGTGCTAATGGCAAGAAATTGGTTTATTTTTTTTTTTTTTTAGTTTCACAGAGTCAGTGATTGGGTTTGCCATTAGACTGAATAAAACGCTGTATACTTTCAGACCTCCAAGTCTATATTTCTTGTCTAAATTCAAAGTAGCTTACTCTGTGGTAAAGTACTATTTGAAAATAATTTTACTACTATGTTTCTGCAGCAGAATAGACCTCACCTCTATGAACTAATAGAGTAAATCAGAACTTTAGTTCTACTCTCCTGCTTGAAGGTTGGCAGAGTAAATTAAACAAAAAATCATCAATTGGAGAACTATATTATTACAATGTAGCTGGTGTCTGGTATCACTAATATAAGCAACAACTATGTACTGGTTATAACTCAAGTTTCAGTGTTTACTGTTTTTAATTTAATCCATGTGAAGTGTAAGTGCTCTCAAACAAAATATTTTTAAATTTTAATACTCTTAGCTTTTTAAAATATATCTTAAAAATTAAGCTGAATCATTTTTAGAAAGACAACTCCCTCTTCAATGGTTCCCCGTTCGCCACGAGGGGGAGATCATAACTTAAAATTGATTCAAATAGAACGATTTATTTTTTCTTGGAACACAGTGATTCCAAATGGTCTAAACAAGGAGATAGAATGGTCAGCTTTTTACTGACTACGGCACTTTCTGTTCTTATAGAATCATAATAGATTGGGGCACCCAATCTATTCATTCATTCAGGGACCAGAAGTTACATGCAGTTAAGAACGCAAGATTATGGGACGTTACATTTGTAGCAATGAGAGCGTTGGTCATCTTTCAAGAACACTTTGGACTTTAAAATGGACGTGACTGATGCTTTCATCAAATTTTAGTCACGCTAACCTTGAGTATAAGGATCCGTGAGTTTATATCATCTCTATTTTCAAAAGCGAGTATGCTAGATAACTTCTAAGAGCCCTTGGTATTGGTTTAACATGGACATGATAGAGGTGGCTTAAAATAGGTTTGGGAATCTACATTTCCAAAAGCGGACGTGGTGGACAACTTTTGAGAGACCTAGATGGTTTAAAATGGACGTGATTGAGGACTAAATTAAGGGTGAGGAGTAAATTAAGGGTGAGGTCCGTTTCTACAGAAAAGGCTTGTTAATGACATCATAACCTCATTCTGATTTGAAAAGGGTGATTGGTATATTAAATTTTAAATACCTCAATGATGCACACACACACCATCCAACAAAGGGAATGGCATTTTAGAAGTGAATAAGATACTCCATATATAAGTAAATACAGAACAATGTACATAATTCGTGAGCGGTTGGATTTTTAAGCTTTTGGCTTACTTTCAATAGAGCTCTCCGAGTCCCTGATGCAGACGGTTTTTGTCGAAACACATCTAGTGTCGGGCAGACGGCCCCATATTTCACAGAAACTGATTAAATGAGACAGGTGATGGCTTTGTGCTGCATTTTAACAAGACAGTGAGGAGATTTTCTCTAAAAGTAGGCGAATTGGGTTGACCATTAAGGAGGGAGTTGTCTTCATAAAAATGATTCAACTTATTTTTAAAGATATATTTTAAAAAGCTAAGATAATTAAAATATAAAAATATTTTGTTTGAGAGCACTTACACTTCACATGGATTAAATTAAAAACCGTAAACACTGAAACTTGAGTTATAACCAGTGCATGTTTATTGCTTATTATTAGTGTTATTGGTCACCAGAGTGCATTGCAATAATATAGTTCTCTAATTGGTGATTTTTAAATATGAGAGAACTTGCGAGGTCACATGTTTTGTGGTTTAGAGTATATTAAACCTCAGCTTCTTCCTGCTGGCTTTGTAAGGGAACATGGTCTTGTGTAACTCATGTTTAATTGTCATTGTTGGGTTCAGGATAGTGTACTGTGAAGGGATTCCTTGCGTTATTTGTCAGTGGGCATCCAGTTGCTTGAAGAATAGGACATTGCAGGCAGCACTCTGCTATAAATATTGTAACACTTTATTTATGTACTTAATATCATTTATATTCTACCAATCCAAAATGAGATCTCGGCACAGCACAGCAAAACATACCCTGGCTCTGTGCTTTCTGTCATCCAAGCACATGTGATACTCAAAGGAAATCATTTCTCTTTAGTCATTTTACTAATTAAATTTTAGATCAATTTTTGAAAGCCAGAAACAGATTGTCATGTGTGGAGGGAAGAAGAGGCACTAAGAAAAGCCAATAAATTGTAAAACTCATCTCCCACACACTCCAAACTGAGATAGTTCCTTATTGCAATAATGCCAAGGGAAAAGAGAAGAAACGCCATCTTGCTTTTGCCACCCAAACTGAGAAACCAGGTCCTAATGCCACAAGAGAAGATCGAGGCACTCCCCAGGAGCCAAAGGCTCAAGGACAAGCAATAAACAATCTTATGATTCCTAATCAAAAGTTTAAAACCAGCAAAACCCAAACAGGCCCTATGGTCAGACTGAGGCTTTTCCAATATCATTATAAGTTAAGGGGTAGATTTTAAAACATATGCGCGCGTGTCAATATGTGTGTGGTTCCCGGCCCGTGCATATGGATGCGCTGATTACAGAATCAGTTGGCTTAACGCACATGCGTGCTGGATTTTATAATCTGCACGGGCATGTGTGGGCGGCGTATGTGGTGGGGTGAAGTTCCCTCCCAGTCTGCTCCAATTAAGGAGCAGACTGGGAGGGAACTTCCCTGACCCCCTGCCTAACCTTCTTTCCCCTTCCCCTCTCCTCCCCAACTCCTAAACCTAACCTACCTTTCAACATTTTTTAAAAATTTTCTTACTTGCTGCTCCTCGGGCGCTAATGGCCGCTGTCACGGCCGGCCTCCATCCAGCCCTGCTCAGATCCCACCCCGGCCCACCCCTTTTTTTAGGACCTGACGTGCACATATCGCCACTTAAGCACATGGTTGGGCCCTTTTGAAAATGTGCGCAGGGTCAGGTCACACACATAAGTGGCGCTTTTTACGTGTGCCGGGCTTTTAAAATCTGGCCTTAAATGCTCTTCCTCAGCTGATGTATCCATTTAACAAATTCTCAGGGTCATTCATCAAAATGCATTAACGCCATAACGCATGCGATAATACGATTATCTCATGGCATGAATGCAAATTTTTTGAAGGGGAGGGGATTAATTAAAATGAGAGGCAATATTGCACGGTTTTAACTGCACCCTTTTTCCTGGTGTTAAGCTGTGCAATATACCCAAAGCAGCTATAACACAAATTGAGGGGAGAGAGACTATTTATAAAGGCCTTCATAGTATTCAATTATTTATATGCCTATTAGGGATGTGAATCGTGTGCCCGATCGTTTTAACGATCGGGTTCGGCTGGGGGGGGGGGGGGGAATCTGATCGTTAGAGATGTGAATTGGGATCGGTTCCGATTCCAATTCACATCACTAATTTTTTTTAGTGAGGCCCGCACCGATAAAAAAAAAAACCCACCCCGACCCTTTAAAATTACCCCCTTAGCCTCCCCCACTCTCCCGACCCCCCCCCCCCCCAAAACTTTTTACACATACCTGGTGGTCCAGGGGGGCCACGGGGAGCGATCTCCCGTTTCCAGGCCATCAGCTGCTCTAAAAAAAATGGCGCCAATGGCCCTTTGCCCTTACCATGTGACAGGGTATCCATGCCATTGGCCGGTCCCTGTCACATGGTAGGAGCACTGGATGGCCGGCGCCATCTTTATGAGTGGCCGGCCATCCAGTGCTCCTACCATGTGACAGGGGCCGGCCAATGGCACGGATACCCTGTCACATGGTAAGGGCAAAGGGCCATCGGCACCATCTTTATAAGTGGCAGCCGATGGCCCGAGAGCGGGATATCGCTCCCCGCGCCCCCCCCCTGGATCCCCAGATAATTTTAAAAGGGTTTTTTGGGGGGTTCGGGAGGGTGGGGGAGGCTAAGGGGGTCGGTTTAAAGGGTCGGGTGGGTTTTTTTTTTATCGGGCCATCGGCGCCATTTATATTAGCGGCAGCCAAAATGGCGCCGATGGCCCGAGAGCGGGAGATCGCGCCAGGACTCCCCCCCCCCCCACTGGACCACCAGGTAATTTAACATTTTGGGGGGGTTCGGGAGGTTGGGGGAGGGTAAGGGATTGGTTTTAAAGGGTCGGGGTGGGTTTAGGGGTTATTTTGGTGTGCCGGTTTTCCCGCCCTTCCCCCAAATAATTCCCATGCCCGATTTAACGATTTTTGACGATAAATCGGGGGAATTTGTATTGTATCGCGCACTCTAACGATTTTTGATGATTTAAAAAATATCGACGATTTTTTTAAATCATCAAAAAACGATTCACATCCCTAATGCCTATAGGATGGCCAGCTAAAAGCTTGAGGTGAGGTGGTGGTGGTGGTTTAGGGTTTAAGGGCCAGTTTTCCATGCAGAGTGAGACGTATGAACTGCACAGTACACGTTGATGAAGATCTGATGTCATTTGGAGTGAGGAAAGTCTCAGCTCAGCTGTTCCTTTGTTCTATTGCTTGCATTCTAGATTTTTTTGTTAGGTCTACTTTTATTTTTTGTTTCAGTATATTTAATTTCTGCTATTTAAAACAACAGAGTCATTTCCTTGCAGCAAAATTATTTTTTTTCACCAGCAGAAAGAAAGTCCCATCTATGATATATCCTATTTAAATAAAAATCAAGAAAATTTTGGCCTGGATCACCAATTAGGTAGGGTTGAAGTTCTCTAGTGATCCAAGGTATTATGAAAACAAAGGAAGAGGAAGATTTATTTTCAAGTTGATAGATATGCTGTACCTTTAAGGGGACAATTTTCAAAAAGTCAATATAATTGCAAATTTTCAAAACAAAATTACTCATATAGTTTCTCTTTAAAAATTATCAAGTACAAAACACATGCAGTTAGTGGTGATGTGTACTTTACATAGTAACATAATAACAATGGCGGAAGAAGATCAAATGGTCCATCCAATCTGCCTAGCAAGTTTCTTATAGGCATGTGCATTCATTTTAAACAAATTAGATAATTTCAATAAAATTGTCTAATTTGTCATGATTCAGAAGAACTGATATTCGAAAGGAATTTTTCCGATAATTCAGAAAAATTTGTATTTCATGTCAGTGCACACTAATATGTAGTTAGTGTGTACTAAGTCCCGTTAGTGCACACTAGCTGGCAGGCTTAGGGGCAGATTTTAAAAGACTTACGCGTGTAAATCCAGATGGATTTACATGCGTAGGGGGGTTACGCACAACGGGCCTATTTTCAAAAATCCCTGCGGCGCACGTAAAGCCCCGAGATGTGTAAATCCTGAGGCTTGAAAAAATGGGCAGAGCAGGGGCAGGGTGGGGGCATGGCCAGAGGCCTCTGCAGGGCCAGTGTGCGCAAGTTACGCTTGCCTCTGGTAGGCGTAACTTCTGCAACAAAGGTCCGGGGGGGGTTTCTTTAGGGCTGGGGGCGGGACAGGTAGGGGAAGGGAGGGGAAGATGGGGGGGGGGGAAAGGAAAGTTCCCTCCGAGGCTGCTCCGATTGTGGAGCGGCCTCGGAGGGAATTGGGAAAGTCAGCTGGTCTCCACAAGGGCTTGGTGCGCGCAAGTTGCACTAGTGTGTACCCCCTTGCACATGCCGACCCCCGATTTTATAGCATGCGTGCGGCTGCATGCGCATGTTATAAAATCGGGCATACATTTGTGCGCGCCAGGTAGCACGCACAAATGTAGGCCATGCACGTACCTTTTAATATCTGCCCCTTAGTGTGCTGTAACTGCGCTTAGAGCGCACTAACTCTGTTAGTGCACATTAAGTCTCATTAGGGCGCACTACCTAGTTTTCTAATTTTAGATTTACTGCGCCCTAATAGGACTTAGGGCACACTAACTAAAAATGTTACCAATAAGTTACAACATGTGTCAGTTGGGGAGTAGTTCATTAGCTAGAGGTATGGCTCTGCATTCCCGTTGTCTGTCTCCTTACTGTCTCTTTAGAAGGAAACAGCAAATGGGAATGCAGAACCATACCTCTAGCTAATGAACTGCCCCCCAATTGATACTTTTTAACTTACTGGTAACAGTTTTTGTTAGTGCGAACTAACTTTAGTTACTGCGCTCTAACAACCAGTTTGTGTGCCCTAAGTCCTATTAGGGCGCACTAACTCCAGAATTAGAAAAGTAGGTAGTGCACACTAATGGGACTTAATGCGCACTAACATAGAGTTTGTGCGCTCTAAACCACGTTAGGGTGCACTAACTCCAAAATTAAAAAAATGGTTAGTGCACACTACTGTGGCTTAGTGCACTCTAACATGGAGTTAGGGTGTGCTAAACCATTTGAGTGTGCACTAACACTGAAAAGAGAAACACCAAAAAAACTTTAAAAACCCTGTACCATGGGAAAAATGAAATTTCCCGTGGGGGCCCCAAAAACGAAGCTTGAACCAATAAAACAAAACAATGCACACACCTAGTTTCTTATGGTAGTAACTGCCATGCCAAACAGATTATCCTCATGTTTCTGTTAAGGATAGTAACTGCCACTCCATGCTAGTTACCCCCAAGCCTTATGTTAAGAGTAGTAATATTAACAATCAAAATCGAGCAACTGTCAAACCCATAAAAAAAATTACTGCTAGTAATATTTTTACGGGGTGAGCAGCCTTCTTGATTATTCAGACAATGATGCTTGAATGTGTTTTGCTTTTGGACTTGGCCATAGATGCAGTCCTGTGCGTTTTTCTAATATCTATATATTAGTACCCCATACTGTAAAGGTCAGGGCCCAGTGTTGGCATTGTCTAAATCCTATTCCTTCTTTTACTTTTGCCCCTACTGTCAAAGCAGAGAACAATGCTGTAGTTGTATCAAAAACATCAAGGCTGAATCATTAAGGGTAGTAATCCCCATGCACCGTTTTCCTCATTTCCAACCTCTGACCTTCAGGGATCCGCAGTTTTTATCCCATGCCTTTTTTAATTTGTTTACTGTTTTCATCTTCACCACCTCTCCGTGAAGAAACATTTCCTGATGTTAGTTCTGAGTCAAACCCCCCCCCCCCCCCTGGAGTTTCATTTCATGACCCCTAGTTCTACAGTTTCCTTTCCCATGGAATAGGTATCTGAAGGTTTGTATCATATCTCCCCTGCACCTCTTCTCTTCCAGGGTATATGTATTTAGATTCTTCAGTCTCTCCTCATATGTCTTCTGATACAGAGCCCACACTAGTTGGGTCACCCTTCTCTGGACCACCTCCATCCTGACCGTATCATTTTTTAGATATGGGCTCCAGAACTGAAAACAGTATTCCAGGTAAGGTCTCACCAAGGACATGTACAAGGACATTATCACCTTCTTTTACCTGCTGATTATTCCCCTCTCTAATGCAGCCCACCATTCTTCTGGCTTTATCTATCACCTTGTCACATTGCAACCCAAACTCCCTCTCCCAGTCTGTGCATATTAGTCTTTCACCCCTCATCACATACCACTTTTTTGGATTACCTCACCCCAGATGGCATTGAATCTCAGCTGCCAAATCTTTGACCACTCTTCAAGCATTCTTAAATCACTTTTCATTCTCATTACTCTTTCAGGCATGTCCACTCTTTTGCAGATCTTAGTATTATTCATACATTGACAAACTCTACCTCCCTTCTTCAATGTCTCTCACAAAGATATTGAACAGAACTGGTCCCAAAATTGATCCTTGTGGCACTCCACTTAACACTGTTCTCTCTTCAAAATGTGTTAATGTACCATTACACACTGTCTCTTCTCAGTTAATCAGCTTGTAATCCTCTCCACCACCTTGGCGCCCATTCCCAAGCTTCTCATTTTATTCAGAGCCTCCTATGTGGGACTGTATTAAAGGTTTTGCTGAAATCCAAGAAGGTCACATCAAGCACTCTTCCTTGATCCATTTCTCTAGTCTCCTAATCAGAAAAATCAATCAGATTTATCTGACATGATCTTCCCTTGGTGAATCCATGCCTGGGGTCCAGCAACTATCCAGACTGTAGATAGTTCACTATCTTTTCTTTCAGCAAAGACTCCATTCATTGTCCTACTACAGAGGTGAGGCTAACTGGCCTGTAGGTTCCAGCCTCCTCTCCGCTACCACCCTTGTGAAGCAGGACGACTACTCCCATTTCCAGGGATCTACTGAACAGGTCTTTCAGCAGACCTGCCAGCACATCTCTGAGCTTCTTTAGTAACCTGGGAAGTACCTCATGCAGCCCCAGTTTTCCTAGCTCTTCCCTTACATTCTCTTCTGTATCTACCTCACTTCCATCCATGGTCTTGTCAAATAGCAACAGTCCATCTCCAGGGCCTTCTTTAGTGAACACTGGACTGAAGTATGTGTTTAATATTTATGCTATTTCTTCATCTTTCTCCACACATTGTTCCTGAACACCTTTCAATTTCACTATACCACCTCGTGTCTTCTTCCTTTCTTTGATATATCTGAAAAATATTTTGTCACTTCATTTTACCTCCTTTTTTCTCTATTTGACCTTTTGCTGTCCTGATTTCTTTCTTTACCTCCCTCAGATTCACCAGGTATTCTTCCCTGTGCTTCTCTTTTTGGTATCCTTTATACTTCCTGAATACGGTTCTTTTTGCCTTTATTTTTTTAGCCACCTTCTTTGTGAACCAGATCAGTTTATTTTTTCTCTTGCATTTACTTTTTTTTAACATATAGATTTGTTGCCTTTGTTATTGCTCCTTTTAATTCAGGCAATGTTATTGCTCCTTTTAATTAAAAGGAATTAAAAGGAACAATGTTATTGCTCCTTTTAATTCGGACAATGTCCATATTTTTGAAATTCAAAACTTGGATCTTCGTGTGACTTCTCTGTATCCTATTTGCTGCATCAAACCATATCGTCTGTTGATCACTCGTACTCAAGTGAGCACCTACCCAGACATTAGAGATTATCTTGCTACTTGTGTGGATGATGGAAGGGAGACAAAATAGTCCATGTCTATTTAAAATTAAATATATGCATCCTGAACTAAATACATCCACAGGAATGCCGCATTTTAATGCACTTAAAACGATGTGGGCTATGGAGGCCACATGTACTTTGAGCCACATGTGAATGCCTTAGAAAATTGCTCTGTCAGAAAGTTGTTTTGAAACTTTATGAATCAGGTAAATAGTTATATAGATAGTTAAAAGATCCCTGCAGAGATACAGGAAAGGTGTAACAGCAAGGACAGCCTCTAGTGGTTAACTTTCTTCTATTAACATGCTTACTGAAAAGGTAATATGAGGAAAGTACAGCTATAAGAGAAGAGGGAGACTATAGTCCACCAGCCATTTTCTTGGATTCTATTTAATTAAAGAGATGCTACATTTTAGCTAAAGGATTAGATGCCAAGATAGTCCAAGTTTGAGCTTTATTTAAATGAAGACATAAATATTGTGCATGTGCCAGACTCAGGCCGAGTTTCACCCCACCTGGGGCTGCCCAAACGGCTTTCTTAGATAGCCTACCCTCTTGCTTTATTGGTCCATCAGATTTTACCAAAATACACCAGAATGGTTTATTCACCTTAACTATAATAAGGGATGGCCCTTCAACAGATGGCAAATTTGAAGTCTGCCGCTGTCACTTTAATGCTATGGGAAATAAAGTGGTGCACTTTTTTTATTTTAGCCATGGATCAGTTTTTATGAATCTCCGTCTCTGAGTAATTTCCTGAAGCTTTCTATTTTCTTATCTGATAAGACTGCAAGTTCCACAGCCAAAGGACTCTCTTATGTGTTTTTGCATTGCTCATTTTTTTCATGATTTCATTTCTAGTGAAAACCTAGATTTTTACTGTTTCACTGAATCATGGTTACTTGACTCAGATAACCTTACTTTAAATCAAATTTGTCCCCCAGGCTACTCATATGTATCACAGCCCCACCTAAAAAAGCATGGCATTGGCCTTCTTATTATCTATAAACCTACCTGGAATGTTGAACAACAACTTTCTGGCTATTCATCCCTAGAGATGCTTTTTGTTTCTCCTAACCAGCTAACTATATGCTTAATATATGCTCTGCCAAAACTGCTATCTTCTGACATATCTCCTTTTTTTGAGCAATTACTACTATGCAAATTTAACTTAAATAAGATGATTATTATGGGTGACTTTAATCTATACATTAGTACCTCAACTACTTCTACTCAATGTTTGTTACTTCTTGACATACTCCAATCCTTAGGCTGGTTTCAACTTGTCGAAGTCCCCACCCACAGGCTTGGATGCACATTCAACTTGATTTTTGTAAATGCCACCTCTCGCTGCTCTGCCGCTGAATCTATAGAAATGTCCCCAGTTCCTTGGTCAGACCACTTCCTAATTAAGTTTCAATATCCTTCTGGCTCGCAGGCCATAAAAGCCTCTCCTAAATATTCCAGCACCTTATGGCATGGCTCTGTTGATGTCTCTGACTTTTCTTTTAAAAATCTCTCCACTTCTCAACTCTTTCATTCCAGAATTTCTTTGAGGCACTACTTCAATGGGACTCCATTTTCAGAACAATTATTAATGAAGTGGCTCCCATCAAATAATTTCATTTTAAATCCAAATTTCCCCTCTGACTGAGAATGCAACCAATTAGCAATGCCAGAAAGAATCTCAGGAAAGCAGAACAATGCTGGAGGAATCATCCTTCTTCTGAATCTGCCCAATCTTTTTGGTCACAGCTTACTTCTTTTCAAACACTTGTCCAAAAAGTGATGAAAGATCACTTTTCCCATAAAATAAGAGAAATAGGCTATAATCCTAAAGTTCTTTTCACCATCACCAAAAGACTTATCAATCCTCCCCTCTCCTCCAATTCTCCTCCAGAAAACTTGTCTGATGAATCTTTTATGCTCTCCTTCAGTCTTAAGATTGAAAAATTCAATTTTTCCTTCTCTTCAGTCCCATGCTGGTAAACAAATCCAACATCTCTTATTTCATCCTCTTGGGTTAATTTGAACACATCTCCTCGACTGAGGTTGAAATGCTAATTTTGAACTCCAACAACACCTTATATCCCTCTAGTCAATGCCCTTCCTTCCTCTATAAGGCCTCTAGAAATGTTCTTTCTCCCATTTTCTCTAAACTGATCAATTTATCTTTCAGTGAAAGAATCAATCCCTCCTTGCTCAAAAAAGCCATGGTTTGGCCTCTTCTCAAGAAGAACAATCTTGACCCGTCTGACTCTGGCAATTATAGGCCTATTTCAAATCTTCCTTTCTTCTTGAAAATACTCAAATCTGTTGCCTTAAAACAACGTTATGAACATCTTGAAAAATTTGAGCTCCTGGATCTTCACCAAGTTTCCGACTCTTTCTCAATTCCAAACTCCTCCTCTTAGCTTTCATGGATACTTTGAGGCGGGGCATTGACTCTGGTCATCAGTTCCTTCTTGTCTCCTTAGACATATCTTCTGCTTTTGATACCATTGATCATAATATCCTTATTTTTCATCTTCAGGAATGTGATTTCTCATACACAGTTCTAAAGTGGCTCAAATCATATCTCACTGATCATTCTCAAACTATAAAATTTCGGAACATCTTCTTCTCTCCTTCACCCATAAAAACTGGGGTTCCACAGGGTTCTGCTCTCTCTGCCTGTCTTTTCAATATATGTCTCACATCCATCTGTAAAATACTTTCTTCTCTTACAGATTGTTACAAATTATAAGCTGATGATATTCAGTTTGCGATTCGTCTACACTCTTCATGGCAAGACACTGTTGAGCATATACAAATTTGTCTCTCTGCCATTACCAGCTGGTTAAAGTGTAACAAACTGTCTCTTAACATGACCAAAACTGAGTTCATTATCATTCACAGTCCCTATACTACCTTTCATCAAAAGTCTATTCCTTTCAATGGTCAGCATTTCCCACTTCAATCTCAGATCAAAAGTTTAGGTGGCCTACTTGATGATACCCTCTCCTTCCAGCCACAGATTAAGCAAGTCATCTTGCATGGCTTACATAGATTACAAGTGCTTTCTGGTCTTAAAAAATTGCTATATCCTCCTGAGTTCCACACAGTGCTTCAAGCGTCGATCTCTCCCATTCTTGATTATTGAAACAGCTTATACATAGGCCTACCTAAGACCACCATTCACCCTCTTCAGATACTTCTGAACTCAGCTGCCCGCATCCTAGCAGGCCTGAGGTGCCAGGATCATATCACTGCTACTTTGATAGATCTCCACTGGCTCCCTATTGAAGAGCATATTAAATACAAATTAGGCATGCTAATTTTTAAACTTCTCAACGACTACTCTTTTCACTGGGAAATGCTATCCTGAAATTTTATCAACCTACTTGACTACTACGTTCCTCTCAGTGAGGCCTTCTAGAAATTGCATCTCCAAAAACAGCCCGTCTCCACATCACTCATAAATGTGCTTTTTCAGTGGCAGGACCAAACCTCTGGAATTCACTTCCAATAGACATCAGGCAGTACGATTCTCTTAAGACCTTTAGAATATTAATTCAAATCTTTCTTTTTAAATTAGCTTATTTTAGTTAAATTATTTATTTGGTCTGTATTTTAACTATTATTTATTACTCCCTATACTGTTTTTGTTTTATGAAGTTTGAATTTGATTTTATTATTTTATGATATTTTGGAATTGTTTATGAATGTTATCTTGTACATCGCCTAGGCCTTTTAGAGTTAGGTGATCCACACATTCTGAATAAATGTAAATGTATATCTTGTAGCACTACAGACATAACTAGTACTAATTGTAAATGAGAAGTCTGTTTTTCAATTATTTGTTCTTTATTCCTGCTTTGCAACTGTCTGTGTGATGTCAGCATGTAATTCTGATGAGGGGTAAGAGAACAGCATCTTGATTTACTTTGATTCATAGGGGAGAAGTAAAGTGTTACAGCAAATAACTCCTTCAAAATGAAATAAAACTTTGGACAAAAATAATGTATACTTAGAACACACTGATACTTTATATCATATGTTTATTATATATTATATATATATATATATATATATATATATATATATATATATATATATATATATATATATATATATATATATATATATTACATCTTGGTTCACTGTTTTAATGTTTCAATGTAAACCGATATGATTTGTATGTAATACAGGAACACCGGAATATAAAAATAAATAAATATCAGATATAGACTATTTGATAATTTTATTTCAGAGATTTGTTAGTAGTTAAAAGAAAAATTTCATCTTACCCATTATGCATTGGGATGGTAATTTTTAAACAGCTGCGCAGGCATACATGTATGCATATATGCCGGCTTGTGCAAATGGACGCAGCCAATTTATAACATACACACATATACGTATGCATGGTATAAAACTGGCTGTACATGCATACATGAGCATGCAATTTTATGTGGATGCGTGCATGTGCATGAAAATGCCAGCTCTGCAGTGTGGGGATTTTATTACATATGCACGCTGACGTAATAGCCTTTTTTCCCAGTTTGTTCCCAGTTCACCCAGTTAATGGATCAGACTTCCTAATCCCCCCTATTATGTAGCCTTTCTTTTACCCTTTTAACCCTGACCCTTCAACCCCACTGACTTGCCTAGTTTCTTTAATTTTAATACTTATACACCATCCCATAGCAGAAGTAAAGTTAGGTGGTAGGTGACCCTGGTGAGCGCTTGTGTGTGTAAATACTCGCACATTTCAAGGCAACTTCCCGGAATGCCCATGTCCCACCCATGCTCTGCCCAGAACATGCTTATGCCCCACTCCTTTTTTATCTTTTTGATTTGTGCGCATACTGGGAGAAGATGTGTGCATACTCTCGTGCTTTTTAAAATCTGCGTGGTGCATGCCGGCCCGAGTTGTGTGTATCTCCTGGCTTTAACACACACGTATCTCCTGGCTTTGACATGCATAGGGCTTTTAAAATTAACCTTTAAGCTAATCATAAGCAGAAATATTGTATGTTAATTTTTTCAGAGGTAATGGGGTATGGTGCACTTAGCTAGGGTAGTCAGTAATATTAGGTACAAAAAGAAACTTTTGTAATTGGCCTAAGTGACAGTAGCAAAATAACGATGGATACATAATTCCCTCAGGACAACTATAAAAGTCTGTAACATCAAACTCACTAGTAGCCTGTGCTGCTAGACGTTTGTGGAAAGATACTGGATGCCTGGAGAATGAAGGGGGAAGGAGAGGTTAGGAAAAATGGAGGAGACAGAAGCAAGAGAGAGAACTGTCTCTTCATCTTTAACTGCTGGATGTGGAAGTGGCATCATGGGCAATGCACAGGGCAGGTGCACTTTGACCAAGATCCAGAATCCACAGTATTGGATTCAGCATGGGGAATGACCATCTTATCCACTAGGTCATGAACCATTACTCATCACACATTGGGGAAGTCTCCAGTAAAAGCCCCGTGGAGGAAAAGGACAAGTTGTGCAAGGGGGAGATATCCATGGCCTTCACCTGTTTAGGGATGTCCCAATGTGCTATACACAACCACTAGAAAAGCTATAAGTACCACAAGAGCTATGAGGGCAGACAGTATCTAATATGCTTCGAACTTAGAGGAAAGAGGCCATGCTCCAAGGTTTATGCCATGAAGGAAAAGCTCAGGACTGTCTTGGAACTTGAAAGTTTTGAAGCACAAATACAATGGTTCTGGGCCTAAAATCTTAAATCTGCAACATGGTCTCCATTGCATTAGTACTTGCTGAGGGCTCTACTCCTGTCTCTTTGCTGTACCTGGGTTCCTTCTTCTCTTTCTGTATCTCTTTTCTTCCCCTCTTGTGAGAATATTTTTCTTTCCTTATCCTTTGTGCTACTTTCTATTTCTAACATACCTTTCTTTCTTTGCGGCTGCCATCACAGCCAGGGCACCCACAGAGGCTCCACATTAGGAAAAGATGCCTTCAGGTCGTCTTTTCCCATTTATACATGATACGGTTTTTCACATATTGCAACCCTCTGGGTGGTGAGCATTTTTCCAACTTGAAAATGCTATAGTAAATACCTTACCATTTCCGTACTTTGGAACACAAAAGGTAATAAATGTCTAAAAAAAAAAAAAAATAGTGGAGAGAGAAAACAAAGATAGATGTGACATTTTTGGCAATATTTCTGATCACATTTGGCAGCAGCACCTGCCTAAACAGTCATAACAAGTCAAGAGATTTCAATCATTTCACACCTTTAATAGAGTGCAAAATGTCAACAAGTGCCCAAAGTGTAAATAAAAATCATTCAAAATTCATTTTGCTTGCTTCCAAATTGTAGATGAAATCTAGCATACTCAGCAATGGAGAGAGCACAAAAATGATTAAGTTAAAGATGCACCGCCACCAACTTCACAGCATGGCAACTCCAACACGGGCTGTGTTTTGCCATATCCCGGCTGCCTCAGGGAGAAATTGTGATTTTTATTTTTTATTTTTCTAGTGCCCTTTCTGTGGATGGTTAAGGCCTTAATACTCTTTTGCTCTGAGGTCTTTAATTTCTCCCTGAGGCAGCCGGGATTTGGGGAAACGTGCTTTATTTTGGAATTGGCATGGAGTGAAGTTGGTACATCTTTAATTTCATCATCCCTATGCTTTCTCCATTGTAGGTTATAATGAATCATGTCTACAATTTGGAAACAAGCAATTAAGATAAAAGAAAAATGTTGAATGATTTTGATTTGTACTTTGGACACTTGAAGTTTTGTACTCACTTAAAAGTATGAAATTATTAAAATCTCTTAACTGGTCACAATAGGCAAGTGCAGTTGCCAGATGTGACTTATTACCAGTTTCTAAATGTGATTCCCCCCCCCCTCCCCCCCCCCCCCCCTTCTCTCCAACATATTATCTTCTTGATTAGTTGGTTAGAGGTTTATATATATATATATGTTCTTGTGAGTACGGCTTTATTTTATAAATACCCAGATCTTTCACTTTATAGGTTTATCATACAGATTTGGTACTATTTGTGTAGGCCTCCTCTGATGGGCTCTTCTTTCTTTAATATTCTTTAGGAGGTACAACCTCTAAGATGGATCATAATAATGAAGATGAGTTCTCACCAGTTATTTTTAACAATACATTAATATGGATTTTTTTTCTACTAATTATACCTCTTCTCATATTCTTAAGCATTCCACTGGCTCCCTCCACTGCCTTGTCACACTGTTTTGGCAACCTTGAGATTATGTACAAACCTCTATCCTATTTGGTGGTCATAAGTATCCCCTATCCCTGTTATATATTGCACGCTGAGTTTTTGCATCCTAAAAACTTAATACTTCATTTGCACTGGATCTCAGCTGTCACATTTCACCACTCATCAAGCCTTTTAGAGCCTTTTTTTTTTTACTTCCTCTAGAATGTCAGCCATACTATAAGATAATCCTGAAAAAAAAGTTTCTTTCCTTGAAGCCCATCTGCAATATTGCTTATAAATAAAAGAATATTTGGTAGATATGGATGCTAATCCCTCTGCTTTCCAATGTTCTACCGTTTGAGCTTAGTCTGCTTTAGGTAGCACTCTCAATCCTTTATTTCACTCTCTCTTGCCAGGAAACATTCTAATTCCTCCTTCCCACCCCACCTAATAGACAGCACTTTCATTCCTGATACATAGCACTTGTATCCCCCAGGCAGAAGAAGTATGAAGATATCCTTCCATTAGCAGCTCTTGCAATAAAAAGTAGCACTGATGGATAACCCAGCAGCACTGCTATGGGAAAGCCTGAACTCATTACATTTTGGTACCTACCTAGATAGGAAACTACAAAGGAAATTCAGATGCCATGGTTGCAGAAGGCAACCCCAAATCACTGCAGTATCCTGACAAGACTGTCACAATCAGCAAGGTGGGACTTTGAGTTCCTAAATCTGTAATGAACAAGAATGCTATTACCACTGATGGGTGGTATTATTTTAGCTATGCTTTAAGAGCTAGGAAAAAGCAAGATGAAGAAAGATATATTTTGGTTGCTCAGAAAGATGTATGGCAGGCCAATGGAAATTTGATTGATTTATATTCTACCTTTCAGACACTTCAAAGCAGATTACATTCAGATAGTGTTGTTATAGAAAAATAAAGAAAAGCCTCTTCCACAACAGTAGTTACTGTATTTACTCGTGTATACTTTGAAAAATGTACCCTCAAAAACTGTCCTTAAAATCGCGGTCGACTTATCCACTAGTCAATCTACATAGTGCTGGTATGATGGCCAGGGTCTGATTGGTGCACTTAGAACCATGTGGTTCAAAGCGTGCCTCTGGAACCCCATGGGGGAGGAGGAAGAATGTGTTTGAATGACCGCAAGTTCATCATTGTCCTCACAGCAGCAGCGATGGATCCAGAGTAGTTGTGGGGGAGGTGCTGTCCTACTGCTACATTGGGAGACCGCGGGGGAGGAGGAAAGACGTTCCTGAACAAGTGCCATCATTGCCTGGATAGCAACGGGTGAGTTAAGGAATCAGGAGGGGGTAAGGATTTAAACAGGAGGGACAGCCATGGGGAAGGGAAGGAAGGATTCAGTCAGCAGGGACAGCCATTAGAATAATGATATCTTACCCTCAGGAAAATGAGTGCTGAGAAGAAAAAGAGAGCAACTTATATAGCATTGCTGAAACTGAAGGTTATAGAATGTGCAAAGGTTGCCACTAATTTTGTAGCTGCAAGAGAATATGACATTAGTGAAAAACTCATCAGAGACTGGTAAAAAAATAAAGAAAAGCTGCTAGAAATGCCAAAGTCAAAGAAAGTCTTATGTTTCAAAATTGTGCCTTGTGAAGAATGGAAAAGGATTTGAATACTGGGCAATAGAATGCAGACAGAATGGCTACATTGTGACTCCCTCGAGCATTAGGATTCATGCCCTTCAAATGGCAAAAGAAGAAAAATATTCAGCAACTGAAGGTATGAAAGAATTCACAACATCATCTAGTTGGTGTTCATGGTTAATGAACTGATATGGGTTGTGCCTTCATCAGTGCACAAAGATTTCACAGATACTGCCTAATGAGTTTAATGAAACGATCTGTTTGTTCCACAAATTAATTATTCAGCAGAGAATAAAGAATCATTTCAATATGAATAACATTGTTAATATGGATGAAATGCTGATGACATTTGATGTGCCTGGCAATCTGACTGTAGCTGGCGTTGGTGAGAAGACCATACTTGTATACAGAACTAGTTATGAAAAGACCCATTTCATGGTGGTCCTGCCTGGTAGATGGCGCAAAACTGTGTCCAAAGGTGATATTTAAGAGGAAAATTGTGCCAAGAACCTAATAATTCCAGGAGGCGAACTGTTCAGGTTTATCCTAAAGGCTGAATGGATGAGGAAGGAATAAAATGGTGGCTGTGTGATTTGTGGTATAGGCAACCAGGTGCGTGGCTGAAAAAAATAACCATTAGAGATGTGAATCGGAACCAGAATCGGTTCGGATTTCAGTTCCGATTCACATCTCTATAGATGTGAATCGGAACCAGAATCGGGTCGGATTTCAGTTCCGATTCACATCTCTAATAACCATCACTATTGGTGTGGGATATGTTCCATGCACATATAAAAGAGGATGTGAAGTCTGGGACCTTATGGCGAGGATGTCGGCCAAACTAGACAATCAGGCTCTAAAGCTGGACGAGATAGCGGCTAAAGTTGTGACACAGGAACAGGATATTCAGCAGAAGTTTGTTGAATATGATGATTCCCTAAAGAAAGTTAATGAGGAAATAAAAAGTCTCCACAGTATAAATGCCATTATGATATCTGAGAGGGTGAATACGTTGAGGAGACTTGAATCAATAGAAAACTTTGAGGCATCTATAAGACTTTTAAATTTCCCCATTGTAATGGGTGAAATACCCTTGTTAACTTTTAGGAAATATGCTATGGAGATTCTAAGGATCCCACAAGATGAGATCCCTGCAGTTAAGAAATTATTTTTCCTACCAAAAAGAAGCAACTCTGTCCCAGTCATTCCAAATATGCAAGGGTTGGACTTTCAAAATCTAACCGAATATTTAGAAAATTCTACCATTGAAATTGTGGACAGGGCTGTACTCTTTATTACCTTTTTTGATGAAATGAGTGTTTCAAAGATTATGAAGAATTATTTTCAAAATATAAATGAATTATACTGTGGTGGTCTCGTACTGTGTGTACCCCGACTTAGCTAAATCTACGCAACTGCGCAAAAAAGCTTTCTTACAGATGAGACCTGAAACCCTAGCATTAGGAGGCAGTTTTACACTGCGTTATCCATGCAAATGCATCATTAAACTGGTCAGGAATACTTATATTTTTTTTTTTACTGGATCAACTACGGGTCTTTTTGGATGGGAGGAGACAACCTAATGTGCCATAAGGGTGGAGAATTTGTCTGGGAATGGAATACAGGAGCCAAAGTTTGTAATATTTTTTCTTTAAGTACTCCTCTGTAATGTTTCCTTTCTCTCCATGTTTTCCTATGTAACAAGAGAAAAATTATATAGAAATTTAATCATAAACCCTTTGAGTTGAGAGGGTTAAATATGTCAAGATAACTGTTACTTTGATTTGAATTCTCTGTATTGCTAATGCAAATGTTTATTTTGTATATTGTTAAAAGATGATAAATACAAAATTAAAAAAAAAAAAGAGGATGTGAAGGACAATGCCAAAAAAAAAAAAAAAGATCACATTAGTAGTGATTCCAGGAGGTCTGACATCAAGGCTCCAGCTGTTAGACGTCTGTCTCAACAAGCTTTTCAAGGACCAATTGTGGCATATGTGGCAACAATGGATGTGTTCTGGTTAAGCAAAGTTAACAAAAGTAGGGAACCTGATGAAAACAGACATTGATTTGGTAGCGAAATGGGTAACAAAAATTCCACCAGAAATGGTCAGGAAGTCATTCCTGAAATGAGGCATTAGCAATGCTGTGGATGGATCAGAAGATGATGCCATTTATGAAGACAAAGACAAATCAGCATCGGATGATGATTCAACAGACGGAGACAGTGAAGACAATATTTACGCTGATGGCATCACCAAAGAACAGTTTCACGATTTATTCGATGACGAATCGAACTTGGAAGGATTTGAATAAAAGAGAAGGATTCAAACATCAGGGACAGCCATGGAGGAGGGAGGCAAGGATTCATACAGCAGGGACACTTTCTTAAGTTGTTAAATGATATTTCTTATGAGACCGTTTATTCTGCTTTTAAAAAATAAATAAAAGCAATTTTCTTAAGTTATCAGTTTGTTTCTTAGTATGATTTCACTATTTCATAAGCCCTGTAGGGTTTTACCCTCAACATATCCACAGGAGACATATAAATCTTGATTTTAGAATGCAAACAACCCTCAATTTAAACATGCGATCGACTTATACATGAGTATATACGGTATCCACTATAAATTTGCTGGTACCGATTTCTTGTTGCCATATTTGTCTTGAAAGCCACACTATTCTGTACAGGTTGAAATACTGTTTGTTGAACCAACATAAGGATTTCTCAAAGAGTGTGTTATACATGCATTTATGAGGCTACATATCTTCTTACTTCAATAAATTTGAAGGAGTATATTTCATACCTTCTCTCTGGTACATATCCTCATGTGACTTCAATATTCATGCATTGAAATAGTTGTAAATAATCACTTATAATGTTATGCATAGTAGTATGATTTAAAAAAAAATTAATACTTTTAATGTTACAAGAATCTATGGAAAGATTTGTTTTTACAAGGATCTAATAGATCACACATTTCTGTAGTTTAAGTGACCCTTAGAAAGTTGTTAGGCCTGCATGAAGTTATCTGAGCTACTGAGAATTGGTAGAGCTTGTGAATCTGACTTTGTAGAATTTATCATTGCTTACTGTCATCTAGGTTTATTCTTGACATCGCTATCTAAATTAAATTCTGTGCTAGTCTTAAAACAGTCTTTGTTCAATCTATCTGTTACCATGATACACTACACTACATTAAGTGTAACCAAGGGATTATAATGTCTCAGGCAGAAAATAATTATTATTGTGTTTTTTGAAGTAAAGGTCATCTGAAAGGGCCTTGTTGCTTAGTGTTCTGCTTGCCATGGTGGACATGATTGCTCATCAACTGAGAACATCAATTTATTGAGTAGAAATTATGGGATCTCATTAGGTAACTCGCTATACAGCAGGAAATCTGTGATTAAGCTTCCATTTCATGTGTTTTCTTCATCCCTTCTAAAGCACACTCTTGATTATATCCTGTACTAATTATAAGAGATGTATCTTTCATTATTAAAGTCCTAATTGTTTTCAGCAGCTGAAGGAATTTATGATTTGTGAATCACTCTGTGTTCTAATTAATATCCTTGGTGACTCTCAAGTGAATCAAATTGTGTTCTCCTTTGGATCATAAACAGAATGCAAGACAGGTTGTAATAGGCAAGCAGTGCTCGAAGTATAATGTGCTTCAGATACAATTCCAGCCCTTTAAAATTGTCAACAATGCTCACTTCTACCATGGGTATTTACAACTATTCTTGCAGATTTCTAAAATTTACCATAGACGTCAACTCAAAATGTATAACTTGCCATGATTTGCCACTGATACTCCCAGGTTGCCAAGGAGTCTTGTAATTTTTAACGTGATAGCACTATGTATTCCTTAAATAAGAAAAAAAATCTCTGTAAGCAAGTAACAGTAGAGACCTGTGTTATTTTTCCATTTAATATATGTAAGCAATAGTGTGTGGGGAACACTGATTTTGCTCATGCTGAAACTACAGTGCATTTTTTGTGACGTTCGAAACATTTAAGCTTGAAACAGCTTGCATCTTGCTATGAACACACTATGGTCATATAAGTGCAGCAATTGTTAACAGTCTCATACTTTTATTCATTTTATTTATTTATTCATTTATTTTCAAACTTAACCGTTTCTACCACTGAGGCTACAAAGCAGTATACACTGTAAACATAAGTGAATAGCTAGAAAAGCAAAATTAACATTATAAATTCAAGACCCAAAGGCTTTCATAAACAACTGAGCTTTACAATGCTTATTAAAAACAGGAAAGTCATCTAATAGCCAAATTGCCTGTGATATTCCAAAGAGTTAGGATTAAGGCACAATGCAGAGTAGTGACCAATTTAATACCAGCTGAAATGCAAAGGGATTATTTTTGCGTGCCAATAGCAGAACCACAGTAACATACAGTTTCTCTAAGCAAGACATTTTATGGGGGCTATGGGATGGAGAGCAGCTAGATAGCTTGCTACCAGATAGACATGTGAGGGATTTGCTTTCTGATGCACAAGCCAAAATCAGTAAATCTTGCAAGTATAATAGCTGTCTCTTCCAAATACTTCTCCAAAGAGATAACTGTCATGGTCAGTAGTAAATCAGCAAAACATGTTGCAAGGTTTAAAAAGGTCCAAATAGGACTTTCCATTACCTATGCCCAAATTACAGTGGATCCATGGAGTCCCCAGCCCTTCTTCCTTTATTGACGCCCCCCCCCCCCCCCTTGCTGCTGGATTCAGAAGGCTATAAAGAGGTCAGGACAATATGGTTTGATATTGCAAATAAGATACAGAGAAGTCACACGAAGACCTGAGTTCTGAATTTCAAAAGTACAGACTTTGACAAAATGGAGATGTATCTGGAGGAAGAATGAGAAGACTTGGAGAAAATGGGGAGGTGGAACAACAGTGGACCAAATGACAAGGAGCTATTATAAAGGCAACAAATCTCTATGTTAGCAAAGTAAACAAAAGTACAAGGAAAAAGAAACTAATTTGGTTCTCAAAGGAGGAAGCTAAAACAAAAATAAAGGCAAAAAGAACAGCATTCAGGAAGTTTAAAGGTTTCCAAAAAGAGGAACAAAGGAAAAATACCTGGTGAATCTGAGGGAGATGAAGAAAGAAATCAGGAAAGCAAATGGCCAAGCGGAAGAAAGGATTGCCCAAGAGGTAAAAAGAGGTGACAAAACATTTTTCAGATATATCAGAGAAAGAAGGAAAGCCCGAAGTGATTTAGTGAAATTGAAAGGTGGTAAGAAGTAATGTGAGGAGACAGACCTTCAGATACCTGAAAGGTTTTAAGGAAGCACAATCTTCGAATATTTTCCATTGGAAAGAAATCAGTAGAACTAGGGGGTCACAAAATAAAACTCCAGAGAGGATGACTCAGAACCAACAGCAGGGAATATTTATTCACAGAGAGGGTGGTGAATGCCTAGAATGACTTTCTGGAGGAGGTGGTGAAGACAAAAACAGTCAAAGACTTCAAAGGAACTCCATCCAAAACAAAAAAGAAGAAGAATGAAAATGTGCTTCCTAGAGGCTTTCCGTCCCCTCTTTCCCCCAGTAAAGCCAGTTATGGCCTCCACAATCCCCTTTGACCCTCCTCCCATCCAGCAAAAGAAGACATGGGGCTAGACCTTACCTGGCTGGACTTATCTGAGTCCATCTGTAGCCTCCCCAAGTCCATCCAAACTTCTGTCTGCTCCCTTACAAATGTGCCAGGGCTAGGGAGGTCACCAGTCCTCAGTTACACCTTCCATTTTGGCCCCTTGGTCCAAAGATCAGAAGCGATGTCCACTCACGTTTGCCCTGCCTCACAGTACATTTAAAAATGGTACAAACTAAACTGAGGCCAGTGCTGAACTGATAACATTTTGCAGCTGTCACCATTATGTTGTACACCCTGAGTCTTCTTTTGTGAACGGGAGAGGGTTTGGAGTACCCAAGGAGATCCCAGCAGGCTATCTTGGAGGTGGGAGGGAGTCATAGGGCAGGATTTTTTTTTTTTTAACAAATATGAAAATACCCCAAAATTATCAAGTATTTTTGTGAAAGGTCATTTTTATTTCAATCCATTAGGAAAAACATGAAAATGGTCTTTTTCAGTTCAGATGTTCAATTCATTAAAAAACAAATGCACATCTCTAAAAGTCACAGATACACCCAAGCATATAAAATGGCCACAAAGAAGGCAATTTTCAAACCAATTTATGTGGATAAAAAGTGTTTTCCCATGTTAATCAGCTGTCTGAAATTTGCCTTCCCTTAAAAGTTCATGCATTTTTCCACAACTTGTGCAATCTAAGCCAAATAGAGAAGTGGTGTTTTTTGGGGGCCTGTTCATCTCAGCAAAAGAAAAGTATGGTTGTAGATGGCAATTTCAAATCTTTGTGCCTAAAGTTTCAGCAAAAATCTACCTGCCGAAAAAAATGCATAAACGTGAATGCTCATACATTTTACTGATTTCAAGTTGAAAGTACACATGTATTTTTCATTTAAAAATTGGTGCAAAGCACATAGGTTAAAAGTATGCAGGTCTTTCTACCAATGTGGACAGCTTAAAAATGTCCTCCAAAGTGCTCAGAAGAACAAAAGAATTCCTAGATTTGACCCAAGCCTTGTAGACATCCTTTCAAAGCATTCTGATGGAACAGCACACATTTTTTAGACAACTCATTCCAGAGCCAAACTTAACATCCCCTTCTCCAAACAGACTCATCCTATGAAATTGCCGCATCTAAATGAAGTCAACATCAGTGGTGTTAATCATTCATACCATAGCTGTGGAGTCATCCTCCAGCATCTTGCTTCTTATATAAATGAGTAGTTTTATAGCCTCTCAGACATGTGAACCACTTATGAACCTCATATGAGGTAAAGCTAGACTTTAAGCGAAGTGTTTTGGGACACTTAGAAGCAAAGTGGCCCAAAAACACTTCACTTATGTGAAGGCATGTAAGAATTTAAGAAGTGCCATGATGCATCAGACTAATGATTCAGCATCCTTTATCAAGCAGTGGCCAATCCAGATCACTTGGAAATACCTGGCAATGGACAGATCCCTTCCCCAATGCTCATTCACAGACTATCTGGAGGATTTATCATTTCAATATAATTACAGCAAAATAATCCACCATGGGGAAAAAAAGGGGCAAGAGGCGATAGTGAGAAGGCGGCCGCATCGCAGCGGTGTGTTTTTGCCCACCCCGGTTGCAGGCACGCTGTACACTATCACCCCCGTAGTGCCAATAAAATAGCTGTTCCTATTTCCGGCACTAGTGCGGGCGATAATGTGTGATACTTTATCACCCACAGCACTACAGACCCCTAAATTTCCTTTGCCCTGCCTAAACCCCGGCCAAACTCCTCCCCTTTTCCTAATTTGCATTTTCAACCCACGATACGGTAGTTATTGCGTGAGTTAGAGTGTTGTCATGTGCGATAATGGCACATCCCGATTTGAAAAATGACCCCCTAAGGTGGCAATCCCCATGGCTGCAAGCATGCCTACCAGGATTAATAATTATTAATGGACTGTCCGATGGAAAATTGTTCAAACTTTTTTTAAAACCCAGCTATACTATTAACGTTGACCACATCCTTTGACAACAAATTCCGCAGCTTAATTGTGTGTTGTTTGAAAATATATCTTCTTAGCTATGTTTCAAATCAGCTGTTAGTTTCATGGATTGTCTCCTTGTCCTAATACAATTTGCGAGGGTGAATAGCTGTTCCTCTATTAACCTGTTCCACAACACTCATGATCTTACTGAAACAGTACATGATGGCAGTTAAAGACCATCTGGACCATTCAGTGTGACCATCCACCAATCATTCTCAGGTTTATTTATTTATTTCTTTAGGACTCTTATATACCGATATTCTTGTAACAATACAAATCACTTCGGTTTACATTATAACAAAAAACCTGTGCACGAGAATGCATTACATTAAAACAAGGATGTCCCTTCCTACCCCTCAGAGATCTTCTTTGCTTTGTATTCTGATACTAGCCTTGTCTCCACCACCATCACGAGGAGACTGTTCTGTAAAGAAATATTTCTTAGATTATTCCTGAGTCTATTCTGATTTATCCTCATTCCATGACCCCTCTTTCCAGATCCCCCTTTCAATTAAAAGATGCTTGGGTCCAGCATATTTATTCCTTGGAGGTATTTAAATGTCTCATTCATATCTCCCCTTTTCCTCCTTTCTTCTAAGGTATACATATATAGGGCCTCATTTACTAAGAATTGTTCCCATTAACACAGAATGGGAGAAAAGCCTTAGTAAATCAGGCCCTAAATTCCTTAATTCTGTCCCCATATGCTTTATGGTAAATCCATTTACCATTTTAGTAGCTGCTCTCTGGACCTACTACTGAGTTTGTAGCCTTTATAAGGTGCAGGGTTCAGAATTGTACACAGTACACCCAATAATGTCTCACCAGAGATATATTTATTTATTAAATACATTTATACATTTGCCAACTATAATTAAATTCCAGGTAACATACAATAATAATATATCAAGCATACAACAAAAATACATTAGTCCTAATAAAAAAATAAAAAATACATTATATAAAAGTTTGATTAAATATAAATAACCAGGTTTTACAAGATTTTCTAAATTGACTCAGAAAGTAAGTTCATGTCAGCATAGGAAGTCAGCTTGATGGTCGCTGGCATCGAAAAGGTTGAGAAATGGTTGGACAAGGGAACAGAGAGGTGAGGAATGAAATATTGTAGCTGGACAGTTGTGAAGGGGTGAACTCTGACAAAGTGGACTCTGTCCTTAAAAGCTCATGCCACAATCAATTGCTTAGTCTATAAGATACCACCCGCCTCTTGTCATTTTTTCTACACCAGACTAGCATGGCTAACCCTCTGATGACTATTCCTCATGCTTCACAAGATCCTTCTTCATGTTTTCCACACCTTCCTGTGTGTCTACCCTGTTGCAGGTTTTAGTGTCATCCACGAAAAGGCAAACCTTTCCCAGTGACCCTCCTGAAATATCCCTAATGGCAATATTTAATAAAACCAGAAGGAGGACCAAGTGGCACACCACTAGTATCTCCCTTTTCCTCGGTGTGAACTCTCTTTACCACTACCCTTTGTTGCCTCCCCCTTTTAAGGCCCATAACTAGGATGCTTAGTTTGGTTTTCATATCCCTTCTCAACTGTCTCTGCTTCAAGTTGAAGATCCCTAATTAACTTAATCTTTTCATCCCCTTCACCATTTTGTCTGTCCTTCTCTATACTTTTGCTTGTTCTGATCTATTTTGAGATGGGGAGATCAGCATTGCACACACAAATGTATACAGAGGCATTATGCTATTCTCTCTTTTATTCTCCATTCCTTTCCAGATCATTTTTAACATTCTGTTTGCTCTGGGATCGCTCTACCCATTGAGCTAAAGATTTCAATATATCATCCATAATGACTTAAGGTCCTCTTTCCTGACTGGTAACTCCTAATACAGAAGCTAATACTATTCCCCTCCCACTGATGTTCCCTAGGCGACTGCCTAGTCCCGCCTAATGGTCACGCCAGCCCTATCTATCTTTTAATCAGTTACTAATTCACAATCCCATAATGTTTAAACTTTCTGAGGAGACTGTTCTGAAGAATTGTATCAAATGCCATCTGAAAATCAAGATACACTTTATCATCTAGCTCATCCCTATCCACTTGCTTATTTAAACCTTCAGATAATTCTAAGAATAGTAAGGCATGACCTCACTTTGGTAAAGCATTAATGATTATTGTGGTAAAGGAGTGAAAGTAAAATGGATTCAAAGGAGGTCTTCTGCAGAAGATATTAATTGCAATCAGGGTTTGGCTTACTGCCGGCAGAGCTATGTGTGAGCACTGGGAATGGTTCTCTCCATGGCCGCTTGGTGGTGGTGGCAGTCTGCTCTCCATGACTGAGGGGAGAACTCCTGAGTGATGGGTTCTGCAGTTCCACTACAGAGCCATCGCCGCCATCCCCCAGAAATTGTAGGTGTATAGCCATGAAGCAGGTCTGAATGCAATATATACTGATGGAACATCCGTGATCACAGGGAACAGCAGAGAAGTAGTTGCATTATTTAAAAAAGGCATATTCATTTGGTCAATAAAATGAATAAATAATGCAAGCTGATGGCTCAGTGGCATTGCCATGCAAATAATCTGGATTTGATTTCTGAGCTTGATTTCTGCCCCTCAGACCAGTTCATGCTGAGCTAGGCAGGAGGGAGAACAGGGTTAAATTGGGAGGAAAATCCTGGATAGTTTCAAATTTAGACTCACGTTAGGCTTAACAGAGGTCAGTCTCAACTGAGCTAGAAGCCTAAGGAGGACACTGTAAGGCCGGAAAGAAGTAGTAGTAAAATCATCTGTTAGATATTTAAATCAACAATATCAGAGCCTGTTCTGGTGTTTTCTATTGCAGACCTGCTATGAGGCCATCGTCAATGTGGCATCAAACCTGAAGCTTGATATTTTTCATTGAGTGGCTCCCCTAGTTCTCATATTATAAGACACAGTAGATAACAGTTCCCTATTTCTCCACACTGTTATGATTTTAAATATCTTTATCGTATCTCCCCTCAATCACCCCTTTTCCAAGCTGAAGAATCCTTGGTTTTTGACTTTCTCCTTGTATGAAAGCTGTTCTGGACTCCATCTTTGTTGCCCTTCTTAGTACTTTCCATAATGCATGATTAACTTGTGGAACACTGTATGGGCAAATAACCTGGTTCAAAATAAAATTAGACAAACTTACAGAAGATAAGATAATCATAGTTGATGAAACATGATAGTCCGAGATGTTATCCCCAGTGCTCTGCATGCCTAAATCATGTTTGCTGGAAAATGTAAGGGAATGATAGGGATTGACCACTCTACATACATCCATTTCTTTTATAGTTTCTCTAAAAATCTGCTGCTTGCCACTGTCAGAGAGCAGATGTTGGGCTAGATGGGCCCTCAGTATGAACTACTTTGCCAGTTCTTGGGGGAAAATGTAATGAGCTGCAGAAAACCTTCCGAAGGTTTATGCATGTGGTATTTTGCATGTTTTTCCGTGCTGATGGTATGCATTTATGTAATAACACATTTAGCATGGAAAAATCATGCCCACAAACCTTGTGCAAAAAGCCAAGGCTGGTTTAGAGTGAGTCCATGCAAAAGGTATGCAAAAGAGTCAATTAGCTATTCATGGGCAATGCAGAGAGCCAGACTGGCACGGAGAAAGGTTAGTGTGGGGTATTTTCTAGCGCCTGGGTCAGTGCAGGAATTAAGTTTAAGCATGTGTCTGAGATGCATAAGCCATGTCATCTCTGCTGCATATCTGAGTGCATAATATACCTCGGAATATACCTCAGAGTAGTAAGCCATGCCATTTGTATTTTTCTGATTGCATATTTGCCTTTATCCACACCAACAACATATGAGGAACAAACAAGTGGTTTACTGTAAGGAAGGTACACTGTGTGCCCTGATCTCGAAAGAAACCAAAAAGTGAAGTAACCTTTCAGGTGGAGTTTTAATTCTAAACAATGTACCACTTGTACATCATCTTTTGTTGTCTTTGATCTCTAGGTTTGAAATGAATTCTGCAACAATTTTATTAGTGCCTATAATTTAATTCGTGTTTTTTTTTTTTTTCCATGGCTGTCTGTTTCAGGGCTTATATAGGTATTGGCACGCGCATTAGGTATTCCGCGGGGTTTTTGGGGCATTTCTCATTTACATGCTGCCCTTCCTTATTACATCCCACGGAGGCAGCTGCTTTTGCTGTGCACATTAAAAGAAATATGTGCTGAAAAATAGCGCCGATTTCACCACAGGTCTTATTGCATCGGATCCCTTACGTTCTAATTCTACATTTCAGAAATGTCAGCTCTAATTTTAAAAGACAGTGGGCTCTAAGAACCAAAACTATAACATACAAAGTTCATTCCAGGGACAGTATCTTTCAAAATGGCACACAGGTGAAGTTTAATGTGTGCATGCTTGCGCGCTCCCAGATACATGGCCATTTTATAACTTGCGCGCATATTATAAAGTAGATTGGCCGTGTGCACATGTGCGCACACTTATACATGAGTTCTTACCCAGGCGCATAAATCAGATTTCTGTCATGTAAGTCAGGGTATTTTAAACCCAGAGCATCCATGCCATGACCAGTTTCACCAGTTCGCCACCAGTTCACTCAGTTTTGAGTTAAGTCCTCCACAACCCCCTGGTTTAATAGCATCCCCCCAGTTACCCCAGACTCTTGAAACCCTTCCAGAATGGCTGGGGTTTTTTTTTTTGTTTGTTTTATACAGTTACACCTCCTCCCTAGCAGAAGTAAAGTTATGTGGCAGAGAACTTGGGTGCGTGCAAGGGTGCATAAAGTATTTACAGGCACATCTCTTGGCCACACCCTGAAGTGCACTCGCCCCACCTAGACTATGCCTTTTTTTTTTTTTTTTTTTTAAATCGAGTGAGTTGTGCGTGCAGCAGGAGATCCATGTGCATCTGGTTGGCTTTTAAAATCTGGTTAGTGTGTGCAAGCTCGACTTGTGCACGCATCCCCCAGTGGATGCCCACGCCTGGCTTTTAAAATCCACCTCCAAGGTTCCCGGTGTACAGATCATAGTAAATAGATAAGTGAAGAAAGAAAAGAGAGAGCAAATGATAGCAAAGAGTCTGATATTGGTGGGGGCGGGATGTTTAGATGCAATACGATTACATATGGATGTTTTTTTTTTTATTTGACTTGAGTAAGAGGCAATTGTTTTAACCTCTCTGACAGCAAGGAAGGAGGGTTCGGGGGAGTATTGGTTATGTTAATTTTCCATACCCCAAACATACTTTCATTATGAGAAAAGACAAGGCTGTCCTAATTGCATTGAAAGCCCAAGTTTCACAATAGCTTAATCACTGTTTTTTGTTTAAAGGAGGATTACTGGTCAACAGAGGATTACTTTTCCCCCCATTGTTTGATAAATATAATTACTGTAGCTTGAGTCGCATTTTTAGTATGACTAAGCCCAGTACATAGTCACTGGCTTTTCTTTTTTTTTTCCTTATTACAATAAAGTATTCAAGGGCTTTTAGATTTCTGAACTCCCTGTACCACTCAACCTCACAAATACCCTATATTACTGAGAACCAGTGCTTCAGATTTTCCCCCTAAAATGGTTCCATATAGAGATCAAGAGCCTGATTTACTAAACTTCTTTCCCATAGATGCAAAAAGAGGAAAAATCCTTATTAAAGCACTCCCATGACTTAAAAATGGGCATGCACTCAGAAGTTCATGCCTACAGCAAATCCCTATACTCAAAATATTATCTCAAGGGTAGAATATAAATCTTGTGTTGTCTTTCATGCATACTTCAGTGCACACTGACATTTTATGCTTTTTTTTTTTGTAAAGCCCTGGTGTGAAAGGACTCTTACGGACACCTTCAGATCAAACACACCTATGATGCTTTACTGGGATGTATAGCTTGAAAATTAAACACAAAAATTAACTCCTACCCCCACACAGTTCTCTTAAGCAATGGGATCAGTCCCCAGCATCCTGTTCTGCTGTGTTAATAAACCCTAAGCAACAAAGGTAAGCAGCCTGGCAATATGGGAGATTCCCCTAGTCCTTGTCTCAACAGTGAGTCTAAATCCCACATTTTGGGGCAGATGCAATACAGTGTGCTCAGCCGAGTGCACTGTATAACCTGAAGTCGGGCACGGGTTAAATAGGCTCTAATCCACCCCCTAATGCAATAGGGGGATTAGCGCCTATTTAATGTGCGTATGATGCGGAGTGAGAAAGATAGCGCTCATCACATACAAATGCATGTGAATGAGGCTATTACTCATTCCCTCCAATGCAAAAAAATAAATGTGCATCTCAGACACACATTTATCGCTCAGCTATTAACGCCTGGCTGGAGCAGGCGTTAATAGCCGAGCGCATTGAAAAAAAAAGTACAGAAAAGCAGAAAAAACAGCTTTTCAGTACTTCTTTAAAAGTTAAAACAAAAGAAAAAAAAAAACCTCTGTCGGCTGCTTTGAACACCGACACCGATATGCTCGGCGTCAGTGTTCATAACCGGCAGACCGCCAGTAACCGCGGGGTCGCATTAGCAAGGAGGCGCTAACAGAGAAACATAGAAATGACGGCAGAAGAAGACCAAATGGCCCATCCAGTCTGCCCAGCAAGCTTTCACATTTTTTTTTCTCATACTTATCTGTTACTCTTGGCCCTTATTAGAAACATTTTGGTTCTAGATACCTACCACCCCCGTCACTGATGTAGAGAGCAGTGCTGGAGCTGCATCTAAGTGAAGTATCTAGCTTAATTGGTTAGGGGTATTAACTGCTGCAATAAGCAAGCTACTCACGCGCTTATTTGTTTACCCAGCCTGTGCCATTCAGTCCTTGTTGGTTGTTGTCTGAATATAATTCCTCTTTTCTTTATTCCCTGCTGCCGTTGAAGCAGTGAGTTGCGCTGGATATGTATTCCAACTGAAGTATCAGGCTTAATTGATTCGGGGTAGTAATCGCTGTAACAAGCAAGCTACACCCATAATTATTTGTTTACCCAGACTATGTAATTCAGTCCTTGTTGGTTGTTGTCTGAATATAAATCCTCTTTTCCTCTTTCCTCTTTCCTTTCTGGCCTTGTGGGTTTATTCCCTCACTATATGATCATTTTTATCTCTTTCCGTTGAAGCAGAGAGTTATGCTGGATATGCATTGAAAGTGAAGTATCAGATTTATTTGGTTTGGGGCAGTAACCACCACAACAAGCAAGCTACTCCCCGTTTTTTTGTGAATGCAAATCCTTTTTACCACATTTCCTCTTGCCGTTGAAGCATAGAGCAATGCTGGAGTCACATTGATAGTGAGAATGTTTATTGAATAAGGGTATTAACCTCCAGGTAGTAGCTGTCATTCCCGCAAGCTACACCATGCCTCTTCTCTTCACTCATATCCTCTAGACTTTATGGATCCACAGTGTTTATCCCACGCCCCTTTGAAGTCCTTCACAGTTTTGGTCTTCACCACTTCCTCCAGAAGGGCATTCCAGGCATCCACCACCCTCTCCATGAAGAAATACTTCCTGACATTGGTTCTGAGTTTTCCTCCCTGGAGTTTTAAATCGTGACCCCTGGTTCTGCTGATTTTTTTCCAACGGAAAAGGTTTGTCGTTGTCTTTGGATCATTAAAACCTTTCAAGTATCTGAGTCTGTATCATATCGCCTCTGCTCCTCCTCTCCTCCAGGGCGTCCATATTTAGATTCTTCAGTCTCTCCTCAAAAGTCATTTGATGAAGACCATCCACCTTTTTGGTCGCCCTTCTCTGGACCACCTCCATCCTGTCTCTGTCCCTTTGGAGATACGCTAAGGTCCTAGCACAAGCGACCCTAGCGCCTCCTTGCTAGCGCGATCCCCTAATTTGCGTATAGCATGGCACCCTCCTTGCGGGCGCCATGCACACATTAAGAAAGCAGGCACTGACTTTTCAGTGCCCTCCTTCCGCATTTTTTTATAGCATCGGCCCCTTTGCCGGGTATAATGCCACTGAGAGGCAAAGCAACAGTTCTTAACAAAGTTTGCAACCTTCTAAGACCTTATCCCGACAGGATATTCAGATGACATGCCATATCAGGCACAAATGCTGGAGAGCAAAGTGAGTAGTCTTCCTGGCCCCTTTTCTCAGCAAAGCATCTCAGTGCCATGCTGTTACTGAGTACAGAAACCCACCAGAGCAAAGCAGTTTGCAATGCTGAGAACTGCCTTGTTTCCTTCTCCCAGCGGGGCACACATCACTTCATCCTGACAGGCAAGCATGTGCAGTGGAGTGAAGCAAGCAGTCATTGTAAAATGTGGAACCCTTTCTGGTTCCTTATTCCAGGAGTGTGCACCCAAGGCAGCTTCCTGCTAATCTGCATTGAAGGACAAGGGCAAAACACGTGCTGATGGAAACCTCTGCCTTTGCTGCATAACATGATCCAGTCTTTCTTCCCAGCCAAACCTCTACCTCTTTCCTTCCCTCCCTCCCTCCCTCCCTAGTTCATCTCTTTCTTCTTCAGTTTTAACTCATCAGAAAGGGAGTCTGAAGTCCCAGCCCTCCCTAATCTGAGGACTCCATCCCCAGGGCCTTAGCATATTTCTTTTCTCAAACTAGAATTCTCAAATATCCTTTCTGGCCTTGTGGGTTACTCCCTCACTATCTGATCATTTTTATCTCTGTATCTCTGATTCTGTGGGGTGTAAGCCCCATCACGCTTGGTGAATACATGCTTAAATGGATTTCTTAATTGTTTTTAGCAGCATTAAAGACTATTACAATACACCGTGAACAATAAATAATCCTCTCTAATAAGCTAATAGAATTACAAATGACTTCAGTTCAAAGGTTTCCTGTTACCTTGCCTGCGTACCTTGCCAGAGAACCAGGGTTCAGGGATGATCCTGGGTTTCTCTATCAGAACCAGCTGAACTGAGGTTCTTTGAATGCTGGAGGAAGAAGTATACCATTTCCCTCCCTCGCAGATCCTTTTTCTAAGATAAACCCCTGTGGGTTTAGTCATGACATATGGGATTAATTAGAAGATAATGACATGATGCAAATGACCTAAATGAAATAAGACCCTTTCTTGTTGCAATAGCAAAACAGTTCTACCAGGAAATGTTTCAACTGACCATTAAAATATTTCTCAGGGAAACAGGAATCCTGTTACTCCTTCAGCATTACACCTCAAAATGAACGAGAAGCAAGTTGTAATAACCAAGTAAAGCTTTTGCTGTTATATCGTAAAGCTTAATTCTGAACTACTGTAGGAGTAAGCTCACCATGAGCTAATTCTTAACCCTAATCATTGCTTTTTTTTTTTTTTCCGGGAAATGTCACTGTTCGGTTTAGAATCTGATTCCCAGATTCAATTAGTATGAGCTGTTTTTTTCTCTCTATTTGAGGGCAGGGATAAAGGAAGGCACAGATCAGGAACTAGCTCTCCAGTCGGAGGAATTACAGCTCTTTTCCAGATGCTTCCTCAGATCTTGTGATCTCTCCTAGAAATCATAGAAACATAGAAACATGACGGCAGAAAAAGACTGCACGGCCCATCCAGTCTGCCCATCCATCAAATTATTTGAGCATTATAATTCCCTTCACTTCCTTAGAGATCCCCTGTACTTATCCCATGCTTTCTTGAATTCAGATACTGTTTTTCTCTCCACCACCTTCACTGGGAGACTGTTCTACGCATCCACCACCCTCTCTGTAAAGAAATATTTCCTGATTACTCCTGGGTCTACCCCCTTTCAGTCTCATCTTGGACCCCTCATTCTTAGAGCCTTCTTTCTATTGAAAAAGGCTCACTCCTATGCATGGGACATGGGTGTAGGATAAAAAGGCATTGGTTTGAAATCTAATGATTTAAAATAAAAATCATATATAGATATAGATATAAATATAGATATATTGTTAGTATTTTACATCAAAAGAATATAAAGGACAATATAATGGATGTTAAGAGGCTTTCTAACATCTCTGCTTCCTCTAATTCTGAGTATTTGGAAGAGAGCTATGAAATTACCAACATAGAAGGTCATTTACTAAGCTGCAGCATTTTTCACCAGCTGCAGCCAGAGAGGCCCAGTCAATTGCTATTTTGTATACGCACATAGCGTGCTGAACTCGTCCACAAACTTTTACACCTGCGGATTGACTTGCGCAGTTGAAATCCCACTTGGGGGCATTTTAGGGGCAGGCAGGAGGCATTTTGCGGAGGAGCGGAGTTTGCCAGATAAGTTAACTGGCTAACTCTGGTCGGGCCATAGGATTGTCCTATAGTTAACGGGTTATAATGACCGGCTAACTTTAAGATAGCCGAGTATATTCAGCGGCTCAACCGCACCACTGCATATACTCTTCTAGTTAGCTGGATATAGTTCAGATTTAGTTCGGATATGGTTATGTAGCCGAGCCGCTCAGCAGCTGAATAATACCCCCTTAGTAACCAGGTAGATTTGAAGAAAGCTACTGCTTATCCTTGGGTATAAGCAACATTATCTGCTTTTTGGGATTCTGCCAGGTACTTGTTTCTGGATCACTCACTGTTGAAAACAGGATAATAGGCTTGATGGACCCTTGGTCTCAATTAGCATGGCGGTTCTTATGTTCTCATCTCTTTTAACTTTCTAATTTTTGTGATATATAGTTAATGACCCCCACAAAGAACAATAGCAATAAAAGAAAAAACATATTATTCTCTGCCTTGTGTTAAAAATCATTAGTTGGTGTTTGGATGCCGACAAATACAAATAAGTCTACCTCCTTTTCTCTCTGCTTATTTGTGCTTGTTCAGCAGAGAAGTTTGTGTATTCACTGTAGGGTTTTGAATATAGAGTCTTATCAGCCATGCTTACTAAGAATATAGTCAAAGAGAGAGAATAAGGAAAAAATTCCATCATGTGTGATGGATGGGGAAACCTAATGGCCTGATTTAAACCCTCCTTTGGTTATAGTTTGCTTATATAAAGGATTTTTTTTCAAGGAAGAAAAGCATAAATCAATCAGTTGAACTGATCACTATTAGTATACTTGATTTTCAATATATTCATTTATTTATTTATTTATTTTTAATTTTTATATACCGAAGTTCTTGTATCAGATACAAATCACTCTGTTTTACATAAAACAGTGAGATGCCCAAACGGAAGGGGCTTTACATATAACTATAAGACAACGGGCTTTACATATAACGATAAAACTATAATAACAACATACAACTGGAACATGGTAAAGAGATAGTTACAAGAGAAGGAAAAACTTTTGATATCAATATCATATAATAGAGATAAATAACAATGGGTATGGTAGATTTGAAAATAAGCTAGAATAAATAAAGGTAAAAGTAATGCATTAAAACAGTATAAATGCGAAAGTATTAAGCGCAGTATATACAATAAAGCATATTATCTTAATGGGGGAACATGTGGAAGCGTTGATTTGATTGATAACTCTGTTGTATATTACGCGAGAATGCGAGCATCTAGGCTGCGTTAAGTGTCTGGGTAGGCTTGGCGGAAGAGCCAGGTTTTTAGTTTTTTTTTTAACTCCTGATGACTAGGTTCAAGTCTTAGATCTGGGGGGAGCGCATTCCACTTGTGGGGGCCTGCTGAAGATAGTGCTCTTTTCCCTAGTAGTGTTTTTGCAGGTGGGGCATAAAGTGTGCCTTTGTAGGCGCTTCTGATGGGTCTGGTGGATGTATGAGGTTGCAGTTGTGTGATTAGCCTGATGGGCGCGAGCTTGTTAGTCGCTTTGTGAACGGTAGTGAGAACTTTGTAGAGGATCCTATATAGGAAGCCAGTGAAGGTTACGGAGGATTGGAGTGATATGTTCTCTTTTGTTGGTGTTTGTAAGGATTCTGGCGGCAGCGTTCTGTACCATCTGTAGAGGTTTAATCGAATTTGTGGGGAGCCCGAGTAGAAAGGAGTTACAGTAATCTAGCTTGGAAAGTATGATGGATTGGAGTACTAGCCTGAAGTCATTGAAGTGTAGGAGGGGTTTTAGCTTTCTGAGGACTTGTAGTTTGTAAAAGCAGTCCTTTGTGGTAGTGTTTATGAACTTTTTAAGGTTTAGGTTGTTGTCAAGCCAAGCTCCTAGATCCCTGACGTCGGGGGAGAAATTGATGTTTGAGTTTGCTGGTTGAGAGGAGTTTGATGCTGTGGTGGGGGGGGGGGGGGTCATGGGAGATGATGATCATTTCTGTTTTGCTGGCATTCAAAACTAAGTTGAGACTGGAGAGTAGGTCTTTAATTGGCTGAAGGCAGTCATTCCAAAAGGTAATGGTTTTTTGCAGGGATTCTGTGATCGGGATCAGGATTTGAATGTCATCCGCATAGAGGTAATGGGTAAGCTTCAGATTTGCGAGTAGGTGGCAGAGAGGGAGGAGGTATATATTGAAAAGGGTGGGTGAAAGTGAAGATCCTTGAGGGACTCCTTGGTCTGTAGAGATGGGATGAGATTCTAGGGATGTGAATCGTTTTTTGACGATTTAAAATATCGTCCGATATATTTTAAATCGTTAAAAATCGTTAGGGCCACGATACAATACCAATTCCCCCGATTTATCGTTAAAAAAATCGTAAATCGGGGGAAGGGGGAGGGCAGGAACTTACTTACTTGCCCTAAACCAATGGCAGGAAAACCGGCACACTAAAACCCCCTAAAACCCACCCCCGACCCTTTAAATTAAATCCCCCACCCTCTCAACCCCCCCCCCCAAATGCCTTAAATTACCTGGGGGTCCAGCGGCGGTCCGGAACGGGCTCCTGCATTTGAATTGTGTTGTCTTCAGCCGGCGCCATTTTGCAAAATGGCGGCCGCAAAATGGCGGCGGCCATAGATCAACACGATTCGACTGCAGGAGATCGCTCCCGGACCCCTGCTGGACCCCCAGGGACTTTTGGCCAGCTTGGGGGGGCCTCCTGACCCCCACAAGACTTGCCAAAAGTCCAGCGGGGGTCCGGAACGACCTCCTGCAGTCGAATCGTGTTGGTCTATGGCTGCCGCCATTTTGCGGCCGCCATTTTGCAAAATGGCGCCGGCTGAAGACAACACAATTCAATTGCAGGAGCCCGTTCCGGACCGCCGCTGGACCCCCAGGTAATTTAAGGCATTTGGGGGGGGGGTTCGGGAGGGTGGGGGATTTAATTTAAAGTGTCGGGGGTGGGTTTTAGTGTGACGGTTTTCCTGCCATTGGTTTAGGGCAAGTAAGTACTTCCCTCCCAAAGTTGATGAAGTATTAAGGCATTTGGGGTGGGGGATTTAATTTAAAGGGTCGGGGGTGGGTTTTAGGGGGTTTTAGTGTGCCAGCTCACGATTTTAACGATTTTCACGATATTTTAAACACCCAAACGGCAACAATACGATTCCCTCCCCCTCCCAGCCGAAATCGATCGTTAAGACGATCGAGGACACGATTCACATCTCTATGAGATTCCTTGTTGTTAATCCTGACTTTATAGAATCTATTGTTCAGGAAGGACCGAAACCAACTGAGCGCTGAGCCTTTGATGCCTATGTTGGCTAGTTGGTCTATAAGTAAAGTGTGTTTTACCGTATCGAAAGCTGCAGACAAATCTAAGAGAACCAGCAGGTAGGATTGTTTTTTATCCAAGTTTATGAGGATGGAGTCCGTGAGTGATAATAGAAGAGATTCAGTGTTTAGGGATTTGCGAAAGCCGTACTGAGCCGGAGAAAGAATGTTATGTACTTCGAGGTATTCTGACAGTTGCTTGTTGACTATTTTTTCCATCAATTTGGCAATGAGAGGTAAGTTTGCGATTGGACGGAAGTTTGCTGGGTCCGATGGGGAGGCGTTAGGTTTTTTAAGTAGAGGTTTGAGGATTGCCAATTTTAACTGGTTGGGTACCAAACCTTGAGACAGAGATGAATTGATAATTTTGGAAATAGGTTTAGAGATGGTGTTCGGGATAGCGATAAGCAAGTTTGACGGTAATGGGTCTGATGGGTGGGAGGATGGTTTGATTTTTTTGAGGGTATTTTCAATCTCCAAAGAAGAGGTAGGTTCAAATGATTCGAGACTGGCATTTTGTTGAGGCAGGGTTGTGAGGTGGTGTATAGGAGGGCTGTTGTTGGGTGTGAGAGAATCGGTAAGGTTGGAGATTTTTGTCTTAAAGTAGTTGGCGAGTTTGTTGGCTTTGTTGAGTGCTTGGTGGTCTGGGATGGTGGGGGGAGATGGTTTGGTAAGAGTGGAGACATAGGAGAATAGTGCCTTTGAATCGAAAATGAAGTTGTGGATTTTTTTTGCGTAGAAATCTTTCTTGGTTCTCAGGATGGTGTTCCTGTAAGTGTTGAGGAGGGAATTGTAGATGTTATGTGTCAAGGAGGTTGGGTTTTTTCTCTAGCTTTGTTCTTTATTTCTTAGTGATTGCTTAAGTGATTTAAGTTCTGGTGTAAACCACGGTTTTCTGTTGTCCAGTGTGGGTTGTATGGTTTTGGATGATGTTGGGCAGATTTGATCTGCAATTTTATTAGTGAGCTTGATCCAAGTGGAGGTTGCAGTGGTTGCATCTGTGAGGTCTAGTTGGTTTAGCGCTTTGGATCTCTTTTCGTTGAGTAGGTCTAGAGAGCATGGTTTCCTGAAGTGGATGGCAGATTTGGTGGGGACTTGAGGTGGTTGATTTTTGATCTTAAGGGTCGTGTAGATGACCTGGTGGTCTGACCAGGGAACTGGAGAGCAGGTGGGAGTGGAGTGGATGGTAAAGCTATCATTAATGAAGATGAGGTCCAATGTGTGGCCTGCTTTGTGGGTGGGGCTGTTAACAATTTGTGTGAAACCTAAGTGACTCAGTGATGAGAGGAATGTTATGCAGTTGATGGATTGTGGAGAAGTGTCTACATGTAGGTTAAAGTCACCTAGGATTATTGCGGGTTTGTCGGCATTGATGTATTTGGTTATCAGCTCAATCAAAGGAGAGGGATCTGAATCTAAGGTTCCTGGTGGGGCGTAGATGAGGGCTAATTGAAGATGATCAGATTTGAAGAGCGAGAACTCTAATTTGGTGGTGGAGTTTGCAACAACCAGGGTTATGCCTAGACCTTTTGCATCTCACATATTCATGTGAGATGCAAACCAACTGTATACTATGTTTTACTGGAATATAGACCTTTATGATATAATATATATAAAAAAAAGTCTAGACATTGAAAAACGAGTGAGCAGATTAGTTTAACCTTGTCTTTTTCTCTCAATTTATACCTATTTGAAAACTGAATTCCCTGAGAAACTAGTCTCCAGTAGGTAGGTATTAAAAAACCTGCTGAGCATGTAAGATACCCGAGACGTTTAGCCTGCTATCTTTAGGGAAATTTCAGCCAAACATAGGGCCTTATTTTCCAATATCGCATTGGTAACGCATTAGGGGGCGTTACCAATGCAAATGAGGCTTCTTTCGTGCAGTGGGGAAACATTGGGTGCGGCGATGTTTTCGCCATTCACGAAAACATTAGCGCCGCACACGATGTTTTCCCAGTGCACGATGATTCTTTCAGTCTTTTATCGCAGTGCACGAAATCATCGCACAGAGAGAGAGAGAGAGAGAGAGGAGGAGAGAGAGAGAGAGAGAGAGAGAGAGAGAGAGAGAGAGAGAGAGAGAGAGAGAGAGAGCGCCTTACTATAGTGCCTATGCCCTACATAGGTATTTGAATCCCTATGGGAGGGCTACCTACTAACTTGGGGTGGGGATTAGGTATGAGCGTCAGGGGTTGGGGGCCACTTTCGCATTCCACATGAGACCTACGGACAGAACAGTGGTCTCTAGTGCAGATTTGCTGGCCGTCGGAGTGAGGACGCTCACTCCAAGAAGTGGTTTGGCCAACGTTCTCTCTACCTAGCTTGATGGAAACTCTACCTGGGCAACAACATGCTAGGTGGAGAGAACGTTGGCCAAATCTCCTCTTGGAGTGAGCGTCCTCACTCCGACGGCCAGCAAATCTGCACTAGAGACCACTGTTCTGTCCGTAGGTCTCATGTGGAATGCGAAAGTGGCCCCCAACCCCCGACGCTCATACCTAATCCCCACCCCGAGTTAGTAGGTAGCCCTCCCATAGGGATTCAAATACCTATGTAGGGCATAGGCACTATAGTAAGGCGCTCTCTCTCTCTCTCTCTCTCTTTCTCTCTCTCTCTCTCTCTCTCTCTCTCTCCAGACCATCGTGGATGGCGATAATCCTTTTCTGGCCCGTAGCGCAGTCCATAACGCGAAGTTGGAGTTGTAGTTATTAGCCGCGATAGCAGCCGCGCTAACACTGCGGCTGTTTCGCCGCACACGATACACAGGTTCCCGCTTTACATATGCTCCACCCCAACTCTGCCCCCTGAATACCAAATGACTAATTTGCATTCGCAAATCGTGTTAACAGCTGTTAACGCGATTTGCGAATTTATCGCACGCGGTAAAGTTCTTGGAAAATGAGGCCCATAATTGGCTAAGTATTCAGGTCAACATTCAGATAAACCCAGTTGGTCAAAATCTGACTGGCTAGATTTTCTGTGGCTTGGTTCCCTTTCTAATCTTAGCTGGTAAATCCCTTTCTCTTTCACATACCCAATATCAAAATTACAAATCCCCCCCCCCCCAGCAATGCTGATTTATTTTTTGGGAGAGCAGGGGGTTAGGGCTACTGACCTTTTCTGGGCAGTAGCAACACAAGAGGGAAATGAGCAGGCGGGTCTTTTCTCCCTCTCTCTCTCTCTCTCTCTTTCTCACTCTCTCTTTTTTTTAAATGATAGAAGAGAGGGAGGTTGGGAGGAAGGAAGGGGACCTGAGCCCACATAGTAATTTATTTTTGTATACTGGCTGGGAGGGATGACTAGAGCACTGGCCCCAACTGCCTATAAAAAAATAAATAAATTAAGATCAGCTGGGTAGGAGGGGGGCTAAAGGGGGAAGTGACCCCCAACTGTCATTTTTTTTAAATAAAATTATTTGAGAAAGGGGCAAGAATGAAGGGGGCATTGGCCCCCAACTGAAATGTCTTTGTTATATCGTCAGTGTAGGAGGGTTTTCTGGTTAACTTTTAGTCTGCTTTTTAAGAAACCAATTATCTAGACAGCTTTCGCTGGCCAGGGCTGAAACTCAGCACTAACCAGCTAAGGTTTAACCCCCTACTCCCAAAATGCCCTCAGATCCTTCTCTTTTGTGTCTGGTTCAGTTTTGTGCAGGCTGTAATTGGCCTGGACAAAACTTAGCTGGGAAACAGGAGGCAAATTCAAACAGCAAGGTTAGCTAACTCCCAAAGTTAGCAGAACCAACATTAAATATCAACCTCTAGGTTTTCAATGATTTACTTAAATAATAAATCAGGTTCTATTGAATATATTGCCCCTGCAACCAATTCAAGAGTCTGTGTTTAAACTGCAAATATTTTAAATTTTAATTTTTTAGAATTTTGCTTTTGCCATTTTATGTAAAATGAAAAAAATGTGGCCCTTTGGAATTGTCTATAATTCAAGATGTTTGGGAACAAACATCTTAAACCACCAATGATAATGAAAATTAATCTCTGGATATGTTTCAAAAATCTCCTAGTTCTGCTTGGCTTTTGAATGCCTGTGTGTGTTGTAAGAAATCTATCCCCAGCCAGGAAGTCAGGAGACAGGTTTCTCAAGCCAGGACATGATTCTTTATTTGGTAATAAATTGCCCAGCTGTCAACAGGATTATAGGGAATCCTTTTGCTCAGCTTTGAGGTTTCTGTAGGGATTTTGCAAGAAGATGAAAATTTAATGAATACCATGAACGTGTTGTAATAAGCTGTCCTGTTAGTCATACTGAAGTTATATGCTTTAGTAAATAGTCATCAGCATCAGAACCGTGCTATTTGAACATGAATTAAATCAGATTCTATTATGGAGTGATTGTTCCCTGTTTTCAGGAAATTCTGCATGTAATTGTGTCTCTCTGGAAAACTAGTAACCACAGTGCTTAAGAAACCTACTTATTATGCTACTATATTTTTCTTGAATATGCTTATGTACAGGTTAATTTCCAGTTTTAACATATGTCCCTATGAAACAAACATCCAGCCTATCATACCTCTCAAAAGACTGAGGGGCCAATGTAATAAGACCCACAGTGAAATCGACTCCAGTTGTCAGGGCATAGAGGTAGATCTTTAAAAAGTACGCGCACACTTACTTTTGTTCGTGCAACCGGTGCAAACAAAAGTACGCCGGGTTTTATAAGATATGCGCGTAGCCACGCATATCTTATAAAATCCGGGGTCGGCGCACGCAAGGCTGCATAAAAAAAGCCTACTTGTATACAGATTTTTTATGATACACTAGTATACAGATTTTAAATATTTGCTTGCATTTATATTTACTCAATGAAGAGTTTGACATTTTGAGATATAAGTCTGTTAATTAAGGTTCTATCTGCTGCACGTATAAATTATGAATTATTGTAGGTCAGCATATAATCTTTTCATTATTAAGCACAGTTTTGGATTATTTATTTTATCATCATTTTATCATATAAGTATTATTAATGTGTTTATTAATTTCCAGATTATTAGATAATTGCAGTTTTATCCGTAAGCACATTGTTGTGACATAGAAAAAGAGAACCTCTCCATACAGGTACAAATATTGTTGTTTTATTTGACTTTTTACAGTTTAATTTATTAAGCATCTTTATTATAATTGATCTTTACCAGTGTAGTTTTTGATTTGTACTTTGGTACCTTTTAATTTTGTTTTAATTGTATTTTATGTTTTAATGTATTTATGTCTGTTTATTTATATGGCGTATTTATTGTTTTAGCCCCTGAGGCAGCCCCAAGAGGGGTGAAACTCGAACAGAGTCGGGCACCTGTATGAATATATGTCTCCACTCAAATAAAAGGTTATATTTGGACTATTTTGGTGTCTAATCTATATTATTGCCCAAACGGCGTTCTTAGACAACCTACCCTCCTGCTTCATCAGTCTCACACAAAACCAGCCATGGGTTTTTAAGCGGGTTTATGCGCTTGTTTTTCCGATGCTGACCACGTTATTACATACACGTGTAAGACTAGTGAGGGCAAAATGGGCACAAAAACCCATGTGAGTATGCACAAAAACCCACGGCGGCTTTAGTGTGGTTTATTTCATTGGCCTCTGAATTTGCACCACTTCTTATTTTCTTACTCATATGCTCTATATGAAAATAAACCAGTCTGAAAGAACCCACATTTGTAAGATTAGTGATCCTTTTTTTTAACAAGTGAATAAAAGCTTTTGGGGATCATTTATTTATATTAGTACTGTCTTGTTCACAGTCCAGCTTCCAGAATGAATTGGTAACTATGAATTGCATAGTCTTCAAGTGTTTTCATCTTTAGAGCTTCATCTGTAATCAGACATTTTCCTTTTACATACGAGTTAGGTGAAAGACAGCTGGGAAAAAAGCATCAGGGAAAATGTTTGTGAAATAACTCAAGCTGTAGTAGTCTGCCACTATTTATTTCTCATTTCTTCCATGTCATATGACTAAAGTTATAAAAATGGCCCTCCTGAGCAACACACGGTAACCAGAGTTCCAGGGGTGCCATCCTGTATGTTATGGCAGCCAGAGAGGTATTCCTTCCAATCTACATTTTAAAGTTTTTCATGCAGATTATTTATTTATTTATTTATTTATTTATGTATTTATTTACTTATCTGTTTTATATACCATCGTTCCATAAGAAGATCACTACGGTTTACGATAACAGCATTCATATTCATGGTCTCTGATCCTATACTTTGTGCCCACATTCAGCTTCTAATTCAACACCACAGTAAGTACATATTCTAGTTCAAAGTTATACATATCCTCAAACCAAACGTAGAAACAAAGCTGCTGATAATTGAGGTGTCAATACCATGGAAACCAAAAAAAAAAAAAAAAAAGTGCCTTACAGCATATTTTAAAGCAGGTGAGGCATGAGTCTGGGTCGCCCTATATTAGAGTAGGAAAGTGCCAGTGTAGGAGAGAGTAAACTGGAAAAGCTGATGAAACTGTAGTTGTCACTGGTTGCAAAGAAAAACATAAAATGCAAAGAAGGATATAAAATAACTGGTGCAGGGAGTAAGAAAATATATAAAAGCTGTATCAAATTTTAATTCCGAAATGGAAGAATAAAAAAAAAAAAAGGTGCTGAGGACACTGAAAATAGAATGTGAGTAAAACTTGAAGAAAGTAGGAAGATGATGAGCAGCCTAAACAAGAATATTTGTGTCTTTGAAAAAGAAAATGAATAATTGTGATTAAAGATAGATGATTGTGATGGTATTTATGTACCCTGTAGGAAAGAGGAGGAGGTTGAGAGAGAGAGAAAATGCACAGTTCATCATCCCAGGGCTAAGAAGGGATGAAAGTGGTCCAAAAAAAATGAAAGCGAGGATAAAGTCCAAGAAAAGGGAGAGACCAAGCTCTGCTCCACCTATCAGAAAGAGTAGGAAAGTGGGAAGATAAAATAGAAAACACCTCTAGAGAGAGCAATGCAAGGGAATGGCAACAGCAGATTTAGAGCAGGAAGGAAGTAAAGCCGAAAGCGATACCTGGAGCAAGCCTAGGAAAGGAAAGAGACACTAGAGAGTAGGCCTGGAGTAACAATGGAGTAGGAAAGAGGAGCTTGGTAGGAAAAAGGAGGCTCAACATGCTTAGCATAGCCTCAAGCCAAGCCAGCCATAAGGCTAGCAGAGCAATTTCTGCATATCGAGAATCGAGATATCCATGAGTCATCTTGCAACTAAGGGGGACACAACAGGAAAGAGCCCAAACCCTGCCCCAGAGGGACGGCAGCTTCCCCATCCAAGAGGGGAGATTAGACATATTTCTGGATAAAGAAGAAGAAGGTCTAAGGCCAAAACAGACCAGGACCTCTTAAGATAAATTGGTTCCACATGTGGATAGCCAGGATACCGAAGAAGGAATTGCTCACCTGTGGAGTGTTGACTGAGTGACCCCTGTTCAGAGTTTGCCTGTAGGGAGAGGGAAGAAATTGTCAATCTGAAATAAAAAGGAAGGAGTGTATGCGCACGTTGATTTTGACAGTGGTAAGATTCTGGTACAGCATGGATTAGAAAGAAAGCACAGGATTGTGAAGGGGCCATAACCTGGTCTAAATAAAATGCATGCATAGGGATATTAAGAGATGCTTCATCATCAAAGCGTGACTGATCATAAATGGGGGGGGGGGGGGGGGTAGCTAATATTCAAATTTAGGCCTAGAATCATCAAACCGTAAATCACGAAATACTTTTAAACAGATTAGAGGAAATAGGATTGAGTAACATAACTATCAAATGGTTCAGATCATATCTAAGTAACAGATACTTCCAAGGTCAAATCGAAGACGTAATGTCAGAAAAGATACACCTACAAACAGGAGTACCACAGGGGTCAGCTCTATCTGCCACACTCTTTAACATATACCTGTTGCCTTTATGCCACCTACTAGCTGGGCTGGGCATAACACACTATATTTACGCTGACGATATACAGCTAATTCTTCCCATAGATGAAACTATTGAAAAAACATTAAATATCGCAAACATGTACCTTGACATCATAAAACAATTACTAAATCAAATGGAGCTAGTAAACAACATAGAGAAAACAGAATTCTTACATCTAGAACGCAAAAGGACAGAGATCATTAAAAACACTATCACACTCAGAAACAACCAAAAGATAGAACTAGCAGAGAAAGTACGGAACCTAGGAGTTATAATTGACACCAAACTAAGCTTAAAACAACATATTCCTTAAAAGTTAGAGAAGGATACGCCAAACGTATGGTACTCAGAAGACTCAAACCACTTCTAACGTCAAAGAACTTTCGATCAATTCTACAAGCATTGATTTTTGCAAGCACCGACTACTGTAATGCGCTACTACTAGGATTACCATACACCTCACTCAGACCACTACAAATTTTACAAAACACAGCTGCAAGAATTTTGACCGGTAAAAGTAAGAGAGACCACATCACCGAAACCCTAGCTGAGTTACACTGGTTACCTGTTGAGCAGAGAATACAATACAAAACACTTTGCATCATACATAAATTAATACATAACGAAAAAGCAGAATGGCTTAATACAGCCCTCCGCGTACACGTACCAAACAGAAACCTTAGATCAGCGAATAAAGCACTCCTTACTATCCCATCAATTAAGACAGCAAGACTAAGGTAAGAGAGAGAGCACTGTCCTTGGCAGGACGCACACTGTAGAACACCATGCCACTTGAGTTAAGGTTGCAAAAAGACAACAAAACATTCAGAAAAGGCTTAAAAACTTGGCTTTTCAAGCAAGCCTACCAAACAGAGAAGGGGAAACAGTGAGGCAGGCAAAGTGAGAGGTGTGAACAAATAAAGTATGTAGCCATATTTCTATCTGTTTCTACTCTACCTTCTCGTTCTTCACCAGAAGAAGTTGACACTTATAAAGTTAGAATTGTTTTTAAACTGATAACTCCTGGACAGTATTACATCACAAATCAAGTTTCTTCATTTAGAAAACTATGTACCGAAACAAAATTATGGCACGTGGGTAAATTATTAAATCTCAGAATCCTTATTTTGTGCCCTATTGTAAACCGTTGTGACGGACCCCTTCTTAACGATGGTATAGAAAAGATTTAAATAAATAAATAAATAAACAAATTGCTATAAATAAAACAAAATATGGCACATTAGCATCTGTGATTTAAAAAAAAAAAAAGGAGCATGGTTAGGCAAATTTCAGAAATACCGCATTGCATATGAAAGTTACACAACGCACAATATGATATCACTTCACGTGATGCAGTATTATGCCGCACGTCCTTTTATGCATCGCGTGTCATTTTAGGCTTCGTGCATTATTTTCTTTGTCTGTATATATACTGGCTTCCTGCAGCTGCCTCTCTGAGAGTGTGTCAGGCATTGGAGAGAGAGGAGAAGAGATGAGTTGGTTAGTGGGAGTCTAGGAGTATTTTCTATTGATTACTGAATGAGTTGTCCTGTTATTGTTCTCATCTGTTTCTTTTTCCCTTTTCCCTTTGTCTCTTGTCTTTAGCTATGTGAGGAAGTTGTTGTTTGTCTTTTTTGTGGTGGTGAGGAGTAGTGGTGTAAGTGCTGGTGTGGAAGAGTGGTGGTGAGGAGTGAAATTATTAAGAGGATATAACATGAGAGGTGTGGAAGAGAGGAGAGACATCAGGAGAGGAAGAGGGCAACAGTGAGAGGAGGAGGAGGAGGAGTAGGATAGGGAGAAGGGATAGGAGGAGGTGGGAGGGGAAGGGAATAATCAGGCGAGAGTGGCAGGAGGAGTACGGCAGGCTAAGGATAGATAGATAGAGAGGACAGGGAGAGAGCAGTTGGCAGGGCAAGTGCAGGAGGGGGGAGGAAGAGAGGGGATCAGGGACTGGGAGCAAGAGAGAGGATAGTGACATTTCTTCTAATTATTATTAGGTATTAGGATGGCCCAGGGGTAAGCCCTCCAAAACTATGCCACCCCTAACCAGCCAAAGGCTCAGTTGATGCCCCCCCCCCCCCCCCCAAGTTATTAAGATGGTAAAGGGTAACTAATTTCACTCACTGTACAAACAAGCCAGGCCTGTCCTCACTTCAGAATTATCATGCCTCATCTGGTAGCCAGGCAGAAGAGCGGCCTTGTCTTCGCGTATACTAATTCAGCATCGAGGACAATGAGATGCTGATTGCTGGGGTTCACGACAACTATAGCATGTTTTTTTTGGAACCGTGTAGTGAAGATGTCCAGGGCAGCCAAGGGACAGATCTGGTGCACCATTGCCCAGGCCATATCCCATCGCAGTGGAATAAGGAGGACTGCAGCGCAGGTGGCCCACGACTACTGCGACATATGGTGAGCCATAACAAATATCAGCGACAGACAGGAGGAAGAGCCCCTTGCCCCATCTTCCTGACCCCCATGGAGTAGTGCCTGATTGAACGGCTGGGACTAGATGTATTTGAGGGGATGGAAGAGGCCCTGGACACCACGTAAGCTGGGGCTGGTAAGTTCATTTCACTTGTAAACATAAAGTCTACTACAGATGTCCATATATTTTGGCATAAGATGTTCACATTGAATGATTTATTGATTGATTGATGCAAAGTGAACATCTTAGGTCAAACATTACATGTGAACTTCTTAGCATTTATACTTATATCTTCTTCTTTGTTTCCACAGCTCTTGCCTAGGAAACCGCTGGTCTCAGACGTGAACCCCCCGTGAACAGCAGTGCAGTCCCAGGGACCAGCAGCAGAAGGTTGAACTGCAACCTTGCAACTGGACACTTAGATACAATGGAGAGAGAAAGAGAAGGAGGAGCAGCTGCAGCAGCAGCCACCAGAAGAGCATCAGCTACTTTCACCTCTTTGCTCACCCCTCCAACTGGACATGAACCTAACACTCTCCAGCTTGATGCCATAGGACCAAGCTGCCCAGTCCCCACCTGCCTCCAACATATCAATTACCCAGCCAGATACAACAGACACCCAGCTTGATTGGGCCGCCAGCCCAGATATGCTAGTTTTGAACTCGCAAATAGTGCCTCAGCCTGCAACTGCAGCACCAGAAGCAGCATAGGATCAGCCAGTTCACAAAATACTCGACCACATTGAGAGGAGGCATGGGCTCTACATGCACCATTTATGGGCAGAACTAGTGTGGTTAAGGAGGGCTCACATCAGGAACGCCAATGCCATTCATGCATACTCAGCATCCCTTACACACAGCCTTACCACCATAACAAACTCCATCATCAACTTCACATCTGCTGTCACACAACTAATTCAAAGATTGCCAGAGCCTTCACCTGTGTCATCCCTATCCTCTCAGAAGTCAACTTCATGTAGCAGTCTCCGGGTATTAAGATGGCCCAGGGGTAAGCCCTCCAAAACTATGCCACCCCTAACCAGCCAAAGGCTCAGTCGATGCCCCCCCCCCCCCCCAAGTTATTAAGATGGTAAAGGGTAACTAATTTCACTCACTTGTACAAACAAGCCAGGCCTGTCCTCTCTTCAGAATTATCATGCCGGCTAGATCGAAGAAGACTGGTGGGTCCATCCTCAGTACAGAGTTCCTGTGCCAGCTAGATGGAAGAAGACTCCTGGTCCTGGCCTTACTACAAAGCTCCTTTACTGGCTAGATGGGAGAAGACTGCTGGGCCTATCCTCACTATAGAGTTCCAGTGCTGGCTTGCTGATGGGGATGGTCTACAGTCTGCCTGTGTTGTCCTATTGCTTGCTTGTTAAGCGCTCCTCTATGTTCTGTTCCTAGTCCTGCCTCCTTGATGCAGTCTCCAGTCATGATCCTGCAGCTGTCTCTTATCCTCTCACATCTCCTGGTCCTGCTGCTGGTGTCTCATCTCATTCTGCTGCTGCTTCCATGCTGATGTCTCATCTCCTGGGGCTCCTGCCTCCCTGTGCTGATGTCTCATCTCCTGGGGCTCCTGCCTCAGTGTTGCAATCTCATGTCCTGATCTTGCTGTCTCAATGCTTCACTCTCTGGTCCTGGTTCTGCTTTCTCCATGCTGCGCTATCCAGTCCTGGTCCTTCTGCCTGCTATTTGAACTTTGGTACTGTGGCCCTTAGCCTGTTCCCCATTGAGTGCTCGCCTTCAACATGGACTGTCTGGACCTTTTTTGAACTCTGCTGCCTTGGCCACTTAGTCTATCTCTGTTTGAGAACACTCCTTCAGCATGGACTGTCTCGGCCTTCTCTTGCCATAACATAATTGTGCTGGCATCAGCTCTAGCCTTAGAACCAAAATTTAGCTATTGGGTTGCCACTTCCGCTTTCTAGGTTCTTTCTAGTAAATATGATTTTGCTAAAGGATAAAATCATAATAAGGTATTTGTCATGTTGCCATTTCTAACATTGTATGTACGTCTCCACTAAGGGGGTCATTTTCCAAGGAGTTACCGCGGGTGATAATTCCGCAAATCGTGCTAACAGCCGTTAATGCAATTTGCAAATTTTTAATTTTGTATTCAGGGGGTGGAGTTAATGTAAAGTAGAGAGGATTTATCGTGTGCCGCGAAACAGCCGCAGTGTTAGCGCGGCTCCTAACTTCACCTCTTTCTTTGCATTACGTTGTGTGCTAGAGGCTGGTAAGGGTTTATTGTGGTTCATGATGTTTCTGGACAGCCTGTTTCAGTATGGAGAGAGAGAGAGAAAGAGAGAGAGAGAGAGACTGAGACTTGCTATAGTGCCTCCTCCCTAGACAGGTATTTGTATCCCTATGGGAGGCCCACCTAGTAACTCGAGGTGGGGTTTAGGTATGAGTGTAGGGGGTTGGGGGCCACTTTCACATTCAACATGAGACGTACGAACAGAACAGTGGTCTCTTGTGAAGATTTGCTGGCCTTCGGAGTGAGGAAACTCACTCCAAGATGAGATTTGTGCAATGTTCTCTCCACCTAGCTTGATCTCATTTTGGAGTGAGTTTCCTCACTCCAAAGGCCAGCAAATCTTCACAAGAGACCACTGTTCTGTTCGTACGTCTCATGTTGAATGTGAAAGTGGCCCCCAACCCCCTACACTCATACCTAAACTCCACCTCGAGTTACTAGGTGGGCCTCCCATAGGGATACAAATACCTGTCTAGGGAGGAGGCACTATAGCAAGTCTCTCTCTCTCTCTCTCTCTCTCTCTCTCTCTCTCTCTCTCTCTCCCTCTCCATACTGAAACAGGCTGTCCAGAAACATCGTGAACTGTGATATATACTGGCAATGTAGCCCAAATTGGGCTAATAGTGCAACTTGCAATAAGAGCTTTTCGCATTGCTGATATTGCAATTTGTGATACACATGCTTATTAGCATAAGGTACACCCCTTTTTGGTATCGCATGCGATATTGGAAAATGAGGCCCTAAGTGTGCTAGTTATTTTAGTTACAATGTCATGTGCTATTTGATATGTTGTCCTTGTATAATTGGTTGTGTCTTTTCATTTTGCATTTATTCTCTTAAGGGTTCACTAGATAAAAGGTCTGCAACCCTCTGACTTTGCATTTGAGAGTACCATTTGCCATTCCAACTGGGCACATTTCTCACATGCAAGACCATATTGTCTATGCCCTAAAATATAAAGCTCATTGTATGCTCCCAAGGAAGACAGCAAGAGGCAAATAGAAAACTCAGTGGAGCTTTACAAGTAACTAATGTTGCCTTCTCCAGAGAACATACTCTTAGTTAACTCTTAGGTACATGAGCATGTATATGAGATAGGCACTATCTAGCTAGTGGTCACCTCCATATGTTGTCTAATGGAAAAGGTGTAGAAATGCTGGTCTATACATGCTGTACCAAGGTCTTCATTCTGTTGGTGACCAATAGATTGTCTAGCTATGCTAATGTCTACTGTGAAGATCTAACACTTTATGACCAGGGTTGATCTGCGAAACTACATATCAGTGAGTCTGACATCAGTGGTGAGAAAAATGATTGAAACTATTCTAAAGAGCAAATTTACTGAACATATAGGTAGGCATAGTTTAATGGGACAAAATCAATATGGATTTAGCCAAGGAAAGTCTTGCCTCACCAATTTTCCACATTTTTGAACGTGTGAATAAACATGTGTATAAAGGTAAGTAAGTTTATATAGTATATCTGGATTTTCAGAAAGCGTTTGACAATGTATCTCATGTGAGACTCTTGAGGAAATTAAAAAGTCATGAGAGAGGAGGCAATATTTTATTGTGGATTGAGAACTGGTTAAAAGCTAGAAAACAGAGAGTAGAGCAGAAAGGTCAATTTTCTCAATGAAGTAATAGTGAAGTGCCCCATGGATCTGTACTAAGACCACTGCTTTTTAACAGATTCCTAGGAGATGGGAACAACAAGAGAGATGATCAAATTTGCTGATGAAACTAAATTATTCAAAGGTGTTAAAATACAAGAGGATTGTGAGAAATTGCAAGAGGACCTTGCAAGACTGGGAGACTGGACATCCAAATGGCAGATGTCATTTAATGTGGACATGTTTAAAGTGATGCATGTATGGAAAAGCAACCAAATTATAGCTACACAATGCAAAGTTCCACACTGGGAGTCACCACCCAGGAAAAGGATCTAGGCATCATTGTGGATAATATATTGGCGGCAGCCAAGAAAGAAAATAGAAAGCTAGGAATTATTAGGAAAGGAATGGAGAATAAAACAGAGAATATCATAATGCCTCTGTATTGCTCCATGAGTGCAGATCTGGTCACCACATCTCACAAAAGAAATAGCAGAATAAGAAAAGATACAGAGAAGGACAACTAAAATGATAAAGGGGATGGAACAAGTCCCCTATGAGGAAAGGCTAAAGAGGTTAGGGTTCTTCCGCTTGGTGAAGAGATGACTGAGGGGAGATAAGATAGAGGTCTATAAAATAATGAATGGATTAGAATGGGTAAATGTGAATTGGTTCTTTTAAAATCTACTCCAATATTTTATGTTTATTTTTATAAAAGAAATGCTAAAAGAAAATAGTGATTGTACTCTTATGGAGGACTAGCTGTCCAAAACAAGACCCATGTCGGGCCAAACGGTTGCACTAAAGTCATGCAACACATGGAAAATCAATCACAATAACACAAAGGTTGTTTATATTTTATTTGCAAAACAGACTTTAATTTCACAAAAAAAGAAAAATTGAAAATTGGGACATAACATGACGTGATTATATATAAGGCAGATATATATATGTGAGAACATGTCGATGACGCCTCATATGATGGTCACTCTATATAATACTTAGTAATACTGAGAGTTAAAGAGGAATATTTACTTAATTCTTTTCACTTGTACATTATTTTTTCAAAAAATTGTTTTCAAAGAATTATTATACCTTTTTTTTAATTCTTTTCTCTGTATTATTTGAAATTTGGATTTTGCTTTGGAAGCTTGCTTTACGAGTTGACTTATTGGACTCTGGACATTATTTGCATCTTTTCTAGGTCCAATAGATTTGCAGAGCATGCCCTAAGCTCTTGGAAGAACAGTATACTTGTTGTTGAACTCCACAGCTGCCACAGAGGAAGATGAATCAGAACAGGCAGCAGATGGCAGGAGACATCAACTGTTTAGGATTATTCCTGAGCCTGCTCTGATTTTGGCCTATCCTCCTGCTTGTACCATTACTAGCTACTTAGGAAAGCTTGCCAGCTGCAGGGATGGATCACTCTAGGGATGGAGGCATTGTGTTATTGGATTTTGGAAGTGAGAATGGTATTCAGTTTTAGTTGTCCCTGACCTACACTCTAAAAGCATGTCTCTTGCACTATATTATGCTACCTGTATGTACCCACAATGCAGATGGAAAACCAAAACATGATCATGTTGTATCACTGAATTTATTCTATGTTTTGGTTTATGTTTTATGGGGCAGATTTTAAAAGCCCTACGTGCGCCGAGCCTATTTTGCATAGGCCCGGCAACGTGCGCAAGTGACGCGCATATGTCCTGGGGCTTGAGAAAAGGGGTGGGGCGAGGGCATGGCCAAAGGCCTCTGTAGGGTCTTTAGACTGAGGGATCGCATGGTGGCACTTGGCCGGCGCGCGCAACCTTCGCCTGAAAAGGTCGGGGGGGGGGCGGTTTAGGTAGGGCTGGGGGGTGGGTTAGGTAGGAGAAGGGAGGGGAGGTGGAAGGAAAGTTCCCTCCGAGGCTGCTCCGATTTCGTAGCAGCTTCGGAGGGAACAGGGAAAGCCATCGGGTCTCCCCTAGGGCTCGGCACGTGCAAGGTGCACAAGTGTGCACCCCCTTGCATGCGCCGACCCCGGATTTTATAACATATGCGTGGCTGCGCGTGCGTGTTATAAAATTGTGTGAAGATTTGTACGCACCGGGTTGCGTGCACAAAACTACGCCCATACGTAGGTGCTAAAATCTGGCCCTATATGTTTTTACCTGTTTTATTATAAAAATGTGTTTAATAAATCTTTTTTATTTTTTATGTGCCTTTATTATTTATATTTTTGTATAGTTTATTTTTTATATTTAGTATTTATCTAATTTATTCTAATATTAAAAATTATATTTATATATTCACAAATAATGTCTATGAACCACTTTGCCTTTCATATTTGCCCTTATGGTCACTAGAAAGGGAGACTTGGAGGGATAGGAATGTTTTATTGGGGTTTGAAGGTAGGAATAGTTTGTGGTTTTACTTGTTTCTGCCCCTTGTGAGTGTCTAGAGAAGGAAATGTTATTGCTTTTTGCATTTGATGTTTAAACATGTTAAAGTATTTATTTGTCTGGCTTGATTATTGAAATGTTTATGTATTTTATGGGTAACCCCCAAACTGGGACACAGAAAGTGTCTGATACTGGGTTTTTGTGAATCAGAATCAGCTTTGTGGGTTCAAAAAATACAGTGGTTAAGATTTTGGACTGCACGTGGCTCAGAGGCTTAAGGGCAATATTTTCTACAGCAGAAAATGAAAAATATTAAACTCCCCTCTGTGACCATCAGACTGCACTCCTGCACAAAATCTTTAATTTTCTCCTTACTACTCTGTAGCAGACTCAGACCTCAAACCTATAACCTTGGGATTTCTCAATTAGAGTCTCACACAAGGGCTTATGGTTCAAAAAATTATAAAAAACTCTATTCTTTTGGGGTACCAACAATCAATTAGCAATCAAAATCACAAAACGTATAAGTCACTGGATTCACAGCAGAGATAAACAGCAGCAAAAAATGTAAACATATGTCACTCTTTCTCTAGTGGAACATTTAGATTTCTAAAGCTTTCTTCAGATATTATTAATCATTCTTACAAACAACCCCATCAGAATTCACATCCTGTCACTGAATTCTTCTCAGAGGGAACTCTCAAAGAAGGCCACAAACTCTCCAACACTATAGTTGCAATCCATACTCTTCCCAGGTGCTTCTTGGCAAATGCTTAGATACTATAGTTGGCATTCCAGTATCCACGGTGATGGAAAGGCCCTACTGTACTGAAAGAACTAGTTGGCCCACAAGAACTCCCAGGCTCACTTCAGTCCTTCCTTCTAAATCAGTAGTTCCCAACCCTGTCCTGGGGACCCCCAGCCACTTGGGTTTTCAGGATATCCACAATGAATATGCATGAGAGAAAATGTGCATGTTCTGGAGGCAGTGCATGCAAATTTTCTCTCATGTATATTTATTGTGGATATCCTGAAAACTTGACTGACTGGGGGTTCCCAGGTCAGGATTGGGAAACACTGTTCTACATCCAGCTTCAAAGTCACACACTTCCTCTAAAACCTTAAGGGTAGATTTTAAAATGGACGTGCCAACTTTATAACATGCAGACACCGGCACGCTCATGTTATAAACTACGTGGGCCATGTGCACAAGAGGGGGTAAAATTATGCAAATTTGTGCGGCAACGAGATCAGGCCTCCCCCAGTTCCCTCCCAGTCCACTCCAATTTAGGAGTGGATGGGAGGGAACTTTCCTACCCCCTACCCTAACCACCCTTCCCCTTCCCTTTTCCTTCCCACCCTCTGAATCCCTTTTTTATTTGGGGGGGGGGGGGGGTGTTACCTTTTTTCCGTCGAGTTACTTCAGGGCCCGACCTAAAATATGTAACTTGCGTGCACCGGCAGCTGGCTGGTGAGCGAGGCTCCAGGACAGTGATGAATGGCGCTGTCCCAGCCTGCCCCCCGGCCCACCCCGCTCTGCCCCCTGGACCACCCATCCCCACCCCTGGCCCGCCCATGTGTCAGGGCCCTGCACTAATGCGCGTATTGCCACTTATGCGCATGGCTGGACCCTTTTTAAAATGTGCGCAGCGCGCTCATGGCTCGGCTACACACATAAGTGGCAATTTCTATGAGCGTGTTAGAGGATAATTGTAAAAGAAAAATGTGCAAGCCCATATTCACATTCATATGGGCTCTTGTGCACATGTGCATACATTTCACAATGAGCACATGTATATGCGCACAAAATATAAAATACCCATAAATTGTAGTGCACATTAGACATGAACGCTGCATGTACATTTATGCGAGAACCATATACATGCATGTTTTTTCTGCAACTCACAAACATCTGTTTCTTCCAAGCGGGATCATTCCTGCGATGCCTACTTAGGCACGACAGCCCAATTTTACCATCAGAGACGCATCACAACTGGCATCCATGGTGGTGACTAATGAGCATCTGCTGTTTCCCGTCAGGGAAGTTCGAAGCAATGCCAGGACTAAGAAGCAGGCCTGGAAAGGCCTACAAAGAAAATTCAGTCATAGAATCTCTTACCCATATGGAGTAAATAGATTGTGGGTAGTTACGGTAGAGGTTGCTTGGGATGTGTTAGTGGGGGCAATAGAGGGTTGGGATGGGCTGGTTACAGATAAGGTTGTGTATAGGGGCTCACTGGATGGGTAATGGGGATGTGGGGATGGGAGAGACGATTGATAAGAATGTGTATGGGGATCACTGGGGCAATAGGAGTTTGAGAATGGGGTGGAGACTGTTAAGGGGGCTACAAGGGACAGTAGATGTGAGGGGGTGAGGTGGGGATTGATAAGGGTGTGGGGGGACACTGGGAGGGGCATTGTGGCCTCATGTAGGGAAAAATGCAATAGGTATGTATGGATACTGTAATAGATTTACATTCCATTAATGGCATGATTAGGGTACATGTGTTGCTAAATATATATACTGAAAGAGTGAAATCTTAGGTAAGGATAATAAGGGAAGACTTTAACCAATAGTTACTAATACTGTAAAGGTTCAATTATGAGAGAGAATTTCTTCAAGAAATATAATAGGTTTAATGGTAGCCCCTATAGCAGACTAAGTGACTATGCCGTGCAGTTCCAATTTCTCACCAAAGCTGTGTGCATTATGTAGTCCCAAAGTTAACCCTTTCAAGTTATCATTTATCTGAAAGTGATATTCAAACTAAGGGTGAGCAGTCACTTGAAATGAAATAGGAAATACCGACAATATTTCCTATTTCTTTTCATTTTGGAATTAAAAAAAAAAATAGAAAAAATACAAAATTTTGTGTTTTTCCCTATCTTTTTTTAAATCTGAAAAAGAAACATTAAAAAAGAACCCTGAACCCACCCCAACCCTTCCCTTTTAATAGCATATTGAGACCCCCCACCAGCTAAAAACCCTAGCTCACCATATCCAATCCCCCAGAACTTACCAATACCACCTGATGGTCTAGCAGGGGGGCGTGGGAACGATCTCTCCCTCCCGGGCTGGCAGCTGCCTTTAGTCAAAATGATGCAGACCACCTTTGCCCATATTATGTGACAGGAGCTACCAGTGCCATTGGAGAACCCCTGTTGTAAGATAGGGGCAAAGGGTAGCTAACGACATTTTGACTAATGGCACCACCAGCCTGGGAGGGAGAGAACACTCCTGGGTACCTCTGTTAGACTACCAGGGTGGTATTGGTGTGTCCTTGGAGGATCAGGAGGGTGGGCTAGGATTTTCAGCTTTTTTGTTTTTTTTTTGGGGGGGGGGCGTGTTTCAATATTCTACTAAAATGCAGGGTTGAGGCAGTTTTGTCTTTTTTTTTAAAACAGAAAATAAAAAAATTCTTGATCTGGGGATGGATCCAAAATGGACCACCCCTGAAATGAAAATTAAAAAATAATGAAATATTTTTGGGCTACCACCTCTAAGTCCACCTGGCGGGATTGGCCTGCTAGCTCCCTCATCAAAATGGGTACCATGGTATCTCATGGATTAACCCTGTACTGGTATACTGCCAGACTTGGTGGCAAGACACGGCTTCTAAGTGCTTTAAGGGAGTGTAAAGAATGATGCTACTAACTGAAGACTTTAGTTGAAAACACAGAAACATATTGGTGTGGAGGTCACAGTAGCAGAAATCATGCATACTAATTTTGTATTCCTATTTCTCTGTATAGTTTAAGAACCTAAAGATGAAGAAGACCTGGGAGCTGTGATGGAAACATTGGGGGTGGCTGGATCAGCTGTGTGTGAGGCAGGATGGGGCTAGAGGTAAGTTTATGATATGTCCATCAGGGAGATTTAAACATATCTGTCTATGTTCTGCTTCTATCATTGGCCTCACCGTTGGCCTTCCAATCTGCCTGACCCTATCTCTGCCTTGAGCTTCAACTAACCCCCATGTAAAGAACCTTTGTCCTTGGCATTTCTCTGAGTCATGACTAGCACTGTCATGAAGCATGACTTGTCATATGCCATCAGCATAGTATGACACTCTTAAGGGTATTAGAACCCACTCCAAAAAATGTTACTAAGGAAAGTAAATGCCCCCTGATCTAGAAAAACTCATACACTAGATGAGCATCATGGGCTTTGATGCTTTGCTATGACATCCATCCCCTAATGCTATCTACCCAGACATAGAGTCTATCTCTAAACTTCTTCCATTAGCTAAGTACTTTGTAGTAAAATACTACTGTACTGAAGCTTCCATATGTCAAGCAACAAATATATGGCCTTACTACCACCTATAGGACATGGGTGTCCCACAGCTAGGAGCACTTCCTGTCGCCTACACCTCTTCCAGAAAAAGAATGCCTTCGAACTGCTTTTATGATCATGCACATCATACCCTGGATCATATGAAAAGACAAAATGACACACAGTTTTTGTTATATTCACAGATAGCAGCATCTCATCATCATCAGAGGAAGAAGAGGGACAAGATGATGCAACCATGGCCATTGCTGAGGGGCAGCAGGCAGCACTACCACCAACCCCTCTACCACCACCAGTGGGGACCAGCAACTCACCTCCTCCATGGGAGGCCCCAGGCAGCACTAGCCGCTATCCCTCTTCGCTTCCAAGAAGGCTTCTCCCCATTCTATCCTAGGACCTCAGAACGCAGGTCCTCAGGCTAGCCAGGGATGCCAAGACACATCTTAACACCTCCCGCCAACCTCAGCAAAGCTGTTGAGCCTGGCTTAGTGGCTGGAATGCCCACTCCAAGCCAGAAGCCAGTGTCTCAGGTGGCTTCATGATGGTGGAGGAGTTTTGAGGGTCAAAGCTTACCACAGGAAGCTGGTTGCAGTGGTGGGGTTATTAGCTGAAACTCAAGAGAGCTACACAGCAGCTCTTTGAGATAATAAGCCTGAGGCCACCACCACTGCTACTAGCACCCTAGGCCTTCAGGACCTGGCCTCCCAAAGTCCCTAGGCTAGATTGTTTGTTATATACATAGTTTACTTCTTAGTTTGTCCCATTGTCTTTTTTATTATACATAGTTTTTGATTAGAAATATTTTAATATTTTATTTGAAAAAATGTATATATTTTATTAATCAGTTTGGGGTTGTGTCTATATTATTTGCTGCATGTTATTGTTCATTTCCTACCACAGCAAAGTCTCTTTAAGGTCATCATATAGCCTTAACTCTCTTTGACCCACTTATAGCCCTATAAGTTGTCTATAGGGTTATCTATCACCTGTTTATTTTATCAGCTGTTTCCCATCCAGACATATTTAACTGAACAATGGGTTTTCAGGGTAAAAGTTTCAGAGTCCCTATTGAAATAATGGGCCTGATATATTATAAGACATAGGGCAGATATGAATTACTATAAGATAGACAGTGGCAAAAATAAGATCCTGTTCCACATGATTAAAAACACCATTCAGGCATATGCTATGATGATGAAATATTCATCCACATATGCCATGCTTTCCTAACATCTTAGACATATCTATTTATTTATTTATTTATTAAAATACTTATTATTCACCTATAGTGGACAAACTGTGCTAGCTGAATTACAATACGTAATATCAAAATACAGGGTGATCCATGGAAAGTAGCCCGCCTCCAATACCAGTGCATTGGAGGCAGACTTCTTTTCCATGGGCCACCCTGTATAAACAATAGTACATCAAATTAAAATATAACATTAAATAAAACATGAATAAATTAAAAAAGAATAAAAATACTAACAGCTGAATCTGCAAGTGACATTTAATATTAAGAGCTGTTACCAAAAGCTTATTGAAAAAGGAGGATTTTAAGATGCTTTCTAAATGTTATAATACCATCCAATTTCATCAATGCTTCTGGAAGGATATTCCAAGCTGCAAGACCAGCCAGGAAAAAAGCCCGACATCTGATAATAGACAAATGAGCTGCCTTAATGGAAGAGCTAGCCAATAGCATATGTCCTAAAGAACACAGTTCTCTACTAGGGGCATAACATTGTAGTATATGTTTAAGATACTCGGGGCCATTACTTTTTAATACTTTAAAGGCTAACACAAAAAGCTTAAATTTTACATACTATTTTATGGGCAGCCAATGGAATTTTATCAAGGATGGTGTAATATGGCCATAACGGCATGCCCTGTTAATTAACCATGCATCTGAGTTCTGAAGAATCTGCAGAGCTTTCAAATATGAAGTCAGCAACCCAACATAAAGTGAGTTGCATAATGAATAGATGTTAAAATATATGCCTGTAAAGCAGTACAAAAGTCCCCAGGATCAAGAACGAATTTTAAATGGCATAGAAGGCACAGTTTATAATTTCCTGTATGCAGGACATGTTGCAACTGATATTTAAAAGACAACTTGGTATCAAATAACATCACCAAGTTTTTAAACACAACTTTAAAAGGAATCAATTCACCTAAGACAACAAGGGATGACATATTTTGTCTGGCCAAAACATTATCAATTTGAGAGAAGCAAATAGATTCTGTTTTGGAAAAAATAAACATCAGACTATTCTGACACATCCAGTCTGAGGCACTAATGCCAATATATATACTTTGAGAAAGTGGAAAAGCATCAGGCTCCATGGCATCAGGGACAGGCAGGTCTAGTCTAGGTCTTATCTCCATTAAAAAATGTAGGGCTGTATCTAAATGTCCCAGAGGAGATCCAGCTTTATCTCTTTTATAGACTAACTCTGTACTCACAATTGGAAATTATACGCATATACCACAGCATAAAACAGAATATATGCATGAATGTTAAACCTATATACACAAGTAATAACAAACATGAATATATTTCCTATTTTAATAATATGTGTATGATATTTTCCTGTATAAAGTTTGCTGCTTATATGCAAAAATACATGCAATTTATGTGTGTCTGTAAGTATAAAGGAGTTGCTTACAATGCATACCTTCCTACTTCACCATGTCCAAGAATAGAGTGCTACTGAGGAAGCCAAATTTCCTATCTAGGGAGGTAGACTTTGTCTGTGAGGTCATGAAGGTTCAGGATATCCTGTATGGCCCTAGTCTAGGACAGTGAGTTCATACAGGAAGAATATGACATAGGAGAACATAAGAAATTGCCATGCTGGGTCAAACCAAGGGTCCATCAAGCCCAGCATCCTGTTTCCAACAGAGGCCAAACCAGGCCACAAGAACCTGACAAGTACCCAAACATCAAGAAGAACCTATTCTACTGATGCAATTAATAGCAGTGGCTATTACCTAAGTAAACTTGACTAATAGCAGTTAATGGACTTCTCCTCCAAGAACTTAGCCAAACCTTTTTTGAATCCAGCTACACTAACTGCACTCAGATGACATGCAGGGGGACCCTGCAGATCCTCAGGTAGTGGACCCGGATGTGGATGCTGACATGGACCCACATGCTGATCCTGGTGGGAATAAGAATGACTCTGATCCGGATGAGTTCCCAGTAGCAGAGGGGAATGATCTCAGGGGGGGTCCATCTGTTCATTAAGGAGGAGTTTTGTCCTCTCATTCCCCAGGATCTGGAGGAAATGGGGGTTAAGGTAGCCCTGGAGGAGTCTGATAATGAAAGGCTGGACCTGGTCCTGGATGGACTGCGAAGACCCCCTGGTGTCTTTCCTCTGCCTAAGACGTTCCATAAGCTGGTAAACCGGCAATGGGACTTCCCCAAGGAGGGCTTGAAGGTCGGTCATGTAATGGTGAAGCTGTACCCATTCAAGGAAGAGATAAGAACATAATAGCATAAGAATTATTTGCTTCAGTCTTTACTAAGCATGATGAAAGACAGATACTCATGCCAGAGGTGATATTTAAAGGTGATGATTCAGAGGAACTGAAACAAATCTCAGTAAACCTGGAAGATGTGACAAATCACCTAGACCAGATAGTATACATCCCAGAGTGCTAAAAGAACTAAAAAATAAAATTGCAGATCCACTGTTAGTAATCTATAAACTTTCATTAAAATCAGCTACTGAACATGAAGAGTGGGGAGTGGTTGATACAATGTCAGTTTTTAAAAAGGGTTCCAGGGTTGATCTGGGAAACTACAGCTCAGTGAGTGATATCAGTGCTGAGAAAAATGATTGAAACTATTCTAAAGAGCAAATTTACTGAACATATAGGTAGGCATAGTTTAATGGGACAAAATCAACATGGATTTAGCCATGGGAAGACTTGCCTCACCAATTTGCCACATTTTTGAAGATGTGAATAAACATGTGTATAAAGGTAAGTCAGTTTATATAGTATATCTGGATTTTCAGAAAGCGTTTGACATGAGAGACTCTTGAAGAAATTAAAAAGTCATGAGAGAGGAGGCAATGTTTTATTGTGAATTGAGAACTGGTTAAAAGCTAGAAAACAGAGAGTAGAGCAGAAAGGTCAATTTTCTCAATGGAGAAAGGTAAATAGTGGAGTGCCTTAGGGATCTATACTAAGACCGCTGCATATATCTCACTACCTATCCGATTAGCTTAACGGGATAAGAGCGAATACCGTTAGTTATCCGGTTAAGCTAACCTCATAAGTAGTGCCGCCCTAATCCTCCCATTGCCCACCCACAGATTGACCAGCGAAGAGATAGCTGGATAGTGACTTATTCAGCTATCTAGTGGTCGCTGATTTTCAGCACACCGCTAGATAGCGGGCCCATTGTTTTTTGAAGGGAATGGAATGGGGAAGACTGAAATAAAACTTCACGAATGCTATAGGATACACCAAGGATTACATCTACCTGTACTGAAAAATATGTAGTCGATTCAAGAGCCATATCAATCAGTGAGACATCTCTGTGTCATTGTCTGTTAGTGCTTTTCAAGTATTTCAAGTGTAGATTTAGGTTCTGTGGGAAAGCTTTCTATCACGTTTGTGGTATAGCTGGAGGTGCTAGCATAGATCCTATGCAGTCATTGGGTTAGGCAGAAAGAATGGTTCAGTGACTGAAGAAATGTCATATAGCATATATATTTACGGTATGTACACTCTTCCTCTTTGTAGGAAAGCAGCGAGGTGATAACACAAATGCCCCTGAACCCAGTGGCCTCTGAAAGATAAGGAAGTGCTCTTGGGTGCTGTCCCCTAGCCAAGAAGAGGACACTGAGGAGGAGGAGAGAGCAGCAGAAGAGCACTCGGTGACACAGCGTGAACACCTGGAGGAAGAGACAGAGAACCAGCATTCCCTGATTCTGGCAGTATGTAGCATGGGTAGAGGAGGGAAGGTCAGCTCAGGAGGATCTCGACTTCCAAGGAGAAGAAGAGATGCATGCCACTCCATTGGAGATACGTGTAATGGACATAAATGCTCGAATGATTAGTAGCCTCAGGCATGACCTTCAGGGCCTGGGGGATGTGGTTAAAAAAAGAGATGCAGGCTATGCAGCAGGAGACGCAGTTTGCGCAGCAGGAGCTAAGGGATATTTGTGAACTGATGGAGACCCAGGCTGCAGTGTGGAGGGAGATGCTGCAGATGATGCTTCCCTACCAGCCACAGCAACCACCAGTTCTGTACTATATGATGTTTCCATGGATGCAGCCCCCACCAGCCTTGGCAGCACCACCACCCTATATGGTGCCTCCCCAGGCTAGAATCCCATCTGCCCCATGGATTGCTTCACCTATTCCTCCACAACAGCTTGTAGTGGTTCAACCTCCACTTCTGCCACCACCACCACCACCACCACCACCTGCAGTGATGCTGTCTGCAGCATCATCACCACCACCTCCACTACCACTACTAGAAAGAGATACCCCCCCCCTCTCCAAGGGCACAAGTTGCTGAGGAGGATAGGCTCACCACTGTGCTACCAGTCATCATAGCTGCTTCAAAGACCTCCAGGTCCCTTCATCATCTATCCTGCTGAGCCACTGCTCCCTGGTTCTTGGCCCTCCAAGGTCAGCATAAGCTGCAATTGAACCCCACTGCGGAGGAGGAAAGTTATTGGGCAGGCCAAAGCGACAGTGCTTCCCCCACCTTAAAAAAGAGGTCATCCAAGGAAGCACAGACATAATTGATTTTATTCATCTTCACATTCAGCACTTCATGAAAATGAATGCACTTTCACCTTTTTGTGCACTGTATAATAAATAAATGCACTCTCACCATCTAAAATGGCTTTGTATCAGAGTGATCCTTTCATGTACAGCCTGCTCTTGAGTCTGGTGTTGCATCTCCTGACTCAGGCTGTGTGCCTCCTCAACCTCCTCCTCTTCATCTTGTCTCTGGAGGAGGCGAGCTTCTGGTTTTGGCCAGGTTATAAAGCATGCATCAGGCTAGAAAGATCTCACAGACCTTTGATGTAGTTGTAGAAAAGGCATCCTCAGATCTGTCCAAACAGGGAAACATGTCTGTCTTAAGAATGACAACGGTTCTATCGATAACTGCCCTGGTTTGCCAGTAGGCCCTCTTGTATTGAGCCTCTACAGTGGTCTGTGGGTTAACTAGTGGGATCATGTGCCAGGTTTTAGTGGATATCCTTTATTACCTGTAAGGAAGAACACAGAAAAGTGCAGAGTTAGATTTCCTGTAGTGTTGGGCCGGGGTTAGTTCCCTGGTTGAGGTTAATTCTAATAGTCCTCCTGGGCCAATGTTGTAAGTCTACCTAGATATGAGGAAGACCAAAAGAAAAGGATAGTTGCAGTTGGATGTAGTGATAAGTGCATTCCTACCTAGAAGTCAGCTCCTGGTGATGTTCCCTTTCTGGAAGCGGTAATGAATTTCTGACTGTGACTGGATCCCAGAAACCTGGGCACGATGTCCAAGATGATACCTGTAGTGTCTCAGACTACCTGCATATTGAGGGAGTGGAAGCCCTTTTGGCTATAGTAGATGACCTTGTCATTCCCTAGTACACTCATAGGGATGTGAGTGCAATCAATAGCTCCAAAGATTGAGGGAAAACATACATATTGGTAGAAATCAGTCATTATTTGCTGTTGTTGCTGGCTGCTCCATGGTAAAAGAGATATATTGGTTCCTGAGAATTGCAGCCAGGAACTGATCTATACACATGGAAAGGCAAATGTCAATGGACAAAAATTCCAGGATGGCAGTAACTTTCACGTGCACAGGCAAGGCATGACCCCTGTGGGCGAAGAGTGCAGGTCCTGCTCTAATAGCTGGCATAGGTAAAGTATGGGTCCCTTGTTGAATCTGAACCTGCTCATGACTTGCTCTTCTGAGAGATCCAAAAACTGTGCCCTAGTCCTACATACTATCAGTAAGAGGTACCCCTCCTCCTCCTCTCTGCCTCAGCTGAGGTGACAGGAGTACCCATAAGCTCATGAGAGTCATTTTGGATATGGTTTCAACATCATGGAATCCCATCCCCCAGTATAGTCCTATCAGTCCCAGGTACACTCAATCACACCCCCCAGTATAGCCCAGTATGTCCCATTAACTCTCTAGTATAGCCCTGTCTGTCTTAGGAACACTCACTGCCACCCCTTAACCCACTGTCATCTCCACTCAGCTGGAGAAGCGAGCCCACCAAACATGAAGTGGCAAAATAGCATAAAAGCTTGAAGTTGTATGTGTAAAAGAGAAGTAGTAAATAGACATGTGTAATTTTCATGATGTTTGCACTTTAATTGTTTGTAAAATTGCTCATTATGTGCCTATGTGAAAACAATGCCTTGACACCCCCCAGGAATGGCCTCCCTTTTTTTTGCATGCGGTTTTACACACGAAAGCTTATATATGTGTGTATGTTATAAGGAAATATATGCACGTACATGTGCTTTTCTACACGTATAAGCTTTAGAAAATTTACAGTTAGTCTTATATTTCACGGGGCACGTTCCCCCGAGAGTTCATCTATTCATGCAGTTAAAGAAATAGATGAAAACAGTATCACTCTTTTATTACAGCAACATCTTATTATAACTAAAAGAAGAGGTTAAGTTAAAATGTTGGAGCAAGGTAGAATATTTATTATTAGCAGCATATGAACAGAATTTATGGCTTGGACCACACATGATTATATGTTTCTTCTGTGTTGTAACCCACTCTGGATCCTTTGTGCAGGAGGCCGGTAATATAATGTAAGGAATGTAATATAATGTAAGGACATTTAATCCAGGAGGTTGTGGCTTGGACATCATGGGTGTCCGATGCACATGCTCAGATGATAGTTGGCATGAACAGTGTGGAAGGAGGAGAAGGACTTGACTCAGCTGTTTCTAGGCCCAGCCAAGAATAGATTAATTCCAGGCACATCTGTGAGGAACCTGAAAGCCCTGATTCAGGGCAATATCATCTAAGCCTCCTCCCTCTGTGCCTGTTGCGTTGAGGCAGCAATGGCATGATGATACAACCTGTGAGAGTCTCAAAGCTCTACAGAAAGAGCGGTGCAATCAAATGCAGGCATTTTAAGAACGTGTGAAATGAAAGAAGGCATATATTTCCTGATAATGTTTTCGGTTTTTTTTTTAGTTCACATTTTATTGAATTTTTATAAAGCAAGCATACATCTTACTCTATTTAAGAAAAAATACAAAGAGTTGTAAAGCACTAACAAACTTATTAATATGATTACCATGATTTCTCATTCACAGCAAAAAATATATTACATCTCTTTTTTATTTATAAGGAAAAATAAAAACTAGTGGCCCAGAAATGCTAAGGGGAGATAACAAAAAAACAAAAAATTCATGTAACAGGCAGAGCGGATATGGTGGATAATAATTATATGATTGTCTTAGGGATCTGTTACCTCAGGATTGATATTCATACTCCTGGCATTTAGAAAGGATTTCAACTGCTCCGTTAAAGCAAAGACAAAGCATTCTCCTTTCCCCTGAACCACACATCTACATGGATACTTTAACGCAAACTCATATCCCAATAACAATACTTGTGGTCTCATGGCAAGAAATTTTGGGTTGACCTAGAGAAATCAGGAAAAACTCTTACTGATTGATCATAGAAAGTGGAGGAATGTTTCCTGATAATGTTAATGCTGAAGTCTAAGAACCTCTGCTGTGATCATTAGGCAGACTAACCACAGCAGTGATAGGAATAGGAATAGCCATAGCCACATACCAGCTAACAAATTCCAGGCAATTGACACAGTTGTTGCGTGCCTCATCCACTAAAGCTTCTCCAGTCCCCTTCCATAGCATCCATGTCATGCAGAATCAGTCATCTCAGAGAGTCCAGCACCAGAGCTGAATGACTTTCAAGCTTAATGTCTCCTAATCATTGATCATAATTCCTTTCCAAAAGGGTCTTACTCCTCACCTGTGGGAGCTTTTTCTCCACTGTGACTCTTATGGGAGCATCAGAGATCACAGAATATAGAATATGTGCAGTAAAATGTTTATGTCAAGAATTTGGAGGATGGTTCCTCATTTCCATTTGTTACACCATTGTGCCTTATATAATGATAAGGGTACAGCCGTTGTCCTCTGTGAAGTGCTTAAATATTTATTTTCTTTTCTCTGTTTCCACCTCCTCCCTCTCACTCACTCTCTTCCTGTCAGTTTCTCCCTATCCTCCCCTTTCCTGTCTTTCCTGTTTTCCTCCCTATTCTTTCCCCTTTCCTGTCTTTCATGTTTTCCATAACTTATCTTAATGCAGCAGCCACATCTCCTCCATCTGTAACCCCCAATGCATCTCACTCCAACCACATCCATCCCATTGGCTCCACTGAAATCAGTCAGCCCAAATTAAGAAGGCACCAGCATCCAACCTTCACCTTTAATAAACACTGTCAGTCAGTGGTGCCCTAAGCAAGCAATCTGAAGATATGGGGGGATCCATCCCCCTTTGTGGTCTTAGCCAAAGCTGCCAGGGAGGGGAAGCAAGACAGAGGCAACAAGGTTGCAAAGCTCTCAATAATGAGCAATGCAGTCCCTCAAAAATGTGGACCGCTGATAAGACATTATTGCCCAGACCATTGTGCAGGACCATGCCTCAGAATGCCTGCAATGGTCTTTGAACAGATTAACCACATCAATAACAAAAATTATCTTCACAATCCTGCCATTCTATATGACCTTGTGGAATTATTAAAGACTGTAAAACTCTTGTGCTTTCTACACTGTGAAGTCTATAACATTGCTCGATCTGCAGCTGTCATGTGTTAACCATTTGTTTGCAAAAACATTTTTGTGGTATATAGCAATGCGGTTTCGTGTAGGAAGTTATGAAAAACTTGATATATTTTTCATCTCAAAGGAAAGTGTGAAGATGTGTTACAGCTCAATGCCTGTGGGTAAACTTTTACAGTATAACACCTAAACAGAGGTACATCAAATAATTAATCATACAAATTATGTGATGTTCCTCTGTTTAGGTGTTATATTGTTCGGTATTCAGAGGGGTTACACTCATTGTATATGCCTAAACTTTTACAGTGCCATCTCTTGTATATGACTTTCAACTTACAGTCACAATTATTGCTGGTAACTGAGCCTTTTCAATACTATGCCTGCTAAAATGTTAATAACTGGTCCATAACAGATGTTGAATTTTCAGCAAAAGTACATTCTAAACAGAGGGTGAAGGAGAACATAGTCACATGTGCCCGCTATAGACTAACTCGCATAAAACATGTCCTCATTTACACATGGGTAGGTGCTAATCTGAGTGTTTATCCACTAATATCATCTGACTTCAGCTTAGCATGCATGCTAGGTCCTTAGTGCACAGAATATTTTTTTTGTGCACACTAAGCTATATATAATGCATAGCTCCCATATTTAACAGTATAAAAAAATTCTGTGATGTAGAAAAAGCATTTAACCAGGTCAACTCAAATGTTATAAGTTGACTATAAATGTTGTAATTGGGTATCAAAACTAAATGAGGGGCAAGGGGCTTGAGTAAAGATTAGTGTGTTTAAGGTGCTCAGAGTTAATTGATATGCAGTGAGAGAGAAGACTTCTCTCTGCATATCCTTGACCTCGTGATGAAGCTTTTAGCCATTCATATTAGATTTTATTTATTTATTTATTTATTTATTTAAACTTTCTTCTATCCTGCAGCTTCACAATGTATGTCCAGTGTGAGGTACAAAATTATACCCATAATCAATTTCAACAAAATATTAATTTACAAATACATCATGGGGTAGATTTTCAAACGCGCAAATTGGCATACTTTTGCTGGCGCATCAGGCGCAAGCAAAAGTACGCGGGATTTTAGTAGATACGCGCGTAGCCGCACAAATCCTGGATCGGCGCGCGCAAGGCTATCGATTCTGTATAGCCGGCGCGCGCCGAGCCGCGCAGCCTACCCCCGTTCCCTCCCCTCCCTTCCCCTACCTAACCCACCCCACCCGGCCCTGTCTAAACCCCCCCCCCCTTACCTTTGTCGGGGGATTTACGCCTCCCGGAGGGAGACGTAAATCCCCGCGCGCCAGCGGGCCGCTAGCGCACCGGGACGCAACCTGGGGGCGGGTACGGAGGGCGCGGCCACGCCCCCGGACCGCCCCGGGCCGTAACCACGCCCCCGGGCCCACCCCCAAAACGCTGCCGACACGCCCCCGACACGCCCCCCTCGCCAAACCCCGGGACTAACGCGAGTCCCGGGGTCTGCGCGCGCCGGTAGGCCTATTGAACATAGGCGCACCAGCGCGCAGGGCCCTGCTCGCCTAAATCCGCCCGGATTTAGGCGGATTTAGGCGAGCAGGGCTCTGAAAATCCGCCCCCATTTCTTTAACCTAAAAATGAAAATGCAACATTAAAAACCACTGCCTACAAGTTAAAAGCTTCTTCAAAAAACATTGTTTTATGAATTTTCTAAACATTTTTTAATGCGACTGTTCAACTAGCTATGCTGGCAATTTATTCCATTCAATTGGTGCTACAGAGGAGAACACTTGGGACCTTGATGTCCTGTTATTGGAAAAGTTAGGATGGTTGATGAATACAATTTTAAATTTGAGGTAGCCAGCTTGGTGCTAGCAGGCTACAACTCCCTAGAATCCAAGTGGGTTACTGGCAGCAGTTTTATGATAGCCAGATGGTGGCTGGGTAGAGTACTGTAAGACTACAGGAAATTAGGAGGCTGGGCATTGTGCGACAATTTTGCTGGCTATGGTAACTGTTTAGTTTATTACAAAGACATGGGATCGGGGGAATGAATGTGAGATATTGTAGGCTCATCTACTCAGGATAACAGAGAAATACTGGGATAACCTGCATGAAGTGACAGAACTTTAAACAACAGAGGTATTACTGCATCAGACTTCCAAGAAAGCATTGGGGGTAACCTTCATAGAGAGACCATGGTTAAAAAGTATACAAAAATAAGTATGGAGAAGCTTGATAATTTGGGCAACAGCGTCACTAACTGTAAGGAACGGCATGAGCGTGAGCACCTTATAGCTGCGGCGCAGTTGCTGTTGCTGCCTCAGTGGGGAGGCGCGAGGCCTGATCTGACAGCTGGAGAACATGCTTTAACATGAGTCAAGCTACACCTTCACCTGAACCAACCACCTCCTCTGGGGGTTGAGCCTTGGGTTACAGCAGCTGGCAGGACTTAGGTGACTCAAGAAAGTCTATATAACAGATCAAAAGTCAGGGCTGGTGGCAGGTAAAATGTGCTTAAGGTCCGAGGCTAAGGTCTGATCCAGGTGGCGGACAAGGGATGAGTCTAAGGCGAAAGTGGAAGTCAGAACCAGGAAGACAGACAAGCGACAAGGGAAAGACAGGGCAGGACAAACAGGGCAAATACAAGACTCCAAAAGCAAACCCAATACAATAGTTAGACAAGGTACAAGAACAAGAACAAGATAGGAGTTAGGACAAGCAAGGAAAGCTGGACAGAGAGACTAGGACAAGGCAAGACTGGGCTTTAAGGCTTGGATGAGACAAAGCTGGACTAGAAGGTTTGGATGAGGTGAAGTTGGACTGGAAGCTTGGACGAGGCAAGGATGGAGGCAAGGCTTGGAGGTAAGGCTAGGATGAGGCAAGGCTTAGATGAGGCACACTGGACAGGCAAGAGACCCAATTATAAGGCAATGTTAGGGTGCTGGGACTTCAGTACCCAGCCGTGTGACATCATTTGAGGGTGCTGGCAAGGACATTCCAGCCATAGGGCCTTAAAGAGGATGTAACGCAAATGCATGCACCTAGGGAGGGACCTGCAGGGAGGAAGCATAATGTCGACAGCATCCCTGCCAGTGGGAAGGCGTGTAGCGACATCTTGGTGGTGCTGCTGGGGGTGAATGAAGCTGGTCACGGTATCCTGCCGCAACCAGCAAACATAACACTAACTTTGGTACCTAAATGAAATATTACAAAACTTGATAAGATATTATATAGGATCTAGATTTGGGATTAAGTATTGGTTTTGAAAAGAAAATGATGACAAGATGAAGGAGACTAGCATTGTGGCAGAATGAGGACACCCTTGAGAGATGTGAAGAGCATTTCAGAAAGGGGGTTGAGAGGTCATGTTATGCCCATCAGTCGCAGATGGCTGCAACCGCTGTTGATCACCTCCTTCTTTGCAGCTTTGACTCCGTTGGGAAGACTTGCGGCTTCCGCCAGCTATCGCCGGCCTGCCTACTGTTCCTGGGCCTCCTTGGATGCCACGGACACTGCCGACCGCCCTCTTGCCCTTGGAATTCCCGAGGTATGAGCGCGCACGGGCCAGTCTTAAGCACGTTATGGCGGGAACCTCAGGGTCATCCCCTCCGGATGACACCATCCTTCCAGGACATTTAAGCCGCCTGGCCCTGCCTACCTACAACTTGGCAACGAGTTCCCTCATTGCTGAATCCGCTTGTTTTCATGTACCTCTTGTACAGTGCATTGTTTGTTCTTTGTTATTATGTCTATTTTAAAACTTTAATAAAATAAATAGTATAAAAAAAAGTGCAATGTTTGCTGATGATGTCCTTTATAAAATGTTGCATTTCATGATTCATGGGAGACCCCCACAAGCCACATTACTCACCCTAATGCAGCTGATGGTTCTCTTCAGATGCGGTGGCATGCCGCCATCCCCGCCAAAGTGCAGGATGGCACCAGTCCCTTCTAGCGCACCCGCACACTGACGCTCCAGGATTTAAAGGACCCACGACAGGAGAAACCCTTCAGCGCCCTTAGATGATGTCACCCACTTGCTCCTATTTAAGAGCAGTTCCGATGCCCTTCAGACACCTCAACAACAGGTCCTCCTATGTTCTGTAGTAACTGTGGCTTCCAGCCTTCATCTGCCCAGCCTGTTCCAGTCTTCATCTGCCCATCCTGCTCCATCCCTCTTCCTTGGACGGATCCCTGGTTTTGACCCTTGCTTGGACTCTTGATATGCCTGATTGCTGCCTGCCATTGACCCTTGCCTGGATTCTCAATATGCATGATCGTCACATGTCACTGTCCTTTGCCTGGACTCTGTCGCTTACCTCTGACCATATCCTGCCCTTGGATTATGCCCCTAGTCAACAGCAGAGTCCTTCACCTAAGTCCTGCAGGCCCTGACAAAGATTCAACCCAAGGGGAACTTAGGCTGGTAAAGATGAAGCTTCTGACTAGTCTCTGCTTCATCTGGGTCCGCCTGCTGGTGGTGAGAACCTGCAAGGCTCCTCCCAGCAGGTAGACCCAATCTCACCCCAGCCCAAGGGTCCACAAGTACAACATAAACTCTATATTGTCTTTACTAAACTTGCTAAGTGCTCTAAAAGATTTTGGAGAAATTTTGGTGATTTTTATTAATTGTAATAAAATTCTGATATTAAAGGGCCCTTGCAAAAAAGTTTAGCATGCAATCTCAATAACATTTAATGTGCAAATTAAAATACTACTTAACAAATGATGTAATAAGATTTAGTATCATCATGGCAAAAATGTCTACAATATGTGGTCACATAATTATTATAAACAGAAACCCAAAAATGTATTGGCCTTATTGCATGAGGCCATGAGGTATTACTTACGAAGGAAAGTAAAACATCGTGATTATGCTAAATTGAGCATGCTCAGTTTTCTTTTGCTCCTCCTACTTGCTTCCAAAGGGTCTACATGTAAGCCTTGCACATGAGAGTTGTTTGTCAGTGCTGAGAGAAGCAGTGGGAAAGATACCACACTGCAGAATACGAGATGAAAGGAAAGCAGAGTTCCAGGATAACAGAAAAATGAATGTGTGTTTAGAATTATTTGTCTTCTGTGTCAGTAAGGATCTTCAAAGAGTAGTGTGAAAGATCTAATTGCAGACAAATGGAATTATGCAAGGGAGCAATCCAAGGAGAAATCTGGATGCCATGACTTACAAAGACAACAGCATCTGGCCATTCCCTTCTCTAAGACCACCCTTTACTGAGGGCACCATCATGGTTGCACTAGTCTGCTAGTGCCTCAGATCTCACAGAAATGAGTGTTGTACTCAATCAAACCAATTGATCAGTTCATAGATGCTTTTAAGGCTCAGATTATAGTTCAGCCTTAAGCATTTGAATATCTACAGTGTACTGTAGTAACACCAACAATATCAATGACAACAATGATCCCTGTCCTTGGCTTGGAAATATATTTGCCTTGTGCAAATTTATTTTTTAAATGCTTAAATATATGTCCTGTGTCTCCTTTATAACCACCTCCTATCTTGATATCATTCTTTCCTACCTTGCCATGTCTCCCCTGCCCTGTGGTTGGCCTGAGAATATTTTTTTACTGGGAAGAGGGAAAGAGCTGAGGGTCTGACTTGCTAGTCATTTGCCCATAACGGAGCCCCTCTGGAAGAAGATCCCTTGCTTTAGTAACTAGATAAGGAGTGGGGATGGGCCACCTACAAATACCCCTGTTCATGATTAAGCCTCTGAATAAAGGAACGCACAGCCCCCAATTATTTTTTTGGTTTTGGTTCATTTTTTCATTTTATGGTTTTATATTTTTTTTCAATTCACTTAGGGGTAGATTTTAAAAAGGTGCTTGCGGGTGTACATGTGCGTGCGCTACCTGGCGCACGCACATGTACACCCAATTTTATAATTTGCGTGCACAAGGAGGTGCACAATTGTGCAACTTGCGTGCGCCGAGCTGTGCTGCCTTCCCCCATTCCCTCCCAGGCTGCTCCGAAATCAAAGCGGCCTGGAAGGGAACTTCCCTTACCCTTAATCTGACCTTTCCTCCCCCTAGCCCTACTCTAACCCCCCCCAAAATCTTTATTTTACTTTTTGCGCCTATCGGCAGGCTGCCACCACACAATCCTTCAACACAGCGGCAATGGTCACTGTGTTGCAGGTCTCTGGCCCCGCCCCCACCCTGCCCTTTTTTGCAAGCCCTGAGACTTACACGCGCATTGCCGGGCCTTTTTAAAATAGGCCTGGCGCGCATAAATCCTCTGGATTTATGTGCCTAACCTTTTTAAAATCCGGCCCTTAATGTTTTTATGTGTTCAATTTGTTTGCCGAACAAAAAAAAATGTGAAAACTAACAAACAAAAAAAAAAAGAACTGATTAAAAAATAAAATGGGCCTCCCATGGCCCTGAAAAATGCCTCCTGCCCAGAGAAAGGTATACACAGTACCTGGGCCTACTCGGTATGGCCCCCCCTGAGCCTATCCAAGGCCCCCTCAGTACCCTCCAAACCCCACACCATGCCCCAAAATCAAATCTATCCTGGCTGGTGCCTGCCCAGAGCCTTCCCATGGCCAGCCTGGAGTTTGCCCAATCCCCTCCCTACCATTTCAACGTTTTGGGGCTGAAGAGCTCCCATCCTGATTGCCACTTACTCTCTTCCTGGATCCTTAGTGAAAATGGCAAGAGCAATACCCATTCGCTCCTCCTGCTACCATCTGTCTTTAGGCTGGTGCTAAATTGATGTCACTGGTGCTATCCTCTGGCACCAAAATGGTGCCAGCTATACCTAAGGAAAGCACCAAAGTGACATCAATTCAGCAATATTCTCAAAGATTGGGTCACAGGCAGGAGTGAGTAGACATCACTTCTGTCTTTTTCCACTCAGAATCCAGGCAGGGAGTAAGTGGGACCTCTCTCTCAGCACCTTAAAATGGGGGGAGTGGCCCAAACAGGACCCAGGCAGGCTTAGGGTCAGTCCTAAGCAGGTCCCTGGCCAGCTCAGGACTAGCCTTTGGCAGGCTCCAAACATGTTCCAGGTTGGTTGTAGACATTGGAGGGTCCCAGGGAGGCTTAGGCCTATGTTTTATGTTTTGCTGAGCAGGAGAGTTTTTCTGGGACTGCAGGTCCCCAATTTTTTAAATGCCACAAATACAACAATACCCCACATTTTTCATACGAGGCCATTTTTGCTTCATTTCATTTGGTTGGTTTGTTCATTTGTTGCATTTTTGTTTTAATTTAATTCAAATGAATGCACATCCCTATTTGAACACCAATAATGCTCTTTGGACAACAATGTTACTGATAATAGTACCAGTAGCTTGTAGTCTGTTTACACACCACTCTGATACCTCTGTGCCTCGTACATTGTGATGTTTAGGGCAGTAACGGAAGAGCATCTCCGATGTGTAATTGTTTTGTTTAATAAGACATATTGATGGTATGAATAGGTTGCATACAAATTGCAGAAAAAAATGGCTATGTTTTGTTTTGCCAAAGAGAAATCTGGTTAAATGTATTTATTCTCAAGGGCCTATGGGTACAGTTTCATAATATCAATATGAACAGAGATCAGAACCTATTATATCATACAAACCCAGCCAGAGAAATTAGTTCCGCATTAGGCACTGAATATATTTTGGAGGAGCAGACCTCAGTACAGTTTTTTAAACTCAATCGAGACAATTATCTCACAGTCCTGCTCATGTGATTTAATCATTGGTCCGTAAACCTCCACCCTTCCTACTTTAATTTAATGATTTTAAATTATTTTAAAATCTTCACAATATTCAAATGTAATTTTTGTTTTTATATAAAAAGCTAAAATCAAGCATGCTCTTCCACTGTTGCTATTCACTGATAAATATTATTTCCCTCCTATTTTATGGTTCAATAGAATAGCCAACCATTAATACTTAGCTTATCGCTTACATTATTCTGGAAACCAATTCACTTGGCTGTTGCACTGCATACTGTGATTACCCGTTGCTGGCAGCATTTCGCTTCCTCAGGTGCTTCAGTCTTGAATCAATGAACATATGTATGTTCATAGATAATAGGGATGTGCAGCAGGGACGGATTCATCCCATTCGGTATTCGTATTTGTGGGGAGCCAAATCCGTTGCATCCATTCTTGGGGGACCCCGATCCGTTCATTAGTTACGTATGTATTCGTTTCCCCCCCCCAAAAAACCCATCCCAACCCTTTAAATTTAATTAACTATAACCCCCACCCTCCTGATCCCCCCCCCAAGACGTACCAAAAGTCCCTGTGGTCCAGCGGGGGTCCTGGCGTGATCTCCTGCACTCGGGCTGTTGGCTGCCGGTATTCAAAATGGCGCCGATAGCCTTTGCCCTCACTATGTCACAGGGGCTACCGGTGCCATTGGTCGGTCCCTGTCGCATGGTAGGAGCACAAGATGATGCCGGCTGTCCATTGCTCCTACCATGTGACGGGGGCCGACCAATGGCACCGGTAGCCCCTGTGACATAGTGAGGGCAAAGGCTATCGGCGCCATTTTGAATACTGGCAGCCGACAGCCCGAGTGCAATAGATCGCGCCAGGACCCCCACTGGACCACCAAGGACTTTTAGTAAGTCTTGGGAGGGGTCAGGAGGATGGAGGATTTATTCATTAGATACGTTGTATTCGTGGGGGTTTGTCAAAGGTTTTGTGACCCTACAAATACAACGAATAGGGACATAGACGTTGCGGATTGCCAATACGTCAAAAACAAATGTATACCCCCTACTAAGTATTAATGGTTGGCTGTTCTATTGAAATGAAGTATTTCCAAGAGAATAGCAACAGTGGAAGAGCATGCTTGAACTTAGCTTGTGATATAAAAACAAAACTTAAATTTGAATATTGTGAAAATTTGAAAAATATTAAAAATCATTTAAAGTAGGAAGGGTGGAGGTTTGCGGACCAATGATTAAAACACATGAGCAGGACTCAGTGGAATAATTGGCTCGATTGAGTTTAAAAAACAGTACAGAGGTCCGCTCTTCTAAAATATAGCAAGAGGGCCTAGTGTGGAACTAATTTTTCTGGTTGGATTTGTCCAGTTTCATAATGTCATATCTTGTTCAAGACCTTCATTTTTTATGGCCCTCTGTTTGCAGGAAGCAAATCCCTCTCAGTAGCATGCATGTGCATTATCTGGTACGAGGCAGGTATTAAAATGAGTGTTAGTAAATAGCATAGAGGATGAGCATAACACATTATACATCTAGCCCATGCTAAAACATTATTTGCATGTGATATTCCTTCATTTACATACATTCACACACTTATTTTAGCATGCTTACACTAACAACTTTCTGAATCCATTAGTGGGTACATTAAGGCCTTATTTAATAGCACACTATTTTTCACGTGCACAAAAGTGCTTTTACATGCACATTAAAATTGAATGCCTTAGGACATTCCTGCACTAAAACTCAATATAACACAAAATGATTAGTTTGCATACTAAAAACACCATTTAATGATGGATGCTCAAATTTTAGTTCACACCCTGAAAAACATTGTGCTCAGAGTGATAACAACCTAAAAAACTGTAAGAGGTCAAAATTCAAAAAGGTTTATTCTGTTAAAATCAGCTTTTAATGGCATAAATCTACCCCTCCTCCCCTCAGTTTGGCTAATTTTTTCACATAAAATAGCTGTGTGTGTGTGTGTGTGTGTGTGCATTTAACTAGACAAAAGGACTGGGCTGGAGTGTTTGACTTTCTCCAGTTATCATGCATGTCTATATGGGTGACTGATAGGTCTCATAACCATGAGCTGATGGCAGTGTTATACATGGTTCTACAATGTTAACAATGGTTTACTGATTTTATGTTTCATGTTTGTGATACTTGGGAGAGGGTATGTTAAGCAGATAACTTTATCACACAGTATTCATCCCGCTTTTGAGAGTTCAGGAGTGGGGATTTGACATAGGGCATGAAGGAGTTGAGCTCCCACCAGCAAGTTAAGTTTTTTTTTTTTCCCAATATTCAAAAGCTCAGTGAGCGGCAAAGTTATCTGGATAGCTTGATCCAGGACTTTATCTGATTATGTTTAATGGGAAACTTACCAAATTAAGGCCTGGATTTTCTAAGGTTGGCGATAACGGGGGGCGGGCCGGCTTTCCATCATAAAAAGTGGCGCTATTGGGTGCGAAACTGGCGGCAAAAAGGGCCCTTGCCTTTTCGCCGTCAGCGACATCTTCGCAGAGTCGGCCCCGGTGCCGCCCCGACCCCTCCTCATCTGGGGCCGACTCCGCCCCCATTTAGTGATCGCACACAAAAAAGGGACTTTTCATGTGCAAACGCTTTTGAAAATGACCACCTAAGTCCTGTTGAGTATCTCAAGAAAACTTTAATCAGCTAACTTCTCACTTGCTAAACCACTGAATATCAACCTCAGTATTATTGTTTGTTGCTTATCTTACTATAGAAAAAATTTGATAGCATTCATATCAGCTTATCCCATTTCTTCTGAGATATTATCAATGCAATAATACATTGAACAATCCTTTCTTTTGTGTATGAAGCTGTGGAATCAAAGAAAGTATGTAAAATTAAGGTTGCTGAGCTATCTATACCTATGTTAAATTTCAATTTATGGAAATTGTACCCACAAAAGCTAAAACACAGCCTTTACATACTGATTATTTTGACTTAGTAGTTTTCTCCTTCTCCTTTGGGTTTCCAGCTGATTGGGAACCAAGGCTGGGATCTGGCACCCTTAGCCTTCATTAGCAACTACCCATGGATATTTTTTCTCCTATTTTATATCCGCTTTCATCTTAATTCAATCAGTGCAGTAACATTTTTCAGTCAAGAGCCATGCATCAAGGCTTCTTTGCCTTGCAGTCATGGGCTCTGAATCTGGCCACTAGGCATCATCTTCATTGCACGATGACTGACGCTTTGCTGATCTGGGGAACAGAAGACCTGAGTCATGAACTGAGTCAGTGAGCCACTGGACTGACCATTTGTATACATTTATTGTAGCTTTTCCTTTTAGTATGCATTAGCACATTCTTCAAGTAAAAACGCAAAATATATATGTTAGTTTGCTTGAGCATGTATTATACTTTGCCTAAATAATGCTTAAATTCCTTGAAAAAAAAACAAACAACCCCCGTTTCCTACAAATTTACACATTCTTGTGTAAAACAATGCTTCAGGATTTTTGTAAAAGGCTGTAAAGCTCTACAAATCTAAATGGTCTTTTAAAATCAGTTGTGCATCCTCTCCAATGTATCTTTGTGCTTACAGAAGTTATACACCCTTACAGAGCACCCACCACCATTTGCTTAATATCAATCAAACTTGTGATTGTCTAGCATGGCTATGTAGTTAGACAGCCCTGAAAATCTTGTCATTACTGTACTGTTTTTAAAATAATTTTTGAAGCTATAGAATATTATTTCATAGTAGAGCAATGTGTTCCCAGCCCAAAACTATATATATATATATATATATAGATGTATGTATACATCTATATATATAGATAGATATCTATATCTATCTATATCTGTAGATATATAGATAGAGATACAGATAGAGATATCATTTATTTATTTATTTGCAATGATTTATTATCTGCTCTTCCTAAAAAGGTTTGGGGCAGAGTACAGTGAAACATACATAATTGTTAAAATAACTCAAATATATATACAAACAATCGTCTATATAAGATAGCTTAAGATATAGACGTGCTTTCTTAATGGCACGTTCTGGTTGCAGGAGCTGCTATATCACAGAGGTGCTACTGGAGGTAAACAGAGGTGCACTTTCAAAATGATTCATTGTCAGGAAATACAATCTTAAAAAATACATTTTTAGTAATTGTTAAAACAGCTTGGAGTCTCTGGTTAACATATGTTTTATATATATATATATATATATCTCCAGTATGTACAGAAATCTCCTGTGGAGCATAAAGTTCTTAGTCAGCAACCTCATATTTATCAGCACCTCGGGAGATATTTATTACCTCATATGCCCTCCCTCATGATGGTATACCTATTGATTAAATAGTAATGCCTACTGGTCTCAGGACATGATTGACTATTTTTGCAACTAAAATGAAGATATCTTTGTTTGTTGCAGACTTGTTTCTAGTAGCTCGGCGATGGAGCCGTGAGAGATGCTGATGTCTATGACAAGTTGGGAGTATAATGATTTCACTGTCTGGCAAAGAACTTTCTATGGTTGCTAGCAAGGACCAGACCTTTAGAACTAGCGTAACAGGTAAGACTATTCGGAGCCATTCAGTTTCTTGAATATAAACGTGTATCTGTTTATTTATTGCAGCTGTTTAGAAGATAATGTGGTATATTGTGAGGGATTTTTGTCTTTAATATTCATTATGCCAGATGTTAGAACATTGTCACAGGCCTTCTTTATTGTTTCTCATAATTGCAGCTGTCATGTGAATTGATGTTTCCTCTTCCAATCTGCAACTTATGCCATTGGGGTAAATCGGAAGTAAATGACTGTAAACCAGAGGTTCCCATCAACCAGGTGCACTGATAAAACAGTGGCTTCATAATTCAAAACTGAAGTAACAAAACAATGTTCCCCTAATGTTATAGTTAGAGTATTTCCCTTGAACTCTGGCAAAATAAGTATCTTTTATTATCTTAATAACCGTTATACTACAATGTCCACTGATTTGAACATCTAGGAAGAATATGCCGTACCAATTAGATTTTACCGGCAGAAATCCGTCTCCAAAGGGGCCTATATTAAGATGGAAAAAAAATATGAATGTGCTTGAAACATCCAAATTATATTGTAAAATGTAAAGGACAAAATTAAGTCTCAGAGCTTAGAGAAGATTGACCTGGATATTATACGGGACTTAAATGAAATCCAAATGTTATTGAGTTTCTTAATCTCAGTTTATGGTTAGCATTATCTTTAGTTTGTTTCCCATTGCAACAGAGCTAAGGGCCTGATGTATATATTTCTTTTAAATTCAAAATCATGAAAATCCTTTATGCATCAGGCCTCCTTTCGTAACACGGTTCTGCAGATAGAAAAAAAAAAAAAACATGTGTATTCCTTTCACTTCTCGTTTGCGACAGACTAATGAAGCCCTGGGATTTTATGCTTCCCTTGCCATCCCGAGTACAGTGGCTTGAATCTGGGCACGTCAGTAGGTGAGAACAGCAAAGCTACTTATCTCGGGGTGAACTCGAGCAACAAATGATAGCAATGAATCCAAGCAACTATTAACTGCATTTGCAACCACTGTGAATCTCTTGTCATCCTTTGCCGCCTAGTGTAAGGCTCCATGCAAGACCAAACTCTATGAAAAACAATTCACGGATCTGACATTGCAGATAACGTATGAAATGACAGTGGTTGCACCGTGGCAAACTGTCATTCTTAGGAGGAAAAAAATCTAATATTTTGCTGGCTTTATTGAAGCTATTGATGTGCTCAGTGATGTGGTGAATGGGGCTCTTGGGAGCCCCTTACCAACTTTTTTTTATTTTTTTTTTAATGAAAACAACAAATATCTCCTGAAGTGGAGCAGAGCTGGTGAGAGCCTCTTGATAAGTAATTGGTAGTGACAAGAACTCTATGATATTGTTACTGGATGTGCTAAGTCATCCATGACCATGTTGGCACCCACGATGACCCAACCCTTTCAATCAATTGAACCTTATTTGGCACTAGAGGAGAACTAAATTCTCCACAGATTAGTTTTTATATTCTTTTTAAGTCCAGTTAAAGTCCATATAACATATGAGAAAGCAAAGGAAACAGGAAATATAATTCTGTTTATTTTTTTAGTTACATTTATAGCCCAGTTGTCATTAACTGACCCTCTTGGCGCGCTGCACTTAATAATAACAATTTGAACTTCTCACTCCCTATCCTGCTCCCTTCCTTCTGAATCATCATAGTCAATAAAAGGAAGGTTGCATAATGCATTTAATGATAAGGTGTATAATAATATATGGAAAAAAAAATGTACAGTCATTGTTATCAGTAGAAAAGACATTGAGTGATAGCGCTTGGCCCTCCTTTATGTAGAATATATTTCAAGCTGTTTGTTTTCTTTTATTGAAGGCAGTCTGTTAGTGCTCTCTAATTTGATGTCATGCATCAGGCTTAGTGTCAGTCTACAGTCGGTTCAATGCATGTGTTCTATGAGTGATGTCGTGTGGAATTATAAGCTACTCAAGGAAACCAGAATGCACAGCGAATGTTCGTATCACGCAGAGATATGCAAAGAAATGTTCAGTGCTTGCTAAACCTCCTGGGAAAAACATTTTATACAGCAAAATTTTCCATCCCAGGATTTAATGGTCATTTTTTGTTAAAGGCAAAAATAGGATTGATTCTCCCATGTTGCTGCATTTGTGAACTGGTGCTATCATTTTTTGATCTAACCATTCTATGGCAAAACACTGCAAAACTAGTAAATGCTGACATTTGTTTGAATTTTTACATGTAATTTTTCTCAGTAATGCCTATGTGAATGTATGTGTAAAATCTGGTATAATAATCCTGAGAATACTTGTGAATTGAGAATTTTACATTTTGCGCCTTTAGACTAGATGCGATTCTGTGGCTAGTGCTGATTTCTGGGGTAGGAGGTGAATTTTTGACTTTTTAACCCTGATGTGCATAAAAGTTGACAAAACTGTTTGCACACAATTATGAGATCCATATCAGAAACAGAAAGACTTTAGGTTCTATTGTATGGATGCAAATCCTCTCCCGCTGCTACAAGGCGTCTTCTTCTCTTTACTGACTTGCCTGCCTTTGAGTGAAATGTTGTATTTTGTCACTAAGGGGCCGATGCAATAAGCTGCGCTAAAGCTGCCGTGGGTTTGCAAGGTTATTGCACGTGGTTTTCCCACGCTAGTCTTACACATGTATGTAATAAGTAATAACATGTACAGCATGGGAAAAACACACGCAGAAACTGGCTTAAAAACCCAAGGCTATTTTTGCAGGCGTGCATGCAAAGGAGGGCAATGAACTATTCTCAGGCTTTGCAGGGAGCCAGGCATCGGTTAGTACGGGTTTTTGTATGCAGGATTTTTACCGTCTGGGTCAGGGAAGGAGTTAAGTTAACGTGTGTATCTGGAGGGCGGATTATGTCATTGCTGGCTTTACTGTGCTTGTGTGTCTATGCAGCTCTGGGGTAATCAGGGATTACCTTCACTTTTTCCAGATCTTATGGTACATTTTGCAGGTTGGCTGAAGAAATCTCTGTTGTATTTCCCATGCTTACCGGCATCCGCCAGTACACCTGTCACGCGATCAGAGACAGAACATAAAGGCGTGAGACATTGCTCTGCCAACCTTCAATCCCACTCCTGGGCCACTAACTTCTTTACTTTTTATGAAAGGGGAAGGCATTCGCTCCTTGAATCACTTGCGGGTTTCAGTGCAGGTTTCTGCTCTGTTTATTACATAGGGCCTTGACCACGCGTATTTGCGCATGTTTTCACGTGTGTTTTACTTCTGCATGCATCTCATTTGCATATGCGTCCTTTATTACATCCTGCTTTTGGCGCTTGTGCTAAAACAATACATGTAGACAATTAGCGCCTATTTCACCGTGGGTCTTATTACATCAGTCCCATAGAATGGTGACTTTAAAAGGAGGGATTCACATTAAAAGTGCAATAACCCAGAATGTTCAATCAATGTTTTTGACACTTGATCAGAATATATTATGAGGCATGCCACTATGGGTCTAATGACCTCCAGAGTGCTTTGGAAACTTTCATTTGAATCCTGTAGTGCGCTATTGCAATTTTCTTTTGTTTGTTTTTATGTATTTTATGAGTAAAAACACAGGGGCGGATTTTAAGAGCCCTGCTCGCGTAAATCCGCCCGGATTTACGTGAGCAGGGCCCTGCGCGCCGGTGCGCCTATGTTCAATAGGCCTACCGGCGCGCGCAGAGCCCCGGGACTCGCATAAGTCCCGGGGTTTTCCGAGAGGGGCGTGTCGGGGGCATGTCGGGGGCGGGCCCGATCCGCGCGGCGTTTTCGGGGCAGGACGTAGCGTTTCGGGGGCGGGTCCAGGGGAGTGGTTACGGCCCGGGGCGGTCCGGGGGCGTGGCCGCGCCCTCCGGACCCGCTCCCAGGTTGCGTCCCGGCGCGCTAGCGGCCCGCTGGCGCGCGGGGATTTACTTCTCCCTCCGGGAGGCGTAAATCCCCCGACAAAGGTAAGGGGGGGGTTTAGACAGGGCCGGGCGGGTGGGTTAGGTAGGGGAAGGGAGGGGAAGGTGAGGGGAGGGCAAAAGAAAGTTCCCTCCGAGGCCGCTCCGATTTCGGAGCGGCCTCGGAGGGAACGGAGGTAGGCTGCGCGGCTCGGCGCGCGCCGGCTATACGGAATCGGTAGCCTTGCGCACGCCGATCCAGGATTTTAGTGGATACGCGCGGCTACGCGTGTATCTACTAAAATCCAGCGTACTTTTGTTTGCGCCTGATGCGCCAACAAAAGTACGCCAAATCGCGCTTTTTGAAAATCTACCCGACTATTTTGCTTTTAAGTTAAAGAACAATTTTACTTTTTATGAATTGTTTATTCATGTGTGGCCGTAGCTATTTCAATGAGACAGTTATATTGTCATTGTTTGACTTTTATTTATTTATTTTTATTTATTACCTAGCTTTTGAGTGTGGCCTGATAACACTGTGCACTGAAAGATTTAGATGTATTTAATAATATTTCATTACCAAGATTTTGCTAGTCACATCATAGTTGTATTCTATTTTAGGTATTGCTTATATTTTATGGTATTTATTGATAGGCATGTTTTTGTTATTCGAACATTTTATTGGAGCCGTTATCCATGAATGCAATTCAACAGGCCAATCAACTCAATTAATCTAAAAAAAACCCTCTTCAACCAAGTGAAGAAGCTTCCTGTAAATATCTGGACAAAGAGCCAGGCTTTTAGTTTTTTTGCTAAAATGTAGGTATTTAAGCTCAGTCTAGAGTTCCAGCGGGATCCAGGTCCAAATGTTTGGGGCAAAACAAGCATACGCCTACAACATGTTTAACAAGCTATTCTCAGAGGAGGAGCGCAATGTTCTATCAGGTTCATGCCATCTCAAAAGCTTACATAAATATTTCGTAATGCAAAACTGTAAACACTTGTGGATCAGCAACCACACTTTAAATTTCAGCCAAGTCCCAATGCAAGTCCCATAAAATAATGCTAATATGCTCATTTTGTTTATTACCTGCAAGAAGCCTTGCCACTGTGTTTTATAAAAGTTGTAAGCAGTTTTAATTAGTTGTGGAAGGTCCCTGATAGAATCATTCAAATAATCCAGCCCAGTAATAACCGAAGCATGCATTAAGGTAGCCAAAGATTTCCTATTTAAATAAGATGATAGCACTCAAATTTGCCATACGCACATAAAGGTACAATGCACCACAGATGATACTTGGGCTCTCAGAGATAGTCTAATCCCAAAGCTGACTATCATGTCTTTAGATTTAATAATTTCCCCCAAAAGAAGTGGAGAAGTAATCAATGGCCTATGGTTTAGAGCCACATGATATTTTCTGGCAAATCACCCAACATTTTTTTTTTCTCAACCATTTTTAACATTGGCTAATTACATATGCCAAGAGACATTAGTACAAGACTTGAACTACTGGTAATAGAGAAATCCAACGCCTATCCCGTACATTGATGCATTATGACTGAAAACAGTAATTACTATAAGAGGTCTCTTTGAAAGCCTAATTGCAAACCTCACACCTATTTATAATGTCTGCCTTCTGAGCACAGGTTATAAATTGCTTAATGACAATGTTAGTCTCAAATATTTTCACCAGCACAGCACTGCCTAAATTACCCAGTATAGTAGCCTGTTACCATGACAGACAGGAAAGGAGAAACTTATTATGCGAAATGGAGGACAGATTGTAAATCAGGGTTAAGTAGTATTGCAGATGCTATTCATCAGGTGCAGAACAAAGAATGTTTAGAGCCCGATATTCAGCCGGCAGACAGCCGGAGAAGTAGGATTTATCTGGCTATCTAGCATTTGCTAAATATTCGCTTAACGGACTTTAGATAGCCAGATATATCTCTTTTCCAGCTAACTCTTAGCCTGAAAACTTTGTGGATGGTTCGGGGCATGGCTACATAGCCGGATAATGTATTCAGTTAAGTAGCGAGCTTGATACTTAGCTGGTTAAATCGTCTATCAAAGTTTAGACTTGCTAAATAGCAGGTTTAAACTTAGACAGATATAACAACCAGCTAAGATGCAATATATACACAGATATTCAGTGGCATAGCTGTGTCACTGAAAATCCTTGTAATTTAGCCATATAAGTGTTATCTTCTTCGCTGCTGCTCTCCTTGGGGAAGGCCTGCGCGATCGGCGCCGAGCCCCGTCGGGGGAAGGTTAGTAAAATCGCTCCCCACCCGAGTGGCCTCAGCGCCGATAGCTGGCGAAACCAAAAAGTAAAAAAGCTGAAAAATAAAACAGGATACGCGCCGGGACCCGCCAAGACACGCCCACCGAGCCAGCTCCCGCCTATCACAGAAGGCCCTGCTGGGCTTTAAACCCTGCTCTTCTCGGCGCCATTTCTTTCTTCTTTGCTGCTGCTCTCCTTGGGGAAGGCCTGCGCGATCGGCGCCGAGCCCCGTCGGGGGAAGGTTAGTAAAATCGCTCCCCACCCGAGCGGCCTCAGCGCCGATAGCTGAGCGCCGATAGCTGGCGAAACCAAAAAGTAAAAAAGTAAAAAAGTTGAAAAATAAAACAGGAAACACGCCGGGACCCGCCGAGACACACCCACCGAGCCAGCTCCCGCCTATCACAGAAGGCCCTGCTGGGCTTTAAACCCTGCTCTTCTCGGCGCCGCGCGACAAAGGGGCCCGCCCTTTTGTGCGCCCCTTAGTGCAGCCCTGCAGGGCAGCCCCTAACATTTAAATCCATTCCTGAGCTACTTTTGAAGTAGGCCAAGCTCTACAACCCCACCTGTATCCCTCAGAGCCCGGGTCTCTGCCATCTGTTAGGAGCTACAGGTCCTACTTCAAATCCTCCACTTTTTCAGGCCTGCACACCTACAGGGCAAGACCCACGCCCTTCACCTCCCATAAGGATACCAACATCCAAGAGACGCCACTGAACCTTCCCTTCGATTGGTGACTCTACCAGCTACCATGCACCTCCTCACAATTCCCATTATCCACAATCACATGTGGAGAGCACCGAAGCCCCCCTCCCCCCTCTCAACCACCAACAGAGGCTCAGGCCCATCCTGCTGACACCTGTCACCCAACTACTCGGCCTGGCTCTGATCTCGATTACCCTATTCAACACACAATCCATCTCCAAGAAAAGTCATATACTCAACGATTTCCTATCAGATTCAAAACCAGACATCTGTGCCATCACAGAAACCTTGTTAAAAGCCTCAGACACAGTCCTAATAAATCAGCTACCAACTCAGGCCTACGACATCCTATCCATTCCTAGACTCAAAAAAAGAGGAGGAGGGCTCCTCCTCGCAGCCAAAAAAGGGCTAGGTCTGACCTTGCAGGCTTCCAACAACCTAGCAAATATAGAATTCGCCCTATTCAACTCAAAACACGTGGCAGTCGGATTAATTTACGCGCCTCCCGGAGTCCTGGAAGCAGACCCATCACCTATCATTGAACTTGCAGCAAAACACCTCAACACCGGAAAACCAGCCATCCTGATGGGAGACTTCAACCTCCACGTCGATGTCCAACCGCACTCTTCCAACTGCAAAACTCTACTCTCCTCACTCAGCCACATGGGCTTTAGACAAATTGTGAAAGAGCCCACCCACAAAGCAGGTCATACATTAGACCTTATCTTCATAAACGAAGGAATATTACCCCACACCACACCAACCGGCTTACCGGTACCGTGGACAGATCACCGTATCATCTCCTCTGTACTACAGATCAAGGAGCACCCTCCACAAGCAACACAATCAATCACAATATCCGTCAGGAAACCATGCACCGGAGACCGCCTCAGCGAACACCTTGCCAAGAAACTAGTGCATCTGGACCTATCCGACGCCAACGCAGCCACGTCATCATGGATCAACATCACCAACAAGACTGCAGACCAAGTGTGTCCCATGATGACAAAATCTCATAACCCAGACAAAGACAACAGGAAACCTTGGTTCACCCAGGAGCTGAAGTCTCGCAAACAGGAACTCAGAAGCAAGGAAAACAAATGGCAGAAAAGCCCTTCCACGACAACTCTCCTTACCTACAAAGCGTGCCTAAACGCATATAGAAACGACATCAACAAAACCAAGAAAGAATTCTTCTCCAAAAAAATACACCACTTCATATTCGACTCAAGAGCCCTCTTCTCTTACGTATCAGCCCTCACTAAACCACCCACGCCCATCATACCAGATGAACATGCCCTAAACAAAGCCAATGAACTGGCAGTCTTCTTTGACAAAAAAATCTCCACACTCGTCACCCCCCTCAACGGGCCGTCACCGCACTCAAATTTCTCAATCTCCTACAGCACTCAACCATCAGACCCAACAGATCAACAACTTATCACAACCCAAGCGATTCTCGATACCTTCGAGCCCACATCCTCCATAGAAATAGAGAACATCCTCAAGAAGATAAAACCTTCATCCCATCCTCTGGATCACATTCCTTCCAATCTACTGAGCTCCATCCATGATATCATTGCCAAACCCGTGGCAGACATCATTAACTGCTCCCTCACTGAAGGCCAAGTCCCCAATCAACTCAAGCTGGCAATACTTAAGCCTCTCCTCAAAAAACCTAATCTTCCCACCACCGACCCAGCCAACTTCAGACCTATAGCAAACCTTCCAATGATTGCCAAAATTATGGAGAAAATTGTAATTAGACAACTGTCAGAATTCCTCAACGATAACAACATCCTCACCACAAACCAATTCGGCTTCCGTAAGACCCGAAACACCGAATCCCTACTAGCCTCACTATCAGACACTATTATCTTTAATCTGGAAAAAGGTCAACCTTGCCTCCTCGCACTTCTGGATCTATCCTCAGCGTTTGATACCGTGAGCCATGCGTGCCTACTTCAGCGTCTTACTGACATCGGCATCACAGGATCAGCGTTCAAATGGTTCAAATCGTTTCTAGAAAACAGGTTCTATAAGGTCAAAGTAAACAACAAAGTATCTCACCCCATAGAATCCAAAATGGAGGTACCACAAGGATCCTACCTTTCACCCACTCTTTTCAATATCTATCTTCTCCCACTCTGTCACCTTCTTACCAACCTCAAACTAACACACTTCCTTTATGCGGATGACATACAAATTCTCATCCCTATAGTGGAATCTCTACACAAAACTATGTCATATTGGAATAATTGCCTCACAGCAATCAATAACCTACTCGCCAGCCTCAACCTGGTCCTAAACACAAACAAAACTGAAATCCTTCTGATAGCTCCTGAAAATTACCTCCCACCCAGCTCTCCAACGGCTAGCCAATATCCTGTCACCTCTACTTCACCACAAGTAAGAGACCTGGGTGTACTTCTGGACAACAGACTCAGCCTCAACAAGTTCGTAAATAACACCACAAAAGAATGCTTCTTTAAATTGCAAACGCTTAAGAAACTAAAACCTCTACTACATTACAGAGACTTCCGCCTGGTTCTACAGTCCATCATACTTCCAAAACTGGACTACTGCAATTCTCTCCTTCTGGGCCTGCCCGCCTGCACCACCAAACCACTTCAGATGGTCCTGAACGCCACGGCCAGAATTCTCACAAACACCAAAAAAGGGGAACATATCACCCCCATCCTTCAGCACCTTCATTGGCTACCGATTAAATTCAGGATTCACTTCAAAACCATTATGATGATACACAAAGCCCTACATAACATCGCTCCTCTCAACTTAACTTACCAACTCCAACTACACACCTCCAAGAAACCAACCAGAAGTGCATATAAGAACATGCTAATCACCCAGCCGGCAAAAACCTCCCTGAGGAAACGCGCACTATCCACAGCGGGCCCCACACTCTGGAACTCACTCCCTCCAGACCTTCGCCTCGAACCTTGCCATAATACATTCAAAAAGAAACTAAAGACTTGATTTTTCTCACAAGCATTCCCGGAGAACTAAGAGCAGGAAGATCTACTACTATGTTTAGTCGCTGACAGTTTTTGACACCCCCCCTGTTCATAAGCTACTGAAGAGTTCGCATTTAAACTTAGTCATAATTGTATTACTGTATTTGTATTACCGTAATTGTATTACTTGTATTACTGTAAACTCCCCACAAGTTTGTAAACTCCCCCAAGTTCATTTATGCTCCATTAAGCTCCTTTATGTTTCTTTGTTAATTGTTTATGTTTCTTTGTTAACTGTTTCAATGTAAGCCGCCCCGAGGCGACAGTTTTACTTCCTTGTACACCGGTGTGATATGTATACTATACAGGAACGTCGGTTTATAAAAACTAAAAATAAATAAATAAATAAAATGCTAAGTTACTTAGGCTGCCAGGATATGAATAATTGACCCCTTAATGTTCATGACTGATGCTCCAAAATACCATGGACCAGTTCAAACCACTTGAGACAATTGTGGCTTTAAGTCATGCTAGTCAGCAGTATTGGCCTTCTGAGAAAGCAAAGCTTAGTAACTCTTGTTACGTCTTGTGTTTTAGCTACAGAAAGTTACACCATTTACTGACAGGTGGCAGACTGCTTTGTCAGTAGTTTGCAGTCTCTGCCTTCACTGCTTTAGCTGTCATCATGGTTTCTTTCTGAATTATTTATGTTAACACATCATGGGCAATTGCCACCATGCTTCCTTTATAAACCTACAAACATCTGGAGAGTGGGAAGAAGCCCAGAGTGGAACAAGACTAGCAAAAACATAAGCTAATAATATCCCCCAAAACATTCCTGTCATCACTATTGAAGTGTTAAATGTATTTATTCATTTCTTGTACTGTATATAGCTTCATTTGGGTCACTTGCATTAACTATGCTTATAATAAATCTTACATAATCTATTCTGCTTAATTTGCATAAGTGTTCTTTTGAAGGGGAGAAAAGGTATATAGGTACATGGTAACATTTATTTATTTTCCGCACTTTTTTCAGTGCTTCAAAGTGGATTACATTCAGGTACTGTGTAGGTATTTCCCTATCCCCAGAGGGCTTACAATCTAAGGGGGTAATTTTCCAAAGGTAGTCCCTTTTCGCGTGTGATATCTAAATTGGGGTGGAGTCAGCACCAGAAGGGGAGGAGTCGGGGCAGCCTCCACGACGACTTCGCTGATGGCGAAAGGTAAGAATCCTCATTGCCGCCAGTATCGCTCCCAATAGCCCGCCCCCCCGTTACCGCTGGATTTTCTAAGATCTGCGAACTTTGAAAATCCAGGCCAAAGTTTGTACCTGAGGCAATGGAGGGTAAAGTGATTTGTGACAGCAGGACTCAAACCTTGGTTTCCTGGTTTGTAGCCCACTGCACTAACCACTAGGCTACTCCTCCACTCCATAGTAAATGATGGCAGAAATAGAAATAGAACTGCCCAGCAAGATTTTTAGAGTGGTTACTGCTGCTCCATACTGGTTACCCCCATGCCTTGTTTAGGGATGCAATTGTCACTCCATGCAGGTTCCCCTCATGCCTTCAGTTTAGGTTTGTAACTGCTGCAATGTGCAGGTTCCTCCCATGCCTTTCTTGAATACTCAATACAATCATTTCAATGTGGTTTGGGGCTGAACCACTGCTCCAGGCAGGTTACCCTAGTATTTTGTTTCCCTCTTCTCGCAAATAAGGTATATTCTGTGTTTATCCTACCCTGTCAGTGAAAACATATTTTTATAGTATTCCTTGTAGCTTCCATGGAAAAGTTGTATTTGTGCATTAATATCTGTCAGTGGTTTAAATGTTTGCATCATATCCTCCAGTCTATCCTCTTTTCTAGAGTAGACATATTTAGGTCCTGAAGTCTCATCTCATATATTTTTTAGTGCAGACTCCACACCAGGGCTTCCCAAACTTTTAGCCAATGTGACCCCATTTTAGCATTTGAAAATTCACATGACCCCAGAGGATGACCAAAACAATAATTAGCAAGGTTACAGTTGCCCTCTAACAATTACTCCATTCTCACCTTCCTTGCACTCCAGATTATCCCCTCTTTCAATTTCTACCCTCACCGATTGATCCTAGGGAAAGGAATGGTCAGCAGATAAAGGGTGGTGATATTTCCCCTGTGTAGGTCACTGGTGAGACCTCACTTGGAGTACTGTGTTTAGTTCTGGAGACTGCATCTTCAAAGGGATATAAATAGGATGGAGATGGTCCAGTGGTCACTACTAAAATGGTCAGTAGTCATCATTCTAAAGCATATGGAGAAAGATTTAAGGATCTGAACATGTATACCCTAGAGCAGTGGTTCTCAACCCTGTCCTGGGGACCCCACCAGCCAGTCGGGTTTTCATGATATCCACAATGAATATGCATGAGAGAAAATTTGCATGTTATGGAGGCAGTGTATGCAAATTTTCTCTCATGCATATTCATTGTGGATATCATGAAAACCCGACTGGCTGGTGGGGTCCCCAGGACAGGGTTGAGAACCACTGCCCTAGAGGAAAGGTGAGATAGGAGAGATATGATATAGATATTCAAAAGTTTCATGCACAGGAGTTGAACCTTTTTCACTGGATCGGAGGCTCTAGAACACCAAGGATCATTTTATTTTATTTATTTATTTAGTTGCTTTTCTATACCAATGTTCGTTAGCACATCACATCGGTTTACAATAAAATATATAAAGTTACATCTAAATTTTCAATACAATTAAATAACATATGCAATAAAATAAACGTAAAAGTAACAATAGAAGCATAAAAATTATAAAAGATATATAAAAAGAGCTGAGATAAGTTTGAAAGGGGTTCCGGGAGCAACCTCCTGCACTCGGGCCGTTGGCTGCCAGTATTCAAAATGGTGCCGATAGCCTTTGCCCTCACTATGTCACAGGGGCCGATGGCCCACGTGCAGGAGGTCGCTCCAGGACCCCCGCTGGAAAACCATGGACTTTTGGCAAGTCTTGTGGGGGTCAGGAGGGTCCCCCAAGACTTGCCAAAAGTCCCTGGTGGTCCAGCGGGGGTCCGGGAGCAATCTCCTGCACTTGAGCCGTCGGATGCCAGTAATCAAAATGGCGCCGATAGCCTTTGCTCTTACTATGTCACAGGGGCTACCGCTGCTATTGGTCGGCCCCTGTCACATGGTAGGTGCAAAAGATGGCACCGGCAGCCAACAGAGGGAGGGCGGGAGATGCTCCAGGACCCCCGCTGGACCACCAGGGAATTTAGGCAAGTCTTGGGGGGGGGGCAGGAGGGGGGGTGTAGTTAATTAAATTAAAAAGGAAACGAATAAGAATGTCATGTATCAATGGATCGGGGGGCCCCTTTGAACGGATACAACATATGTGGCCCCGACGAATACGAATGCCTATGAAATGTATGCGGCTCCGCTGCACATCCCTACTGTACATTCTCCCCCTTTTGCGTTAATTCTATGTTTTCTTAAACCAGTTACCTCTTCCTCTAACCTCTCCCCCTTTTCTATCCACTCTTCTCTATCCTGTTCATTTCTCTTAGCCTCTCCTATTTTTCTAATTAGTTATTTGTTAATAATGTAACCTATTTATTCAGTTATTTGTTATAATGTAACTTTTTTCTTCCGATCGCTCTTCCTCCTATTCCCTATCATTTTATCTAAACTGATGTCCATACGAACTTTGGTGTATAAAAATGTTTAAATAAATAAATAATACTAACACCTGTAGCCTATTTGAGTGCTGAACACCTTGATACCATTAGCATTCTGATGAAATTCTTCATGGTACTTGTAGTCAAAGAGTTCAATACTGTATTCCACATTTCACTGTTCCTTACAGCTGTGGAGGTGTTTGCTCTTGAGATGTTCGCAGCTGGTGTCAGCAGGTCTGGATTTCACTAAGCCTGTGTCTAGGGTGGAAAAAATCTGGGGGCAGCAGCCCATCCCTTTCCTCCCCCATCCCCCTAGTACAGAGAACTGGAGGGGCGGGCAAGGCTGGAAAGGACAGAGCAAAGAAAAACTGTTCTGTTTCCTATTCCATCCCCTTCCCTCCTGGTCTCTGCAGGGAGCAGGGAGAGAGGGGTGAGGTCAGTGTAGACAGCAAAGAGCAAAGCTACTCTGCTCCCTAATCCTGTCCCTCTTCCCTTCTCATTTAGGAGCATGAGGTGAGGAGATAAGTCTGGAGTCGATGGAGCAGATAGCAAAGAAACCTGTGTCTTAGACCTTCTGCTCTATTGTTCCTTGTCAGGAGTGGGGCATCGATACCAACAGTGCCTAAGGTGGCAAAATCCAAACTCCATCACTGGGTCTCAGGGACCTAAAAGCAGACCACTTAAAATGGGACAGGGACTCAGCAATGCAATTTTCAATGCCTAGGACATGTGCAGCGTGGAGATCTATGTTGGGCCAGAGGCAATGCAGCACATTGACTGACTTAGGAAACTGACTGCCCCTTATGTTCATGTGGGCATGTGATTAATTGCTTCAATGACTGTCATGTTATCTGTCCTGAACAATATATTCTTGTTTTTCAACCTCTCATCCTTCAACATGTTAGGAAGGATGAGGAAAGTGACCTAAGACCCATCTACACCACCGTGCCCTATCCCAGCATTACAATAGACCAGCTCCTTAAAGATCACAGTTCTCGAGTGCAAATTTTAACCCATTGTCAAACATATCCATCAACACAGAACACTCAAAAGAACTGAATTGATTACCACCCCATCCTATAGCAAAGAGATGAGTTCCCTTAGATCTATCAAGTGCAGAATAATAAAAAGCTTACATATCAGGAACAGGGGATAAAGTAACTCATGATGGAAACATGTGTAATTCCTGGGCTAGTGTGCCCTCATAGGACCCCAAAGACCACACCTCAAGTTATGGACTTAAGTGGTAACCCTGAAGCAAAGTAACAAAAAATTTAGAAAGCCTCTCAAAGCACAATTATTTGAGAAAGCATTTGATTATGACTATTTGTCACCTCCCTTCAAGAGTTTTAAAATGCTCCTAAAACGTTCATGATTGTTTTATGGTTAATGATTGCTTGTTTAACCTTTTATTAGTTATTTTATTTTGTTATTTCTGTGAGTATCAAAATTATGTTTGCTAATTCCTTGTGAGCTGTCTAGACCCTTCGATTCATGGCATCTAAATTCCAAAATAAATAAATATATGTATAAAGCTACAATGATGAGGAACAATTCTAGGGAGGTCACGTTTCTTACAAAGCTCCTCTGCTGCCATGATTCAGGCCAGTCCTCAGCATACTATGTGCTCTGAAAGTAAATACCAAATCCATTCCCTGCTGAGGAATCTGTGAAAAAAGCATAATATCACTATCAAAGACTGGGTGTCAGGCTACAAGTTGTGTCCATTGAAAGATTGTAGAAAATTCTCCCAATTGAGTATGTCATCTCAGTTTTGTCTTTATACCTCTAATTAAATGGTATTTTCTGGCTATAAACACTCTAGCTAGGGCCAGACATTGTATAAATACTTTGCACAGTAATATGATCCCAATGAAAAACTCTTGTGGCCCTCAAGGGACTGAAATTGCTGCAAGGTGGCACTCTTGGTATGCCACATGATCCTCAATGATGCACGCAGCTTAGCTAGTTTGTCGTGAGGGAGTCTAGTTAGAAACACACACCCTTTAGTTTTTGCTTCAGCAAGTGGTATTTTGAAATTGGGCTGCAACTTTCCTAAAAGCTGCTGATAGGTCTAGACATTCATTGGCCACAAAGTAAAAATCATCTAGCTAATGCATTAAATTTGTGTTGCTTGTGAGCTGATCCAGTAACCAAGGTATGAAAGACCTAAACTTAAAAAACAAAAAAAGGCACAGGATAAGAAGCAGTCCATCGGTATACATTTATCAATAAAAGTGCTTCCTGAAAGGCAAAAACCTAGCAGATTAAGGAACTAAACTGAACACGGAAGAGTCAAAAAGTTGATTCAATGTCAGCATTCATTAACATTGCACCTGAAACAAAATGCTTAATTTTGTCTGTTGCTTGGCTGAGCGAGGCATGCTGTACTAAACACAACTGTGGATTGATGTGGACAATAACAGAGAGACCTAAAAGATGGAACAAGATCTGGATAAGCCTGAACTTGGCCACTTCTGTTTTTTGGGACAAGACCTAACAGAGGGTGGGCATCATATAAATATAAAAGCCTTCTCACAAAAAAGGCAGTCTATATGCCTGAAGAATAGTTCATTTTCCCAGCTTCTCCTTTGCAATTGCTATACATGTTTGAAGCAATAAGGAATTGTGGATACAACCTAACAAGGGAGATGTAGCCCTGTTTACAATTGTTCTAAAAACATATCAGAAACCATCTATGATGAATTGTCATCTCGACTTGACTAGGGAAGCAGAATAATATAACCTTAAGGTTGACAGTGGAGGGGCTAGCTGCATTAGCTTGGTATGCTTGTGATCTTCTATCTCTAGTCCTAATGCATTGCAAGGCCAGATGATCAGTACCAAAACTGAAACATGAATGCTGGAATTTACAAGGGTTCCATGTGCATAGGCTTAGGGTTAATCTGCAAACTCACTTTCCTGCATTTTTCATCTTATCTCTTATTACTGGAAATTTTCTGAAAGGAAGTGTCAGCTCTTTTTGTATTGAAAGGTTTCTGAAGGGACTTCTCATCCAAACAGAAACCAAAGAGACTGATTTTGCCTCTGCCATACAGGTGCTAAAATGAAAATCATAATTCAGCCAGGCCTAACCAACATATACTATCTGTGGGCTTTCATATCCGTGTAAAGCAGTGGTCCCCAACCCTGTCCTGGGGGCCCACCAGCCAGTCGGGTTTTCAAGATATCCACAATGGATATGCATGAGAGAAAAATCTGCATGTTATGGAGGCAGTGCATGCAACTTTTCTCTCATGCATATTCATTGTGGATATCCTGAAAGCCCAACTGGCTGAAGGGCTCCCAGGACAGGGTTGCGGACCACTGGTGTGAAGGAAACGGAGCAAATAAGGGCTTTGATCTGTTTCTTTTTCAACAATTAAACTGGTGAAAATATGAAATGCTGAAACCACAATTATAGGATGATTTTATGTATGGAAGGGTTTTTAACATTTTTTTTTCATCTGACTCCACACCTTTCCCTTTCATGTACACACCTTCCCCCTCCTCCTCTAAGTGGAAAGGAAAATGTCAATGAACTCCCCTTTCCATAGTTGTTTGGATTAATTTTCAGGCACTATGTTGATCTGGCATTTTAGCACCATGTGAAACATTATCCCCTCCCTGGCCTGCTCTGCCCTTGCTATCCTGTCCTAAATTAGGCAGCTTTCAAAATGGCAGGAGAGAGGCAGGAAGGTGATATGCATAGCCATATATCATCAACCCCCTTTTCACACCTCATTGGCCCCCACCCCAATGATTTTCCCACTAGCAAAGGTAGGGCAGCACCAGGCAATACTGCTATTGTGAAAATTTCTTCCATACTAGTAACCCTGAGGGTGTTAGACAGGGAGGGATTGTAAAATGTGCTGGTAGCTGCTGAACAACAGGGGGGTAAATGTTTAACCTAACAGGAAGCTTTAGGACAACATTTTCTCCAACCAGATTTACCTGCTTTTATAGCTGGGTAGCGCTTAATATCTGTTCTATCCAACTAAAACTAAGCCTTGCTCCCCCAAGTACCCTCGTGCCCTCGCTCTTTTTACCCTGCTAAATTTATCTGGCTAAAGTGTAGCTCCTGAGAGGGGGGGAAAGGATTTTGTTTGGGTAACACATGTATAACTAAGAAGTCATCAATAGAGCCAAATGTCCAAATGGAATCAAATGAGTGGAGATTAAAAAAAAAAAATTAAGAACATAAGAAATGCCTTGCTGGGTCTTATCTGAACTTGTCCAAACCTCTCTTAACCCTGCTATGCTTGTCGCCTTGACCACATCCTCTGGTAACAGGTTCCTCAGTTTGCTTGTGAAAACGTACTTTCTACGATTTGTTTTAAACCTGTTGTTAGTTTTTCGTCATGTCCCTCTGTTTTACTGTTATTTGAAAGGATAAATAATAGGGATGTACAGTCAAAATAATTTTGTATCTTTTTTTCATTTCATTTGTTATTTTTTTCCCACTTTTATTTTTAATTTTGTTTTTGTTTTGATTATAGTGCACATTGAATCATTAGTGTACATTAACTCAAACTCGCTGTGCACTAGAAATGAAAAGAAAACACCACTGAGTTGACCACATCTGGTCATGTGTAACTTTGTTCCAGGAGGAAGACTGCACTTCATTGGGGCCATAAAAGTATTTCTTAGGGATGTGAATCGTTTTAGGACGATTAAAATTATCGTCCGATAATTTTAATATCGTCTTAAACCGTTATGGAACACAATACAATACAGATTCTAACGATTTATCGTTATAAATCGTTAGAATCGTGAGCCGGCACACTAAAACCCCCTAAAACCCACCCCCGACCCTTTAAATTAAATCCCCCACCCTCCCGAACCCCCCCCCAAATAACTTAAATAACCTGCGGGTCCAGCGGCGGTCCGGAACGGCAGCGGTCCGGAACGGGCTCCTGCTCTGAATCTTGTCGTCTTCAGCTGGCCGCCATTTTCCAAAATGGCGCCGAAATGGCGGCGGCCATAGACGAAAAAGATTGGACGGCAGGAGGTCCTTCCGGACCCCCGCTGGACTTTTGGCAAGTCTCGTGGGGGTCAGGAGGCCCCCCACAAGCTGGCCAAAAGTTCCTGGAGGTCCAGCGGGGGGTCAGGGAGCGATTTCCTGCCGCGAATCGTTTTCGTACGGAAAATGGCGCCGGCAGGAGATCGACTGCAGGAGGTCGTTCAGCGAGGGTTCCGGCGCCTCGCTGAACGACCTCCTGCAGTCGATCTCCTGCCGCGCCATTTTCCGTATGAAAACGATTCGCGGCGGGAAATCGCTCCCTGACCCCCGCTGGACCTCCAGGAACTTTTGGCCAGCTTGTGGGGGGCCTCCTGACCCCCACGAGACTTGCCAAAAGTCCAGCGGGGGTGCGGAAGGACCTCCTGCCGTCCAATCTTTTTCGTCTATGGCCGCCGCCATTTGCGGCGCCATTTTGGAAAATGGCGCCGGCTGAAGACGACAAGATTTAGAGCAGGAGCCCGTTCCGGACCGCTGCCTTTCCGGACCGCCGCTGGACCCGCAGGTTATTTAAGTTATTTGGTGGGGGATTTAATTTAAAGGGTCGGGGGTGGGTTTTAGGGGGTTTTAATGTGCCGGTTTTTTGATTTTTCGATTTTTAACGATTTTTAACGATTTTTCACGATATTTTACCCCCCCAAACGGCAACAATACGATTCCCTCCCCCTCCCAGCCGAAATCGATCGTTAAGACGATCGAGGACACGATTCACATCCCTAGTATTTCTTGCTCTTTGGGGCTGGAAGCTCAGGCTTAGCTATCTCATCATCACTTTCCCCCAGGGCCTGGATCCTTTTTCTATTTGGGGGGGGGGGAGAAGAATACCGCTTTCATTGCCCAAAGTGCTAAGGGTGAATTGGATGCCCATTTTTCTTTATCCCTGGGGAGTGGTGTCTCTCTTTTACTATGTATGTGCAATATTAAGTCCAATAAACATGATGGACTCCTGCGGTTAGTGTCCAAAAACAATATCTTTACTGTTGGGCGATCAAAGTGTGGAATGGCAGCAACAACAAAATCTTCTGCACCACCAATGTCTCTCCTTTATCTTACAGTCTTCCCCTCTATCTGTGCATATCTGACAAGACCAGGACAAGAGAAAGCCTCCACCCTCCAGGGCTTGGATAAACGGAGTTCCCAGGTGGGCAGGGTCTCTTTTGGCTGGGCGGAAAAACCCCTTCCATGCTGGTAAAAATGGTAGCTACAGTCTTTGGCACAGAGAGTAAGGTTCTCTCTCGACCCAGGGGGTGAAGATGCCAGATGATTGTCCTCAGTGATCTTATTCCCAGTTAGGCGATCTTCTGTTATCTCTCTGGTTTCTTTCTCTCTTTTTCCTGGATCCCAGATGGGAGGGATCCCCTGGAGTCAGGCAGCTCACCCTGCTCCAGTGCAAGATGGGGCAGCCAAAAATCTTCTTCCTCAATCTCTAACTCTCCGGAGTTTCTCTTTGCAGCAGGTCACTATTTCCTCCGTCCTCACTGAAGGTGTGGAAGGACAGGTCTTCCCTAATCTGGACAGCCCCAGACACAGCTCTGAGCCCAGGTGGTACTTAAGGTCTCACAAGGCTCCTACCAAAAAACAACCCAGTGGTAAAATCCCAACCAGCCAGTGAGTGGACTGGAAAAGGACTACCCTACCAACCCTGATCAAGATTCCCAGTCAAGGTGTACCTGACTCTTCTGATTGGATCTGAAAAATCCAAACACATAAAAAGCTCCTCACTGCCTTCTAACTTCAAGCAAACCATAAGGGAATGCCCACAGACTCTCTGGAGAAAGCTGTTTAAAAAACCTTCCAAGGGGACGGCCATTCCAGCACTGACAAAGGGAGGAGCTGCATTTGAATGGTAACCTCCCCAATAAACTAACCTATACTGCTCTGACTAAGCGTTCACCGATCTTAATGGTAACAGAAACACATGTTTGTCCCTGCCCCACAGGACTTACAGTCAGGAAGTCTAGCTTTCAAACCGCATTTATGTGCATAAGTAGATGAGCAGAGATTAATGCTAGTATTTTATAAACTGTGTAGCAGGAACTGAATAGTTTATATATACCATGGAAAACCATGTAATTCTCTTCTGAAAGTATGCACATATTGTAAAAACATACGTACGTGTAATTTAGGAACATAAAAAAAAAATAACATGTATGCATAATTACTCTGATGTTTATGTGAAGGTGGATATTTTATAAAGTATGAATGTATACTGTTTAGAAAATGCTTGCACATGCACTTGAAATCAAAGGTTCGCTGATACCTCCACCAGTTCACTCAGTCCATCTCCAGTTCACCAAACCACCTACCAGTTCACTCAGACTGCCCATCCAAAAATCTGCAGACAAGTACAATTTCTAGTCCTGGGGGAATTCTGCGCTACTGCAAAACTCAGAATTTACGGTATTGTGGAGCACAGAATTGCCAAATTCTGCACAGAAAATGGCAAAGAGGAGACCCTGGCATGCCATGAGCTGAGCGCGTCCCACTGACAGTAAAGATGAAGGCTTCAGTGTGCTGTGAGCAGAACGCATCCCGCTCACGACGAAGATGAAGGCCCCAGGCGTGATGCGAGTGGGATGCACATTGCTCTTGGTGAAGATAAAGGCCCTGGCGTGTCATGAGCTGAGCGCATCCCACTTGAGGTGAAGATGAAGGCCCCAGCATGCCATGAACGGGACGCGCTCTGCTCGCGGCAAAAATGAAGGCCCTGGTGAGAGAGAGTGTGTGTAGAGAGAGGTGTGTGTATGTGTGAGAGAGAGTATGGGGGTGTGAGAGAGAGCATGCAGTTTGCTTGAGTGTAGGTACCAATAGAGGGAGCCTATGTGAGGAAATTGTGAAGGAGTGTGTATGTGTGTGAGAGATTGGGAGCTGGTGTGTATGAAAAAGGAATTGTGTATATGTGAGGGTGCTTGTTTTTTTGTGAGAGAGCGAGGCTGTGTGAAGGTATTGTGTATGTGTGAGAGAGAGCGCCTGTGTGAAGGGGTGTGTGAGAGATACACAGCCTGTGTGAGGGTGTATGCGTGAGAGAGAAAAGGAGCTTGTGTGGGTATATATGCAAGAGAGAGAGGGACCCTGTATGTGGGGATGTGTGTGTGAGTGAGTAAGGGACCCTATATGAGGGGATGTGTATATGTGAGAGAGTGAGGCAGCCCGTATGAGGGGGTGTGTATGTGCACTAGAAAGAGGGAGCCTATGTTAGAGAGCCTGTATGAAAGGCAGTACTGAGAGAGGGATCAAACTGTGGGAGTGGAGATAGAGTGGAAGGGGTTAAGCCAAGAGGTGGAGAGAAGACATACTGGCAGCAGGAGGAGTTGGGACCTGAGAGGACAAAGTGGTCAGGGGAGTACGGAGAGAGTGGAAGGGACACGGTGAATTTCTAGGGAAATTCTGCCCAAAATATTTAAAATTCTCCATCAAGTAGTAACTTTTTCTGTATTAATTTAAAATGTAATTACTAAAGACTGTCATGTATATTGTGTTATTTTGACCAATATAAAGTTTGCAGAATTTTGCAGAATTTTCAATTGTTTTGCACAGAATTCCCCCAGGAGTAAATTTCACTTGCTCTAGTCAATTAGGTGCAAAAATATACCTTACAAACTAGCAACTGCGCGTACTTCTGAACACCGCCCACAAATGTCCCTAGCCTGGCCTTGTATCCCGTAGTAAAATGAATGCACAAAATGGAAAACAATCACATATTCTCAATGTTTATACAATAACATTAACAGGCTCTTTTTGTGTGTGAAGCCCCTTTGAAAATGTATGCCTAAGTCTGTACCTAATGGGGGTGGAAATAACTTGTCCAAGGTTACAAGGAGCATCAGCAGAATTTGAACCCTGGTTTCTCTGGCTCATAACCTGCTGCTGTAACCATTAGGGTACTCCTAACTAGGCTGTCATGGCTTGTGTTTTCTGGGTTAAAATTTAAAACACACACAGACATCTGGCTGTATACTTTAAATTGGTGGCCCAGCTGCTTGAACAATGGCTAATACTTCTCAACATGTTTCCCTAAACTCCGATATGCTAATATGTAGAACAAAAGATGAGATACAGCTCCCTAAAAAGGGTTAATTTGATTATTTTGCTAGCAATATTTCTGCATCAGCAGGAGACGCACAAATAATGGTAGGCAGTGAGATACAACTCTTCTGCTAACTACTCATAAATTCAGAGGGACCATTAGGATCTGATAATGTACTTACTGAAGGGAATGCTGCAACAGCTCCTGCTTTTCATTAGGCCATGGAAGGAAATAGAGGAACATTAGGAAATTACAATATGCAGGTTTTGAAATGGCAAGGACATTGTGTGGAACGTAGCAGACAGTGAGGGCAGCAGCAAATCAAATTTAACATGGGGACAAATTGGCATGTGGGCAATTTGCTCTATTTCAACAATGGAAAGCAATTATATGGCAATAAGAAAGGGCGGAGGAAAATCAATGTGAATGTTATTAAAAAAGAACGTGCCCAGAGTGGCTCACAAGGATTTCTGTTTTGCATATTAATACTCTGACGGAAGCGCTCTCCATTTGCTGCCACGTTTCTCAGGGAAGCTTTGGGTAGCGTCCAAGCACCCGGTCAGGAGTCAGGGCAGTGTCCGTCGTGATTTGGGGTAGGGGGAAGGGGGGGTTTGAAGTACGTTGGTACCTTACATATTTTTTCGGAGTAATTTGGAGCTGGATTTATTTACTGGTAGACATTTGACCTTTTTCTGCAAGTGGCCACAAGGGGGATTACAAAACAAGCTTTAACTAACATTTGCAGTACATTGGTCAAAGGTCTTTTACAGTCAATCAAAAAGATAGCATGGAAGGGCCAGGGTGTATAACTTGTGGTCCTTACTTGACAGTGCAGGTAGATGGGGAAAGACCGAGTGTCTTTGCCGAGGGGACTCTTAAGTGTTCTTATTTCTTTCTGTGGGCTCTTACTCTGTCTTGCTAGTTATTATTTTTGAAATCCCTGTGTGTTTTTAAGAGAGGAACACAGGATTCTCCCTAACAGACTTTCTGGGTGTGGGGTGGCTGCACACGCATTCATTAGGGGGGATGCACGAATATGTCTGCCATGCGTGCGCCAAGTGGATTGTAAAAGCCGCTGAGATGCGCACATACCTCCTGCAGCGCACACATCTGGAAAGGTGTGGGCGTGGGCATGGGAGTAGTCCGGGTGGGGCATGGACATTTCAGGGTGTGAACCTGAAATGTGGGTGTAAGTTACTTATGCGACTGGCTGCACGCCAAAGCCCCCTACTGCGTAAACTTTACTTCTACTATGAATAACGTGTAAATTAAAAAATAAAGAAAAATAAGCTTATCTGCTTGGGGCTAACTGGAGGGGAATGAAGGCTATGAAACTAGGGGGTTTGGAGGACATATCTCTTAACTGGGGGAACGGGGGACAAACTGGTAAAACTGGGAATAGCATCAGCGAGCACCCCTTTTAAAGCCCCCCAATTAATGCAGTAGAAACAGCATTTGTGTGCACATGTGTGAGGGCATTTTAAATGTGATGTGCACGTGGCCAGGCAATTTATAACATACGCCGGACCTTTCTCCATCACAAGGCTGGAGCAAGATCAATTCGGCACCATTTTGGAAAATGGTGCTGACCAGGCTGGGAGTGAGGGTGCACCTGGCCCCTGTGCCGGATCCTTTTAAAGGTTCAGGTGGAAAGCAGGAGAGGGAGGGTATAAGAGGCGGCCCGTCCCCTTTTTTGTTTTATTTTTTAACATTCTGGGGGTGATCTCTGTTACTTCTGGGGGTAGGGAAGCGTGGAGCTGGGGGTCACATTTTCTGTTTTAATTTTGGAGAGGGAGAAGGGGGCTGGGGCTGTTACCACATGCTTTATTTTTTTTATTAATACTTTGGGGGAGTCGGTGCCACCTTGACTGGTGGTCCCGGGTTGGGATGGGGGGGTCAATACTGACCCTCGCTCAACCTCCCCATTTGTACATAACTATTTTTTTTTTCTGATGCTTTAACTGTGAGGCAGAAGCCTCAGGATCCACATTAGTGTCCCGGGTCTCCCTCCTCACATCATATGCATTTCATATACAGCTGACCACCTTCTTGGTCAGCCATGATAAATTATTTACATCAAATTGACTAGTAATGACCTTTTTGCATGCATTTGCATTATTCATGCATGCAAATCACACACAAAGAAGATCATTGTAATAGGGGAGGGGATCTGGTTGGGGGGATAAGCGATATAACACATATTAAAGCACTAATGCGACTTAGTGCATCACCCTGTATGTAACATTGATGGATATGTCTTCTAATGCTACTTATCCGGCTTAGCACTTTTTTTTAAATTTATCTAGCTATCTTAGGCCTAGGTTCATCAATAATGCATGCGTTATCAAAAAAGAGGTGTGTTTATGGAATTTAGTAAGTTACAGCACCAAACAGTAACTTAGTGCTTTGCATAGGTATTATTGCATGGTGTAGTGCACCCTGCAGTAATCCCTAATTTTCACATCTTATATTAAGAAAGAGAGAGAGAGAGAGAGACTATCTACAAAGGAATCATTAAGTATTTATATCTCTATAGGAGGTAGGGGTGTGCATTCGTTTTGAACTTAAATGGAAAACGCAACTTTTTTTTTTAACTTAAAAAAATGATGAGGCGTAAACGATCGGATTTCCAACTTATTCAACATAGCTATGTTGAATACGTTGGAAATCGCGATTGTTGATCTAAATAAAAATTTAAAACCCCTCACCCTCCTTAATCCCCCCCCCCCAAGACTTACCAAAACTCCCCAAGCTGGCCAAAAGTTCCGTGAGGGTCCGGGAGCGGACGCGTGGGGAATCACGTGACATCCGCGTCACTCCGACGTGACGCCGACGTCACGTGGTCCATCGTGGTTCCGCTCCCGGACCCCTCGTTGGACCCAAATGGCACTTTTGGCCAGCTTGGAGGGGCCTCCTGACCCCCCCAAGCTGGCCAAAAGTGCCTTTTGGGCCCAACGAGGGGTCCCGGAGCGAACCCGAGGGGAATCACGTGACGCCGCGTCACTCCGACGTGACGCCGACGTCACGTGCTCCTTGCAAAGGAGTTCAGGAATGGCGTCCTGACCCCGCTGGACCACCAGGGAGTTTTGGTAAGTCTTGGGGGGGGGGGGGGGGGGGGGGGCGGGATTAAGGCTGGTGAGGGGTTTAAATTTTTATTTGCACATATGGACATAGACTCAACTTATGGAATTCTCCATATGTCCATATTGACCGCAAATGGGACCCCCTTTCGACTTATGGACTTATGAACTTAAACTTTTGGTCTGCACATCCCTAATAGGAGGGCCATCTGATAGGTCGAGGTGAGGTGTTAGTGGTGGTTTAGTGTTTAGGGGCCAGTTTCACATGCAGAGTTAGACATACAAACAGCACAGTACACCTTGGTGAAGATTTGATGTCATTTGGAGTGAGGAAAGTCTCACAAAGTTGAAATTTCTACCATGTTCTCTCACCCTAGCTTGATGGACTCTATAACAGGGGACCATCAAGCTAGGGTGAGAGAACATAGTACAAAATGTCATCTTTTTGAGACTTTCCTCACTCCAAATTATGAGAATCTTCACCATGGTATATACTGTGCTGTTCGTACATCTAACACTATGTGTGAAATTGGCCCCATAAACCCTAAATTTCCACTACAGCTCACCTCGACCTTTCAGGTGGCCCTCCTATAGAGATATAAATAGGTGCATACAGTGACTCTCTTCCAAGAGGCGTCTCTCTTTCTATCGCTCCCTTCCCCAGCCCTAAACAGCCAAACCCCCCCAAAATAATTTGCATTTACACTGTGCACTACAGCATTTTTCGCATGTGATACCATAATGCCCTTTGATTCTTGACCCCATTAGCCAGATACATCTTAAAAAGCACTACTTAGATAAAAAGCATTTTTTGAGACTTATCCAGCTAAGTGGCAGCAAGGCCGCCATTTAGGCAGATAAGTCAAAAATTTTCCGGCTATGTTGAAAATACATTCCAATTATCTCTTAAATAAGCATGAATGCTGTAGGGTAGATTAACACATATTTTATATTGTGCATGCGCATTTGCATGCACTACATAAAATACATGAGCATGAGCATGTGTGCCCATATACACATGAAAATGGGCATGCATGAGCATATTTTAAAGTAATCCTCCCTATTTTCTCTTAGTACTAGTGCACCAATTGCCTACTAAATAAAATATCCCTATGATTTTCCACTTTCTTACCTATTACAAAGTAAAGGAAAAGAAAAGGGAATAAAAAATGGCATGCTAGCTTTCTTCTTGGAGATAAGAACAAAATATAATTCCAGGAACTTGTATAGCATATTCACAGCATGCACTTCTACAGTGAAATCCAAACTGCTCTGTTCTTTGAGCTCTCTCTTTACTGACCAAATGGCAAAACCCCAATTTCCTTCCCCCCCCCTTTTCCCCAGGTATAACGATACAATCTCATAACCTTTAAACGTGGGAGGTAACTACAGCTAAGAATTTAAATATCCAGTGTTGGATAGCACAAATGACTTGTTAGAATATCCATCACGAGGAGGAAGAGAGAGGCTGTTCGAGTGTGGCTGTTCCGGAGGAGAGGAGGGCTGTCCTAGTCCTGACAGAGCCCCAGCTGACACTAATTGCGCCTGACGTCATCTGGGAGGGACCGTAAAGGAGACCTTTAAACCGACCCTCCCGCGGCGCGCAGCCGCCGCCGGCACATCACCAAAGGGGCACGTGTCTTTGCTTAACTTTTGCTCAATTCAGATACTCTCTCGGCCTGGAACTTGATTATATTACTTACTGGTGGTGAGTTATATTTTATTAATTTACCCTCTTCTCTTCCATCCTCCATTTTCTGGGAGAAGGATAAAAATAGCACTGACAGCCACACTCCTGCTCCTCTTGGGTTCCTTAAGTTGTTGCTCTCCTGCAAAATAATTTACTTCTTAACGACAGTCATGCCACACACTAAGAAGAAGGCCAAGTTGAAGCCAGCTTCTGTTAGTTCAGCCTCAGAACCAAAACCGAGGATCATATCAGAGTGGTTGGGTGCCCCCTCAGAAACTCCCATAGAGGTGACCGCTGGAGGAGTTGACCAGGAGCGGGATCTCTCCTCCCAGGTCAAAGAGATCTCATTGAGTCTGGGAGCACCGGAGACACCATCTCCTCCCTATGGTACCGGGGTGGTCCCGGCAGGGTTGCAGGGAGATAAGAGTGAAGTTGTAATAAATCCAGAACCTCTGAGAGGAATACAAGGGCAGAATAAAAATCAACCTATAAATTTGTTTGCTTCTCAGGAAATAATAGAGACTGCTGACTCTTTATCTAGGGTGCCATTGGAGGCAAGTACTCCAAAATCAGTAGGATCTGGACGGGACAATCCCCAGAAATCAGGTCAGTAAGGAAGTGGTTTTGAAACCAACTATCACTCTTGAAACATTATGGAATCGTATTGTAAGATTAGAAACCTCAATAACATCATTGACAGAGGCAGTTGTAGAAACTAACAATTCAATAAAGAAGAATTCAGATCATATAAGAACACATGAAGAGAAAATTACAGATCTTGATTGATGTATAACACAAGTGGAAAAGATACAACATCATCAAATAGAAAATGAAGAGATTTTCTTTAGGAAAATAGAAAATTTGGAAAATAATATGCAGGCACTAAATTTAAGAGTAATAAATTTTCCAATAATCAAATTATTGAGCCCAGTGGAACTTTTTAAAAATTATATAATACAAGTATTAAAAATTCCTACTGAATGTATGCCAATAATTGTGAGAGCTTTTTATACTGGTCAAAAGAAAGATAATATAAAAGTTCAAACTGAGCAGAGAGAAAAAGAGGAAGAAGGATTACCACCTGTGGAAACCTCCATCAATATCTCAGATTTACTACAAAATTCACATGATGCAGTAGTTAATTATAGAGGGACTTTAATAGCTAACTTTGCCTTTGTAACTGACACGGAGAATGTATTAAGATCCTATTTATGTTCACGCTTAACTATGTTTTATGGGCAGAGAGTCTGGGTATACCCAGACCTAGCATGCAATACTCAAATACGGCAGAAAGAATTTCTTAATCTAAGACAAATGGTGTTAGGGTGGTAGATTCCTGTTAAAATACCCATGTAGATGTATGGTGAAGTACAGCGATCAGAATTATCTTTTCACTGATCCGGAACATCTTAAAGGTCTTCTGGGGATTGCAACATGAAATTCCGGTTATTGATTGACTAAATGGGGGGGTTAGTGATTACTAATATTATTATTTCCTATAAGTATTCACTCGAAATATGACACTTCTCCCAATCGTTGCTTATTTGTAAAGAGTTAGTTATTACCAAAAGGATTATCTTTATTTCCTGAAAGATTTATAGATACAATACTCTTTGTTACTAGCAAGAAATGTCTTGTAAATTATTGTTTAAAATGCAATAAAAATAAAATTTAAAAAAAGTATATCCATCACGCCTTGAATAGCTTAACCATTGCTTGGTCAGTAGGCTACCAAATATTCAGCCTTATTCATAAAAGAACTTTGGGTAAAAACATATCTTTATTGAATAAGGCCCATAGTTTTCTGTCATTTATAAATGAAGACGTTGTGATCATATGAGATGTTCCCATACCAATATTTTGTGCAACAGAACCCAGATATAGTGGTACAGCAGAACATGGATAGCTGGGACAAGGCTTGTTCTGAAAAATGTAATTTTCTGGATAGTGGAAGCTACAGATGATGAGAGTTTTCTGATAAAAGAATTTTGGATAATGCGAGAATTTTTTTTTTCCTAGAAAACAGAACATATGGAACTAACCCATTTTCTGTTAATAGAAGTTTTTCGAAACAATGTATGTGAGCCAAAGCTCATGCTTTGTTTTTAGATGATGGCAGTTTTTGGATAAAAGAACTTTAGATAGAAGTATTTTTATTGTAGTAGAAAAAAAATACGATACTGGCTTTGTTTTTAGAACTGTCTGTGCCAAGCAACTAAAGACAGAAGATCAAGTACCAAGAGATACGGAGAGCAGGCAATTGTGGCAGAAAGATACATAAATAATAGCTGTTGTGTTAAGCGTTACGAGAATGATTTAAAAGAGCTTCCAAATGCACCTAGGTGTGTTGCCTGTTTATAGTATATCTTTCAAGCTCTTTTGGCATCATGCAAGTGCCAAGAATAACTCTGAGAGTAAATTCAGGAGATTGAGACCATACCCTGGACGTTCATTTCTGGCATGGTGGGCCTGATTTTCAAAGCACCTTTTGTGCCTAAAACTGTGTTGTTATGTCTGTGGTGCTTTGAAAATCAATTAGGGGTTTGTGCATGTAAAAATAGGTGGAGATGCCCCCCCCCCCCCCCCCAGTTCATGTAAACTTTTACTCTCACTAAGAAAATGTGTTCTGGGGAAAGAGTCAGATGGGTTAAGTATTTGCCTGCGTGCATTCAGTTTTCGAGAGTATGCTTGCAAATGTACATGCAGAAAGTTACACTAGCTCGGGAGCAGGTGTAACTTTCCGAGCGTATGTGTATACACATACCGGGCTGGCACAGCACATGGATTTTCAGAGTGGACTTCTACGCATAAATTGGTTTAGAAAATTATGGCTAAAGTTTGGGGGTTACAAAGTATCCAAAGATTTTAACCTTACACAGGCAGTTATAAAATTACCCTCCCCTTGTGCAAAACATTCCTATTCTGAGAAACTAGTTAACCTTGCCTACGTATCAGTGCCGTTAATGGTCAGGTTGTCTCCTAAGCAGTGCCATTCGTGGCACTTGTCAGATTGGTAACGAGCAGCACTTCAGCAGCTTTGTTACTTAATACACGTGCTGTGTCACAAGCAGGGCCTGACTTATTCCCTGCAGGATCTGTTAGAAATACAACTTAAACTTTTGAGGCATCACTTAAAATTTTCGGACGAGGCTTTAATCCATTCCAGCATTCAGTTTCACAGTAATAATTAACTCTTGGCAACAGATACAAACTAACACAACACTTCAGTAAACATATGAAAGAACAGTTCGATAGGATTCCGAGCTCATGGGTCGTACTGGGGCCACATAGTCACTTTCAGGCCGATACAGTACCGTGCCCTGGACACAGCGCGAAGCTCAATGCATAATTGGACGCGCGGTTTGGAGGCGTGTCCTTAACTCCCAATGCAAAATGGGGGTTAGCGCATCCAAAATGTGTGTCCAAGTGTGAGTAGGTAATAGTGCTCATCACATGTAGGTGCTTGTTGATGAGGCTATTATCTATTCCCTCCAATTGAAAATAAAAAGATGTGCCCAACATGCACAGTTTTACTCGCCAAAATTAACCCCCTGCCTCCTCGGAGCAGGGGGTTAATTTTGGAGGAGCCCAAAAAATACTGAAAATTCTTCTTTTCTGTACTTCCTCCGACTTAATATCGTGGCGATATTAAGTCAGAGGAACTAAAAAGTTCAAAATGTCCCCCCCTCCCCCCCCCCCCAAAAAAAAGGATGCCGGCGGTCAGTTTAGGAAAAGGGATACCTGTAAATTGAGAATGCTTTTTCCTAACCTGCTGACAGCCACCTCTCCCAGGTGCCCATTGCTGTGGAGGCGCTAGGGGAACACAATTTCCCCTAGCGCCTCCTTTTCACTGCAGCAGTCCATTTGCATTTTGCTTCGGGTACCCTGGAGAGGTGGATCGGTGAGGGTTAAGGGAGCGGACACTCAATCATGAGTGACCGTTTAAACCGCGCCGATATTGCATCGGTCTTTTTGTTTTCCAAGCCATCAAAATGCTTGGCGTTCCCAGCAGTCCTTTTGAACCCCTGAGCACCAGTCTAAATACTCAGGGGCAGGATTACAGGACTAGACTTGAGAGAGCAAGCAAGCCCTTTCAGCTTATTCAGCACTATGTTACTGTTATTTTTGTTTATATGCTTTTATGTCCTTTAGTGCATTTTATGTTTTGTAATTATGTATGTTATTTTAACCTGTAAACCGTTTTGACCGACATAAGTTGCAAAAGCAATATATATACATTTTTTTTAAAATAAATAACTAAATAAAGTCATGGGTGAGGAGGCAGGCGTAACTCAATGAAATAAGGTAGGGGAGGGGGATTTAGTTAGGACTGGGGGGTGGGTTAGATAGGGGAAGGGAGGGAAAGGTGGGGGGGGGACAAAAAAAAGGTTCCCTCCGAGGACGCTCCGATTTCGGAGGCGCGCGCAGGCTGCCGATTTTGCGCAGCCTTGCGCGCGCCGACCCCGGATTTTAAAAGCGCGTGCGTACTTTTTTAAAACTGGCCCCCATTATGAATGGGTTATTGATAATAGATGATCCGGGACTGAATACAAAAAAACTAGTTCTCCTCAGGTGCTTTGCATGTATCATAGACCCCAAATAAAGTAAGTTGAGCAGTTTATGAATAGCAGTTAAAATCTTAGAATAAATGATATGCATACTGAGGTGGGGTAGGAGGGGCTCACTCCAGGCTATTTACTGGCTATCTTATGCATCCTTGTGTGTAACAGTGATCTGACATGTCCTTTTTTCAAGTAATTCATGTGCGTAAAGACTTATTTTGAGCTGGCAAACAGCAGAGGCTGTAGAGAAATGAGAATGGGACCATCATTTGTCCTTGCTCGCCGAGGAAATTGCAGCAAATCAAAATATCTTTGCCGGAGCTGTATGGGTAGGCAAAAGTGTGTGTGATTCTTTCAGCAAAGATGCTTTTTCTAGAGAACTACATGATGTTAGAAATTGACTGTGACATGTAGTAGTGGCTGCAGAGGACTTGAAGTGAAGCATCCAATATCGCTAGCAAGTGCAATATGGCAATCTCATACAGAGAATGGATGCTCTATTTTCAGAGGATGGCAGAATAGTTATTGATTCTATTGAGGCTTATGTGAGCAGATACCTAAGCTATAGCAGTTAGAGCCACGTCAGCGTCCATCATTTTACCTGCTCTGCTTGTTTGATGCGTTTCATCTCTCAGAATCCTTTCTACATATTTGTTGTTGCTACCAGCATAAATCCTGCAGAAGTTTGGTGCAAAACAGAACCGATGTTCAGAGCTTACTTCTGTTTGATTTTTTTTTTTTTAATCTACTGGCTGAAACTGAACATCGGTTCTGTTTTACTCCAAAACATAGAGGCGGCAGTTTTTAAAGGGACTTAAGTGAGTAATAAGGGCACTGTGTGCGAAAATGACCTTTTACAAAATTGTCCGCCTAATGTGCCATTAAGCTTATGCACATATATTATGCTCATGTATAAATTTACATGGAATTAGCAGAGGCATTCCCAGGAGTTTGTTCTTATATGCATATGTGTACATTTTCAAAAGAATGCATATAAAATTTCCCCAAATGCTTTTGCTGGCAATTTAGCAAATGTGATTATATGTGGGTATTTTCAGTGGGATAATTTTAAAAAGAGATAAAAATGCACACCTACCTTCCCTTTGAAATTTGGTGTAACTTAGATATAGATTTGTCACCTGATTTATGCAGGCTGCTACAAAACTACCACAAAAAATGGTCTTTAAAAGCATGTGTATGGTAAAACAGTATTTTATGAAATGTACCAAATGTATACATGTATGTCATGTTGGCGAGTATTTCTCTGGCCTGAGCGGAGGCATTCCTGGGGTCAGCGTTAGGGTATGGATTGTACTCCAGTGCATACTTTTGTTTAAAAAAAATGTATGCACATACATTTCACAGATGTTTTATTTTTCTTTATTTGCTTTTATTTCAAAGATCTGCAACCTCCATGCTCTGATGTTCACAACAGGGAACAGGAAGAACATTCATAAAATCAGGATGTACAAACATTTATAATGATACAACCAGTGAATTTGCTATAGGTGCCTAAGGATCTAGTTCAAAGGCATATTGGAACAAAAAGGGTTTTAGCTTCTCCTTGAATGCTTATATATATCAGTCAGAGATCATAGCTGATAGGGTAAAGTCCAAACAGAGAGCCAGCAATGTCCGTTCATGTATCTTCACCAAGTGTTCAGATTGCAGAGAGGGTACTTCCAATGGATCCCTGTGGGCAGATCTCACAACATATGTAGAGTTACAGAAATGAAGAACAGATGTAATCCCTATTGATGGAGAATTATTTAGTAATAATTTATGGACAAACATGGCCAGCTTAAATTTGACTCTTCATTGTACAGGAAGACACTAAGGGGCAGTGACAGGTGGAGAGACTGATTGAGGCAGTACACCTGCCAGACCAGTCACGCGAGCTCAGTAGTTAGGTTTGATGGGATAACTTTTAAAGTGGACTTATACATGTAAGTCTGCTCTGGAAATTGTGTAACTTGTGTATGTATTTACCAACTAAATGATGTGGGCTGTTTGAAAATTATTCCCTGAAAGGTAAATTTTAAGTCCCATGTGTAGGCATCCATGTGCACATGGTTCCCGGTGCACATGGATGTGCGCACACATAGATGCACTGGGGTAGATTTTCAAAGGCTCCATGTGTAAGATACACGCGTAACCCGAGAAAATCTGCCCTTGCGCGCGCCAAGCCTATAACATGCATGTGGCTGCGCACACATGTTATAAAATTGGGCGTACATTTGTGCGTGCTGGGTAGCGTTCACAAATGTAGGCCGCGCGCAGGTTTTAAAATCTGCCCCACTGAGTGCATTTAACATGGGTAAAAGCTATGGACAATTCAATAGCATAGATGTAGCAATTTTCAAAAGCCACTTAACTAAAGATATAGGGATAAATTTTTAAAGTTATGCACGGGCGTAAATTTTATAACATGCGCGCGCTGCCACGCGAATGTTATAAAATCCAGGGTCGGCGCGCGCAGGAGGGGTGCACAATTGTGCAACCTGCATGCGCCGAGCCGAGCAGCCTGCCTCCGTTCCCTCCGAGGCCGCTCCGAAATCGGAGCAACCTCGGAGGGAACTTTTTTTCAGGCCCCCCCCCCACCTTCCCCTCCCTTTCCCTACCTAACCCATCCCCCAGCCCTAACTAAATCTCCTCCTACCTTTGTTCAAAAAGTTACGCCTGCCTGAGGCAGGTGTAACTTGCGCACGCCAGCCTGCTGCCGGCGCGCCATTCCCCAGCCCGGGGGCTGTTTCAGAGGCCTCAGCCATGCCCGCAGCCCCGCCCCTGGAACACCCCCAAATGCCGTATCACCCTCAATATGGCCACGGCACATCCCGGGGCTTTGCGCACATAAATCCGGCTGGATTTACGCATGCAGGGCTTTTAAACTCTGCCCCATACTGCAGTAAAACCCCAATTTTAAGTGCGCAAATAATTTGGAAATTAGGTCAAATAAGGAGGCAATTTTCGAACTGTGTGGGTAGGTGCGAAGTCCATGGGCACTATTATCCATGGACTTTGCACCAGTTTTCAAATGGAAAATATGCACGTACTTTCCCTTTGAGACTTGCCCGAGGAAAAAGTACCCACAGACATTTGCCGCCTTCTTTTTTGTGGGAAAAACAATGAGGTCCATATTCAGTCACTATCTGAATACATGGGAAAAGTACACAACGTTCAATGCACTGATATGCGTTATTTCAATGCATTGCTTATGCAACCCCATTCCAGGTGTGGACTGGACACCGATGGGGCCTAAAAGAATGTTTCTGTCTCTTTGGGGGCTGGAACCTCAGGCTAGCTCGAACACAATCTCTTAACCCCAAAGCCTGGATTCTTTGTTGGGTGGGGGGAAAGGTTTGGAGTGCTGTCCCTGGGAGAGGGGTATTTTCCCACTGCCAGACTCCAGACTCAGATGTGGTATCCTTGATTACATGCTTTATTAGTGAGTAATTGATTGAGAAATGGCACAAACCAATGAGTCCTTAGCACCACAGGAAATCTATTGGTTACAGTCTCTATTCCTCTATCTGTGCATAGGTCTCATCTGCCAGGGACCAGGGGCACCTCCTCCCTCCTGGGTGTGGAAAAATGAAGACAAGTGGACAGGATAATCTTTTGTTGAGCAGGAATACCGCCCTAACCAGACCAAAGATGGGCAAAACTGTATCAGCACAGAGTCCACATTTTTTCTCTTTCTCCCCAGGGACAAAGATTCCATTTGGGTGTCCTCAAACGAGTCAAATAGTTCTTACTGTTAGGTAATTATGTTTTCTTCTTTTCTCTTTCTCTTCCTCTTCCTCAGGATCCCAGATGAGAGGGATCCACATAGGAACAAGGAGCTCGAGATGTTCCACTCAGATAGGAAGGGGCAGCAAACTCTTCCTCCTGGGTCGTCTAACTAAAAAAAAAACAAAAACCTTTTCTCAAAACTGAATTCAACCCAGGAGTTGTTCCTGCAGCAGGTCACTGCCATACCTCTTTTCCTCATCGAGGGTGCAGAGGAGCAGCTCTTTCCTACCCAGGGTTCCCCATGCTCTGAATCCAGGCGATACCCAGGGGTCTCATAAGGGTTCCTACCATGAAAAAGGTAAAATCCCAAAAAATCAAACCCAGAGGGAACCTCAACCAGCCACTGAGTGGCCCGGGAAAACCACCTCCCAACCCTTCTTAGGATCTCCAGGTCAGGTTGGCCTGGACCCCACCCAGTAGGCCTGAAAACCCACAAAACAAAATGCTCCTCACCACCACCTAACTTTTTCAGAACCTAAAATCATAGCCCATAGTCTCTCGGCAGAGAGCTGCTTTTATCACTTCCCAGGAGGACAGCCATTCCAAAGGGAGGGGGTTGTACCAAATGGTAATCCCGCCCCGATTCTCTAACCTACACTGCTCTGGCTAAACTACGGGTTCACCCAGGGCTTATTGTTAATGGGCTCGGAGGAGCAATTACACATGTATTCGCGCGTAAGCCTACGTACGATCATATGTTGCGAGATAGATGTATGCCTGTTTTTGTAAAACGCAACTGGGGTGGATTTTAAGAGATGCACGGATGCATCCAATGTGCGCAGTTCCCACGCGAGCACATGGACACGCTGATTGTATAACATGCACATCCTTTTTCCCCTCTCCTCCCCACCCCCTAAACTTTACCTATCCTTTTTTTTGTTTTGTTTTTCAACTTACTTCAGAGCCAGAGCAAGTTGAAGTAAGTTGTGTGCTCCGGCCGGCTGCCAGCTCGCAAATCATTGGGACGGCAAAAGATGAAACAATGGTGCTGTCCCCGGCCCCTGCCCCTGCCCAGACCCCGCCCCCGCCCTGCCCCACCCCACCCCTGCCCCCGGCCGGCCCCTTTGAAGAGGCCCGGCACTTGTGCGCGTACCAGGGTTTACATGTGTGGCCAGGCCCATTTTAAAAATGCGTGTGGCACGAGCAAGGCCCGGCCACGTGCATAAACCCCGGGTTTTACATGCGCAGACCTTTTAAAATGTGGCTGATATATCATAAGCAACATGTTATAAAATACTTGTGGCCATATACATGTGTACATGCCACCTTGCACATTTGAAAGTTATTCTCCCAATCTGCTTCAATGTATAAATAAGATTATAATAAACAGGAAAATTAGAATATTTAGATAGAATGGAATTTTTTATATGTAACCAATTCTCAAACTTGAAATATTTTATAGATTACAAAATGCACACTTCTAGTAGCCATATTAATTTTCTGAGAAATTGAATTCATCCAAGATGCTATTACTAGGTCAATATAGGAATTATCCAAAAAGAATGAGGCATATGAGCTATCAAGTCTATGAGTCCCTTCTTCATATGTGACAGTGAGCAAAGTAAGTTTTAAAACTGCGCATTTCCAAAGTACCACTTCCTAAAATGTTTGTAATTTGTGAAGACACCTTGAGACAAACATACAGTACCTATGCAATATATTTGAATGGTGAAGCTGCCTAGTTTGTGCATCTTTCTTGAAACAGAGCTTTTCCGTGCATATCTTCTTTGCTTGCTTTTTCAAAGATAAACCCTCACAATGCCAATACTTGAAAAAGTATTTAAAATATATTAATGTAGTGTTTTGCATAATCTGTGTTTAAATTAGTGCCAGCATGCAGCAGTTGAGTTTTTGCTTTCTCAAACTGTTGTAAATTTGAGCTGACCTTGAGTCAACTGGAAGCTCAGAGGTTTTGCCTCTGGCCCTTGTTTAAGGCTATTTTGGGTATTGAAACAATAGAAACAAAGATAAGATTTTAGAATTGACTTGTAGCGGGAGAATCCTGAAACTTAATTTGATGTTAGACTTACGAAATCTTCATAAAGTACTCTGAAGTTTCTACCCAATTTCACAATGCCACTAGCATGCTCAAGAGTCTCTGGTAATCATCCATCAGAAAATGAGAATTTAGCAAGATTCTTTGAGAGATTTCTTCTTTCACAGCTAGTTTGCTAAAAGTGGATGAAAATTAGAACTCTAGTTCTGCCTTTTTCACAGAAATTGAGGTTGCAAGTTAACAGATGCAATGGGACAGATCCAGTCTGTTCCTCATGGCAGAGTGCTGGCAACGCTAGTCAAAACTTGAATCAAGGTTTTATTACTTTTAACTTAATAATGGAAATTCAGATAAGGTGTTTTGGGATGTTGAGAGCCAATTTAATTTGCAGTGATGCACAATTACTGAGGCTTATGTAATGACAGGTCAGGATGAGATCTGATCTCATCCTGACCAGATCCAATTTGAATAGCATTCACGATCAAACAGCTTGTCACCTTTACTAATTTCATACTACTGTGATTGTCATCCATATATAGTTTGTGCTGCTGCTCTAGCCATTGCTGGCCATATGCTATAACTGTCTACCCTACCCAAAAGCTCAACACTTTTCTTCTTTAAATATATTTCACTTTCTTTATCCATTATTGTATAATCATATGTTAAATTAAAAATGATGATAAAACTGAAAAGAAGTTCAAGCTGGCCACACTATAGGCTACCAATTAACTAAGTGAAAAACTGCAGGCTACACCTCAAAAACAAATGAGTCAATACCTGCAGGGACAGTAGTGGCAGGTACTTGCCTGCAATGACCCGGGGACATATACTAAGAAGCAGGATGTTAGAGTAACAGCCTTACTAGTTTTGGCAGCTGTTTAGATTATTATAAATTTTGGTGGGAGGTTGGAAGACCTGAGTGATGGATTTATGGGAACATATGCACTCATCTTCCGAGGATGGTAGAGAGCCAGAGAAGAAGACAAAAATTGGCTTGGATAAAGGTAAATGCTCTACAAGTGGTCAAGCTTTTATGGCAGATAACTGTGACATAGCCTTATCCCTGTAAATCAGAATAACGATACAGATTGGATGGGCCATTTGGTCTTTATCTAATGTCATCTAATATGTTACTATGTAGGCCTCATTCCTCCAACCCCACCTTCTCCCCAACAAAGCCAAACAGTTGCATATTGGTGATATTTCCAAAATCTATACAAGTCCATGCAGAAGAGGAAACAATAATTCCATCAACCATACAACAGTTGGCATTGTTATGGCCCCCTAGTGTCAACTAGAGCAGTGGTTCTCAACCGGTGTGTCGCGACACACCAGTGTGTCGCCAAGCACCAGCAGGTGTGTCGCACACTTCCTGGTCTCCCGCTCTTCCCTCCCTCTCCTCACCCCAGAGAGACGCGCACAGTTCTTCAACTAACACTGCTGCTGTTCCTGCCCGTGCTATCGGCACTTTCAAGCTCAGAGTGGAACAGCAGCAGTGTTAGCGAAGCCGGCACAGCAACATGACCTTTTCTTTGTCCCGCCCCTGCGGCCCGGAAGAGGAAATGATATTTACCAGGCACGCGGGAAGAAGAAAGGGCCATGCTGCCGCTGTCAAATTAATGTCCCAAGTCTCCCCCCCCCCCCCCCCGGCGGTATAAGGTAGCAATCAGCTGTTTGTCTGTGCTGCAATCACCGCGACCCAGTACAGTCAGCTGAGAATGTGGTCGTGGCAATTTCCTGCCGCGCAGCTGATGGAGAAATCCGTCGATTAGCTGCCTCAGGTCTGCGGCGTTTAACTTTTTTTTTTTTTTATATGGTCCCGCTGATGTCAGCAGGTTTAGGGCCTAAATCGTAGGCCCCCCCCCCCCATGCTTTCTGCAGTTCTCCTCTCTCATCGTAGTAGCACTAGGCTCAGAAACTCATGTCCGCTCCAGCCCTTCCCCTCAGGAACATTTCCTGCCTCTCTTCAGGCTGCGATCAGCTGGCTCCTGCCGATCAAAACGCAGCCTCTTCATACCGTGGGGAGCCTGTCATTGGTTTCCCGAGGCTCTGCACATCCACAGCCTACAGCCGCTATTCTCAGCCCCTCCTCCCTGCACCCTCCGTACCACGTGAACTTCCCCTGGCTCCTGTAGCTAGAATCGCGGCCTTTCTGCTCTTGGCCACTCACTCACCCGTGCAACCAACAATGGCCCACATAGAGAGACGGTCAATGACTCCCGCAGCCCTTGCACATCATGGCTACTCAACGGATTTCCCAAATAGCCACATGGCAGGAAATCCCCACGGCCACATTCTCAGCTGACTACTCTGTGCTGCGATGATCACCGCACAGGCAAACAGCTGAGTGCTGCCTTCTTACCGCTGCGGGGCCGGAGGAGTCACCCCTGCTGCACTTCTCAACTTGTCACAACTGCTTTAATAGCAGAATACCAGCTGCCTTGTGCAATAGTTGCCATGTGGGGTGGGGGTGAGTCAGAGAGACAGAGAGTGCCTGCATGTGTGTAAGTATGTGAGAGAATGTGTGTGATTGAGACTGTGTGTGTAAGAGAAAACAATGTGTGAAAGCAAGAGTCTGGTCAGGGAGGTGACTGGTGTGTGTATGAGAGAGAGATTGGTAAGGTAGGCGACTGGTGTATATGAGTGAATGAGATCAGTCAGGGGTGTGACTGGTGTGTGTGTGTGAGAGAGAGAAAGATTGGTTAGGGAGGTGACTGGGGTGTGTGTGTGTGACAGAAGTGTGTGACAGAAAGTGTGTATGAGACAGACAAGTCATGGACCCTAAGGAAGAGGAACGTCAGAACAGAGCTTCACCAGCCATTGCTGCTTCTGGTGTGTGCTAAGGCCTACAAGGGAAAGGAGTAGGAGAGTTGCCAGTGAGGGTAAATAAAGGTGGCTTTTTAAGTTTATCTTTCTTGATTGACTGCCATTTTAATTATTGGGTATTATGTGATGTGTCTGCTGTTTGAAATATTTTATTGGTGTTTAGGGAATTTTTAATAATTTTGTAAGTTTTTAATGATCAGATATTATTCTATTTATTAGCTGTTTAATATTTATTATTCTAGTTTTAGAATTATTATTTTATATTACTTGAGAAATGTATAAATAGAAATGTGGAGACAAAAACTGAATTGGAAACAGCAAGAAGCCAGACTGAGTGTATGCAGTGCAACAATGGGAAAACAAAATCATTAACTTGATGGTCACTTTATTCTGTATTTGGTGATGGTCTATCTGTGTTCTGCGTGTGTGACCCAGGTAAAGGTATTCTGCAAGCTTGTAGTTTCTGTGTAGGGATCTATAACAGCTTGGCTTGTTCTGGTTTTCCTCATAGGAGGTGTATTGGTGTTTAGGGCCTGGTTAAATATTTGTAATGTTGTCTTTTCATAGATAGGATTGTTACTGTTTGAATGAGTTCCATAATGCAGATGTAACTTTTTGCGCATTAGTTTGTGTACGTTATTGCAGATCCTGGAAGTCTATTAGGTGCTATATTTCTGTTTCCATTTCTTCAGTTTTGCACTGCATGCAGAGTAGCTTTTTTGGATTGTCTCCATATTTGTAATTTGCGGTCTTTCTGTACTTGGTGAAGGTCGATTCTATGTGTGTGACCGATGTGAAGTATTTTACTAGCATGTAGGCATTTGTATCAATATTATTTGTTGTGTTTTCTCAATAGGACATGTATTGGTGGTAAATTATTGTTTTTTCATAAGGAGGGCTATTGCACCTGGTAGGAGAGAGTATTTCTGTTTCTGTTACTGAGATGACACCAGAAATATCTTTTTTTGTATGGTAAATTGAACGGGGAATGGCCTAGTTCTGTTCTGCCCCCATTGTTGGGGGGTCAGGGTGGATCCCGTAGATACAAAGTATATGTTTACATTTAGCCCCGTGACAGTCATGTGTTCAGTGTGTCACGCATGTGACAACTATCTATCAGGTGTGTCCTGACCGAAAAAAGGTTGAGAACCACTGAACTAGAGCATTCCTCTGTCAGCATATGAATGGTGATTATAGCTATCTTTATATAGACATTACACTGTTTTTATGTTAGATTTACCATTCTTACTTCCATGTAGCTGTGAATCAACACTCAAACTGAAATATTTCAAGAAAATGCATTTTTTCAGTAAATACATGATTTAAGAATGTTTTTAAGTTCTCATAAAAGTGAATTTTGTATGGCTTTGAGTTTCCTATAGTTTTGTAGAACTGCGACTTGCAGGAACTCTTAAAGAACTACCATCATTACATAAACACCGAAGGGATAATTTATAAAAGGATGTACATGCTTAATACTGGGTTTTACATGTGTAAATTACTTAGGGACGGTAACTTTCAAACCGTCATGCGTATTCACATTTGCACGCATATGTCGGCCCGCACCCAGGGTCATGGCCATTTTATAATATACACGCGCATGTGCACACACGTTATAAAATGGTCTGGCCGCGCCCACGTGTGCCAAATTTTAAGTGGGCGCACGCATGCCACTTCTACCTTGTAAATTGGGGGATTTTATAAGGGACGCACACCGATGCTATTCCCAGTTCATCCCTAGTTTGCCCAGTTAAGAAATAGCTCCTCTAAATCTCTCTAGTTTAATAGCCTTCACTCTCCCCAGTTAGCCCCGACCCTTAAAACCCTCAGATCTGCCTATTTTTCTTTATTGTTTAAGTTACATGTCATCCAAAGCAGAAGTAAAGTTACACAGCGGAAGGCCTCAGCGTGTGCTGGATTGTGTGAGTATTTATGCGCACATCTCAGTTTCACACCCCTAAAATGCCATTGCCCTGCCTAGACCACACCCACACCTCACCCCTTTTTGAAAAACTTTCAAGGTGTGCACGCTGCAGGAGTTAGGTGCCTATCTCGGCGGCTTTTAAAATCTGCTCAGCGTGCATGAGCTCGACATATTTGCGCATCCCCTAATTAATGCGCGTCAGTAAAGTGTGTAAGTGGGCTTTTGAAAATGCTACAACAAATGCCACTGAACTGTCAATATGTTTTACCTATGTTAAGGGCACTTTAAAAGGTGAATTTTAAAAGCGATACACGCAGCAAAAGCAGGAAAAGCATGCGCATGTATTACTTAAACACACCTAGTTTTTATAAAGCTGCCACATACGCAATGCGCAAATATCTCGCATTGGGAAAAAAGAGATGGAATGTGAGGCTGGTATGTGCGTTCCGAGCTGGGGCCAGGAGATATGCCCATATGTAGCTTTGCATATGGACGTGTCCAGGTCCATTTCAGCGCAAAGATACTTCTGCTATTGATCAGATGTAAATCTGAATAAATCTAATTCTAGCCTTATATGAACTGCCCGAGGGGGTCTGGCTCAACTGGAGTTCAGGCTAAAGAACCAGGGGAGTCTTGAGGACATAGCTATAGACTGGGCAAACTGGTTAAACTGGTCACTTCCCGGAAGCAGGCATGTTTATAAAATTACCTCACTTGTGCGTATAAATACCGACAATTCCCTGTTGTTCGCATACATGCTTAAAATTAGGAGCGCACATACACACGCCGGGCCTATTCTATAAAATGCGCCTGTATGTGCGCACAGGCTAAAAAATGTCCGCGCATCTTGCCACGCGTCCACATACACGTAGGCATGGGCGCGCGTGCGCTCGTTTTAAATGTATCCTCCTTGTGAGTAAATGACTTTTGAAAATTGCTACGTCAGCATGTTGCATTTACACACATAACTCATTGGAAAGATACCTCCTTCGTATTGTATTCATCCCTCCCACTACAAACCAATCTCGTAATTCACGGCAATGCTTGGATCATGGCACCCAGCATATCCCCCGTTAACCTGTGCACAATAAGATACAGAAACCCCCTTTTAGCATTTAAAATAATATTCCACTCACATGGAATGCTCAGTTTTGCCTCTGGTCTAGCAGGTGCTTTTTCAGCAGGCCAAAGGAAGACAAGTACTTTGTTTCATCTGTCACAGGACACCAAATGCATGCCAAGCAGTAGTACCGGCTTGATGTGTGGGTCCTATAACAAGAACAGCTATAACGAATGCATATATTATACCCCAGTCTGTGCCATAGCATAGGGCGGCACAAACTATAATTATATGGAATTTTCTTGTTCTATCAAATCACTGGAAGGAACACTTCTGCTTGAAAATAATTTCCCTCTTCCACATACACACCCTTAGCCACTTTTTCTCCAGCGACAAATGTTCATCGTAACTACCCACAAGGTATTCATATATCTTTAAAAAAAAAATGATTTCAATTTAATGTAGAGAAATTACAAAGGAAAATGATCCCTAAATAATCTGTTAAAAGTTTTCAAAGCATAATAGAGCTCTAGGTGTCGACTTAGCAGGAGGAAGACAGGAGCTGCATGAGATATTTATTTTCACAGAATGTTAAAAATATAAATCACACCACCATTAAAGCACAAATCTGAAACAAAGCAGGAAATATTCCATAGCTTTTCTTGAGTTTGCTGCTGTAAGGCAGTTTGTTGGCACATCAGGTTCTATCTGTACGTGTAAAATGTGCAAACTGAGTTAAAGTTTTGGAGAAAAATAAAAGCCGTGAAAAAGTTTTTAATCAAATAAAGTATAAAAATCCCCCTCACGTGCCTGAGTTTAAGAGCAAAAAAAAAGAGCAGTGAATTACAGTTTTATCTCATTTGTGCCAGAGTCAGCACATAACTCACTGACGCCTCCTGCACTATTGAGTTATGGAGCTCTCACACTCACCAGATAAGCCCCATAACTCATCCTAATCAATGTGATATACTCAGTAATAGATGGCTATCTTGCGAGGTAACTTTGTTTGAAAAGATGTTCTCTCAATTATCGGATTGCAGTTGTATTAACAGTGCACTTACCAGAAGACCTGGTTACTCTGCAGGTGTTCTACAGGGATAACACATGAAACAAAAGAAAGGATAGAGGTGATCTCCTGCTGGGAAGTTCAGAGATGTTGTTGGCCTCATTTCCGTATTTTGCGCCATGGGATGTGAGATCAATCCTTGTTTTCTAGCTGAGATCCACATGCCGTCTGGTTCTTATTTCCCCGCATTGGTGCCAGTGGGGTGGGGGGGAGTTATGAGATAAGGATGGGACTGATGACTCATGATGACATGGAGGCAGGTTGGCCAATCTGGGAATTCGTTTAGTTGTTGGAGAGCAAGGAGCCAACTACAACCTGCTTAATTGTAAATGTTCTGTGATGCAATTTGTAGGTAATCTAGTGCACTTTTGGACTAGTACGATCTCTTTTGCCGGAGAATTATTTCTGTTGTTTACTGCTTTAAGGAACAATTTTCAAACTGTCCTTGCATAATTGTGATTTGTGCCGGTTCTCAAAAGCCAAAGTCCTTTGAGAGCTGCCACGGGTGCAATATAAGCATGGTCGCTTGCACCTCTTTTTTTTTTTCCTGTGGGCAGAAATTTGCTACAAGATTGCAAGAGTGGATTTGAAACTGCCATCTAGGTATGCGCGTTCCCTCACCCACCACCCGCAACCTGAGCAAGCCACCTGGAACCTCTCCTGGCACTGAAGGGGGAAAGGACTTGCGTTCTTCCACAGGGGACTGACTTTTAGCCATATTACAGGCAGCCAGTTTTCAGGCAGCCGAGTTACACAGGAATAAATATTTTTTTTTCAGGGGTTGGGGTTGGGGGGGGGGGGGAGTGAGGTGAGGATTTAGGCACAGACTTCTCCCAAATGTAAAAAATGTGGGTTCCCAATGCATAAGAGGAAGTCTCCTTTTGTGATCAGGCCCCTCTCATGGAAACAGTGCCGGTAGGACAACCTCGGGTATAGGCAGACTGAAAGTGCCTGCACTATACACAATGAGTCCAATTAAGCTTGGTTTTATTTTATTTTTACCACTATACTACTTGAGGAGAAGCAGAGTGCATATGTGCTTTCTCTGATGCAGTCCGGCACTAACTTATGCCTGAAGCTCCTTTATCTATTCTGAAAAGAATAATCGTGGGCTTCATCTCATATTCTGCTTTCTTGAAAATCTTCTATTATCCAAAGATTAATTTACTTATCCAAAATACTTCCATTATATGATTTATTTTTTTTTTTTAGCCTTCCATTGTCTGAAAAATCCATGGGAGTGAGCCTGGGCCCAAGAATTCAAAATAAAAAGTGCTCTATTGTATTCCATTTGCATTTCTGTGGGTGATAACCTACTTATTGTATGCAGCAGTTGTTATTATATTTCACTTATATTAAAAGTTATTTTAAAAGTGGTTCTAAGCTGAAACATAAAAAGAAAACGCATCTAACATTGCTATCTTTGCTTCATTTTGTTGGAAGCAGACCTGGCACAAACCACTTTGTTTCATAGAGAAAAAAAAAAATTCCAAAAGTCCTATCCTGCATAATTGGATAAACAAACCTAAGGCACTCCTAGCATATTTTCATCCTGAAGGAACAAGGCAACATCAGGGACTTGCCAGTTCTCTCAAATCACTGGGATGCCAGACATTTTGAATGTTGGTTTAGGTGTGATGTAAACGTGATATGGGTGACCCTGTTATGGGCAGAGGGAGGGCTAATAATCTCTACTTTAGATTTAAATAGGAGTAGGTTCACAATTCTGGCCATATCAAGGAATTGAGAATCTGAGGCGGGCCTTCACAACAGCTAGTACTACTACTGCTACCACTATTACTTCTATAGCGCTACACAACATACGCAGTGCTGTGAAAAAACACAAACAAGGAACCTCAGTGTCCCCAGGTGCATGGAAGATTTTCTGATATCGCTGAGGATTCTGTCCTTTCCAAAGCATGTGAAGTCCCATAACCTTCTTGTCCTCAGCTGCTACTATAACTCTGTAGGGGGATGGGGAAAAAAGGAGCAGCTGGATCTTCGTAAGACCAGATGAGGCACATCAATTTCAGTGTTTAAAAAGGATGAGTTACTGATGCAGAAAGTCACTAAATGCGACCAGCTGCTCAGTGTCTCTTCAGATTTAAAAAGGGAACTCTAAAATTAAAGGCGAAAGAATGAACCACAAATCCTGTATTCCGAAGACTACATTTTTGTATTGCAGAGACAATAATCAAAGATTTGAATGTGGGAAAAAAGGAATACTTTTATCCACCTGAAAAAAAGGGGCAGATATAGGTTTGGGGCATGAAAGTACACATGGAGATTTTGTTTTCAAATTCCTGTGCCTTTCTTTTGTGGGCACAATTTGCAGGTTGTCGTCCGTGCCGGACACATTTTCAAAGGGAAAAGTCAGGGAGGAAATTCCCTTTGAAAATGAGCTCACAGTGCTATGGGCAGAAAGTACCCAGCCACGTTGAACGCTGACAGAAGACCGAACATGGCCCCATCATTCCCCCCACCACCCTGTGTGTGGAATGTACTGTGACAAATTGGCGCAATTTGAAAGTGGGCTGGGCCTTGTTTTATGAACAATGAGCCTATTTCCTCAAGAGATACATGCAAACCTGTTTGTGCTTTTCATCAGGAAGAAAGCAATGGGGAACAGGTAGCACTGTCAGGGTCATTCAGCTTTTTCAAGCATGCGTTTTTATGTGCTTTTGCAAATCCCTCCAAACCCTCTTGCCTGCATCTCTTTCAGATTGAACATGCAGGGAAGAGCGAGAGAGCCGAGTAAGGGATTCAAGCAAGTCTTGCCAGGGATGACTCCATGTTTAAATAACATTAGAAACAAAGCAGAGCTGGGATTGCTAGCTAGCACACAAAACAGTGTTACATTAATTAGCATTAAGTAATGTTTACACAGAATAGATTCCAAACACCAAAGGCTACCGGCTGTTAAAAATGTTGTTAATCAGACGCATGCCAGTTCTGTTTGCACTATCAGTTCATTTTGTGCCCAGGAAAATCCATACTGTGGACATGACTAGGAAATGAAATGAATTTTATAAGCAACAGTAGTTCATATACTCCATCAGTACAATAAAAGGCGGATAAGTCAAAGTGTTCTTCCAGTCCAATAGCAAACATTTGCATTGGATCATAAAACTAAGCTGGCAGCGGCTGCTAGAAAAAAAAATTAATGATGTCTTCTAATATCTCAGTGTTTACAAACATTTCTAGATACTGTACTGCCATTTCCAAGGCTAATTAGGGGGGTCAAATGGAATGGTGCTTTGCATAGTTCTAACAGATTTTGGAATTGCTGATATTGTAAGAGCCCTCCAGCATCGCAAAGATCGCATAATAGAGTACCTTAAATAAAGAGTATTTTTTAATTTGTCTCATGCTATGTTAGCCATTTGATTTTCTGCACTTGTTTGGAAGACACTTGTTGATTAACTACACAGGGGCGGTAACTTTAATACCGGCATGTGGGTGCACATGTGTGCGCATTTTCCGACTCACAGCCATTATATAACATACAGGTGTATATATTTGCATGGTATAAAATAGGCTGGACATGCACATATGCCTTTTTATATATATATATATATATATCTGGTAAATATGGGTAATGTGTTAATTTTGCTTCAGATTCCAGTATGTTTGCTTTATGGATACTATCAATGTATTTTGTTAAAATCCAATAACATTTAAATAATTAATAAAAAAAAAAGTATACAATTGAGGACAACAGGCTGTGTGCATGACTATTTGGTTATCCTAGACATAGGCTGATTTTCAAAAACACAGATCAAAAACTTTTTTTTTTCTGATTATATACACCTGAAAACGTTTGCATAGTAAGATGGTAACCTTTAAAACATATTTTTTTTACATAATCAGTTTAGAAATTATGTGGTGGAAATTTAGGAACTGTTTCAAAGCCTTATACAAATGTATACAAATGGAGATTTTTGCAGAACAGAGCAGAAAATAAAGGTCATTGTTTTAGCCAACAATATGAATCTACCCCTCCATAGGCATTACAATTTGCAAACCACCTATGAGGTTTCCATGAACATTTCTATATGGTGTGTATAGGGAAAAGCAGTAATCTTGGAAGCCACCTGAGGTGGGAAAGAGAGGGTACTTAGAATAGAATTTAGGAAGTCCAAATTCAAAGACATTCAGCTGGATAACTCACAAGTTGTCCAGCTAAATGCTGACTATTGAATATTTTGAGCACTTAGGAACATTTTGGAGGCATGTGTGGGAGGAGTTACATTAGCAGGCTAAACTATCTGGCTAACTCTGTTACTCAGTTAGCTGGATAACATATTCTGTTAACGCTGGTCGTTCCATAGAGCAGTTCTAAAGTTAGCCAGAAAAACGTATCCACCTAAGATAGTCTTCTATATTCAGTAGTGGGGCTGCACCACCAAATATCCTTCCAAAGTTATTCAGATCAGTTTATCCAGTTAACTTAGCAATATAGCCATTGACTGAATGTTACCCATGGATATTCAAACTACAGGAATTCAATATAAGTCTTTCAAAATTATTGTTATTAAATGTGTATACTACACACAGCAGATGTACACAGTGCTGTTCAGAGTCACAGAGAGGGCAATTTTATAAATGCCTGATTGGGTAAAGTTTGCATTTACCCTTGAAATGTAGAATTTACCTCTAATTTTCATAGCAAATTTATGAACCTAAGTTTGCTTTGAAAATGTGAGCATAAGTGCCTGAGTACACTCGCAAACCCACCTACACAAAATTTCACCTGTTCAGTTATTTATTTATTTATTTATAGTTTTTTATATACCGCCGCTCATCAGAGATATCACGTCGGTGTACAGTGAACAGGAACTTACGCCGGAGCGTTATACATTTAACAAGGGTTAAATGTTGAGGGCATAATTTGCGCGTGAACCTGGTCGCACAGACCCTAACTTTCAAACCTATCCATTATATAGCATTTACAGGCAGAAGTGAACATATAGGGCCAGATTTTCAAAGGGGTACGCACGTAAGATACACGTGTACCCCCCGAAAACCTGGCCGAAGTACCCCCTGCACACGCCAAGACTATGTTGAGTAGGCTCGGTGGCGTGCAAGCCCCGGGATGCACGTAAGTCCAGGGGCTTTCCTGGGGGGGCGTGTCACGGTGGCGGGTCATTTGGGGGTGGGGCCGCGGGCATGGTTCCGGCCAGGGGCATTTCAGGGGCATGGCCGAGGCCTCCAAAACAGCTCCTGGGCCTGGGAATCGCCGGACGGCCCGGTGCACCACAAGTTACGCCTGCTTTGGGCAGGCGCAACTTGTACAACAAAAGGTAGGGGTGTTTAGATAGGGCTGGGGGGGTGGGTTAGGTAGGGGAAGGGAGGGGAAGGTGGGGGGAGGCGAAGGAAAGTTCCCTCCGAGGCCGCTCCAATTTTGGAGCGGCCTCGGAGGGAACGGAGGTAGGCTGAGCGGCTCGGCGCACGCAGGCTGCCGATTTTGGGCAGCCTTGCGTGCGCCAACCCCGGATTTTAATAGATACGCGCGCTACGCGCTATTAAAATCCCGCCTGGTGCGTGAACAAAAGTACGCGCGGGTGCAGATTTATAAAATCTACCCCACAGAGTTTAATACTAGTATTTTATACACTGTGCAAAGTTGCGCACGCCGGCAAGCGATCCCCTGGCACAGCGGCAAATAGCCACTGTACCGGCGGCCTCTAGCTCTGCCCCACCCCCGGACCACCCCTCCCCGCCCCTGGGACCGCCCCTTCATAGAGGCCTGGCTCTTGTGCTTGTAACAGGGGTTACATGCATGGCCGGGCCTCTTCTAAAGTGTGCGCAACATGCGCAAGGCCTGGCCACTCACTTAACCTCTGTTTTTTTACGCGCGGGTTTTGTTTTTTTTTAAATCAGGCCTTATGTATATATCTCTTACAGAATATAACATTATTAAAATTGCATATACACGTGTATATGCTACTAATGCACACATGTTCTATTTTTACACATGGAACCCCTTTGAAAATTCCCTCCATACTTTCTAAAATCTGAATGTATGCACATAAATCCAAACCGTGACTCAAATATGCCCTCCGGAATGCTTCTTGTCAGTCCATTTAACTCATCTACTTTTATGTGAACTGAGCCCTGGGCTATCTTAGTACAGCCATTTATGCAGAAAAGAGAAGAATAGAGTAAGTGGTTACTAGTAAAGGTGAGAATTATATTGAGAATCAAATTCCGTATGATGATATGACTGAAAATATATAAAGAAGAGCTTGGGTTATATATGATCTTACTGATACTGATCTTACTGATACAGTGACCTTAACGATCAGATTCCCCCCCCCCCCCCCCAGCCGAATCTGAACGTTAAGACGATCTGGCACACGATTCACATCTCTACTACTAACCATTCCATCAGTCAAAACAGCAAAGTTGACCCAAGTTAGAGAGAGAGCACTATCTTTGGCAGGACCATTATTATGGAACACATTACCACTTGAACTGCGACTAATGAAAGAAATAAAACTCTTCAAAAAAGGTCTAAAAACTTGGCTTTTCAAAAAAGCATTTCACAATGAGAGCACTGACTAACAACAAATACATACAGCTGAAAGTCACCATAAAATGGTAGAATTGACAATTTTATTATTTTACCCATAATTAAATATTAAATTAAAAAGTGTACACATATATGATTATCCCAAAATCATATAAATAGTAACCCCAACCCATCTCTCATGTAGAGTATATTATTGAACTATGTAACCGTAAAATATTGGCACACTATGGATAAGTTAGAAACCAAACCAAACCTATTTCCTGCCGAAATGTAAACCGTTGTTCTACGGTATAGAAAATTTTTAAAATAAAATAAATGTTTCTATGATCTGCCTATTCTTAATTATTCTAAATAAGACAGAGAATGGCAACCTTGTTACGGTCTGAATAAATTGAGAAATGTTCTCTCCAGCCGAGATTGACAAACCCCTTTGCATGAGGAGGTGGCAGATTGAAGGTTTGAGTGGTAAAATCAGCCTTGAAGAAATGGGTTATGAGGCATCTGAGGCGGCAAGGGAGAAGGGGCAGAGCAGAGACTTGGTGTTGGGGAGAAGGGCGCAAAGAAGAACAGCTTGCCTGACAAAGTTTGGGAAAAGGAGTTTAAATGGAGAGAAGAGAGATGAGGCAATGAGCAGCTGTGGAATGAACACACTTGTATACTTAGTATAAGAAATTTGAATTTGAACTGGAATTGCAATTTACTGTAAATTTCGTTTTTATTTTTATTTTTCAATATTCTGTCATACAGTCACACAAGGAATGTGCACAGCTAGAATTTTTGGTTTGGTTCTTTACATTTGTTTTCAGCACATGCTTTGGTGGAATTTCATTTCAGGCATGTTATTAGTTTTGGAAAACAGCACACACTATTTGCAAATAGCACTCTATTTAGCCCGTGGTTGGACACAGGTTTTGGATACGCGTCCACAACCCCTTATTCCATAAGGGGATTAGCGCGTCCAAAACGTGTGTCCAACCCTCCGCGAAACTAATAGCGCTCATTACCATGCAAATGCATGCTGATGAGGCTATCAGCTATTCTCCTTCAGTCCGAAAAACAAATGTGCACCCAACCCACACATTTTTACCCTCAGAAATTAACACCTGCCCGGAACAGGCATTAATTTCTGAGCAGCCCAAAAAAGTGTACAGTGTCGAGGTGATATTAAGTCGGAGGAACCAAAAGGACAGAAAGTAAAAAATAAATAAATAAAAGCGTGCTGGTGGTCAGGTTAGGAAAAGGGACGCTCAATTAACAAGGGTCCATTTTCCTAACTCGTGGCTGTGCATAGGTTAGGAAAATGAACGCTCGTAAAATTGAGCGTCCGTTTTTCCTAACCCGCTGACGGCCACCTCTCCTGGGTGCACATTTGTCCCTAGCGCCTCCTTGGCAGCGTGACCCCAGGAGAGGTGGCTGGGCATGCGATAGGAAAGTGGACACTCAACACTGTTTTCAGCACCACTTTATTAGATCGGCTTGATTATTTCCATACCTATCTTTCCTATCTATTTTGTCCTAGTGAACTTTGTTTTACTTAAATTGAACCTTGTATTTAGCCCACTGGGAAAAAAAAAACCCACAAATCTTCTCCTCTGAGCCCTCTCTTCAACTCTTCGTTCTCTGTTCATTGCAGGAATCGCACTGCTTTATTAAAGTGCAAGATAAGGATGGGACATGTGCGGGTGTGTCAGGAAGCGGGAGTAGCGGGCTTTGGGTATTGTGAAAGAATGGACTATGCTGGAGTATGGTAGTCGGTTTACAGTGGCCGATTTGAAGGTAAAAAGGAACAGCGGGAGAGGGCTCATCCTAGGAGAGACAGCATGAAGTAGCAGAAATAAAGAAAAAGATGAATAGAGAGAAAAGAGACCACAAAACGAGAGACTTGTTTAGTTTTCATTTGATGCATTAGTACAGGGTTCTTTCTCTAATTTTGCTTAAATACCATGCAAGAATACCTCATAAATCAAATTGCCTTCTCTTCAAGGACATGGCACAGGATACATATGATGTCGTAATTGAGTTACATGCTATCTGAAGGGTCTGCTTCAGAGTAATAAGGGTAAGCAACCTGAGGAAAACCCACCGAGCAATGTCTTTTTTTTTTTCTTTCAGTTTTTGTATCTCCTGTCTAGCTCTCCACATCGGCTTCTCCCTCATTACATTATATGCCATTCTTCCTCTCTTTCTTCTTTTCTTCCCCCTACTCTCTCTTTCCCAATTTCCAAATCGCTCACATACTTATAAAACCTACCAACATCTTCTGTATTGCAGAACGCTGACATATTGTGTGCAACGTTGCAGTCTAATACACAAAAAAAAAGCTGTAGAGATACCAGATCCCAAATATAATTGGTCACTAGAGTCAGGCAGTTGCCATTTGTCAATTTTGCATTTTGCTTTGAAGAAACGATGGCACCTGTCACCCTATGATGTCAGTACTGTGCATTGAATGGGGCATTGTAATTTTAAAAAATTAGGTTTTCTTTGTGGATAACGTTATATTTGAAGTGTCTTCATTGGTTCTGATTACAGCTTTCCATGTGCATGCACAGTTTAGAAACACATGTATTCTGAATACCTATTAAGTGTAAGTCGCTGCAGAAGCAATATCCTGCTGACTGAAACACCGGAGGAGTTCCAGGGCACGAACAACAAAACCTGAAATTCTCTCTAAGGCAGGAAGCTTCCTGCTGTATACACAGAGCTAGATTTGTCAAAAGCCCCTTCCTATCACCACCCCCTCCCCATGCCCCAGAGGTACAGAGCAGGAGAATACTTTCATAAATCATCCTCTTGGGGCCTTATTGTGAAGGACTGTTCCTCATTTTGTGCCTATCAAAGATACCTCTATTGAATAAGATCCCGCTTGGCGACGTGCCTTCTATTGTCTAAATGTTTCTTCAGCTGCAAAGCCATGAGTGTGCGAGAGAGCCTAAATGATACTAATATTTGATATATAATGTGAAGCACAGCTTCATAAAACCACGCTCGACTCAATGCATTACTTTTAGTTATCATTTTACTGCCGTCATCAATTTTATTCATCAAGGTGTATTTTGCTCATTGTGCCGCTATGAATGACAAGAAAATATATACAGGAACTTTGATCAACATAACACATCACCATGATTTCATCCAGCTTAGTTAAATGAACCTGCCTGCTCATTTTGATGATGGGGCACCAAGTCAACAATGGAAGAATGACAGATGTAAAATAAGTGATGTGCAATTTAACAGTAGAGCAACAATGAAGTAGCAGATGAAAGTGAACCAACTCATTCCCATTAACACTGAAATGTAGGCTGACTAAATGACACAATTTTTACATCTCTAGATCATCTAGAACTACTGATACCGCATATAGGAATACAGTGCATGGTATAATGGAGCAATGTTTGTTTAGAAGACTTTTTTTTTAATATCTTTGTCATTAAAGCTCTAGATCATACTTTTTCAGGGTCTCACAAGGCCACAGATTTCTACACTGCAGTGGAGGAGACCCTAGTTTGTATGTGTTTCAGATTATGAGTGCATCACGGTGATGGCATACAAGGGACTCTTGGTGGAATAGAAGACAATTGCCACATCTGAAGCAGAACTAAAGGTTTTAGCATCATAGGAGGCTTGCTTTCAAGCCCACAGACAACAAATGGATCTGAATCGCTCCAAGAAATGTATGTGTGTGTTTTAGAACTGAAACCTGCAAAAGATTTGGCATCAAATGAGTGTTTTTCTTGAAACACCATTCTCCCTCTACTCCCTTCAACCGCCACTTCCCCCTTTCCCTCATTTCCCACTCCTTCCATCATTCCCTCACCAATTTCACCCCTTACTCCTCTTACCATCACCCTTTTTCCTATCTCTTTCCATTCCCACCCTTCACCTCTTACCCCTTACCTTTCCAACTCTTCCCTCTTTTCCTCCCCTCCCTCTTAATCCCTCTTTTCTATCTCCTCACTATTGCCACAGAAATAATGAGTTTCCTCTATCATCTCTGCCTTGGGTTGTCTGCCCATGCTACTTTTGTGAGTGTAGCCCATGCTGCCAGTAGATCCTGCTAATGCCGTGAACAATGACTACTTATGCTCTTGTGGCTAAAACCGTCTCAGTGCTCCTGAACCACAGCTTGAGGCTCTGATGCAGCAGAATTGCTGCCGGCAAATGTAGCCCCTTCACTGAAAATATTTAATTCAATTTCAGATTTATATTACCCCTTCCATAGATTGTACACCACTCCAACGTAGACTGCAATGAGGATACATATAAGTAACAGAGTAAATTTTTTACGTTGGGTTTGAAGATTAGATCAAATATTCAGTTTATGTTTCAGAATTGGTACTAGACCAGGTGTATCTGCTCTGTGGATTTGCTGTCTTGCAAGCTGTTTTAAGTCTATGCCAGTCTGTTGGCCAAAGAACCATGATTTCAGTGAATACCGGAAATCCAAATAACCGTTAATGCCCTTTAGGGAAGGGGGAAGAAAGAAGGGAATGAATTGCAGAGATCTGGTCCAGAATTGCCAGCAAACTTAAAGGTGAATTTTTAATAGGCCAGAGCATGACAAAGCTGGGACATATGTACACAAGTCAGGCCAGTGCATGGAACACAGATTTTAAATGGCGCCTGTGTATGCGAGTACTTGCCACTAAGTGCAGAAATCATTTTCCTGAAAAAGAAGCAGGGTGTGGGCATGGTCTGGCTGGGGCAGGGGTGTTCATGGATTTGACAATGAAACTAGCACGTACATGCTTACATGCACAAGCACGCACAGGGGTTCCCTCCTGCCTAACTTTACTTCTGCTATGGATGACGTATAAATCAGAAAACAAAAAAAAATAAAGAGGTGAGTCGGGTTGTAAAGGTCGGGTATAACTGGGCAAAAGGGAGGCTATTAAACTAGGAGGGGTTTGGAAGACCTATTCCTTGTCTGGGCGAACTAGGGATGAATGTTTAAAATCATGAGAGGTCTAGAACAGGTAGATGTGAATCGGTTATTTACTCTTTCGGATAATAGAAGGACTAGGGGGCACTCCATGAAGTTAGCATGGGGCACATTTAAAACTAATCGGAGAAAGTTCTTTTTCACTCAATGCACAATTAAACTCTGGAATTTGTTGCCAGAGGATGTGGTTAGTGCAGTTAGTGTAGCGGTGTTTAAAAAAGGATTGGATAAGTTCTTGGAGGAGAAGTCCATAATTAAGTTGACTTAGAAAATAGCCACTGCTATTACTGGCAACAGTAGCATGGAATAGACTTAGTTTTTGGGTTCTTGCCAGGTTCTTATGGCCTGGATTGGCCACTGTTGGAAACAGGATGCTGGGCTTGATGGACCCTTGGTCTGACCCAGTATGGCATGTTCTTATGTTCTTAACTGGGAAAACTGGTAATTGCATCGGCATGCAAGTCTACTAAAATCCCCCCTCTCCCCCCCCCCCCCCCCCGTATGCGGTAGAAGCAGCATTAGCACACATAGTTGCTTGCCTACGTAAGCTTGCGTGCTCATGAGCACACGTACAGCCTATTTTATACCAGGCACACATATGTTATAAAATGGCTGGGTCCCTGGGTGCGAGCCGGCAAACACATGCACACGTTGTGCACTTGCAGCTGTTTAAAAGTTAGCGACACTTTGTGACTTGGTAGCTGGTTAAAAGATGGGAAAGAAAGAGAGGCACTAAATGATCAGTTTTTCCAGTGGAGAATGGTAGATAATGCAGTCCCTCAGAGATCTGTGCTGGGACCAGTGTTGTTTAACATATACATTAACGACCAAGAAAAGAGAAATGACCATGTTTGCAGATTATGCAAAAATATTCAAACTAATTAAAACACAAGCAGACTGTGAGGAACTGCAGGAAGCACCTTGCGAGTATGAGGAACCGGGCATCTAAATAGCAGATGAAATTTATTGTACACAAGTACAAAGTGATAGTCATAGAGAAATGTTTTGTTTTGTACTGTGTAATACAGCATGCTCGCTGTTGTGGTGCTGATAGGAGCAGCAGTATCTTTAGGATATTCACAAATGATTTTCAAGGACGAGTTCCAGGATTGAGGACAGGTAGTTTTAATCCATCTTGTACTAACAATTTATAAAGACTCATAGGTGGCTGAAGATAGATTATATGATTAGCTTTTTGAAGCCATTTAAATTTTACAGTGAGAGGGGGACTATCCTTATAATTACATAGCGGTAATTAAGAGTTGATGAGTGAAAATCAGCTAGATTACAGGATCCCTATTTCCTTCCTCGTGCTGTTTTAAGCTGGTTGAGAATCTCTTCTCTAGATATGTAACCTGTTTGATAGATGGTGTTTATTAATGGTACTAACAGTATATAAGGGTTACCCCTGGGTGAGCAGAATTATAGGTAATGAGGGCTTAGAAAGACCAGATGAGCAGGTGATTTCCTGGTGCTGTCTGTGCCAAAATGTTCTTAGACCTTCAGTGTTTCAAACACTGTGCTGCCCAGTGCCTACCTTACTGAATTCAAAGCTTCAGAATGGGATCGAAGCAAATGCACAAACAATGGCCTGTGCCATGCACTGTAAACAAATGTGAACCTTTTTTTTTCTTTTGAATCAATCTGAATACACGAACAAAATTTCATCTTTTGTAAAAATGTAGCGGGCAAAAAATAACAGATAAGCAGGCAGCTCTCTTTTGCCACCATATTAATATAGAGACCAGTATATTTACACGTATTAATAAGTGCACTATTAACTTGCTGGATAGCAGTGCTGAAGTTGAAGTATAATACTGTGAAATACAGTTTCAGCCAGTGTGTTAGTGATTGTGTATGTGTGATGTTAAGAGCAAGAGCGCGCTTAAGTGAATTTACACAGTAACCTGGAAACAGAAAATGATAAAAGAAAAATAATTCTGGAACCATCCACTCTGCCCAGTATTTCCTCGTCCACACTGCCAAGGATATATCTCAGCTGCCAACCTTAAAGCAAGCATGCCTATAGGATATGCCTCCTTATCCAAGCCAGTTTACTGCCTTCCTCCACTGTGCCCCACCGCCTGGCTAAATGATCAAGGAAAATCCCCCTTTTTTCCTTCATATCCCCAAACCCTTCCCTTTCCAAATGTCCAACCAAAAAGTCCCCACAATTATCCAGCAGCCATCAACACCAGTTACCCAAACATCCTGTCTTGCATTCCCCTGAGGCCTTTCTGAATGGCTCCCCACCATCACCAAACGGGTCAACCCAAGGCACTCATGATCTGACAGACACACTCGACTATTTGAGCCCTTGCTTTTCTGCTGGCATTTCCAGATTTGAATGTACTTGCAGCCTGCCAGACAGACCCAGCTGCTATTTAATGAGTATGCTGTCTCATCTCAAAGGGCTTTTGGTTCAGACTGCACATCATTTTGGTAACTTCTTGTCTGGATTGCCTCTGTCTGTATCTTTACAGAGGTACAGCCTTCAGAATTAGACACAATACTCCAGGTAAAGTCTCACCAATGATCTATCCAACAGCATCATCACTTCCTTTTGTCTACTAGGTATGCCTTTTCCCTTTGTACTTTAACATCCCTCCCCCTTACCATGCAACCTTAAAATCATGAGATATAACCTTCCTGAGGTCTCTCTCCTGTTCTGTGGAAATAAGTAACTCACCTTCCATTGCGCATCCTTCCCGCATATTTCTGCACCCAAAATATTTTTAGTATTGAAACTTAGCTTCGAAGAAGTCAACCACTCCTAGAGTTTTCTTAGCTCACATTTAAAAACTTCTGTTCCCTGAGACATATTCACTCTGCTGCAGACCTTAGTACCATCCACAAAAAAGACACATTTTTCTTCCTAACTCCTCCAACTTATTGCTCAAATTGAATGCAGTCCCACCTTTTGTCCTACCCCTAGAACACTCAGTTTATATTTGAACCTCCTATATAGGACATCATCAAAAGCTTTGCTGAAATCTAAGTTCAACACATCTAGCACTTGCCCCAGGTCTAATTCACCGGACATCCAAATGAAGATCTCACAGGATCTCCCACTGATAAAACCATGCTGTCTTGGATTCTGCACCCTGTCAGACTCAAAATACTTCACTATCCTATTCTTCAGAAGTGTCTCCATTAATTTCTCACCACCAAAATTAGTCTAACCAGGCTGTACTTTCCAACCTTCTACTATCAATTTTATAAAGAGGGACATCTGCTTTGTCTTGTCACATGGAACCAATTCCATCTGCAAAGATCTATTGAACGGATCCAGCAGCAGACCTGCCACAACCTCTCTGACCTCCCTGAAAATCCTAGGATTCATCTCTTCTGGCACAATGCTTCGCCCACTTTCACTTCACCCCCAAACCTGCTTTTCTATAAATGTTATGATATTTGCCCCACTACACTTATCAGCATTTAGCAGCTCCTTTCTAATCCCTTCTTGAGTGAATACCAAACCAAAATATTTGCATTTCCTCTGTATATTATTCCTTTCCTTCTTACAGTCTTATTTATCCACTTGTTCCTTTTTGTAAGGGATGCTTAGTTCCCTTACTAACAAGTCTGCCTTAGATAAACTTAGGGGTTAAATTTCAACACAAGACAGACCAGTCCTAATGACTCCTTCCTGAAGACTAGTCTGGATTGGTGAGCCATCTTATATGCTTTTGGATGGTACTGTAGATAAGGTGAAAAAACAATGAATACAATTATTTACCTGCCTTGGGGTCCTGGTGTGCTGCCTGGGTCCTGTTGTCCTGTGCTGGGACTGTGGAATCTGGCCCAAATTTAAAAACAAAACAAAACCAGGCCTAGTGTTTGTGGGGCTGAGGGAAGGCCTGGGACCATGGCTGTCTTTTTCCTTTGTCTTGGGGCTAAGAGAGAGAACAATGAGGCTGAGAACTGGGCAAGGAATGGTGACCATGATTTAAAATAATTGGTAGAGTGCTACATAAGAACATAAGAACATGCCATGCTGGGTCAGACCAAGGGTCCATCAAGCCCAGCATCCTGTTTCCAACAGAGGCCAAACCAGGCCACAAGAACCTGGCAATTACCCAAACACGAAGAAGATCCCATGCTACTGATGCAATTCATAGCAGTGGCTATTCCCTAAGAAAAATTGATTAATAACCATTAATGGACTTCTCCTCCAAGAACTTATCCAAACCTTTTTTGAACCCAGCAACACTAACTGCACTAACCACATCCTCTGGCAACAAATTCCAGAGCTTTATTGTGCATTGAGTGAAAAAGAACTTTCTCTGATTAGTCTTAAATGTGCTACTTGCTAACTTCATGGAATGTCCCCTAGTCCTTCTATTATTCGAAAGTGTAAATAACCGAGTCACATCTACTCGTTCAAGACCTCTCATGATCTTAAATACCTCTATCATATCCCCCCTCAGCCGTCTCTTCTCCAAGCTGAACAGCCCTCTTCAGCCTTTCCTCATAGGGGAGCTGTTCCATCCCCTTTATCATTTTGGTTGCCCTTCTCTATACCTTCTCCATTGCAACTATATCTTTTTTGAGATACGGCGACCAGAATTGTACACAGTATTTAAGGTGCGGTCTCACCATGGAGCGATACAGAGGCATTATGACATTTTCCATTCTATTAACCATTCCCTTCCTAATAATTCTTAACATTCTGTTTGCTTTTTTGACTGTAGCAGCACACTGAGCCGACGATTTTAAAGTATTATCCACTATGATGCCTAGATCTTTTTCCTGGGTGGTAGCTCCTAATATGGAACCTAGCATCGTGTAACTACAGCAAGGGTTATTTTTCCCTAAATGCAACACCTTGCACTTGTCCACATTAAATTTCATCTGCCATTTGGATGCCCAATCTTCCAGTCTTGCAAGGTCCTCCTGTAATGTATCACAATCTGCTTGTGATACATTACAGGACAACATTGGATTCTGCCCCAGCGGCAGCCAAAAAAAACAATAAATAAATAGACCCATGCCACTGCGCAAATCTGGCAGCATGAACAACGGCAGCCCTGGGAACACTATTGCTGCATTGATGAGGGGGAAACTACTGCACCGGGACCTTAGGCAAGCCCCAGAGAGATACTGAACAAGCCTAAGGACCTGCTGATTACATCATCAATAATGTCAGTGGGTGGCCAGAGAGTACCTGTAGGCACTTTTTTAAGCAAATACAAATAGAAATATTGAATTTAAAATTATAAAAACGCCTGGTGATTTAGGTGGGAAGAGGCATAAGAAGCTCCCTATAAATTTTTATAATCCTGGTGCACATTGAAAAAAATCTATTTAACAAACATGAAAATCTCCTTTGAAATTAAAAGTGACTCTGATTAGCTGGTGATGGTCATGAGAAGGAAGAGTGGTCCTAGGGGACTATAAAAATGATTAAAACATCTCAGACGGCTGGATTTTTTGGAGGATATCTGGGGGGTGTTATGGGCAGGTATTTAATAGATAATTTGGCATGAAATATTTTAATTTTCAAAATATGATAATAGGGGTTTCTGAGAATATTATGAAAGGGATTTTTATGAGATTTGGGCACAGTGGGTATCCCTGAGATGTGTAAGTGAGACTGGATGAGTTTGGAGCAGTTTTTGTGCTTTTAAGTGGGATTTTATATTTCATTTTATGATTTCAATTATATTTATTTTCAATTTTAATGCTGCGACCAGTGAAAAAAAATTAGATCTGACTCCTGAATGCAGCAGGGAGACAGTAACTAGGGAAGCCATTTCCTAGGAGTGACCTTGGCAATGGAACACTGGTCATCCACTCAGCTGTAAAGAGGTTTTGCGTAATTACACTAATGTCAGACAAAGCACAATTTTGATTTAAAAGTTTACCACATTAAAGGGAAACTTTAAACTTGTTAATAATTATTTTGTTTCCTATTTAATTGTGCCAAGGAGTTTTCATTTAGGTTCATGAAGTTCTATAGGGTGTCCTAGGTGATATAGGAACCATTCCATTCAGTGACATCAGTCAGTTACAGGTGTGCTGAGATCAATACTGCTCTGGAAAAATGACAAAGAGGAGCTACGCTGCTGATGTTTGTCCCAGAGGCCCCATTTATGTTAAAGAAACACTAAAAATTGTTAGGAATACTGAATCGGAGTGAATGAGTGTGAATGAGCATTGTATTATAATGATTTAAGACTGGCCAAGGTAAGGAATAATTTTTATTCAGCTTAATTCTAATGATCAGCTGATTCTCCAAAATATCAGCTTTAATCAGTTCAATGCAAGGGAAAGCTGAAAGGGAAAGGTTTGTTGAATCCAAATGAGCTGAACTTCACATTTTATCACTCCTAATCTAAGAAATATTTGAATTTCCTTTAAAGCCTGAGAAAATTGAATCGCAGAACCTGTAAATAAAGACAGTGACTTTTAAACAGCTGTGCGGGTGTACATGTCCATGTCTATGCCGGCTTGCACCAAAGTACACAGCCATTTTATAACATACAAGTGCATATGCGCACATGGTATAAAATTGGCTGAACATGCGTACATGTGCACACAATTTTAAATGGGCATGCACATGTGCTACTAATCCCACTTCCACCGCATATGTGGGGGGTATTTTAAAAGGAGTGCATGTCAATAATGTTGAAGTTACGATAGCAGGGGACTGCTGTGCACACTTCTGCACATAAATACTTAAGCGCATATTTCATGTTAAAATTCCAGAACGCTCATGTCCCACCCTTGCCCCATCCAGATCACACCCATATCTCACCCCTTTTTTGGGCTTTCTCACTTGTGTGGGTACTGGGATATCGTGCATTCATGGGTGCTATTAAAATACGTGTGGCACGTGCTGGCTGGACATACTTGTGTATCTCCTGGCTTTGGCACATGCTAGATTTTTTACATTTATCTAAAAGGTGGTTGTTCTTTGAAGGAGATAACTTGGAAAATAAGCTAAGAGAAGTTAAAGCTAAAAAAATAAAGCAACAAGAAACTGGTCTTTAAGGATGGTATCTTAAAGAAAGATTTGTCTCAAAGTATATAATTTCCAGAAGAAGGAACAGTGAGGGGTGCTTACCTATTTTGGCTATTTATACCTGAGGTGTGCCAGTTTAAAAGAGATGTGAGTAGATGAAAGAAAGGATAGCTTTGACCTGCTCTTTGGTTGTCACTGAGTCTCGCTTACTGCATACACTCATCCTAACACTCATATTCAACATTCAGTCCCTCATTAAAATTAGATAGGGATGAATTAATTATTCTTTATTTTCAAATTAGTTAGACTGAAAGTACAATAAGATGATGGAGACTCCCATGGAGACACCCAGGGCAACATATTAGGCAGCAGAAGATTGACAGTCACAGGGAGAAGACAGCTGTATTCAGAGATGACGAGATCAAGAGAGGAGGTCCAGAGTTCCTGTCTATGATAACAAACAGTAGACACCAGCTCCACTGGCTAGCCTCCAAAGCATCCTATCATCGTTGGAGGTCCTATTGACATGCTTGCTAATGACGCTCGTAAGACCCACTCCGTATCAGCTACAGGCTGGAAAGATAGCTAAATGCAGCAATGTTTTGGTACAAAAGTTTGGATAAAACACAGAGAATTTTGTTAGTTACAAACAGTATTTAGTACATTAAGATAGGAAAGACATACAATTTAGTAAAAGGTTAGACAAACTACACATTGTTGCATCCGTCGGTGCTAGACAGCTTCGCCCCATTTGCCTCACCTTGTTCACGGCTCCTCCCGCTTACCATGGGAAAATGGCTACTGCCGTGTCTACAAGCCGCCCTCTCTGGCGTCCCTGGAACGGCTATGGTGCTGCCTCCCGCCATGTTCCTCCCAAGGACCTCCCAGGGTACGCGCACGCGTGCCACCCACGTCTTTATTCCAGCATTGGCGCGAACCTCAGGGGCGTCCCCCTCTACTGACGTCATGCCATCCGGGTATATAGCCTGTACTATTTTGCTAGCTTGCTGACACGCTGACAGGCTGATACAGTAAAAATTGCGGGAGAGTGGGCGAGCACCCGCTCTCCCGGCGCGTGCACAGGCCACTCTCCTGTGCATGCGATTCAGTAAATAAAATTATTCAAATTACGGCCCACGGTAAAAAGAGGCGCTAGGGACACTAGCGCATCCCTAGCGCCTCTTTTTTGACAGGAGTGGTGGCTGTCAGCGAGTTTGACAGCAGACGCTCAATTTTGCCGGTATCAGTTCTCAAACCCGCTGACAGCCATGGGTTCAGAAACCGGATGCCGGCAAAATTGAGCATCCGGTTTTTAACCCACGAACTGCAGGCCGATTTTAAATTATTTTTTTTTAATTTTTATTTATTTTTAACTTTTGGGACCTCCGACTCAATATCGCCATGATATTAAGTCGGAGGGTGTACAGAAAACCCCACAAAATTAGCGCCTACCTTTGGGTTGGCACTAATTTCTGAAAGTAAAATGTGCGGCTTGGCTGCACATTTTACTTACTGAGTCACGCGGAAATAACTAATAGGGCCATGTTGCGGGCGCTATTAGTTTCAGGGGGGGGGGGGTGGACGCGCGTTTTCAATGCGCTATTACCCCTTACTGAATAAGGGGTAAAGCTAGCGCACCGAAAATGTGCGTCCAAAGCGCGTTTCGATGCGCTATTACCCCTTACTGAATAAGAGGTAAAGCTAGCGCATCGAAAATGTGCGTCCAAACGAGGGTTAACAGTGCGCTCCACCGGAACGCATTGTACTGTATCGGCCTGTGAATTAGCAAGGATTGGTCTCGGCCAGTCTAAGCTACTCTGCCGCTTCCATGCTGCCACTGGAAGCTCGCTCTCTGTCCTTTGGGGTAATTGCTAACCTGGGTACCTCTGGGGCCCTCTGCTTTATTTCAGGTGCCTTACAAGGATCAGGTACTCGCTCCTGGAGGGCCTGCTCTCCCTGCCTTGGTGCCTGTACCATCTACTTCAACCTGGTGGAATTGCATACCTACAGCAACCATCTAGAGAGTAATCTAACTCTGTCTATCTCATCCACAATACTGCCTTGCTGGGAAACCTGCATCAGAATTCCCCTTTACCAACGGGGTGAGAAGGGTTCCTTCTGCCAAGGTTCCAGAGACTGCTACATCCAGACTATCTCACTACTGCCACCTCTGGTGGCATACTCCAAGCTGTATAATAAAAGACCTAATCCTGCCCCTCATTTATCAAAATGCGCTAAGGCTTTTTCGCATGCGATAAGCCCTTAATGCATGCGAAAATGCCTTTAACACATGTGATAGCACCATATCATATGGTGCGATGCAAATCCAAAAATGAGGAGGAGTTAGGGGCGGGAGTGGGTTTACCGTTTTGTGAAGCCGCATCGCACGACTTTAACGCTGATTTTAGCTACAACGTTTTCAGGAGCGTTAAGAAGTGTGATAGCTTGCATTAAGGCTGTATCACCCTTTGCAATGTTTTTCGCGGATGCCAGTTTGAAGCTCTCAGAGCATCCACCTAGCTACTGAGAGAGAGAGTAATAAGTATTTTTGAAAGTTTGAACTAGAATTTGCATTTAACTTATTTATATTTTGAAAAGACATTATTTGTGAAATAACTAAAAAATATTTTTAATAGCTGAAGAACATTACTCAACTGCCAGCTTAATAAAACTAATTTTCTGCTATGTAAGTGTCTTATTTATTTCTTTATGGTGAAACTACTCTGGGTGAAACTGTAAGCTGTTACAATTTAACAACTTTAAAGAGGAAATCTCCCAAGGCTTAAACTATCTGGCCACACCAACCTGACAGTGCAGATAACAGCTTACTCGCACAGGGTGTTTACAGTACATGTATAAGAGGTGTGAGTTTTCTGTAATTGCAGAGAGGAAGGCAGAGTTTCAGAGGGGACCCTTTGAAAGCCTCACTGGAGGTCTGAGTAGTGCATGCCTGATGATGTCCCCAGTAATCTGGGGTTGCCGTTGTCATTAGCCGCCTGCCTGCCATGATGCTTTCCTGCCCTCCACAGAATCAATTGGTGGGGAAACAGACTGGGCAGAAGAAAAGGAGCTGAAGCAGCACAATAACACATTTGAAAAAAGGAGCCAGGCACTGCACATGAGCGTACTGGATTGGGAGGCCAAGGATGACTGGAGTAATCTGTGGGAGGAGCTGGCAAGGGCAACTGCACCTCTCAGGGAAGTAGCTGACTGTTATGCCAGCCACGGATGAGCAGCGCTAGAGCAGACCATGCCAGAAGAAGGAAGAGAGAGGAGTAACATCTTACTGGTCAAAACGTGGGACCCATGAAGAGTGGGATCAGGGTGAAAAGAGTCAACTGTCACTGGAGGTCCCACTGTGCTGGGAAGAGGCAGCAGTAGCAGCATCAGAGGAGACAGGTTGGAGCAGAAAGGAGAAACAGAAGAAGTGCTGGAGCTGTAGTGAAGCCTGCAGCAGTGAGAGGATTCAGCCAGAGAGAAAAGCCTATCTTAAAGGGGCAGCTCTTGTCTTAAAGGGAGATTGCCTTAAAGAGGCATAGCACATTTATTGGAGCCAGCAGGGGAAAAGAGAGCACTGCCTTTCTTCTCTAAGAAACGCCACCCTATGACAGTCTTCCTGGAACCCCTGGTTGTCACAAGCAAGAGGAGGAGGAAGACGACAGATGTGTAAAACATTGATAAGAAAGGTGAAGAGAGAATTTGAAATGAAGTTGTCCATAGAGGCAAAAACTCATAATAACCCATAAAAACTTTAAATATATCCAAAGCAAGAAACCTCAGAGGAAGTCGGGTGGACCATTAGATGACTGAGGGGTTAAAGGAGCTCTTAGGGAAGATAAGGCCATTGCAGAAAGACTAATTGAATTCTTTGCTTCTGTGTTTACTAATGAAGATGTTGGGGAGATACCAGTTCCAGAGATGGTTTTCAAGGGTGATGAGTCAGACGAACTTAACCAAATTACTGTGAACCTGGAAGATGTAGTAGGCCAGATTGACAAACTAAAGAGTAGCTAATCATCTGGACTGGATGGTTTGCTTCCTACGGTACTGAAGGAACTGAAAAATGAAATTTCTGATCTATTAATTAAAATTTGTAACCTATCATTAAAATCATCCATTGTACCTGAAGACTGGAGGGTGGCCAATGTAACCCCAATATTTAAAAAGGGCTTCAGGGGCGACCCAGAAACTATACACCAGTGAGCCTGACTTCAGTGCCGGGAAAAATAGTGGAAACTATTCCAAAGATCAAAATCGTAGAGCATATAGAAAGACATGGTTTAATGGAACACAGTCAACATGGATTTACCCAAGGGAAGTCTTGCCTAACAAATCTGCTTCATTTTTTTGAAGGGCTTAATAAACATGTGGATAAAGGTGAACCGGTAGATGTAGTGTATTTGGATTTTCAGAAGGCATTTGACAAAGTCCCTCATGAGAAGCTTCTAAGAAAACTAAAAAGTCATGGGATAGTAGGTGATGTCCTTTTGTGGATTACAAACTGGTTAAAAGACAGGAAACAGAGAGTAGGAATAAATGGTCAATTTTCTCAGTGGAAAAGGGTAAACAGTGGAGTGCCTCAGGGATCTGTACTTTGACCGGTGCTTTTCAATATATTTATAAATGATCTGGAAAGGAATACAACGAGTGAGGTTATCAAATTTGCGGATGATACAAAATTATTCAAAGTAGTTAAATCACAAGTGGATTGTGATACATTATATGGCACACAAAAACAACCCCTAAATCCACCCCGACCCTTTAAATCACATCCTTTAGCTTCCCCCACCCTCACAACCCCCCCCCCAAAACTTTTTAAAAGTACCTGGTAGTCCAGTGGGGGTCCCAGGAGCGATCTACCACTCTCGGGCCGTCGGCTGCATTAATAAAAATGGCGCCAATGGCCCTTTGCCCTTACCATGTGACAGGGTATCCGTACCATTGGCCGGCCCCTGTCACATGGTAGGAGCACTGGATGGCCGGCGCCATCTTTAAAAATGGTGCGGGCATGGCGCCAAGGTGGTGGTGTGGATTTCAAACTGGTTGATGGTCAATGAAACCTACTCTGAAGAGAGAACAGTGTTAAGGATTGGTTTAGAGACCATCCTGTTCAATATCTTTGTAAGTGACATTGCAGAAGAGATAGAAGGTAAAGTTTGTCTGATTGCGGATGACACTAAGATCTGCAACAGAGTGGACATGCTAGAAAAAGTAGAGAAAATGAGACATTTAAGGAAGCTTGAACAGTGGTTGAAGATATGGCAGCTGGAATTCAATGTCAAGAAATGCAAAATCATGTATCTGGGGTGTGGTAATCCCAAAGAGCTGTATGTGATGAGGGGTGAAGGGCTGTTGTGCATGGAGCAAGAGATGGAGCTTGGGGTGATAGTGTCTAGCAATCTGAAGATGGTGAATCAATGTGACAAGGCAATAGCTAAAGCCAGAAGAATGCTGAGCTGCGTAGAGGAATAACTAGTAAGAAAAAGGAGGTGATAATCCCCTTGTACAGGTCCTTGGTGAGGCCTCACCAGGAATATTATGTCCAGTTCTGGAGACTGTATCTCAAAAGGGACAGAGACAGGATGGAGGTGGTCCAGGAAAGGCTGACAAAAATGGTGAGGGATCTCCATCAGAAGACTTATGAGGAGAGATTGAAGGAACTAAATATGTATACCCTGGAGGAGAGGAGATGCATGGGGGACATGATACAGACCTTCAGATACCTGGAAGGTTTTAATGATGCACAATTGACAAACCTTTTCTGTTCGAAAGAAATCAATAGAACTAGAGGTCATGTAATGAAGCTCCTGGGAGGATGATTCAGAACCAACATCAGGAAATATTTCTTCATGGAGAGAGTGGTGGATGCCTGTAATGCCCTTCCAGAGGAAGTGGTGAAGACAAAAATAGTAAAAAATTTAAAAGGGACATGGGATAAACACTGTGAATTCCTAAAAGTTAGAGGATGGAAATGAAGAAAAGAGTGCATGGGAATAACTTTCTGGTGTGGTGGTTACTACCCTTAACCAATAAGCCTTCATATTGTTGTTGCAACTCCATTATTGCTCTCTGATGCAACTCCATTATTGGTCTCTGCTTTAATGACAAGAGGTAATGGGGAATTGGACTCAGGTAGCAACCAACAAAGGCTCTGACTTTGATGGTTTAGGATACTAAGTATAGGGGTGATTTGTATGGTGCGGTAGATACTACCATTAATTTGCTGGGCAGACTGGATGGACTGATTGGTCCTTTTCTGCTGTTATTTTCTATGTTTCTATGTTTCCCACAAATTCAGGAAGGGGTTTGTGATTATTAGTGTCCTAAGGTTTTCCAGCTAGGCAGGCTACTAAGATGTTGTAAAAGAGAAGTGGTAGGGATGTGCATTCGTTCAGAACAAATTAGGAAAGCCCTGGGGGTCCCGGGAGCGATCTTCCACTCTCAGGCCATCGGGCCTGCCAGGAATCAAAATGGCGCCGGTGGCCTTTTGCCTGGCACATGCAGGGACAGGTTTTCGGGGTTACGCATTTAACTATTTGAAAATCTGCCCCTTAGTGTCTCTACCCTGGAGATTTTTAAAGTGGTAAAGTAAAGATAGTAAAGTTATTTAATGTCATATGTTGTACAGGAATGCTGTTTACTAAATGCCTTATAAGTTGAAAGGCATTTCATTGATGACCAGAAAACAGCTTTATCACCTCAATTTACCTCTTTAGTTATCTTTTCTTCCTTTGTGCCTTTGTCATCCTGTCTTCCTTTCCTTCCTCTTTCATTTTTACCAGAAGAAGTTTTTACTATGCTTCTCTATCTGAAATCCTGTGAATGTCTTGAATGCTAAATATATTTTCCTCTTAATGTTTCAGCCAAATCTTTTGCAAACCACATCAGTCTCTTGTATCTATTTTCTTAAGATAAAGATTTGTTGCTCTTTCAATATAATTTTTTATATTTTTTTTTTAGTTTTGCCCTCTTTTATTTCACTTTACCTGTATCCTCACACCTTGCCAGAGTCTCTTTAAGATAATTCTCCATTTTACTGAAGTTGCTATTCTTGAGATCCCAGACTTGGAACTTTGGGTGACTCTTCTCCACCATGGCTGTTTTATCAAACCATACCATCTGATAATCACTGGCGCTCAGGCAGGTGCTTCACCCAACAATATAAATGCTCTCTCAGTTTGTCAGTACCAAGTCTAGGTCCATTATCATTACCATTACCAGTTCTCTGAGGAGAATCCACCGAAGTGAGCCAGGATCTCTCTACTTCTATCTGATTCTGATGACAGGCTACTTAAATGTATCTCCTCCTTCTTTCCCACCTTTTAGATGTTGTCTATCAGATCCCTATCCAGTTCCTCCACCTTAGTCAATGAGCTGTAGGCCACATTGGTATAGATGAACATACTATCTTCCCTTTGCAAGATGGCCCACAGCATTTTTAATTATGAGAGAAAAAAAAAGGTTTTTGATGCAATATCTTTGTGAGAAATACTCAATGAATGAGAAATGAAATGAAATGAGAAATGCCCACTGACTCCTCACAACCTTACCCTAATGTGGCTTAAATGAGCATAATTACCACAGACAATTATGGGCACCCCATGCAATGAATTATTGGTCTTGCATTATCATTATTATATTTAGTTCAGAGCTGCTCTGCCTGAGATTGAATAGCCACATGTGATTTTTACCTTAAATGGCTCTTTTCAGCACAAAATTTCAAAATAGCAGAGGAGTTTCTGATGGCTGGAATTTCTATTTCAAGCCTAAAGAAGGTAGTAAGCTATATTGGTGTGATGCTCTAAGACCCAGATACATTTAGAAATTTGTTTTCTCTGGCTGTGGAACAAAAATGTTTGCTTTGCTTTACAGACATGAGACTTCGTTTTTTTTTTTTTTATTTCACTGCCAAGGTGTAAGTACCACAGCTAGAGATGGATCGATCCATCTTTCGTGATCTGTAATCTGAGATTCTTGATCTCAGAGTCAGTTTTTCAGAGATGTTATTTCATTTTATTGACTTGACTGCCAGTTTGTGATTTTAGATTAAGGATTGTAGATCTCAGTTCATATTGAGGAAATAGACTTTTTTGGTTTTGCTTTATGAAAGGATTAACAAGTAAATGCTAATTAATCAAAATTTTTGGATTTAGGGAAAAAATTGTTAAGTTAATTATGGAAAACAAGAAAACAAAAACTGACCCTTTCTCATCTAGCTTTTTCAAGCAACCTCAAAGAACAAAACCCATAACTTGCTTTAAAATGTTGGCATTGGGGTTTCTTTAGCACTGCCCCTTCACCTTCCAATTTTCTTCCTATAGGCAAAAGGCCATATTTTATCCAATGTTTTCTTCCATTCTGTTACCAGAGCTGTGATAAATCACAACCAAAATCAGATATCGGGCTTGTCATTATCACTGTTGCAAGTGGGGTATTTAAGGAGTGGAGAAGTGGACAGAGAAGAAATTGAGGCATGACATTTCTCAGCAGCAGTAGCATGACATAATACCAGTAGCAGGAGCATCAATAAGACACACAGAAGAGTGGACTAAAAAGCTAGGAGTATTATCAATAGTGCTATGACGTAAGGCATTATAAGTAGTATTGTCATTTTCACTTCAATGTTAACACATTGTCATCAACTACAAGCTCATTTTACCACTAGACAAATTCAGCAAACTATCCAAACTGCCTAGAGTACCCAGCAAAGGTGAGATTGTTTTTTTAAATTGTTTTTTGGCCAAAAAATCCTTTCGCTAGCCCCTCTGGTACCTACCGTAGTCCATTCCCTGTCATTTAGGACAGAGGACTCATGGAAAGAGGCACCTTGGATCTTCATGTTTGACTACCTGAAGTTTTTCCATATTATTAATCCCATTTCACCTCCCAGCTAGCCCAGACATCTCGGCAACAATTCTCTGACTGAGAGCCAAGGATTTCAGTTTATTGTGCAACCCAGCCAATAGGTGTCACTTTTATCTGATGATTGGGAAATCTTCTGTACAGGCTATGAATAGTCCATATCTACTGGACTAAGGGGCTGGGTATGGAATCAAACATTGGTCTTTCTAATGATAATAGCATCAATGGGTCATTAGATCAGCTTAATAGGGTTGATAATGAGAATAAAAGCATTTATACTGTATTAATTATGTAACCCTTAGTGGGGTTTAACCACAGGGCACACAAACATTTTTTTTTCTCTTCAGGGCCTGCTTTGGCTAGAAAATTACTCCCATGCTTGACTCTTAATCCTTGGTGCAGATTATTTTATGGCGGTAAACTCCACGCTTCTGGCCCAGATGATGTTATACTGCTCCCAGTGTGTAAATAGACTTGTAGGTGCATCTCATAAGGTGAGAGGCTGTAATAAATTAGACATGACCAGGATCTGCATGTGAAAATAAGAGCTTACTGGTTTGTAATCATAAATTAAAGTCCATTAAGCAATAATGTTGAAGTTACATCTGACATGCTAGTATAAGTGTAGTTCTAAGGAGGTAGGTGTCCTTATATTCAGGGATCTGGATAGAGCCCCCATGGTGATATTTAATGTGCAAAACTCACCCAGTGGCTATCCGGGAATCCAAGTGGAGGGGTCCCCAACTTCACTATAAAAAAAAAGTCCTTCTTTAGGTCATCTTCTTCTAGGACATTTTGGTCCCATAGTGTAGAGATCCAGTTGGGGTCTCCTGATCTTGTTCTTCCACCCTTAGTTGATATTTCTGGGGGGAGTTAGCATGGGGGAAAGTCAAGTAGGATCAGGTTTGTTTTCAGCACTGCAATCCCAGTGGCGAGGGGTGGGGGGGTGGGGGATCCACAAAATTCCCCATGCTGTTCAAGTCCAAAAAATACTTCAGCACTTAAAATGAATACATCCTCTATCCTCACTGTCTCTTGCAGCAAGATCCATCACTCGCGCTTACCTAGGGTTTAAAGTAGGCTCACAGGTTGTTGGTCCCTTAATGAGAGCCTTTTTGCCCTGAAAGAGAATCAGGCATAAAAACTAGTGGGTGAAGGACCCTCTGGCAGGAAATGCACAGTGAGGTATCACTTCTAAATGAAACTCCTTTGGGGTGAAACTGGGAGGCCTCACCAGAGGGTAAAACTCAAATATCCTTAACGTTCAAAGGCTTCCTCAAACTGATCTCAAAGTGTCCCAAGATGGCTGGGCTAAATAATCTTCAAGCATCCAATCCAGTCCCTCCAGGTGGGAGAGGCTGAGTGGACTAGATGGCTCTTTAAATTTAGGTTCTATACAGGGGTAGTGACAACTGGTGGCCAGACCTGGGGGGGGGGGGGGGGGGAGTCTTAACAATTTATTTATGTATTTACCAGATATATATATTCCACTTTTTCAGGCTCTTCAAAGCGGAATACATTCAGGCAATGTAGGTATATCTCTGTCCTCAAAGAGCTCACAATGTAAGGGGTATATTTACTAAGCCACAATAAGCAATTAACACACGAGAAACACCATTTTTCACATGTAAAATGCTGTTTATCATGCAATAATCACATATCATAGCATCATATGATATTTTGACCTAAAACTGCCCCCTTCAGAGTAAGCTGCTTTGCATACATTTTCATGCCTAAAATGTATTAATACATGCAAAGCAGCTAATCCATAGGTAATCCTATGCAAATAAAATAACACGGCATGCCAAAAATAAGAGAAGCAGCATTATTTTAACTGTACCTCAGGAGCGGTAGATATTTTTCTGTGGGAGCATTAGGATTCTACACTGCTCCCACAGTGATATTTAAAGGTCCATTCGGCCTATAAAAAAAACCCTCCCAACATGCAAAAACACTCCCCCGGGGGTCTGGGCAGACCTCACCTGTCAGGGCAGGAAGTGAGGGTTTTTAAAAGTTAATAAATTGCTCCAGGTGTTATAAGGTGATGCCTCACTCCCCCACTCCCCCACTCCCCCCTTACTCTCCCAGTTACACAAACCCCCTCTATTACCATCCCCCCCCCAAAAGGCCTTGAACCACTTTGCCTTTCCTCAAATTCACCTCCATCCATAGAAGACTTCTCTGGGGTCTAGTGGTGCCCACCTCCCAGACCTCCCCTCTATACCATTGAAGAGTTCCTTGGTAGGATAGCAGCAGCCCAGAGGGCCTCCTAGCTCAGGGTCAGTTGACACCATCTTTCAAAATGGCATCAACTGGCTTTTGCCCCTAGAGATAGCATTTGCGTGCACACCCATATAAAATTGTGCACACATGCATGCAGATACACCCTATTTTATACTATGCGCGCATATATGCGTGTGTGTTATAATATGGCTGTGTCCTTTGGCATGAGCTGGCATACATGTGTATAGGTGCGTCCACCCAGCTGTTTCGATTTTCATGAAAAAATTCCAAACATATTTTTTGCAGGTGTATTTTTGTACTGAGGAGAGTGCAGGCGGTATAACCAGGGGATTTGGGAGGGTCTAGCAGAAAACTAGGTGAACTGGTGGTTGGACTGGTGAAGCTGGTCCTCTGCTGGACATGCATCTGTTTTAAAATACAGGCAGTTATGCATCTAACTTAGTAAAATAGCAATGAAGGAAGAAAAAGAGGGTTTTTTTTAAATCTTTTTGATTTGTTTTATTTCATTCTTATGCAACTGGTTTCTCCATGGTCTGATGAAAGAGCTAAAGTAAACAATTCATTTAAAAATATTCAATTTGTTAAAAAAAATATAGACATTCACAGGTTTATGTTTGTTCTCGCTATAAAGGAAAAACATAGGAACGAAAACTTCTACCTGGATTGTATAGGCTTTGAGGTGCTTTATGTGAGCTGAGTTGGTAGAAAACAGACAAATAACTAGTGTTTGTTAAAAGATGTTTGGTGTTGAAGTTCACGGGTTTTCATCTTGCAGTAGGAATCCCATTCATTTCAATATTTTGCTAACGACTCCCTGCTGAGATTGATGTTGGTCTCAAAGGACTGTTCTTCCTCTTAAAAAAAGAAAAAGACTAAAACAAAAAGCAAGATTCTCAGATGTTTGCATTTTTTATGAATGAAGCACATCCAAAGCTGTACTTCATATTAAAAAAAAAAAAATCTAGTTGGTCACTTGAAAGGTTCAAAGATATTTTGGTTGCATTTAAAAAAAAAAAAGAAATATAGTTAATGAAACAACAATAAAATAGAATTTTGGGGTAAGTTTTTTTTTAAACTGCTGAATTTTCAAGGAGGGTGGGAATGGACCATTGCACTGTTCTTGCTCAGTGTCTTCTTCTTTGTACTTGTCTGTTTTAACAACAAATTAACCATTCTTCACTGGCACTTTGAGTGATGTTAGGAGACTGTGACCCTCTTTGCCAAATTTAAAAATATTCTTCCTTTTTTTTCATGAAGAGCATTAAATAAGTGAGTTAACATTAGGAATGAGCAATGAATGGGCAAAAGGCAACAAATGAGTTCATTCTTGTTTCATTCATGGACCCCTGAAACAAATGGTGCTCACAAATAGTAAACCAATATTTTTGTCTCATTCATTTATGTTTCCCATTCAAGTCTATGACCATGTTGTGCAAATAATAGGTGCAGGCAGGGTGTAACTGGTAACTATAGCAACCAACTTTTACCTGTGTGACATTGTTGCATCCTGGGATATGAGGCTAGACAATTGGCAAGGAGACAAAACAGAAACATATCACAGTGAAACATCTTTTTAACTACCCTATAGCTGTCATCTGGATAAAGTAATGCTGATGTCTTCTTACTGAAAGGTCAGAGTATGTTCAAGAAACTCAGTTTGCTTTCTTGCATTTTACAGAGAGGAATTGTGCATTCAGAAGCTCTCTTATGAGTAGATTTTAAAAGGCCACGCGTGCGCCCATAAACACAGGCTAAGATACGTGCTATTTTATAAAGTATAAGCATAGGTTACAAATTACTTTTTATTTGCATATCTTATGGGAGGGAGGGCATGAGAGAGAGAGACTTTGTAAGTTTGCAGGCTGACACTCAATATATGGACCACTGTAAGGGGGCACTTGGTCTCGGGGTGAGTTTTCAGGAGGTGGGTGGAGTTTGCGGGGGTGATGTTAGAGACACATTCAGAGGTATTCATTGTAAAATTGACATCATTAAAGAATTTTAGACCTGAGTGTATCTCTGGAGAACTTCTAGGTTTTGGCTGTATCTCTTCTGTTTCTCTCACTGTGCATTTTGGCAAAAAAAAAAAAAAAAAAACCCCTAAAAAAATCTATAATTTATTTGATAGAGTTTTTTTGTCCAAATACTTGTAAGCCTGCCAAAATATTGATTCTAATGTATACGTATCCATTAAGAGAAAAGACTTCAGTGCTGCCATGAATTATTCACGCTTCCTTGATTGTATTTATTCAGTGCACCATATGTAAAATAGCAAATGTTTGCTAATGAATTCTGCTATACATGCATTCATGATTAAGCAAATGAAGCATGTATTTTAACTCAGCTGTCAAAATATTGATGAAGACTGGATTTTCTTGTGCAGAATGGTAGATTTTCACACATGTGAACCTTGTAAGTGTCAGATTTGAAAATCTCCTGACTTTGTACAAATGAGCATTTTTTTTTCTTTCTGTGTGTTTGCTATGTTGGTCGTTTGAATGACAGCTAGTTTTGCGAACATTATCTTCTGAATCAGAGGAAAAACTCTTTATTTTAGCCATAACTAACTGCAGGCAATCTGCTTCTGATAGGATGTACTGTAAAAAAAAGATGAAAGAATAAGAGCAAGCAGTTTCTAGGAGATTGTAGCATACTGTACTTTAAAATGCAGTATATAACACACTCTTCACATACAATCAGTATTATAAGGAATAATCTGACTTAATTAAGCAACTCTCTATTTTAGACTTTTTAGATGACCTGCCCAATATAAAGGTTTGATGGGGGAAGGAAAGAAACATCCTCTTACTCTATGGAATTTTTTTTTTTTTTGTCTTTGTCTTTGTCTGCTCATCAAAAATGAGAGGAAGACTGCAAGTGAAATGAACAAGCGAGGATTTGATTGGAGCTTACAGAACAATAGCAACATAAATTGAGAGACCTCTTCCCTCCCCCCGCACACACTTAACATAAGAACTTGACATTTTTCTTTTCATCTTCTGCGGCGACTCCAAGAAGTATCGTGGTGCCGGCTGTCAGGTTTATTCAGTTTCATTGACCATTGCCAGAAACAGAAAGTCTAAGCAAGCATGCAGGCAGGCTCAGTTGGTGGAAGAGAGAAAACAGAGGCATGGAGGAGAAAAAAAAACCTAAAAGAGACACAGGGACTAGAGAATAAATAAGACCTAGTGTATAGAAATATGGAAAAGAATAGACTAGAGAAAATGAGAATGCAGAGGAGACTGGATTCTTTGCATATAGAGTAATGCATTTTGCTGGATCAGCATAAGTATTAATTAAAAATGATGGAGCAGATGAACTTTTGATAACACAAGGAACTCTTTCAAGAAAGGAAGAGAAAAAAAGAGAGAAATATAGCTTCCTTTTCTTTCTTCCTATGCAATAGAGAGATAAAAAGAGTAATGAACAGAACAAAAAAAAAAAGAAAGAAATACAGAGACAATAGAAACACCAATGAGAAAAGGATAATTAATAGAGGGAAAGAGATTGCTGGAGAGAACAAGAAAAGAGTGGAGGATCAGCCTAGTGGTTAGAGCAGCAGAGAAACCAACGTTCAAATCCCACATTCCTTGTGACCTTGGGCAAGTCACTTACCCCCCTTTACCTCAGGTACAAGCTCAGATTATAAACCCTCTGGGGAGAGGGAAATACCTGTAGTACCTGAATGTAATCCGCTTTGAAGTGCCGAAAAGCAGAATATAAAAATCTAAAATAAATAAAAATGAGTGAGAGTGTGCAACAACAAAGATGAGAAGGAGATAAGGAAGAAACAGGGACTTATTGTCAATAGGGATGTGAATCGTTTTCCATATCGTCTTAACGATAGAAATCGTGTGGCAGGGCAAGAAAATCGTCTTAGGCACGATTTTTTAGTTAAAAAATCGTTAAAAATCGTTTTTTCCGATTAGTGCGCACTAACTGGGAGTTAGTGCGCACTAACTGAAAATGATACAATTTGACACTTTTCAGGTCAGTTAAGGTCAGTTTAGGAATGAATATGTATTCCTATTGGCTGCCCTCTTATTTATTCATGTTACCAAGTTTCCTACTGACAGTATATGGGGGATGGGAAATGGAAACAGTTGGTAGCTTGACAAAACAAGTAATGTGATCAGTCAATGTGACTAGAACTTGTGCCCTAACCCTGATACCAGGGGTATTGTGATCTTCCTGCACACAGTGCCCTATCCCTATTAATACCAGGAGTGTTGTGATCTTCCTGCACACAGTGCCCTATCCCTAATACCAGGGGTGTTGTGATCTTCCTGCACACAGTGCCCTATTCCTGATACTGGGGGTGTTGTGATCTTCCTGCACACAGTGCCCTATTCCTGATACCGGGGGTGTTGTGATCTTCTTGCACACATCCCGATATCAGGGATAGGGCACTGCATGCAGGAAGATCACAACACTCCTGGTATTAATAGGGATAGGGCACTGCATGCAGGAAGATCACAACACTCCTGGTATTAATAGGGATAGGGCACTGCATGCAGGAAGATCACAACACCCCTGGTATCAGGGATAGGGCACTGTGTGCAGGAAGATCACAATACCCCAGAGGAGTGAGGGTCAGGCAGCTCCCCCCTGTCTGTGAAGCCAGCCTCTCACTAGTAATGCAGGGAGGGAGCTGTCTCAGACTTCACCATCCACCCCCCCCCCCTCACCCACACATCATTCACTAGCTGGGACATGGGGGAAGTCAGGAGTGAGGGACAGGCAGCTCCCCCCTGTCTGTGAAGCCAGCCTCTCACTAGTAATGCAGGGAGGGAGCTGTCTCAGACTTCACCATCCACCCCCCCCCCCTCACCCACACACCATTCACTAGCTGGGACATGGGGGAAGTCAGGAGTGAGGGTCAGGCAGCTCCCCCCTGTCTGCGAAGCCAGCCTCTCACTAGTAATGCAGGGAGGGAGCTGTCTCAGACTTCACCATCCTCCCCCCCCCCCCTCACCCACACACCATTCACTAGCTGGGACATGGGGGAAGTCAGGAGTGAGGGTCAGGCAGCTCCCCCCTGTCTGTGAAGCCAGCCTCTCACTAGTAATGCAGGGAGGGAGCTGTCTCAGACTTCACCATCCTCCCCCCCCCCCTCACCCACACACCATTCACTAGCTGGGACATGGGGGAAGTCAGGAGTGAGGGTCAGGCAGCTCCCCCCTGTCTGTGAAGCCAGCCTCTCACTAGTAATGCAGGGAGGGAGCTGTCTCAGACTTCACCATCCTCCCCCCCCCCCCCTCACCCACACACCATTCACTAGCTGGGACATGGGGGAAATCAGGAGTGAGGGTCAGGCAGCTCCCCCCTGTCTGTGAAGCCAGCCTCTCACTAGTAATGCAGGGAGGGAGCTGTCTCAGACTGGTATCAGGGTTAGGGCACTGTGTGCAGGAAGATCACAACACTCCTGGTATTAATAGGGATAGGGCACTGTAAGAGATGACTGTAGTAGATTGAATAAAGATCTGATGTTTCTGCTCTCCTCACACCAAACAAAAACAACACACAAGCAGAGAAGCCCTTCTTACAAAGCTGAGCTAGTGAGTTAAGTAGGAGGAAAAGTAAACATACTGGTGCCAGTGTGGCTACTTAAAAAATACACTTACCAACAATCAATTACATATATTTGAACTGTGTACAGTTCCAGCCAGGACCACCTTTCTAAAATGCACAGTGATTGGCAAATTCAACATGCACTAGCATTTCAGGTGCCTGCTAACAAAAATAATAAACAAACAAGTTCTAGTCACGTGAGTGCTGATCATTACATTACTTTTTTTGTCAAGCTTCCAACTGTTTCCATTTCACATCCCCCCAACCATATTGGTAACATCAATAGATAAGAGCACAGCCAGCCAATAGGAATACATACATACATATTCATTCCTAAGTGACCTTTACTGACCTGGGAAGTGTGAACACTTTGTTTCATTTTCTGTTGGTGTTCGTTAGTTTCCAGTTCCATTTCCCATCCCCCCAACCATCACCTCAGTGGTAACCTTGGTAACATCAATAGATAAGAGGGCAGCCAGCCAATAGGAACACATATTCATTCCTAACTGACCTTCAGTGACCTGGAAAGTGTTTATTTGTATCATTTTCAGTTAGTGCGCACTAAATCGAGTTAGTGCGCACTAACGGGGAGTTAGTGCGCACTAACTCGATTTAGTGCGCACTAACACGATTTAACGATTTTTAACGATAAATCGTTAGAATTTCTATTGTATCGTGTTCTATAACGATTTAAGACGATATAAACATTATCGGACGATAATTTTAATCGTTGAAAAACGATTCACATCCCTAATTGTCAATGGTTTTGACAAAGAGCAATGGGAAGGAAGACATTGTGAATTAGAAAGTGGAGAGGAAAAGTCAATACTACAATTTAATAAAGTAAGTCACAGAAAGATGGAAGAAAGATATCTAAATTAGTAAAGGGGACATAGCATGAGAAAAAGAGAGGGGAAGAAAGAACTGAATGACTTCCTCTCAGGCAGGCCTGACAAATTATATTTACATCTAGGAACTTACCCGAAAACATAGAAGCCAGTGACAGAGCTCTCTCAACCTCCCTGTCAGACCCAATGACGTTCAAGAGCTGTGGAGAAGGATGGGGGCCAAAACTGGGCTCCATATTTGAGGTACCCTACAGTTCTTTCCAGACCTGATCTACTACAGCTTTTTCCTTTTATGTATCTATGAGGGAAAAAACTTAGGGGCGGATTTTAAAAGGGCCGCGCGCGCCTAAAGCCCTGAGACGCGCGTAAGTCTCGGGGCTTTCGAAAAGGGGAGGGAGGGGGCATGTCCGGGGGCGTTCCTGAAACGACGAGGCGTTTCGGGGGCGTGCCCCGGTGTTTCGGGGGTGGGCCCGGGGGCGTGGTCGAGGCCTCCGGACCAGCCCCCGGGACCGGAGGACGGAGCAGGGCTGCCGGCGACGCGCGCAAAGTTACGCCTGCTTTCAGCAGGCGTAACTTTGCCGACAAAGGTAAGGGGGGGGGGTTTAGATAGGGCCGGGGGGGGATGGGTTAGGTAGGGGAAGGGAGGGGAAGGTGGGGGGAGGGCGAAGAAAAGTTCCCTCCGAGGCCGCTCCGAAATCGGAGCGGCCTCGGAGGGAACATGCAGCTCGCGCTGGGCTCGGCACGCGCAGGTTGCACAAATGTGCACCCCCTTGCGTGCGCCGACCCCGGATTTTCTAAGATACACGCGGCTACGCGCATATCTTATAAAATCCAGCGTACTTTTGTTCGCGCTCGCGTATTTTTTAAAAATCTGCCCCTTAGTAAAGCAGTCACTTCCTTATCCTCAACAGTCTACTACTTTCTCTCAACCTCTAGCCTCATCCTCAGCCAACCATCCATCCATCCCTCTCTTTCCTCTCCCCCCACCCCCAGTCAGCCAGTCCTCAGCTATCCAGCTACCCTTCAGCCCACTCACTCCAGCCAACCATCCCCCCTACCCCAGTGAGTCAATCCCTCCCCCCAACCCAATTAGCCAGTCAGCCCCTTGACCTAGACAACCAACCACTCTCCTGTAAGCCAACGCTAGTCCTCCCTCCACTATCCAGCAGGGAAAACTGAAGGTATATCATCAGCCTCCCAAAGTCATTTGCATATCAACTAGAAATAGAAATCCTTTTTTTTTAATGAAACAGTGACTACATAATAAGGCATCTTTCACCATAAGCTATATTTCTTGAAAATATCCAAAACACAATAGCAGAAATAGATGATCATTCTTTTCTTTTCAACATTTTTTTACACATTAAATCTTCTTTAGATTATAGAATTATTGCTGGAAAGCATTTAAGAAAGATTCTGGGTAATGAAACATATTAACAGAAACATATTTCACCTATATCCAAAATCCACACAGAAAGGATAATTTTCAAAGTAATTTCTGTGGTTAGAATACATTTTTACCCATGGATATGATCTAAATTTATGTGTGTATGTTCTCTCGGGCCGATACAGTAAAGTGCACTATTTTTACCCCTTATACAGTAAAGGGTAATAACGCATCGAAAACGTGCGGCCAACCCCTCCAAAACTAATAGCGCCCACAACATGCAAATGCATGTTGATGGACCTATTAGTCATTCCCGCGCGATACAGAAAGCAAAATGTGCAGCTTCGCTGCACATTTTAATTTCGCCTGGCATCGGGAAAGTGTACAGAAACGCAGAAAAAACTGCTTTTCTGTACACCCTCTAACTTAATATCATAGCAATATTAAGTCGGAGGCCCCAAAAGTAAAAACAAATTTTTTGAACAAAATAAAAAAAAAAATTTAAATATGCTCGAGAACTGACGCTGGTAAAATTGAGCATCGGCTGTCAAACCCGCTGACAGCCGCCGCTTCTGTCAAAAAGGAGGTGCTAGGGACGCGCTAGTGTCCCTAGCGCCACCTTTTACCATGGGCCCTCATTTACATATTTTTCCTTACTGAATCGCGTGCCCAGGAGACTGATGTGCTCAGCCGAGCGCACTGTTTAGCCCGTGGTTGGATGCGTGTTTTGGACATGCGTCCACAACCCCTTATGCTACAAGGGGATTAACGCATCCAACCCCCAGCGAAGCTAATAGCACTGATCACATATAAATTCATGTTGAAGAGGCTATTAGGTATTTTCCGCAATGCAAAAAAAAATATGAGCCCAATGCATACAGTTTTCCTTCTGAAATGAATGCCTGCCCGAGCAGGCATCATTGTTGAGCAGTCCAAAAAGTGTACAGAAAAGACTGCTTTTCTGTACTTCCTCTGACTTAATATCATGGTGATATTAAGTCGGAGGAACAAAAAGGAGAACAGTTAAAAAAAAAAAATAAATAAAAGTGTGCCGCATTACAGCTCTATGCTCTTTGTTCTGTACTAAGTGGAGATGGCACACGCTGATGCGCAGAAACACGTACGCGGTGCCATTTGAGAATGGAACCGGGAGAAGCTTAAGCGCTACATTATTTATTCAAGATACGTCTGTAATGCGGATGTTGTTGGAATTAACTAATAGTATTTCAGTGTGCTCTCATTTAAGCCCCTGAGGCAGCCACTGGAATGTGGTGAAACTCGGCGTGAGTCGGGCACTTTTAATTAATCACATTCGTCTCCACCAATTAAAGATTTGGAAAAAGACCCTTGGGCATCTATTCTTTGTTGTTATCCTCACGGCGTTGTTTGATTGCCTACCTTGCTGTTTTCTGGGCAGTCAGGTTAGGAACACAGTCGCTCAATTAACGAGCGTCCATTTTCCAAACCTGTGGCTGTGCACAGGTTAGGAAAATGTATGCTCATAAAATTGAGCGACTGTGTTCCTAACCCACTGATAGGGGCACACAATTTCCCTAAGCCCCTCCTTTTTACCGTGGAAGCCAATTAAATATTAAATCAGGCACGTCAGAGAGGTCAATCGGCTCTCATTAAGCGAGTGAATGCTCAATCATGAGCGCCTGTTTTCCCTGCGTCAATCTTGCATCGGCCTGAATGAGTAGATGCATGCCCTGGTCAGAGCTGGGGACGGGTTTCCCTTATTTATTTATTTATTTATTTATTTATTTATTTTAGGAAATGTATATGCCACATAACCAATAACATTTACAATAGAAGCAGTTTACAGATTTAACATGCATAATAAAATCAAACATAAAACCAATTACTTATAATACAGCATTATTTTCAAAAGTATGTGGGTACATTTTCCAGAAATGCTGTAAATCTGGGCATGAATTAGCAGGTGTAAACGTGTACAGGTAGTTTGGGTTGGATCATTTTCAAAGCAAAACTGCATATGCAGGTTTCCCTTTGAAAACTGATGTGAAGTATTGCAGGTAATTTCCTCAAAATCTATGTGGATTGTTACAAAACTATCCCCATTTGTGTAGACTCAGAAAATAAAAGACTGCCTATTTCTCTTACAAAAACAACATAGGGTCAATATGCAAATGCTTTACCTAGCTAAAATCTGATTTTAGCTGGGTAAATCTGCCCATTTAAAAATTTGAGCCCTCTTACTGGCTCAATTGGAATGGTTAAAATTGTATACCTCCCATAATTAGCCTAGTTTGAAAGGGGGCAGAATCAGAGGTATCCCTGGTGTGGGCTTTCAGATTTGTCCAGTTAGCAAGATATTGAGTGCTACCAGGATGAATTTAGAAGGATAACCCCTAGCCACAAAAAGGACAGACTGCTCACATTTCAGAGGGTAGCTTTAGCCGGGTAAGTGCAGCTGAGTATCCGTGTTACGATAACTGTGTAAACATGCCCGGTCACCTTCCTCACTCACCGGGCGTTTGAATATTGAACCTCCTATAAAACCATAAAGTATGCTTCTTGTTGGTTACATTTTCCAAATCTAGACAAATCTGTATTGGTTTACCCTTCATTTCCCCTGCACTTTTATGTCATTCCCTTGAAGTGGTGTGTTATTACTAAAAAGAAAAAAAAAAAGCTCTTCAGTTCCACAAATGTTTATCATTTGGAAAGGGAATTCAGGTAAATGTTACATGGTTGCAGGAGAACTATTTCACCACCAAAAATGTACTCTGGCGGTATATAGGGTTTAACTGTTGGTGACTGTAGTGAGCTGTACTTTTATTATATATCGAGTTCCTTGTTAAAGACACTAATCTTTTGGCAGGACCAAGTGCAACTAAATATTTTTATATTAGAGGCAGCATCTCCTCCTAGGCGCTAGAAGCAATGTTTAAATGTGAATCTTGGTACAGAAAATGAAAAGCTAATTCACTATTAATGATAAGGGAGGAATTTCTTATTCCGATTAAAAGAATTATGATTCACCTTTTTCTTAATGGGGAACAGTAGGTAAAAATAATTATTCATGCATGCTTGCCATCTCATTATGCATTTGATGAAAAACTCTCTCCAATAAAAACGCTAAGTGGTTTCTTTTTTATTCGGTTTTTTTTTTTTTTATTTTAACAAGGTTGGGCTCTACGAAGTTTTATTATTTCCATTAGGCCTTGGAAATTTGATTATTCAATCAAGCCACTTCAGTCTAGAAAATCTCTTATGGCCCATTAAGTTAGCAATGCTTCCTTCTAACAAACCATGATTGGAAAAATTAAAAAAAAGAAAAAACTGGTACGCTGATGAAATGATTTTCCCTAGTCTCTTGCCTCTCTTTCCTCTTCTCTCTCCCCTCCCTTTCTTTTTTTTTTTCCTCCTCTGCCTTTGTTTTACTTTCTGTGTCTAATTGTAACTGAATGTCTTTTTTTTTTTTCATAAACCACAGACTTACTGTTGAAACTGTTCATGCAAAGATAAAAAATGTAATTTAATTAGAGCAGCATGCGGTCGAAAGAAGGACCTCTTTGAAAGTGCAATATTTATTTATCCCTCAACTTATTTTGTACCGTGTTGTGCTTTCTAGTTGCACATTACTGAAGTAACCTTGTTAATAGACTGCCTAAATTAGGCAGAAAAAATGCATACAGTTTACACCAATTTCAAAAGCAGACTTAAGCACATAAGTCCACTTTGAAAAATGTCCCACAAAATGTGCCTGCATACACCTTTTGGGTAAAAATGTACTCACATACTTTAGCCAATCCAAAAGTGTGGATGTGTAAGTCCAAAAGCCTTCCAAACTCAAACCCCCAGGAATGCCTCTACTCATTTCGAGTAAACTCACTCCTAGGCAGTACATGCATAAGATTATTCCCCTAACAGGCGGGCAATTATGTATAAGGCCAATTGTGCAGGTAAAACACTGTCTTACCCACGGAGATACCTTTCAACGATGCCTTCTTTATATCTATTTTAATACACGGGTAGCCCCTGCCTCGACCACTACCTGAGGCTTCCTGTGTTTTTGTCCTGATCCAGGGTGAGGGTAGGGAAAGGAAATCTTCCAAGACCCCAATGGCTTTTGGAGGACTTCCTAAGCTGTCCAGTAAAAATAAAAATGCATCATCATTGTCGGTGTTGCTGAAAATTAAATCCTTTACTGGTAAGCTTGATTGTAGGTTAAAAATAAATCACTGGGTACACTTTTGTTTAGTGCACATTTAGTACAGAAAAAAATAACTTTCAACAAATTATAATCTGTCAGTATGAAATCTGATCACCCTGGCGGTAGGTAGTGGTACTGATACAAGTAACCCTTTAAGGGTATAATCCTTAATAGTATTTGCAAGCTGGATACAGACTCTGGAATCCAGTAAGTTGGAACTTGATACTCTTTAGTAAACAAAGACAAATTAACTTCTGACCCATGCTTTCCTCAGATAGTAACTCTAGGATGAATTTCCCCAAGCTTGGCAGATCTCTTCCTGAGTCCGGCTTGGATACTCCACTCTTTGCATAGCTTGAAGCACAGATGAGGTGCATGAGATTAACTCCCTTCTTCCTTATGACCACATCTGGTTCTTCAATAGTTTCAGTAGTTCCCTTGGACTTCAAGACAGAAAAAAATCTCCCAAGTCCTGAAGGCCTAGACACCTCTGATTTTGGGCCTCACCCATCTTCCCCGAATAGGAAACAGAGCAGAAGAAATAGCCTCTCTCTCTTGGAAAGAGACTCCTAAGAAGATCTTTGAACCATGAGGGCTCAGCTTAAGTCCTTTTGAAGTGTATCATCAAGATGTTCAGTTTTCTACTAGGAAGCAGTCTGCACCCAGTTTACAGGTACCACTGAGGAAGTGTCCAGAGAGGCTCCAATGTGAAGAGAGCCTACTACCAGAGAGTGCGGATTTGCCAGTGACTGTATCATCGAAACTTTCTTTCTTCACTGATGAACACTGTTATGTGTACCCTTTGTGATTGTACATCTGCAATGAAGCTTTTAGTATAAGGATTTATTCTTGAACAACAGCTACCTTGCTCTTGCATGGTTTTGTTGTTGAAAGTGCAAAATACCTCCAGAAAGCCTTGAGAAACTTTTCCTTTGCTTCCTTTTTGGAGAAGAACCTGAAAATGTGGGTATTTACTTGCCGTACCCATGCCCATTAGCCAGTGGGACAGGTACTAGGTTACACATTTTATTATTGCATATGTTTGCTAGGTTTTGCCATTATTTACCTCCATTCCCATCCTGAAGGTGGCCTTCCAAACCGAGGGTCGGCAAAAATGGGGAAAGAGTGACCTAGTCAGCATACATGATCCACTTGAACAACAAATATCTATTTCCATATTTTAAAGCTGTTCCCCTGTCTGCAGTAGGGGAACACAAAAGCTCAAGAATGATCTCTAGGGCCTATCCAGTAAAGGGTAATGGGCACAGAACACAGCATGCTCTAAGGTCCGGTCATGCACATGAAACCAGGCTCAGAAGACAGTAGGCGGTATGCGCTAACATTAGCCTATAACTGCATGCAAATGATAGAAAGCCATAAGCAAAGTAGGGCTTGTTGGTAGGCACATGAGAAATGGTGTGGTATGCACTCCTCCACCTGCCATTTAACATGCACTTTCTAAGGCCTAAAACTTAACACTTGCCTCGAGCTAACTATTTAAAGGGCTCAGCTACCAGTAATTATTGTGGCTGAAAGATGAGGATGATCTTAAAGAGATGGCATTGTAAAAATGTACCCAAAGGCTCTTGATGCAATAAAGCTTTCTACATTTCTTTGTAAAAGTAAAGATACCAACATACGTTGACACACTTCAAAAGTAAATCAAAATTTATTTACAGAACACAAATTAATTTCCAAGCAAAAGGTTCAGAGGGCAACAGTTTTTCTAACATTGTTATACACTTTAAATTGTGTAGAGGACTACGGCCTATCCAACAAGTTCTTCGCCATTTCCAAAACTGTACACAAACATTTCACTTCATGTGTCTACCACCTGCATGAACTGAAATGGCTCCCACAGTTTGCAAGACAGGTGACATAGCAAAGACAAGGCTCTTGCAAGAGGTGGGTGAAGTCATTTAAAACAACATTGAATGAGAACTAAAAGGGATGGACAGGAGACCATCTCTGTCCACAAAAGCTTGGATGTCTTTCTACAACATTTCTTTGTTTGTTGCCAGACTCTCTGAAATGTCCAGTTCTGGATTTCGAGAGTAACCAAAGAGGGCCCTGACTTTTATGGTTTGGGAAACTGATAAGTATGGGGGTAACTTGCACAGCATGGCAGATACTAACATGAGCTTGCTGGGCAGACTGGATGGACCATTTGGTCCTTTTCTACCGTCATTTCTATGTTTCTATGCATGGCATGGATAAAGTGGATCTGAGAGAAGGGAATAGAACTAAAGATTGAGCATGTAAAAGTGCCACTTAATGGGGAACTATATTCCATTTAAGCAGGTATGCCCTTAAAATATCCTTAAAAATGTTAATATCATGCACACTGGTCCATAAAAGGATAGCCTCCAATAGCTAATAGCACAGTGCACTAAACAGTGTAAAGCGGCAACAAAAATAGCACGTACGTTCTAAACTGAGCATGTGCAATCCTCGTTCACACATGGCTGTTGTCAGTCCACCCAAACTTAAATGGCCAGTGTATGTGATGTCCATTGCTGTCGTTTCCATGATTAGTTTATCCAAACAGCCGCAAGCATTCTAAGATGTCAGCAAGAACAGTTCTCAACTTGCGGTTGCTGCTCAACCGCACGTGCCCCATTAAGTGGCACTTTTACATGCTCAATTTTTAATGACACACACATTAAAAAAATAAATCTTTAGCACATATTTTAGTGCATAGGGTTCCATGTGTCTCTGCAGCATCTACAAAAATTGCATATATGCAGTATTTCACTGATGCCAGCTATATGAACAGGTTTTGGGATTGATTAACTACAATTTTAATCACTGAAAAACTCATTACAGCACTAATCATTTAACAGCAAAAACTGTACACATAACTTAATTTCTGTGGTCTGTATTCAGCTGTTATGAAGAGACCATTTTTTTTAAAACTATGGATGGAGATGGTCACATGGGTGTGACTCTCTTTCCAAAGAGTTCACTAAGTGATGGTATAATGATCAGCTATCTCATGTAAAACCATGGGCAGGAAATATGGCAATGTCACTGCTGTACATTTTAAGGATATTACATTATGGAGGGACCTGTTAGGTCCTGCTTCTTTCACCTTTTATACCAGAATCATGGGCCCTCTCTCAAGTAATGTTTTATAGCTTGTGTATAGAATATTTAGCAGATCTCCATTTGTGTTCTCAAAGTTTGATCTATTAGGTACGATGTTTCAAAATGTGCTCCCTTCTGTGCCACTGTCCACTAAAAGAATTCATCACCGATAGATATTTGACCAGTTTTTCCAGTCTTTCATCTTCTTTCTGCAGGTTCTTTGTTGTTACACAGTGAAACAACTGTTACTGTCAGAAAGTGGAGGAATATAGATTTTACTGGATTGCTTGGAGGAAGTTCTGAATCTCCAGCACATTTATTTCGGCTATCATGAATCCAGCAACAAGTGTCAACATTTCACTTTCTTCTTCATGCAAAACTGGTCCCTTGAAGAGAAAGTGAACTGTGAAACATCGCTTGCAATTCCATCGCCTGCAGTGTATTTCTTTGCTCTTGAAAATCCATTGACGTTTGCATCTACTGAATGCAATTTTTCATCTCACCCATTTTTATTTGGTTCCTGTAATAGAGCATAATCTTTATCTATTTTCTAAGCACCGTTTGAATGAAAATATGATGTAGTTTTGAAGCTGCATAACTCTTTTCAAAACATTTAATGGGAAAGAAAGTTATCCTTGAGAATTGGTTTTCTCTGCTAGAAGAAAAAATGATTTGTTTTCGAACCATTGTCTGCTGTGCTCCTGCAGTCTAAAGAGATTTGTTACAAAGTGAAATTTGTTTTCTGTTATTAAATGGGCTTAGTACTTTTATGTTTCTGCAAAAAAGAGACTAGGAACTATAGAATCTGCTGGTCTCTACAGGATATTGCAGATTGTAACAGGGGATACCTTGCACCATTCTCGTTGTCCCCTTGACAGTGATTAAGATCATAAGCACCTCAGACCTGAAAGGTAAAAATGCACAGCGGTGACAGAGTCTGAGAAAGTCTTCTTAGGAAGCCAGTGGATGGGGGATAATCTTGCTGGTTTGGGCTGTTTTGAATTTTTTTGCTATGAGGCAGAGCTGTATGCCTTTGAGAATAAGAGGTAGGACAACCATCTGCATCAGGGTGTGTCCCTTTAAATAGCCCAGCAACTTTATGGCATGTAATCTAAATGATAACATCACATTCATTCCATTTAAATCTGGAACTTTGCTTAAACTGAGAGACAAGAGAGAAAACATTTATTTGCAGAGACTTCAGCTCCCTGTAAGAGGAAAGAAAAACGAGTGAATCAGAAATTAGAATCATTTGCTACTACATTTAAAGAAAAAATGAAATTAAGAGGCCTGTGTTGATTTCAGTGGAATGTTCAGAAGTGGTATGTATGTCATTCTTCCCTGCTTGGTCTCACCATCAGAAGTATATATGTGTGTGTAAGCCAAGAATGACACACTACGAGGACTTTTGTTATAATAGTTAGCATTTCTTTCAGCATGAGCTCACCAAACATTTTAAACTTGCATGCAAAAACTCTACTTAACATGTAATGCATAGAATTTAAGTGCTACAGGTAAAATTTTGGTCATGCTAGTGAGATCACAGGAGTGATGTGTATAGTTACCCCCATAAAGCTACCATACATGCCATTAACATTTGAAATACACATTTCTATACAGCCCAAAGTGAAGGGCTCCTTAGCAAGGGGGATTTCTTCCCTACCTTCCACTTGATGACAGAGTCGATACTCGGAGCATTCCCATCCCACCCACAGCAAGAATCAGTACTTGCTGGGGCATCTCCCTCACTCCTTTCCTCTGGCTGACTGAATCTGCCCATCCGGGGCATTCCCATCATTCCCTTCCTCCAACAGCTACATCCGGTCCTCGTCAGGGCATTCCTCTAACTCCATCACTGTGTCCCATGGCAAAGGAAGAAATCACCCCCCTAAGTCAGGCACAGCCCCATCAAGCATCCCCCTATACAACAAAGATATGCCTTCCTATATCCCAAGTCAGGCCCTACAGTCCAAAGATTCCTCTCCAATTCCTCCCCTGATACAGACAGCCCCTCCTCCTAAAAGATCCCATTCGAGGCCTGTGCACTCTGGTACTGCTATGGACAACACACTTAACTCTTCCAGAGGACCTGAGGCCTTCATGGGCAGAAGGGAATGGAAATCCCTCCGCACAGCACACTGTTCATTGTCTGGTACAGATAGGAACATTTCTGCAAATAGACCTCTGGGTCTGTGAACACCTCACCCTCAGACACCCAATCACTTTGGAGCAATTCCCATGAATCTTCACCATCAGGATGTAATGGTTTCCTGCAATCTGTGGTACCAGATCAAAAATGGCATTGGTGACACTTTGATCCACACAGCTGGTATGTGCCATTATCTAGTAAAACAAAAAGCTGACATTCAATAATTTTGATGTATGGTCTCATTCCTGATACATCAGAATGCTTGATTTTTATCAGCGATATAATAAAAAACGCATTCATCACATTCCACTGAGTAAAAAATAAATTGTGAAAGATTGCATATTCAGTTGCATGTATTTAATGTTTCTTGGCATATTCTCATTTCTAATGTACTCTGTCCATACTCATATTCATATGATTCATTAGATCAGTGGTTCCAAAACCTGTGCTCTGGGAACCCTGAGCCAACTGGGTTTTCAGGAGATCCACAATTATGCATGAGCTGAATTTGCATACACAGTGCATGCAGATATATCTCATGCATATTCATTGTGGATATCTCCGGATCTGGTTTTCAGAAAAATTAAAATGCACAAATTAGCCAGGGTTTTTGCTAAATGAATACAGATATATCCCTTAGATATAAGGAATATTCAGTTGTGAGTATTATGAAAACCAGACCTGTTTACAGCCCTCTAGGACCAAAGTCACTTACCCTTCCCTTAGAGTAGTGCTGATAGACCAGGTTGGTGCTTGCAGTTTTTCGTGTGTAACTTTGCAGTCACCCATGCTCAGTCAAAGCCTGTTTTAGCATGATTATATGAATCAAAAACAGTGTGTTCATTCAATTAGGATCCTGCTGTTTAGTGTCCTCTCTATGGATTCTTCCACCTCTACCTGTTTTTTCTTTAATTCTGTGCTATATAATTCATTACTTCTTCTTTGACTCAAAAAATAAAAGTTGGAGAATGTAAAGTGCCAAAGCAGTTTAAGCTGTTGGTTGAGAATGAGAAAGAGTACATACATAGCTACAGTATGTACACAAAATCAGGCACAGATTTTACCACAAAAAAATCTGTGCCTAATTTTGTGGCTGCCCATGACATACCTACTGTATGTTTGTATTGCCATCAGTGTTAAAGTGCTGACACTGAAAAAGGTACACTTTAAAGGAAATGGCAAATCTTTAAACTGAAATACATTTTGAAAGTACAAATATTTGAGCATTTGTTTGTAATGGGAAGACAGAAAAAAAAAAAAAAAAGGATAGTCTGTCAGGCTGCCCAACAGACAACACTGAGATGAGCAGGTACAAAGCTGACAAGAGGGCAGCACAATACTGTACATCTCCACCTTCAAAGGCGAGGAGGTGGATCACCTCACCTCCATGGCAATCATCAAGGAATGTACGCATGCATCTACTGGTGGCACGCATGGAAAAGACGCCTGCCCCTTGAAAAGGCAGTTGTATGATCTGAGCAGTCAGGGGTAAACAGAAGGCGTGGGAAGAAACTGAGAGCAGGTTTTAGACACCTATCTTCCTTGCAACCTTTTGAAAAATGAACCTACTGCATTTTAGGTGGCAGCTGTCCAGCGAACACCAACATTTTTATTTAAATACCAGTCAAGCAAGCTTGAAATGTGTTCCATTTGAAACTCAGACGGAAAGCATTTTCAGTTGATTTTACAGACTGACTTGATTAAAGTCTGCATTTCACCTCAATTTACCTTATACCTGAGCCTAGTTATTAATAAGTTACATTTGCTTTTACCCATTAGCATGATAAAATCTGTTCATAGGGCTGAGCTTGAAAACACAGGCATCCACACATGCCAGTGAGTAGCAAACTTACATGTTTAATACCTAATGTATTATGGAGAAAAAAAAGGGAGAAATGTATATATTCACAACAGTATTGCAGCCATTGTTTGTTCCTGGGTAAAGTGGCAGAAATGAATGTTTCAGATTGAAAGGCAATGATTTGCATTCTGCAACTGTAATATATCTTTCTAAAATTACAGTGATAATTCATATTAAACCAACATGACAGTTCACTAGCTAACTAAATGCATCTGTTTGAATGGGGGCCTGCAGTTGAATTGACAGTACTGGCTGTCTCATTCTCAAGCTCAGCAGGTAGAGGTAGTATTGTGGGTTGAATCAATGACTAAGTCATAAAAGTTCCTGTAAATTATTTACTTGTTTTATCTTTTCACAGTATACTCTTTTTTTTTTTGCTTGCAAGTGCTTTCTACCCATGGGTCTACAAGCCAATTTTCAAAGGAAAAACTCCCCTCAGCAGCATCTCCCTTTAGAAATCTTACCAAAGCCAGTGCCAGGAAGATTATTTACCCTGCAGATGCACAGAATGAGAGGGAAAGCAGGTGAGGTGGGGGGGGGGGGGGGGGGCTCAACATGAAATCCCAGTTCATAGGTTCACAGTCTTGCCCCAATCCTATTCCCAGAGCCCCTTTTATTGCCCTGCAGAAATAGAAATGTGGTGGTGGTGGTGGTGGTTTCTTTTTTTTTATTTTATTTTTTTAACTTTGAGGACCTAGTTATACCTCGGCATAAAAAAAAAACCAAACAAATAGGGAGAATACATCCTAATATGAATACATGGAATTGTCTGACTTCTAAAACTTCAATGAGTTGAATGTTGTTTATGTTCTCTGCACACTGTCTAATGCATAGTTACACATTGGCAGATTTTATCTTAAGTAACCACATTAAGCTTTGTATTCCTTTTAAAGCTGCTGTGGATAAACATTTCTACTTTAAAAAGCCTTCCTAATGTATTTCTCAGAAAGATATTGAGGGAACTTTTCACACAGCCCATATAGCAGTAAAGCCCCTGTGTGTGAGCATTTTCCAATTCAACGCACATGCACAAAATAATTAGAAAATTGGACGTGGAAAATGCCCATTTATTGCAAATGCATACTGTTAAATAGTTGTTAAAAACTATGGGGTAGATTTTAAAAGGTGCGCACGCTACCCGGTGTGCACACACGTACACCTGATTATATAACTTGTGCGCGTAGGCACAACCTGTGTGCACCTTGCACGCGCCAAGCCGCACTGCTTTTCCCCGTTCCCTCCCCCCTAGCCTGACCTTCCCAGCCATTCTCCTAATTTTTCCCCCCTAGCCCTACTCTAACACCCCCCCCCCCCCGACCTTTGTCTTACCTTTTGCGCCTGCCTCCGGGCAGGCGCAAGTTGCACACGCCGGCAGCCTGCCAGCACGCGATCCTCCAACACAGTGGCAAATGGCCACTATGTTGGAGACCTCTAGCCCCACCCTGCCCCACCCACACCCCCAGACTGCCCCTTTTTGCAAGCCCTGGGGCTTTACGTGCATCGCCGGGCCTTTTGAAAATAGACGCGGTGCGCGTAATCCCTTTAAAATCTGGCCCTATATGCATCTGAGTTCCAGCTCATCTCCCGGTTTGGCCTCTGGAACGCCTTTCTACAGTTACAGGTCAATTTGTGAGGGTTCAGGGAGGGGCTTGCAAGATGAACTGGAGGGGTCTGGAAGACCTCAATATCAACTAGGAAAACTGGTGGACTAATTGTAAAAATTGTTTTTTTCCCTTGCATGACATTGTTTTAATATCTGCCTGCATACACACATAAAAGTCGCTAAAGCCCTAGCGAAAACAAGCGCAGGACTTTTACTTAAGCCACCTCTTAAGACTACACACACACATATGCGTGACACAATTTAAAATTGCAATGTATCTCCAATCGCGCGCTGATATATGTCTATATGGGTGCATGTGCATTCCTTTTAAAATGACCCTGTTTGTGTAGCCTCTGCTGTTTTACTACAGCCATTTTTACACATAAAATCCAGTGTTATGCACATTAGCTTGGAAAATGACTCCTGTTGTAGTGTCTGAGATGTTTTGGAACTTCCTGTTAAGCTTCCGGGCTCAATGCCCTTGTTTTTCTCTCTCTAGACTTCCTGTTATTATGCTTACATATTCTTTTGAAACTTTTTTTTACCATTTGGTTGCAGCAGGGGTCCTCTGAAATCCCCCAGAAGAGCTGGGAGCTGCCCTGGGAAAAACTGCTGTGACTGCATTGAAGTCACTCAGTGAGATGCCACAGAGTTGTCAGCACATTAGAACGACCGAGACTGTAGTTACAGGGTGCATGTGATGAGAACTAAACGGAAAATGACCTTGGGAGCTGAAGAGTTCAGAGAGACTGATGGTGCGTGGCATGCCCAAGCAGTGCCAGAAGGCAGAGCTCTAACTGCAGAGGAGAGAGGATCATCTTGGATAAAAGCTCCGAGTGAAAATCTTTTGCCACTTGATCTAATAGAATGAGTTTAAGTATAACAAAAGCTGCTATAATACTAGGAGGAAAACCACATGAGAGCATTTAGGTAGAAATCTGTATTTTACTGTGGACGTCACGTTGTCTTTCTTATAACTTATTATTTTTATTTTTTATTCATATTCTGCATTTCATGACTGATGAGACAGAATTTACCTTTTTTTAGTTAGTCTTAATATATAGATACATAAATATTATAATATTCATAGATAGGGTAAACCAGTATTCATGTAGCATCTAAAAAACGTTATTGGTGCATCAAAATGTTATTGAAAAACATTTTGCAAAATTTTACAAAGCTTAAAAAATGTGCAATATCAGTATACTAAATACTTAACAATATAGTTAAATACATACATTTAAAAGAAGCATGGCAGATTTTATGAATAACTAGGCAAAAGTATTGCTCCACAAAATAGACACATACCACACACACACACATACACTGATTGGTGCTTAAAACACCATGAATCATGTGAATATATGGCTTGTTCTAAATTTGAGTGCATAAAAATATGCGTATATTTCATGCAAGTTTTTATGCACAGAAAAGATGCAGTCTGGGACGGAGTTTGTATTTACACACATACTTTCGGTTTTAAAAAGTAAATTCACATGAATAAGTTATGCCCTGCAAAGATCAGGTATAATTCTCTGGGAGTGAATTTGTGTGCATCATTTCGCATAATTTTCAAAGTGATTGCTTTGAAAATTGGTGTAGCTTGTGCGTATAACTGCCATTTGAGTTACCCATAATATTTAGCACAGCATACTGTAGAAAATTAATGACAGCTTAGGTGTCATTAATATTCCAATATTAGGTGAGCTTGTGAACAGTCACAGGTATTCATGCTAAATTTGAATGCCCTTGTTTTGCATGTACTAATTAACATTATGCTCAAGGAATTCAATGGTAACCCCAACACACATAATTAAACATGTCTCTCTAGGATGAGTTAAGTTTTGTATTAAGCTAATACAGGAATATTTCATATTCTGAATGTGAAGAAATATAGTAGCATAGCCCATCCAGTATACCTAGCCTGCTGGCTGAAGACATGATTCAAGATTAGCCAGTCAATGGAATACATATTGAAAGACTGATTGAATGGGATACATAAAAAAGATTGAATAATGATGGCTTCAAAAGCCAGACATAACTAATACAATTGAATACTCAAAGCTGAAAAATGATCACCTCGAATACACATCTAAAGGTTGATTCAACTGAATAAATATGCATCTGGAGTCTGATTCAATCATCTCATGGCATACACTGCACAACATGTGACCTAGATCCATGCAATTCTTGCACAAAACTTTAAAAACAGAAGAGACCAAAAGAATAAAAAGAGAAAAGAAGAAAGAAAAGGACACAGACCAACCAACACATTAACAAATGAAAAAACAGAGAGAAAACAAAATGAGAAAACAAAAGAGGAACCACAAATACATTTTGGCATTCAGTAAGTTAAGACTAACAATCAATTTACAATTAAGACAACAGCGCTCTCTCTCAATGACATATTTTCCCAAAAGAGAAATTGCAGGTATTTCAGGGGTATTAAATATTGTGAAAATTGTAATTATAGTAAATTCAGTTAATAGTATTGCAGCAAATAGATAATGGAACATCCAATTTATTTATATAAGTAATATAGTCATTATTAGAGGTGGTAGACAAAACATTTTTTTTGTTTAGTTTTTCTAATTATTGTGGGGTTGGGCCATTTTGGGTCCGTACTCAAATCTTTTTTTTTTTTTAATGTTTCGTTTCATTTAGTTAAAAAAAAAAAACAAAAAACCTGAACCCACCCCAAACCTTCCTGTTTATTAAGGTATTCTACCTAAACCCATGCCCACTCTAACCCACCCTACTGGCCCTCTCCCAGAACTCACCAAAATTTCCCTGGTGTTCTGTCAGGGGGCCCAGGAGTGATCTTCCATGCCCAGCCTGGCAGATGCCATCATTCAACATGTTTCCGGCCAACCTTTGCCCCTATCTTGTGACAGGGTCTACAAGTACCATTGGGCAGCTCCTCTTACAAGATAGGGGCAAAGGGCAGCCAGCACCATTTTGACTAACGGCAGCCACTGGGCTGAGAGTGGAAAGAAGCTCCCAGGACTCCTACTAGGCTACCAGGGACATTTTGATGAGTTCTGAGGGGGGTTCAGGAGGGTGGGCTAGGGTAGGCAGGGGTTTCAGCAGAATACCTTAATAAATGAGAAGGTCTGGGGTGGTTTCAGGGTTTTATTTTTTAAAATAACATTTTTTTGGGTCCCCCCCCCAAAAAAAAAAAAAATGATAGGAAACAACCCATGAAACTTTGTGTTCATTCTATCATTTTTTTAGATCTATGAAATGAAACAAGATCAGAAATATCATTGATATTTCCTATTTTGTTTCTAACGACTGGGCACCCCCTACAGATTATAAAATGAAGCAAGTCTGTTCCTTTAAATTGATAACCTTGCTATATTTAGTAAATACCTGCCTTTTTCATGCATCATTACCAGTGGTCGCAATTGTTCTTTTCAGATTAAATCACTTCAAATGTAAATTAAACAGCGGGTGAGCCTGTTGTTTCAGAGGATATGGATTTCCATTAAGAGGATCTGGGTTTGAATCACAGGTCAGGGCAGATCTTTTGCTTCGGGGGGGGGGGGGGGGAGGGGGAGGGAGTTTCTGTCATTGCTCTGTGGCTAGAAGTAGGGTCCATCATTTCATTGTTCTGGAAAGAGCCTGAGTGCTTGGTTCCCCAGCTAAGGACTGGGGATTTCAGAACCAGAAGGAGCAGGAAGAAATTGCTGAGGTAATAGAAAAGTAAATTAGACAGATTTTAGTAGGGCATGGTAATGTAATTTGGAAAATGCTTATCCAAGGAGTGAAGCCAATCACCATATTTCGGGGTGAGGAAAGATTTTTTTTTCTTTTTATTTCTGCAAAACTGACTATCAATTCACAGTGGGGCAGATTTTTAAAAAATACGCGAGCGCGTATCTTATAAAATCCGGGGTCGGCGCGCGCAAGGGGGTGCACATTTGTGCAACCTGCGCGCGCCGAGCCCAGCGCGAGCTGCATGCTCCCTCCGAGGCCATTCCGATTTCGGAGCGACCTCGGAGGGAACTTTTCTTCGCCCTCCCCCCACCTTCCCCTCCCTTCCCCTACCTAACCCACCCCCCCTTACCTTTGCGCGCGTCGCCGGCAGCCCCGTTCCATCCTCCGGTCCCGGGGGCTGGTCCGGAGGCCTCGACCACGCCCCCGGGCTCGCCCCCAAAACGCTGGTGCCCGCCCCCGAAACGCCACATCATTTCGGGAACGCCCCCGGACATGCCCCCTCCCTCCCCTTTTCGAAAGCCCCGGGACTTACGCGCGTCGGTGCGCGCGCGGGCCTTTTAAAATCCGCCCCAGTGTGTTTTCATTTGTTAAGTCATTGGAAGAAGGATAAACCCAGTGGATCTCTGGTCCTTCACTCTAACCATTTCTGTAACTATGTTAAAAAGTACCAACAAATAAAAAAAAAAAAAAAAAGAGAGACAAAAAAAATAATAAAATAGCAAAGATGAGCATCAAATCTGCAAATAGATACACATAAATAATATAGTCTAAGCAGTATTAGAAAAACATGCTGTACAAAAGGCCATTTCTTTCAATAGAGGATAATTTTCAATAGCTGCTGTTTACCTGAGTAAGTTCTGACTGACTAGGTCACAAGGCTGTCTGAAAAGTACCCATCCTTTACCAGGCTGAAAGGGCATGCAGGATTGCTCAGCAAATGTACTTTCAGGTGCAACAGGAGGATGTATTCTCGGAGAAATGCTTATGTCAGGGGAGCAAAATAATGCGAGTATATTGCATTTTAAAATCCCTGTGCATTATTTTCCATGCAAAAAGCATGCACAGAAAAAGCAGGTTGGCATTCACTTTGTACCCATAGCAATATTCAAAGTGATAGTAGGGTGCACACTTACACCATGGATAAAAAGTACACATGGACTTTGCAGCAATCTGGGGAGTTTAAAAATTGCTTCCATAATTACTTACCCCTCAAAAATCCATTTTGTATTGTCAAGTTTTCTTTCCTGTTAAATGTGAAAAACACATCACGATAAACAAAATAAAGATACTTCCCTTGACTTGTCCAAATGAGACATCTCCCATGGCACCATGATATCTTTTTTTTTTTCCTAAGGGCAAGGACGCAGCCCACGTTCAAAAATTCATCTCTACATCAGCCTGGTATTTTGGCATATAGCTGTATCCCCATAAACTAAATCTTTAGCAGCTGAAACATTTCTTGCAGCCATCATGGTCCAGTAGTTATGAGAAATCATGTGCAGGAGGAAACATTTGGGCTCATTTTTCAAATCACGTGAGGGCCTTATGCAGGCATTAGGGTCCTAACACTCATGATAACGCATGTGATAACGCATCGCGAGATACGTGTGCAAATTTTAAAAATTTAGTGAAGTGGGAGGAGTAAATGAAAATGAGGGGTGTTTAACATTGTGTGTGATATCGTATCACATGCTATCATGGGATTTAACTATACCTTTTTTTCCTGGCTTTATCACAAATCCTTTTTGAGGGAGTGAGAGTGCCTTTGGGAAGGCTCACATATTAGTCAAGTTTGTATTCCACTGTAAGAGGGGGCATTCTGAACTCAAAGTGAGGTTTTGGTGGTGAGCTAGGTTTGGGGGGGCGGGGCAGTTTTACATGCACAGTCAGAGATACAAACAGCACAGTTACGAGCAGTAAAGATTTTATGTGATTTGGAGTGAGGACAGGTACATAAAGATGAGATTCGTACAATGTACTCTCGACCTAGCTTGATGCACTCCCTACCTAGCTGCTATCAAGCTAGGTCGAGAGTACAATATATGAATCTCATCTTTTTATACCTGTCCTCACTCCAAATCACATCAAATATTCACAGGTGTCTACTGTGCTGTTCATACCTCTGACTGTGCATGTAAAACCGCCCCCCAAAACCTAGCCCTCCACCTGCTTCCCGAGATACTAGTTGCCGCTCTTACAGTGGGTGTAAACAGTTTTCTTATATGGGAGCTTTATAAAGAGTCTCTCTCTTTCTCACCAGCAGTAGCCTAAAATGCACATTGTAGTTAAATAGCTTTGCAGCATCAGGAAAATTACCCTAACCATGCCCCTTTTTTATCACGGGCACTATTTCTTGCAAATTTTATAGCAACATGTTTAATCTAGGCCAGAGTTTGAAAGGATGCCATTGAAAAATTGATGTCATTCCAAATTTTCCATAGCAAAGCATAATGTAGGGTGAATTTTAAAGGCTGGATGCGTGCTGAAATCAGGAGATGGGCGCTCATCTGGCACTGGTGCATGTGCATCCGATTTTTATAAAGTGGGCAGATGCATCAATATCTCGTATCTGCCAAAAAAGGAGCGGGGTGTGGGCATTTTGGGATGGGGCCAAGAGATCTGCTCGCAAGTTTCTATGTGCCTGGGTGTGTACCCAGGTCCAGTACCGTGATACTTTACTTCTACTATGGAGGAGGTGTTTGTTAAAAAAAAAAGTTACAGGCATCTATTAGGATTTGAGGGGTCTGGGTTAACTGGAAGGGGGGTGTGGGGAGTACAGGCTAAAGAACCAGGTGGGTTTGAAGGACATAGCTGTAGACTGGGCAAAATGGTTGATGAACTGGTGAAACTGGGCCTTGACTGTATGTGGATCTGTTATAAAATACAGGCAGTTGCATGTCCATAAGACGACTTGAGCTGCTGGGCATGCACAAGCTTAAAATTAGGAGGACAGATACGCGTGCCTAGGCTATTTTATAACATGTGTGCGTATGTGCCCATTTGAAAGTTACCATTTCCATGTGCTATTTTACTACTGGGCTTGTTTGCATTAAAGTCCCAGTTGAAAAAAAATTGTGCACAATTTTGCTAATTGTGTGCAAAAGTGTGGAAAATTGCAAATAGATTCTATTTTTTTTTTTTTGTGAATGCTGAATCTGAGCCAAATTCTGAAGCCTTGTTTAAAATATTTCTTTAATCCACCCACCCATCCATGAATTAGACAATTATACAAAACTATCTACAGATGCACTGTGAATCATTTAACTTATGCGATTTTGATATTATACACATTTTGCAATAGGCGTTTATTGTAATCCACCTTGTGTCAAACAGTGTGAAAGCAGAAAATAAAATACAATTAAATAAAAATTAAAAATAGATTTTATATATATATATATATATAAGAGATCACACAAGCTAAAAGATTTACAATCTTTTAGCTTGCCCAATCCTTAAACCTGATCCTTATCATTTTATTTAAGTTTTACAAAATAATTACATTTGCTGGATTTCCTAAAGTCTTTGTGCTGACTTTAAAGTAGTCATACATGCAAGGCACAGATTGCCAACATTCAGTCCAAAATTGGGGTTCTCTTTGCTTTCTACTGTTTCTCTTTTGTTGATGCTTATTGAATGTTATCTGTACACCAGCAGCACACATGGTGCTGACTCTGCTTGGATTTTATATTTGCAAAAAAATAAAAGCTTTTGCTACTGAGCAGGGGAAATACAGGGCAAAATCATCTGAGATAAAATAATTTGAAGCTAGCAATCAATTTTAAAAAATGTCAATATATATTATTATTTTTATTAATAGTAATAGTATTATTATCATATAATTTTGAATCTTCTGTAGCCCTTTTCCTGTCATCTTGCTTACATGAAAATTATTGAAAAATAATGTTGAACATATTCTAGTATTCATTATTAATAATATCAAAGATTTGCCTATGTGAAAAGAAATCATTGTTCCTTATTTGTTATTGGCATGTCAAGAAACCCCTTCCTTTTTTCCCTTATATGCATATATACTTCTTTCTGTTTTATTATACAGGAACCTATATATTAAAAAGTTCCTTAAAACTGACAGTGCCAATTTTTGCATGATTTTTTTTTTTATTTTCAAATCTTTTTATTAGCATTTTGAACCAGTTAAGTGTCAGTAAAAGCATCACAATAAAATACAAAATAACATATGGATATAAGCACCCAGTAGTATATCTAACAGCCCCTACTTATACACATTGCACAGTCCCCCTGCCCACACTTGAATACAAAGGCCAGAGTTAAACAGACAGTTGTGCCAGGGGAGCAAACAAAATCTCGAGAGATCTTGTGGTGACTACCTTTGATGATTTCAGGATTGCAAAATTGTATGGCATGGCAATGGCCAGAAGGCAGAAGGATAGCAGGGTACATAGGAAAATTTATAACCAGTAATAAAAAAAAAGGAAGTGATAATTCCTCTTTACAAGTCATTGGTGAGAATACATCCCGATGGCCTTCTACCAAAAGGATGTAGATGGAGTAGAGGCAGTCCAGAGAATGGCTACCATTATGATTCAGAGTCTACACTAAATATATGAAATGAGACTTAACAACCAATTTATTTATATCCTGGAAGAGAGGGGAGAGGGCAGTCAAATAACTCAAAGGTGAGGCTAGTGCAGTGGCAGTGTTGTACATTGCTTTGCAGAGGATCTGATGTCTGGTTCAGGTCTTCTGCTCTCCAGGCCAGCTGGAAATGGAGATGGTGCAGAGAGGCACTGTTCACAGCCTCCCAGTGGGGGAGGGAGTACATTTCATTATGCAAAGCTGATATCCAGTGGCTGGATTTAGTGCCTGTGACTGCTGGGTTCCAGAAGGAAAATGACTTTCAACCAAGGGCTGTCCCAGTGGTGACTAGCCTTAAGTGAACTGGGCACGCAAAACAGGGGGGGATGGGAAGGGTTGGGGGAGATTCCGTGGTGGTTGTGAATGAAAGCTCGTGGTGTTGGATCCCAGTTCTGGCTCTGATTGAGCTGGAAGCCAACTCCCTCACCCCTTAGAAAACACTCCATTATAAATAATACAAAAGAAGCAAGCCTTTAGACCTGCCCTCCACCATGTGCAGACTTAACCTGGTTCAATTTAAGCACTGCCTCCATGTCACCTCTCTTTTATGTGCAGTAAGGTTTAGCTGGGTAATGAGCTGACTGTGTAAACCATTTGGAGTTTTTGAATACAGAAGCAGTATATCAAATAAAATAAATAATAATAATAAAAAAAAAAAAATAATAATAATAATAAAGCTTATCTCTTTGATAGGGCAGGAAATTGAAAACTCAGGATTTGTCCAGCTAAGTCCTGAATTTAGCCAGTCAGACCCTTTCAACATTGACCAAAAGGTCTTTAAAGTTCATCTTACATCACTCCTTATTTTATTCCTGGATTACTGCCAACTCAATCCCTCCTTTTTCTCTGACCATTATATTTTTATAAAGTTGAACTTTAACCAAGTACACTTTAATTTCTGTATTTTCCAGAGAGATATATTTTCCATGAAAGGCTTTACTTGTATAGGCAATTGGAAATGACTCTTTCGAACATCAGCACAAGTTTAATAACTGTTGACTGTCAGCAGAGTAGATACACAGACAGAAGGAATGTCACAGTCCATCAGTGATTCCTATTTCTCAGATTCACTCCCCATTGCTTTTACTCAGTTAAACGTAAAAGATTTTTATTGCATTTGACTGTCTGTAGTTTATTCGCTATTGGAAAAAATGTTGATCTGTATGTTTTTTCCTTCCTGTCTACATTGTGTTTATTCTCTTTCTTATCTTCGTTTTTAGTTAACAATTCTGCACATACATTTTAAAGAACTATTATATTTTTTAAAGAGACATTTTCTATAAAAAAAAATTTTCAGGGACTATGTTTATGCTATGTTTCCCCTACAAATGTAAAATAAAAATTAGGTGATAATAAATTTATGTAATCCCTTGGCAGAGTACATAAAATATGAGCGGATCTGGCAAACATTTGTGGCGAAGTGGCAATTTCTTAGTAGCGTCAGTAAGAAATGGTCATGCGCATGATGTAGTGCACTCTGTCCAAGGCAAGGGCTACATTTCCAAACCTAGACAGGAAAATATTCACCTACTCTCAATTCCCCTCTGTAACCCCTTTCTAACTGCTTCTTACTGTCAAGGCCACCCTATGCTATAACGACAGACTCACACGCACAAAAGAAAGTTTTCCTCACACTAATACAATTTTTATTTCTGGGGGTTCCAGCAGTCAGTAACAACATAAAAACAAATGGTAAAAGACAGTAGGATTGTAGAAGGTGTAACAACAACACAACCATAAACAGATGATTTTTGGGGGTTTGTTCAACTATGTACTTCAATCTTTTAACAGAGAATTACCACAAATTACTTCCCAACTCTCCTTCAGTGGACTGGGGGTAAACACAATCTACTCACCATTCAAGTTTCCTCAACATTCACCTCTTCACTATGTAGCAGGGTCCCCAGTTGGCTTGCTGGTTGCAACCAGGGAGCTACAATGGCGGGGTCCATCTGATGGAGGTGGGGGAGGTTTAACCTCATGGGCCCTTATACTCTCCTCTCAAGCCTCAGTATTCCCCTGGGGAAAGAATCACAGAGGGGCCGATGCAATTATGTGCGCTGAAAGCAGGCGCTGACTTTTCAGTGCCTGCTTTTTTAATGTATGCATGGCGCCCGCAAGGGGTCACAATGCAATATGCATTTGCATGTGATGAGCGCTATCTCATTCACTCCGCATCAGATACGCGTTAAATAGGCACTAATCCCCCTATTGCATTAGGGGGTGGATTAGCGCCTATTTATCCCGTGTCCGACTGTGGGTTAAACAGTGCGCTCGGCTGAGCTCACTGTATTGCATCGGCCCCTGAGTCCATCAATGGTGTTCAACCAAATGTTTACTTGAATTTGAAAATCAAAATCCAAGCCAGAATAGAAAAAATGAGAAACAGCATCAGAAAATTAACAGGGGGGAAGGAAGGCTATTAAACAAGGGAAGTTTGGAAGACCTTAACTGGGAACAAACTGGTTTTAGTGGCAATGGCGTCGGCGCACGTCCCTTTTAAAATCCCCCCACTTACATGATAGAAGAGGGATTTGCATGCACAGGTGCGTGCCCACTTAAAACTGAGCTCACATGTGCATGCAGCCTGGCTATTTTATAACATGTGCCCATATATGCCCGTATGTTATAAAATAGCCCTGTCCCTGGGTGCGGACCGAACCGCGCGCCACTTTGAAAGTTACCGTCCCGGTCTCTTTGTTCATGATGACACTCGTAAATGTCTTTCTTATCCCTGCAACAATATCAGAAATCAAATAGTACCACCAGTATATTTTAAACACCTCACAAAAGTGCAAAACCAAATATATGTAGGCCCCTTACTTCAAGGGTCTGTATTGTGCAACAGACTCTATTGTTGTATAGGGTCACCTTGCTTTAATTTAAATTTTTTATCAATTGTCCATTTTTGTTAAGGTTTTTTCTATTATAGTAAAATCACACAACTCCAGGAAGGGGGACACAAATACTCATCTACTCCATGGTAGTTCACCCGACACAGCTGTGTTTCGGACGATGCCATCCTGCTTCAGGGGGTGTCCTTCAAAGTTTAATTTTGAGAGCGTCGTAGGGAAGCCTTTTGTACATTCATTGGTATTGCTTCTTTCTTATAATCCACGGCAGCCCCGTTGGACTGCATCTCCATTTGAAATGACAACCACCTCAAGTGATCCTTATATACCCTAAAACGGAAGTCTAATTTGCCGGAAGCTCTAGTCCTCTTTCACGTCCGATGATGACGTCACCACCATCGGCTGAGCCGGCAGATACCCCAGTCTTCTTTCACGTCCGAATCGTTTCTCTCACATGTGAATTATTATTAACAAGGGAACCCTCTAAAATCTCAGGAAGCCCTCATACCATACATGCGTCATCACATTAGACCACTCATCACAGTTTTCAACCTGTTAGCTCCTTTCCACCGTCTTGCACTGCTTGGCTGCTGTTGTCACTGCAACAGAATAAGTCTCCTTTCAGGTCGTTCTCATTTGGATAAACTCCTCCTCCTAGGCACGTCACAGGCAACCAGAACACCTTTCACTGCGATTGGATTTAAGTATATGCTGAACACCATCACTTCATCTAGGTGTTGCTTATCCTACATACTCGACAAAAAGGCGTCTTTCTCGTCATCAATGGGTGGCTAAAACCCCCACGGCTTTATATTTGGTGGCTCAACAGAGCTAATACAATTTATAACCCAGATTTTCTGTGGCCGCATCGGCTGCTATGTCTTATTGGGTCTGCGTCCACATCCAAATATATACTGCCTTGCATCTAGATCAATGAATACCAGTTTACTTTCTCGTTTAATCCTGTAGGGTCTACTGTGTTTAAATAGTAGATCCAGTGTTGTTCACGCATGTTTAAACGGAATTGAATGTCCCCCCCACGCGGATCTAAACGCACCTGTTCCAGGATGAGCCATCTTAGGTCCGTGAACTCGTGCTGATGCCTAATACAATGCGGTACCATCGGCGCAGTTACTTTCTCGGTTCTTATACAACTTCTATGTTCTATAAGCCGGGTTCTTATTTTGCGTTTCGTGCGGCCAATGTACAGCAACTTGCACGGGCACTGAATGACATAGATCACTCGTTCCGACTCGCAGGTGGTCGATCCATTTAATCTCACGATTTTGTCGGAATTGGGAACGTGCCATTGATTCCCTGTCATTGCCAGGGCGCACATATCACAGTGACCACATCCTTGGTGGCCACCGGATAATTGAGATGTAGCTGTAGATACAAACGTCGATTTAACCACTATGTCTCTAAGGTCTATCATTAAAACCCAGCCTCTAGCCTATATTAGGCACCGCTCATGTTAATTATGTTATTACCCCCATATATCTTAATCCAAGTTAATTCGACCGGTTCATTGTAAGACATTTACTTGTCATTGTTGTTATTGTTTAAAATATAAACCGAATTGATCAATAATTTTGTTATTGGAAAGTCGGTATAGAAAAATGCTAAATAAATAAATAAATAAATAAGGTTCTGGCCCCTAAAGAAGGCAAACCGTGGTTCAAACTGAAAAGTGGGTTGAAGGGTCAAAACATGCCAATGTGTTTTGATGATATTGACTACCCTGCCCACTTGTTTTGAATACTGGAGGGTGCATGTAAGTTTTTGGGAAAAAGGGCGTTGTTGGTATTGTAGGAGAAGATCTCGATTGGCATACAGCGCCCTTTTGTATGCCTTTTTAATAATTGTTTTCGGGTACCCTCTCAAAGCAAATCTATTTGTTAGTTCTGCTGCTTGTGCCCGAAATACTTGAACTGATGAGCAAATACGTCGCAATCTCAGAAATTGAGAAATGGGCAAGCCATTTTTTAACCCCAAGGGATGAACACTAGAATATTTCAAGTAGTTTGTCCGATCTGTCTTTTTCCTAAAGAGGGTAGTACTGATACCACGGTTCTTCCGTTGAACCAAAATGTCCAAGAACGCTGAAAGGAGACTTATTCTGTTGCAGTGACAACAGCAGCCAAGCAGTGCAAGACGGTGGAAAGGAGCTAACAGGTTGAAAACTGTGATGAGTGGTCTAATGTGATGACGCATGTATGGTATGAGGGCTTCCTGAGATTTTAGAGGGTTCCCTTGTTAATAATAATTCACATGTGAGAGAAACGATTCGGACGTGAAAGAAGACTGGGGTATCTGCCGGCTCAGCCGATGGTGGTGACGTCATCATCGGACGTGAAAGAGGACTAGAGCTTCCGGCAAATTAGACTTCCGTTTTAGGGTATATAAGGATCACTTGAGGTGGTTGTCATTTCAAAAGGAGATGCAGTCCAACGGGGCTGCCGTGGATTATAAGAAAGAAGCAATACCAATGAATGTACAAAAGGCTTTCCTACGACGCTCTCAAAATTAAACTTTGAAGGACACCCCCTGAAGCAGGACGGCATCATCCGAAACACAGCTGTGTCGGGTGAACTACCATGGAGTAGATGAGTATTTGTGTCCCCTTTCCTGGAGTTGTGTGATTTTACTATAATAGAAAAAACCTTAACAAAAATGGACAATTGATAAAAAATTTAAATTAAAGCAAGGTGACCCTATACAACAATAGAGTCTGTTGCACAATACAGACCCTTGAAGTAAGGGGCCTACATATACTTGGATTTGCACTTTTGTGAGGTGTTTAAAATATACTGGTGGTACTATTTGATTTCTGATATTGTTGTTAGACAATTCAGTACACTGGAATACAGTGGTTTTGGGTGAATTGGTTGTGATAGATTTCTTATCCCTGCACCATCAGCATCCATTTCCAGAATCCCTCTCCCTTGGGACATAGGGTAGTCTTTTTGTAACTCCAGCATAGTCAAAGACTGGGAAAAATAAAGGTGGCAAAATCCCTTGCTCAGAACTAACTATCCAAAACACAGATAGCTCCAACTTTCTCAGCAATGTCCAAGGTCTCAAAAATCTTCCCTCTCTTCACCTCAGCTGTTGACTATGAGCAAAGGCAAAATAAATGTAGATCCCAACCCTTTTGGACACTGGGGATTTCCATTCCTTCAGTAACTGACAAAAACTACAAAACCTCCCATCCAAAAAAATGTCGAGGCAAGGATCCTCCCTGGCCCCCACTTATCCAGTCTGGTGGGGAACTGACACTAAAGTCTATGCCTAGGCCAAATTAGGGATTAAAGGTGAATTTTAAAATGGAATGCACTTAAAAATTATCATATGCACAAATAAGTAGCTTCTACTCGCATATTCCATTTTTTTTTATAAAAGTTCAAAATTCACATGTATATTTACTTGCACATAAATGTATAAAAAAGAGTTGATCTAGGAGTGTTCCTGGATGGGGCCAATAGTTCTGAATGCAAGTTGCTATTTTAGAAGACCCTTGCATGTATATTTGCCAACTTGTGTATTTTTATACATGCTATTTATTTGGTGTGAGTGATATTAAATGTGTTTACTGTGTAGTATTGACTAGTTGGAAGGTCCGGGTGAACTGGAGGGAACTCAGGCTGAAGAACCAAGAGGGTCTCAATGACCTGGAGAAGACCTGGGTAAACTGAAGGCCTAATTGGTTAAACTGGTAATTTCACTCATGCATGTATGCTTAAAAAAACACCAATTTTATGCATGTAAATCCCAACTTACATAAGTCCTACTTTATTTTTGTAGGAAACATATATTTGAATATATTTTAAAAAGAGGTAGATTAGCAATGCGTTGAAATACATGGTTTTGATGCATTGCATGTATTCATGAGTTGGCAAACATATGTGTAGTTTATGATATATGTATATGTTTTATTTTTATTTATTTATTTATTATTTTTGCTATACCGGCTTTCATGACAGGAATCACATCAAACCGGTTTACATTTAACAAAGTGTGCAAGGTAAAAGAGAACGCAAACAACTGTAACAAGAGCATGATTAGGAGAGTGACAGTTACAATAAAACAGGGAAGCAAATAACTGAGAGCTGGAAGAAAGAAGAGGGGAAGTTAACAGACAGCAAATTATTTACAGGGTAGCAAAATCGATTCCAATATAAAGAAATTTGTATAGTATATGACATTGATAACAAAGTGATGGTGATGACGGAGAAGTGAATGGTTTCTTATTTAAATCCATTTTTGATAATGTGTTTGAGATGTCGGGTGTAGGTCTCAGTCAAGGACTGGAAAAGCTTTTTTAAAAAACCAAGTTTTCAGCCTTTTCCTGAACGTTGGTAGGCAGGGTTCCTGTCTCAGGTCTGCTGGTATGGAGTTCCATAAAGGTGGACCTGCTGTTGAGAATGCTCTGACACTGAGAGATTTGTGTTGGAAGGTTTTTGCGTGTGGAGCCTGAAGCGATTCTTTGTAAGATTCCCTAATGGATCTGGCGGACGTGTGTTTTTTGAAAGGAATTTGTAAGTTGAGCCGGGTGTGTTGATGGATAACTTTGTAAATGGTGGTGATGGATTTGTAGATGATTCTGTAGTGAATCGGTAACCAGTGAAGGTCTTTGAGAATTGGGGAGATGTGGTCAATTCTCCTTGAGTTCGTCAGGATTCTGGCTGCTGTATTCTGCACCATTTGTAGAGGTTTGGTATGGGAAGCTGGGAGACCCAGTAGTAAAGAGTTACAGTAATCTAGTTTGGAGAAGACTATTGCTTTTATAACATGCGCGTGATATGTGCATGTTATAAAATACTATGGTAAAACTATGCCATATACATACATATATGCCACTGCACACAGTTGTTTGAAAGTTAACCTCCCAGCGTGTAAATGGGCTTTTGGAAATTGCTATGATACATGTGACATTTATGTGTGTTACCTCTTTGAAAATTACCTTCATACTTTTTAAAATCAAAATTATGCACTTAAAGGCAAATTTTAAAGCCACTGCGTGCACCAAAACCAGGAGATAGGGATACAGGTTGGGCTGCATCTTGCTGAGTGGATTTTAAAAGCCGCCTGCGTATGCGGGCATCTACCACTACGTACACGTATGAAAAGTTCCAAAAAAGGGGAAGGGTGGGGGAAGGGCATTCCTGGATTTCACCTGAAATTAGCCCGTAAATACTTATGCAACCACAGGCGCGCGCCGGAGTCCTCTGCTGCGTAATTTTATTTCTGCTATGGATGATGTGCAAGTTATAAAATAAAGATAAATATGCAGATCGGTGGGGTTTTAAAGCTTCGGGCTAACAAGGGAGAAGGGAGGCTATACAACTAGGGGGGGGGCGGGGTTGGAAGTCCTATTCCTTACCTCCTTGAACTGGGAATGAACTGGGGAAAATTGTAAATGGCATCGGCACGTGTATCTTTTAAATTCCCTTCACTTCCGCGGGAGAAATGGCATTTGCGTGCATAGGTGGGAGTCCACTTAAAATTGCACACACATTCTTGCGCACTTAGGCTATTTTATAACATGCGCGCATATATACGTGTAGGTTATAAAATGGCTGCGTCCCTGGGCGCGGGACGTCGAAAATGTGCACATGTACTCCTGCACGCCGGTTTAAAAGCTATTGTCCCTGGTTCCAACTCACCCTAACTTCATCCCACAGAAGAAAGCCTTTCTATAGCTTGAATAAAAGTTCGCTTATGGGTTTGGGGCCTGGGGCAAGTATGGCAGCAGCTTTGTTCTGTGGAATTTGACAGAGAAGTGCAGGAAAATAGCAGGACATTTTAGCTGGAGCATGAAAGGTGGGCAGTGGCTGGAAGAGAGGAGAAGCGTTTGAGCCACCTTATTCAGAATGTAGGCACAAGGTGGAACTTTCATCTACCTCATGATTCAGAGATAAATGGCCCAACAGACAACACCTTATAAGATGTCTGAAAATGCCTACATAGGTCTGGATCACTCCCTGGGGCATCAGGGTTGGTTAAATATGACACAGGTCATGCTTGTCTTGAAGCCCTTCAAGGATGCAGCTGTGGTCCTGAGTTCAACAACAGCAACATCATCCTCATAATCAACTTCCTGGAGGAGAAGGCTTTCTGGCAGGAGCAGGAATGGCACTGAAAGTGTTGGTGCACATGGATTGCTTGCAGATGCAATAGGAAAATAAACACCTCACCCTGCAGGACTCTTACATTCTGGTCACCCAGTGTGAGCCATAGGTGAAAAGGAGTTTCACCGTCCAGTCCTGCACTGGATTGCTAGAGCTAGAAGGAGAAGCTTGTAGCCAGAGTGCAGGAAAGGGAGTGCCAGAGGCAGAAAAGAGTGGACTATCCTTGCAGTAATGTCAGCATCAGTACCACATGGTCAGCTGTGACTTCCTGCCTAAACTTTATCCCCTACATCTTCATGGCCACTGCAGGACAAGCTCTTCTGAAATGAGCCATGGTATCAGGAGTTGGCAGCAGAAATTAGTATTCCCTCTCCCCCACCCCCACCCCAGCCAAAGGTAATTCCTGCAAAACCAGAGTCTATTGAGGTCACAGCCACAGAGACTTTAGCATACAAGGTCACAGTCTGGCCAACTTCGCCAAGGTCATCCATTTCTTTTCTTGCCTACAAACCAGAATGTCTAGTTGAAGGGTATTATTGTTTTTCATAGTGAGTTTTACTGTGAATACAAATAACACAAACATCTTCAGTGTATTCTCAATGGCGGGGAACATTTTTCATGGCTGGCACTGGAGTTGGTGGAAAAGTTGGTCTTCATTAAGACAAGCTTCCCTCTGCTGGCTTTCCCTGAGTTTCCATGCGAGTGAAAGGACGAATGTCCTCACTCTTTCCACTCAGCACTTTGCTGATCTTTTGCCATTGGTACTGCTGTTGCCTGGCCTCCGCCTTCTGTTCAGCATCACTCTTGGTTCTGCTGGGATTTACTGGTACCATAAACAAAAACATAAAAAAAGGACGGGCTTGCCCATCTCCTTGGGGGGTAGAGTTCACCTGTTCAAAATGATTATTCTGCCAAAATGGCTTTACTTATTCCAGAATTTGCCTTTACAGTTACGAACAGTGGAGCTTCAACAGTTAGACAAGGCCCAAAGGCGTTTCTATTGGAGAGGGGGGAAATCTCGTATCCCACTGGTGTGGATGCGGGGGCGTTGGGGACGAGGGGGTTTAGGGGTCCCGGACTTGGCATTGTATAATTTAGCTAGCAATTTGAGACTGATTAGGGATTGGTTGTTAACCTCTTCTGCGGTCATTAATCTTGATGCCGATGTGGAGTTGGCTGCCTCATTATCACTCCATTTTGTACTACAGGCTCCGGCCAGTTCGATCCCTAGCTACGTGGGGAGGAATGTATTGGTTAGTCCGGTAAGGACTGCATGGCTTTGACTCACCCGCCTCCTGCGCATCCCACGTATTAATGCATGGTTTTTACCAGTTCGGGGGAATCCTGATTTTTCCCCGGGTACTCATACTGTGGCATTTCAGCGCTGGCGTACAAGAGGGATTTCCCTATTGGGCCATGTATTGTCACCTGAGGGGACGCTATTACCCTTTACTGAGCTTGGGGAATCATATGGTATTTCTAAAGCTGATGTTTTTTCCTATCTACAGCTGAAACACTATGTCTCCTCGCTCCCCCTAGATGTTAGGCGACCCTCGCATTTCCAAGCGTTGGATTCTCTGTTCTCTCTCACCCGAGAGCGGACACCCTCCTTGTCCCGTTATTATACGAGGCTACAGCAGTTGACTGAAGTGGACTCCTGTTCTATTTTAGTTCAGAGGTGGAATAGCGACGGGGTGTTTGTCATTAATAAACACATTATTACAGCAGGCTTCCGGCGCATTTCCCAACTCTCAGTGAACTCCTACTATAGGGAGATGCAATATAAATTTTTTAGGAGAAGTTATTTATCAGCGCAGGGGGCGTTTCACTCACAAATTTCACCCTCCCCTGCGTGTGTCCGATGTGGCAATTTGCGGGGCACGTTGTCTTATGCATTTTGGGAGTGCCCAGCGGTTCACCGTATGTGGGTCCGTTTGGTCCGCTACTTAGAAAGTTTGTTGGGAATTACCATCCCGATATCCCCCCTGTGGCTTCTCTTTGGATGCATCTCTCCCTTATGCGTCCGAGGTTGGGGAATCCGCTTGCTTATCCATAAGGCCTGCTTGGTAGGGAAGAAAGTGATTTTACTGCATTGGCGTGAGGTCTTGGCTCCTTCTTATTGGACGTGGCGTAACTGCTTCCAATGAATGATGATCCTAGAAGCTGCCTCTATGCGTATTTCTCCACATCACTGGAAGCGCTTTTTGGACGTCTGGGATGTTTATCTACAATCTTTACCACAGCGTTCCGCAGTTCGATCTACAATGAGGGCCTGTAATGCGTACTCTATGGTCTGACAGAGGATTACTATTTGGACTCGTTCCTACTCTACACTATTGACTGGTGAAAGACTTGGACTCCTGTTAAGGAGTTTGACTACTCTGGGAGACTCGGGAGGGGGGGGGGGAGGGAGGGCATTCGGGTGAGTTTGTCTGAGGGTTATACAAGAGTTTGTAACTTACTGGGATGGTGGTGAAGAACTAACCCACCTTCCGTGTTGTATACTTTCTTTGATAAAACAATAAAAATTGTATTTACAAAAAAAAAAAAAAAAGGAAACAAGCTTCTTCTCCCTAGTCCCTATCTGGCTGTTTTGGGATCTGCATGGCACTGTTGCTACTGCTGCTGCCTTCCTCTATACTCTGAAGTCCATACTGAGCAATCCAGCAAGTGGCAAGCTTATTCTGGTAAAGTTTCCTGGATAACTTTAACCAAATATTCCGCGGGACAAGTCTCCCACCAAATGTACTTGCCTAAAGTTACCCAGAAAAAATTATCCAGGTAACTTTTTGTCTCTCACTGGACTACTAGCCTTGGCAGAAGACTTGCTGGGCAACTAGATGGACCATTTTGGACTTTATCTGCCGTCGTTCACTATTGGCCTGATTTTAAATGCTCGGCATGCGTAAGAAACGGGTTACGTGCGTGGCCGGGCCTTGCGTGGGTGGCCGTGCGCATTTTAAAAGGGGCCCGGCCATGCACATAACCCTCGTTACACGCACAAGAGCCAGGACGAAGGAAATGGGGGGTCCGGAGGGACAGTCCAGAGGGCGGGGCAGAGCTGGAGGTGGCTGGTACAGCAGCCATTTTCCGCTGTGCCGGGGGATCGCATGCCGGCAGCCTGCTAGCGCATGCAACTTACACCAGCTCAGGAGCTCAGGAAAAAAAAAAGGTGGGGCCTTCTAAGGGGTTGGGGAGAGGGGAAGAGGGAAGGTAGGCAGGGGTAGGAAAGTACCCTCCTAATCCACTCATTAATTGGAGCGGACTGGGAGGGAACTGGGGGAGTCCCAATTTTGCCACCGTGCGTAAATTGCAATTTTCAACCCCCCATTGCACGTGCCTGTTATAAAATTGTGTGTCCATCTGCATGTACCGGGTAGTGCGCAAACATTAGACACATGCGCGTGTTTTCTAAAAATCTAATCCTATGTCACTATGTTACTCGATGTGTGGTGAAAAAAACCTGGAAGGCCAGCAATGGTGCAATCCCTCATCCCTACCAACACACACCCCCCCCCCCCCCCCAGCAAATAAAATATTGTCAGGACCTGATCACCTCTTTCCCTGCTTAAAAATGAGGACCATCCACTAGACCCCCAAAGCTTTCTTTTATCCCCATGGGAGGAGAAGAGGCTATTACCTACATTCATAAAGTGACAATATTGTGCCAAGGGGGAGACGAGAGTCCCCTGGCACCCGCCTTTGCACCAGATATTTTAAAAACTGTAGGTTCGGATGCCCCCCTCTCCCACATCCCCCTTTACTCCTGTCCGAAATGACAATGCTGCGTGGTGCTGACCTCCTCCTCTCACCTAACCAGAGTGATAACTGCTTTGCAATCCCCCCCCCCCCCCCCACTTCCTATCTCTTTCCCTCTCCTCCCCAGATGCCCCACCTAAAAAAAGAAGTCAAAGCCTAGCCAGGAGGACAAAAGATTTGGTGATATCGGATACATAGGAGACAGCTTATACAGTAAGGTCTTTGTTTCTGGCTTGTTGTTCTTAATAGATGTTTGGAATGTAAGAATTAGACCTGTCTTCATATATCAAGTTGAATCAGAGTTTAGTTATCTCTATAACCATACGGAGCGATGTCCGGTGAGGCAGCATACACTTCATTCAAAAGCAATATCGGGAATTCTTCAATACAAGTTAAGTCTTACAAATAAATTGTGAGCGAAATTAAAAATTGTTGCTAGCCCCAGCCCTGGAGGGCTATGCAGACTTACAGTGAATGCATAGGAGTATTTTTCTTGCCTTCATCACTTGCTGCCTTCTTCCGACCCATGAAGTCAAGTCAAAGGCAGGGTTATCTCAATATCGGTACATCACTCATGGACCAGACCCTTGATTCCGTATGAGTACTGCTGCCAGATTATTAAGATTTCAGGATTTAGATGGGAGTACAATCATTTAATCCGATATCCCTCTGATCTTTCATAAATTAAAAGGGCTTACTCTGCCACTTACAGATAAGAAAACATAGTCTGAAACTAGGGGGATATGGTGCTTTACTCACCAAACTAGGGGCTTTGAAAATTGCCCAACCTGCCTGCAGGTAAAGTATGTTTGTGGTTGAACCATTTGCACTTTTTTTTTACCTGTAGACTACGGAGGACATCTTGAGGTCAGAGAGAGGATGGTGAGTTCAACAATATGCATAGTTTTATTATTTAAAACCGTGTGTGGTGGTTTGTGCCAAAACATAATGCACAGAGAAAGCAAGCATGAATCTCTCTGCATACTTTTTCATTAGGCTATAATAATAATTATCATTATCGGTGCAATTCCCATGGGTAAATGTGCCCAGTTCTGATTAGTTACCCCTAAAGTATTGAGAAGGTTTCTATTGGTGAATAAGTGCTGTCTTCTGAGACAATCTTCACTGTCTCAGTAGTTTCCAAGGAACCTCCCGGAAGTACTTCCTCCTCTCTCTCTCTCTCTTCCATGGAGGCAACTCTGAATTCCTTTAGAGGTCCTCATAACCCTGACTGGCACATACAATAAATACACAGTTGAACAGGAGTGCAAGGAACTTGGCTAATACCAACTATAAATTTGAGCCACATTTAAATATAATTTTAGTAGAAGACCACAGGAACCCTAAAATGGTATGTTGAATTAATTCTGATTCCACCTGATCATTTAACCTTAGTTCTTGGCAGTTCCATTGTCTATTAAAAACCATATGACAGGAAATTTCTTCTCAGCAGTTTTTTAGGATCTCTAACATACTGACAAGTTGTATGAACAAGACATAAAATTAAATTCCTGAGCTGCCCAGGTGACCAAATATCTGAAGATATCTGACCAATGTCATTTTTTCTTGTACTGTGAAGGATAAGTTACTTGGCTTTGTCCTGTTGAGATTTGCTCACATGTGACAGTTTTTTTTTTCCAGTGCACTTCTGAGTTTCACACAATACAATCCTAAATATTTTATGAAGCTATCCAATCATTTCAACACAGACAAAAAAAAAAAGTAAATACGGTGGTCAAGGAGAGGGAAAGAATGGAAAAATGAATCTAAATTTAAGATGGATAGGGAGAAGAAAAGAGCCACAACGGTTCTGTTAATTTTTACCTTGTATTGGTTTAAAGCTATTGCACAAAGGAAAACAGAATAGAGCAGTTTGGGGATGGAAAAGTAAGAGCAGAAAGACGAAACCTTGTAAAATTACACAGTTTGAATGAAGAAGAGCGTGGGAGGAACGGGATCAGTGGGTTGTGGCGCATTGCATTAGCTTGCAGTTTACGGGTATTTGGAACTGAACATAGCTTACTGGCTATAAGCCATAAGTTCCACAAAACAGATACAGTGCATGCATCCAGAATTCAGGGCCAGCTGACTGAATCCTGATAGGTTCTGCTTCCATTTAGCTCAAAACTGAGCACCATAAATCAAAAAATAAACCAAAGAGAACTGAGCACTAAAAGGCCGTCGTATAAAGGTGAGAAGGTTTTCACAGATGGGGAACTGCACTCAAATGCAAAGCATCCGAAAATGAACAGAAACAACAGGCATTTTAGGGAGGAGTTTACCAAAACATTCGCAAAATAGCCTCTTTGCAATTGCATGTTGTTAGTTTGTGCATGCTGTCTACTATATGTAAGTGTATAAACATTCCAAAATAATGAGTTTTTACAATGCAATATTATGCAAAGCAGCTTGCTAATTCTGACTTCAACTGAAAGCAGCACTCAAAGATGTCTCTGCATGCTGATTTTCACAAATAAAGTACCTCAGTGATGTGTAGCTCTTTTTTTCTTTTTCTATTTTTTTATGAATTCCTTTTTAAGAAAATTACACACTGAACTGTTTTACTGGACTTTTGTGTGTCTTCTGCATGAAAAATTGCAATTTAATACACCAGCCTCCCAGTAAAAAATGTTCTTCTGGACTAACCCCATCTCAGGAACACTTCCATAAAAGAATGAGTAAAAGTAGACACTTGTGGAACAATATGCCTACTTGTACTCACATGTAGGCTGGGCAAAAGCCTTTTTACCCAGGAAAATGGCATTTTCAAATGCTATTTATGTATTTATTTTCTTATTTATTTGTAAATATTTATATTCCGCCTCTAATGGCCAACCATGTTAAGAGGATTACAAAATGCATTAAAGCTAATAATGATGAAAGTTAAGCTTTTTGGAACAATAAAACCTTCATTCTGCGTACGTAAGATGACAATGTCATGTATAACCCACACAGAATCAGGGAGGACATTCCATAATGAGGGACCCTTTGCATAAATAGGATGATGTGCCTCAGATAATCTAGCAGTCTTAACAGATGGAACCTCAAGTAAAGACTTGCCTTGAAAGCATAAATCACGTGAGGTTTTATGACTACTAAGTTGCTTAGTAAGATAAGAAGGCCCTTCCTGCTTCAGTACCTTGAAAATAAATGTTAGAATTCTGAATTCCCACCCACTGTTTTACAGGGAGCCAATACAAGTTATATATCAATGGGGATGCAAGATACCATCAATGGCACCCCCCACCACCACCACCATAATAAGATTGGCGACTGACATTTGCTAGCGGTGCCATTGGTCGGCCGCTGTGATGTAGTGAGGGAAAAGGCTATCGGCGCCATTTTGAATACTGGCAGCTGACGGCCCGAGTGCAGGAGGTCACTCCCGGACACCCGCTGGACCACCAGGGATTTTTGGCAAGTCTTGGGGGATTCTCCTGACCAAACACAAGAGTGCAGAGAGAAGTTAGTCCAAACCACAAGGTAATTCAAAAAGCTCTAAGGAGCATAAAGTTTTTATTCTTTTTTTCAAGCGGCAACTCCACTGACTTGCAATCACACCACAGTTTAGAGCGCGTCCCCCGACACGGTCCCGTGTTTCGCCAAGGGCTGCATCGGGGGGGAGCAACAGAGTTATCAAAGGCACTGAATGCAGAACAGTTTCAAATTTGGCAGGGAGCGCCAATTTGAAACTGTTCTGCATTCAGTGCCTTTGATAACTCTGTTGCTCCCCCCCGATGCAGCCCTTGGCGAAACACGGGACCGTGTCGGGGGACGCGCTCTAAACTGTGGTGTGATTGCAAGTCAGTGGAGTTGCCGCTTGAAAAAAAGAATAAAACCTTTATGCTCCTTAGAGCTTTTTGAATTACCTTGTGGTTTGGACTAACTTCTCTCTGCACTCTTGTGTTTGGATATTATTGAAGTGCAGTATTTCTGCTCTGTGGTGTTTTTGGATTCTCCTGACCCCCATAAGACTTTGCAAAAGTCCCTGGTGGTCCAGCGGGGGTCCGGGAGTGACCTCCTGCACTCGGGCCATCGGCTGCCAGTAATCAAAATAGCGCCGATAGCCTTTGCCCTTACTATGTCACAGAGGCTACCAGTACCATTGGTCAGCCCCTGTCACATGGTAGGAGCACAAGATGGCACCAGCCATCCATTGCTCCTACCAGGTGACAGGGGCCGACCAATGGCACCGGTAGCCCCTGTGACATAGTAAGGTCAAAGGCTATCTGTGCCATTTTGAATACCGACAGCTGACGGCTTGAGTGCAGGAGATGGTTCCCAGACCCCCAGCTGGACCACCAGGGAGTTTTGGTAAGTCTTGGGGCAGTCAAGAGGATGGGGGGTTTGTTTAAATTTGCTCCTTTAGACGGCCGAATAATTCAATGAAGATGTGTTGTATTCGTGGGGAATCGCAATACGTTTCGGTTCCCCATGAATACAACGAATATGGCCCTATACATTGTGGATTACCAATATGTTGCAAATGAATGCACACCCCTAGAAAACAGCTGTGCAAATTCTAAACAATATATAGAGTGTTGAACTAACAAAGAACATAGGGGTGTCAAACACATATTGAATAGAGCAGCAGACAGTACAGATCCCTGCAGCACCCCTAATGGCATGACAAACCAATCCAAAGTGACATCAGAAAGTTGCAGACAGTACAAACAAAGCAAGTGACTTCAGAGCCCTGCAAAATACTCAGGTCAGGAGGGACAAGGCTGGGTGAGCAAATTATACTACTGTATATACCGGTACTTGCATTTAAGCCTAGAAGTTTGTGCTCCAAAATATGCCTGAAAAGCCGAGTTAGGTAAATCCACGGATCAAAGCCAAATTTTAGACCAAAGTATTGTTGCTACACATTGAGGCCGATGTGGGCATGCCGCATGTAGCTAATATATTACTATATTACCAAAAATATAAACTAGGAATTATGCTAATTATTTAAAATGGTTGATTTTTAATGCATTATTTATGCACTATGTTCCTGTTTTAAGCGTTTTAAATCATTTTGTGAAACGTGAAGTATCGTGCCTTGTTTGTCTATATTTGAGGAAACACGTTCAACATCCAATTTGTGCATGTTAAGAAAACAGCATAATAAAACATTGCTTCAGTCAGTAGATCAACTGATAGAAACATGCCAGCTGTGTTTTTAAATGAAACTTACCTTAGTACAATGGGGCACAGAGATATTTGAAAAGTGAGTAAACTACATCTGAAAGTTCTTAAAAGTACGGCAACTGTATGCCTAAATCACTGGGATAATGTTAAGAGGCAAAGATACATACCTGGTCTATTTCTGACTGTTTGTTGCAAACACCGCTATAAGCTATCAGGTTTTGAACTACTGAGTATACGCAGGTTTGCATTTTCCTGGTTTAGGAAGTTAAAAAAGATAGTTGCCTTTTAAGTGTTGTGGATAGGCTTATATATGAGTATATATTTGTTATGCTCTGCTCCTCAAGAAGGGAGGAGTTAGCAATCTGTTATGCTTTGACTCCTGAGGAAGGGAGGAGTTAGCAATCTGTTATGAATCTGCTCCTGTGGAAGGAGGAGTTAGCAATCTGATATGCTCAGCTCCTGTAGAGGGAGTAGTAAACAATCTGTTAGGGTTAGACTGTGGAGTAGCAATCTGTTATGAATCTGTTGCTGAAGACTCCTGATGGAGAAGGGCACTCAGATGTAGAGGAATGTAGATAGGTGGATCCTTGGGCCGATGGCAGTTGACTGTGCCCCTAGGAGGATATCCTGAGAGGGACCACCGGCTAAGCTTGAGTACGGAGACAGACACAGATAATGATTTTATTTGACAGGTTAGTAGAACCTCCAGAGGTGGCAGTAGTGAGCTCATATACCACGCAGGGCTGAAGTCCCTCAGGTACTGGAACAGCGATCCCAGGGTTGCTGAGCTGTAGAGAAACTATAGATAGTAGACAGGGTATGCTGTGTTCATAGCCAGAACTAGATGACAAACTCACATAAGGTCTTTAGAAAGCTCAGTAGCTGGAAAGGGTTAGGCCCTCGAGGAGCGAGTACCTGGTTCCAGGGAAAGCTCTGAGAGAGCGATGGTAACTCACAATTGTCTGTATCTGCGATAGCTTCCAGGCAGTAGAGAATCTAAAGAGTGTTCAGGAACATGGGCCCACGAGGAGCGAGTACCGGTTCCTATCTGCAATCTGAAATAAAGAGAGCGAGGCCCCTGAGGAGCAGGTACCCCTGGTAAGTCCAAGGAGGCAGAGTAGCTTGGATAGCCAAAGCGAGTCTTTAGCGAATCCTTGCTAACTCGATTAGTTAGCGAATACTGAGACCTTTTATATTGGAAGAGGATGATGTCATCTTAGGGGGACGCCCCCGAGGTTCGCGCCCTTGCTGGTACATCAATCGGAGCGTGCACGCCCTACATCATCAAGAACATGGTGGATCCGTAGCGTCGAGCCGGTCCGGGGACGCTGGAGGGAGACGGCATGAAGACACCGCAGCAGCTAACCGTCCATCAGACCCGGAGGGAGTCGCCACAGAGGTAAAGAGGGTGGAGTAAAGGCGTCGAGCAGCGACGGACGCAACAATATGGTACATTTTCTTCACTGCTATGCTATCAGCATAAACAATAAAATAAATCAGGATGAAACTCTAGTTGTATACTGTAACACAACAGGAGGGAGCTGTCACCCAAATAACCATAAGTCATCTATATCAGCTGAGTTCAGATTTAAATGATCAATTAAACTCTGTAACTTTTTGGTTCTAATCCAGCAACAAACTCAGAATAAATAATTTCTATTCAAGCACAAGTGTTTCATCATCCTTCTGCTCTTTGTTTGACAAAAAGCCCTTTCATTAATTACCAAATTAATATTTTTGCACCAAAATGAGCATCAACAGAATGCAAACTAATTTGTAATGAGTTTAGAATGTATGAGGGTAGCCCCGATCCAGACAGAGCAGAAGCTACCTATAACAGTATGCTTGTGCTCCAATGTGGACTACCTGGGATTTATCCCCAACACGTGTAATGTGGGGCAGGTGGGGGATGAGGGTCTCAATCCCAACTCTATGAAGCTGGCTGCATGTCTGGGTGTGGCCATGCCCTGTGCCTTCAGCACATACTGATAATGTCCCAGCTGGCTGGTGCTGGCACGCACTGTGATTAGCTCCATCTTGGATTTACCAACATCCAAGTCAGATATCTGGTGAGTCTTCATGACATGTCAGGTGCAGTGGTGCTGACATCAGTATGTACGTGAGCTTCTATTGACTGTGGCCAAATAAGCAGAAGTCAGTGTGAGGAGGCAGACATGTTGAAATTTAAATTAGAGCCAACTGCAGCATCTGCCAGCTCTTGATGCTCAGTGTTCATTTTCCCTTCCTTCCCACACATGACTTTGAACATAAGAACATAAGAAAATGCCATATTGGGTCAGACCAAGGGTCCATCAAGCCCAGCATCCTGTTTCCAACAGTGGTCAATCCAGGCCATAAGAACCTGGCAAGTACCCAAAAAATTAAGTCTATTCCATGTTACCATTGCTAATGGCAGTGGCTATTCTCTAAGTGAACTTAATAGCAGGTAATGGACTTCTCCTCCAAGAACTTATCCAATCCTTTTTTAAACACCGCTATACTAACAGCACTAACCACATCCTCTGGCAACAAATTCCAGAGTTTAATTGTGCGTTGTTTGAAAAAGAACTTTCTCCGATTAGTTTTAAATGTGCCCCATGCTAACTTCATGGAGTACCCCCTAGTCTTTCTACTATCCGAAAGAGTAAAGAACCGATTCACATCTACCCATTCTAGACCTCTCATAATTTTAAACATCTCTATCATATCCCCGCTCAGCCGTCTCTTCTCCAAGCTGAAAAGACCTAACCTCTTTAGTCTTTCCTCATAGGGGAGCTGTTCCATTCCCCTTATCATTTTGGTAGCCCTTCTCTGTACCTTCTCCATCGCAATTATATCTTTTTTGAGATGTGGTGACCAGAATTGTACACAGTATTCAAGGTGCGGTCTCACCATGGAGCGATACAGAGGGATTATGACATTTTCCGTTTTATTCACCATTCCCTTTCTAATAATTCCCAACATTCTGTTTGCTTTTTTGACTGCCGCAGCACACTGAACCGACGATTTCAATCTGTTATCCACTATGACGTCTAGATCTCTTTCTTGGGTTGTAGCACCTAATATGGAACCCAACAATTTGTAATTATAGCATGGGTTATTTTTCCCTATATGCATCACCTTGCACTTATCCACATTAAAATTAATCTGCCATTTGGATGCCCAATTTTCCAGTCTCACAAGGTCTTCCTGCAATTTATCACAATATGCTTGTGATTTAACTACTCTGAACAATTTTGTTTCATCTGCAAATTTGATTATCTCACTCGTCGTATTTCTTTCCAGATCATTTATAAATATATTGAAAAGTAAAGGTCCCAATACAGATCCCTGAGGCACTCCACTCCCTTCCACTGAGAAAATTGTCCATTTAATCCTACTCTCTGTTTCAGGAAACTGGAGTCCACTACTAGATATTCACATTAGTGTTGTGTTTGTGGCATTGTGGACTCCTGGTCACTGTGGAGATGACTCCGCCCATGGGGAGGGGCCCTGTGGGAACCACAGCGATAGGCTGAACTCAATTAGCAGACACAGGATGGATGGAAAGCTTTATTGTACTGCTGAAGATAGATGATGTAAGCAGGAAGGTTAAGGCACTGAGATCCGCGAGGTGCCAATACTTTCAACAGGCTCGGATGTAGAATCTCACCCAAATGTTCTTGATAGGCCGGAGCCCGCAGTGTGGGTAGTGCCACAGCTGGTGGGTGGCGTTGGAGCACCGGATCAAAGAGGTACTCACAGGAATGTGGGCGTCTTCTTAGTGATGAATGAAGGACCAAAGGTCCGTGGTGCAGGATACAAAGGCTGGTAGGCCCTCGAGGAGCGAGTACCTGATAGTCTGATATTCTGAAATGTAGAAGAGAGAGAAATACCCCCGAGGAATGGTTGGCTAGTTAGTAGAGATCCCCAAAGGGTAGTTGGAAGCGCGAGACCCCCGAGGAGCGGGTGTCTACGGCTTCTGTGGGAGAGAGGCCCTTGGAGTGAAAGCAGCATCTAAGTGTGCAGCTTAGAGCAGTCAGAGTAGCTAAACCGAAGTCCTTGCTAATTGAAAGGGGTAGCAAAACGGATGCCTGATATACCCAAAGGTATTGATATCATGCGGTAGGGACGCCCCTGAGGTTCACACCATGATGTGTATATGAAAGTAGGAGATGCGCGCGCATGCCCTAGGAGGCCACGGGAGTGAGCATGGCAGACTGGAATGCCAATGCTAAGTTGGAGATGCTGAGGCCCTCAGCACTCTGCACCGGAGGCAGCCATCTTTCCCAGAGAGGAAGAATAGGGAAGAAAAGAGGTAAGGCAGAGCGGTCGCAGCTGTCTGCGACTGACGGGTGCAACAATTAGCAGAGCTTGTTTCATTCTTTGTTATCCCTGTCTTGCCAGGTATTTAAACTTAGTTCTGGGGTGGAGGAGGTAGGTAGGGTTTGGTGGGGCTTGGGTGCTCATGCAGGAGAAGCACAAATAGGATCATAGCCATAGCCTAACTGACCAAAGGATCCAGAAGTGTGGCAGCATTGGGCTTGGCAGTTAGAACTGTGAAGACACTCAGATGTTCGTACTCCACAGATGATGGGCAGGGGCCAGTAGGTTTGCTATGTGTGATGGCCTGCCTGGTGTGACCAACACTCTGAAGTTGTCAGCATACAGAAGATCCAGTTGACCAAAAGAAGGCCTTCAAAGACTGACAAGGAATGGTCATGTGGACCCGAGGGTGCCTCCCAAAAGGGGAGTAAGGGGTTCTAAGGGTTTAAGCTATAGGTCACCTTGAGTATCCATATTAGATTCCATTGTTGAGTAGCTAATAAAAGGTTGCCGCCAATATTATCCAGCATAAAGGTTTCTGTGCTCTTATTATTGTTGTTGAGTAATTGCAGTATCTTTAAAAGCTGGCCAGGGCCAGGTCAGTCAGGTTTGCCTCTTGTATTCTTTCTGTGCAGTTTACCAGAAATGCATCTTCATTTTGAATGAATGTGTCCTCCAGATGTTTCTCATTGGAAATTTGTTGAACACTGTAATATGGGGATCCATTCCTCCATGCATTACTGAGCTATTATGGACTTCTATGAACAAAAGGTTTCTGTTGCCCCTGATCTCGCTGTACCCCTTCCTTACCCATTTTCCTCTTTTCATATTATTTATTCAAGTTAGTTTTAATTTACCCGATATATGTCTTTCATCATGTGACAGCGTTCACTTTTGACATGCCAAATGGTTAACCTGTTTTTGTTTTTTTTTCTTAAAGTGGTAAAACTGACTCCTGTCTGCAACCTGACTTGTCTTCTTTTCCATCTTTCCTTCCAATCTGCAGCTGTATTGTGTACCACTTTATTTTCCCTTTCTTGCTTCCCTCCTTTCTTTTTTCTGAGCTAATGCGCCTTCGATAATAAATGGTCATGGTGTGTCAGTGTACGTGAGAGAAGAGGAAGCAGTGATCTCTGAGGGACTCCAAGACAGAATGGATTGGCCAAATAGCTTCGCTGTTTACAATCTACTGTAACTGGCTTTGTGCAGTCAAATGGACTTGTTGGTCTCTTACACACTCGCACCCCCCATACACGCACCCCTCTCTCTCTGTGCCTCAGAAATCTTTATCAGGTCATCACAATTTAAGTTGTTTCAAACTGTGACTATAACCCTTTATTGACTGTGGATATATTCCTATATTACAAATGTAGCTATAACAAACAGAAATGAAAGGAAATAGGTTGAAAAAATTAGAGAACATTTTTCCACTGGTCTACTCTCATTTTTGGTCTGTGATAATAAACTCTGATAAATTCCCAGGAAACCTAACATCAAAACTTAAAACAAAGGTCCCTAGCCATGTTCTATATTAAGAAAATGGGTGTAATGTTTTTATTTTTATTTTACACAACTGAAAAGTGACCTGTATTAACAGAGACTTGTAAAAGAATCGCCCCTTTCTGCAGGAGAGAGAGAGAGAGAATGTTCCAGTGCCTCGTCTGTGAAGTCAGTGGATTTAATTACATCGTGTGCTTTGCAAACTAGCTTACAAGGGAGGATTTTTCTCATATCAGTGCTGAACTTGTTTGCCGGCCACTTTTGAAACAATACCATTTGTATGACATGCTATTGGGGATTAGAAAGTTGTGCTGTGGCATTTATATTCAATAACTGGTCTTTGAGACTGGCGCTGTTTCTACCTAAATAGATTGCTTGGGAAGGAAAGCTGTACTGATGCATTCCACGCATGAAGAGAGAGAAGATAAGAGACCCTAAAAAGAGAGCGAGCGAGAGAGATACAAAAGATCAGGTAATATGTAATCATATAAGGTGCTCAATAAACAAGCAGAAAAACATTCCAAAGGAATGGAAAAAAGAGCACTAGTTGTGTTGATATGAAATTAATTAAAACACAAACATTTATTAATCATTCACAAAAAAAATGTAAAATAAATGAGCACCTTAATGTTAACAAATGTGGCACAAACATTCATGTGACATGCAAATGAGTATAGATAAGTTAAACATGGATCAATTTCCTTTTTTCCTTTTTCTAGTATTAGTATTTTCCATTTTCCAGTACAAACATAAGTTTACAGCCTAATCATTTTATTTTTTATCAGTTCATCTTTAATTAAAATATCAATTGGTGTTTTAGCCCGATTTCTTTTGGTTTCTCTCCCTGCTAGATGAGAAGCCTACTAAAGGTAATTCAATTTTGGTTTTAAATATATCTAGTATAGTTTTTAGCTCTTTGGGCTACATAATGCATACGTGGTTTATAACGTGATCCTTTGTGGTTTTTCACATATGGCTTTTCTGGGTACACAACATATGTTAAGTAACTGCAGTAATGATACATATTTTCCATATTTCCCATACTTTTTTGACAGATCATCAGGTGTTCTTTGTACCAGGGGTTCCCCCCCTAAGGAAGCTGCTTTTGGTGAAACAAGGGCCTTGTTGAGGCAATTGACACCATACCCAGGAGGAACACCTTACCTATTTGTTTTCTGATTTATTGCAAGCACTTTTTGGATAATACACTGGCTACTCATCTTTTGTACTTTCCAACATTGTAAAGGTTTTTGTGTTCATTATTGTCGTAACATACTTAGGTCTGCTTGTAAGTAATTCTGCCACGATGGCCAAGCGTTGACACCAAATGTATTAACATTCACGCCATAGGAGTGCCGTTCAGCAATTGATCCATCTTCAACTTATCAATACTCATTTGTATAAGGGTCACATGAATGATTGTTTATGCCACATTTGTTAACGTGAAGGTGTTCATTTATTTAAACATTTTTTGGGGAATGATTAATAAAGGTTTCTGTTTTAATTAATATCACATCAACAACACTAGTGCTCTTTTGTCCATTCCTTTGGAATGTTTTTCTGCTTATATATATATATATATATATATATATATATATTTTATTTTATTTTTTTTATTTTGACAGCAAAATGAAGTAGCTTTTGAATTGCCTTATACAATTGAACCCCCTTCCCTCCCCATCCCTTCACCAGAGACACATGTGCATGCACAAACACACATATAATTGAGCACTGCCTTTGCCCTGTACATAGTGCACAGTAGGGAAAGCAAAAGCAATCTATCATGGAGAAGCAGCTTTTATAAATTGTATATTTACCCCATACTGCAGCAATCAAACAGTTCCAAAAAAAAAAAACCATCAGAAAGGTGTTATCTTCAGCTGATGTTCCAAGATTGTAACTTCTTTATGAACTCGATTTATACACCCAAGGATAAAGCAGGAATAACTGCTGAGGGGGAGAATGATTTTTTTTTTCTCTCTCTTGCCTGCAGGGCCACAGTTCCAATTAGACAGTGAATGGCCTGAAGCAAAGTTCTGGCAGTAACTTTTGTAGCAGTTAAACAAGTGCACAAGTGCAACATACTGATCTTGCCTTGTTTCTTGGCATAGCACACCTCACTGTATCATGGCATGCTGGACTGCACGTGTAAGACACTATACCTGCTGTGCAAAGCAATATCTATCTAGTACATAACCAGGGATGAAACTGTCCTGTTTGAAAATGAGGATAATATGAAATACCCTTTATCGTGAAAAGAGATGACATTGAGTGATGCTGGTTCCCGGGCAGGGATAGTTCTGGGTATGGAATCTGAAAATACTCTTGTGTATCTATCATATATATACCACCAAGATGTCCATAGCATTAATGGGGTAATCTAGTGAGAGTGCCACATGAAAGAATGGAATTTCCTGTTCATGCCCACTTGTTGCCCAGGAGCATTCGTACCACGTTTGCCTGCAGAAGGGACCATCACAGAGCCAAAACCTTTATTGACCAACAGTAGCTGCCCTAATAAAGGAATTGGCTCTTCACATCTACTTAGATGAGATTTCTAAGCATTGATTTCTAAGCATTACGGGATGGAATGCTTTATGTAGATTCAGACACTTTAAATTCTCTCAATTTCTCTTCCCCCTCCTTCTCTTTCTCACATATATGCAGAAGTGACCAATTCACAATCTGATCCTTAGATGAATTTTTAAATTTTTGTTCACGGCTCGCAAAATATAGATTAGCCCATATTTGTTATAAAATTAGTATCCTATATTTTAAAAACTGACACCACCTCTCCCCAAACAGCAACTATTCTGCACATTACATTGAAATTTATCATCACAGATCAAATATGGTTTCTGTCTCTTATCAAATTGGACTGCACAGAATGAAGCCGTGGGAATACATCAACAAAGCGAGAAAATGCTGGGAGCAGGGGGAGAATTAAAGAAGGAAAGAAGAGCACATCAGTTAGAGTGAGGACAGGGGTGGAGGGAACATGAGGAGATACAAAGCAGGACAGAGAAATAGAAGATAACTTTCAAACCGGTGTCCAGGTGGACCTGTGCGTGCGCGTGCGTCGGTCCGCTCCCAGGGACAGGGCTATTTTAATAACTTGCGCGCATATATGTGTGCACTTTATAAATAGTCTGGCTGTGCAAATATGGGTGCCAAATTTTAAATGGGCGCACAGATGTGCGAGCTAATCACTCTTATACCACATAAATCAGGTTATTTTAAAAAGGGCACGCACCGACGCCAGTCCCAGTTTTACCAGTTCACCCCCAGTTCACCCAATTAAGATAGAGGTCCTTCAACACCGCCATGGTTTGATAGATTCACTCCCCCCCCCCCCCCCTCAGTTAGCCCTGATCCTTAAAACCCCACAGATCTGGCTAGTTTTCTTTCATTTTTAACTTACACGTCACCAATAGCAGAAGTAAAGTTATGCGGCAGGGGCCTCGGCATGCGCCGGATCGCGTAAGTATTTACACGCACATCTCAGGTTCATGCCCCGAAATACCCATGTCCCACCCAGATCACGCCCTTGCCCTACCCCTTTATGAAAACTTTCAAGATATGGATGCTCTGAGAGAAACGCTTGTATCTTGGCAGCCTTTAAAATTAGCTCGGCGTGTGCAAGCTTGACACATTCACACATCCTCTAAGCAATGCATATGTCAGGCTTTTAAATTCACCTTATAGAGAATAGCATTGGGCGGGGCATAGGAGAAGTGAATTTTCAAAGGATTTGCATGTGTAAAAGTAGCATATATCTACGCAATTTTTAAAAGCCCATTTGTTTGTGTAAAGTTCATTTGTGAGCATAAAACCTTGTGCATATTTAGCCCTATGGAGTAAGAAATTACGTGCGTAAAAGTAGCAGTTTTCAAAAGCCAATTTACATGCATAAAACCTTTTTAAAAAAATCATTCCTCTGTGTAGAACCTTCTACACAGAGGAATGATTTTTTTAAAAAGGTTCATGCCTAAAATGAGGCAAGAGAAAGTTGGGATTAATTTATCAAACTTGATTCCATATCATCATGCATTTGTCTTATGAAAAGTTAGTTTGTGGCTGCAAAAATACATAACTTTACTTCTGCTATGGATTGGTGTAAATTGTGAAATAAAACAAATAGAGTCTAGTCAGTGGATTGTTAATGCTCAGGGCTAATAGGGTAAAAGGGAGAATAACTAGTTAACGGGTTTAGAAAGCCATCTCCTTTACTGGGGCAAACTAGGATCTGACTGGGGAACCTGCTAACTGTGTCAGCGTGCATATCTTTTAAAATCCCCCCCACTTACGAGGGAGGGGCCAGCATTTGCACACACATGTGCTCAGCAATATAAAATCTTCCACGCAGGTATGCGCAGATAACTGATTATATAACATGCGCACTTTAACACGCAGATACGCGCGTAAGTTATAAAATTGCTGCGTCCATGTGCATGATTTAGTAAACACGTGCACCCGTGCACACGTCTTAAAATTCACCTCTTAGTGATCCTATTTTTTAAAAACTGACACCACCTCTCCCCAAACAGAACCCATGGTTAAGGGAAGAGTATTAGGTACCCTAGGTAAATCTTACAGTCTTGCACGCATGCACACACCACCTCTACAGCTACACACACACAATTCAATTATGCATTTATAATGGATTTTACATTGCCAGGTTCTGGCCTCTGTTGGAAACAGGATGCTGGGCTTGATGGACCCTTGGTCTGACCCAGCATGGCAATTTCTTATGTTCTTATGTTCTTACATGAAAAAAGAACATTCAAAAGTACAGTCTTCTGAGGCAAAAATCACTTACAACATGAGAATTACATTTACATGCACTGCTGTGGTGCCAACCAAAAACTCCCGCAAAAAACACACTTGAAAGGTCTATGGAATTAGATTTGTTTTAATGCATGCTAGGTGTGAGCTTGGCCCTCAGAAAGCCATGAATAAACTGAATAACCATTACAATATAGTAAACCTCCCATACCAAAAGAACCCTAACTGCCAGTCCTCAAACATTAACAAATTTATCTATGAAAAGGTAACATTGCACATATTACACTATGTCCTAGAACACCAATACACCTCCTATTAGCAAAATAGAACAAATCAGACTACTATAGATCCTTACAGATAAATTATATGGTAGCAGAATACCTCACCTTGGCCATACATGGAGAACACAGACAGACCCTGACCAAATGCAGAATAATGAGATCAGAAAGTGTAAAGAGAAATGTGCTGTGAAGAACTGAATTGGAACCCACAACAAGCCAGCCTCTATAAGCAGAGCAACAACAGAAAAATAAAAACCTTACCATTCTTCATAAAACATTAAATAATAAAATCAAGGAATATAAAACATCAATCATATTAGTAAAATCAAAGTCATAAAAAGAATACATATTTCAAACCAGTTAAAAAATAGAATATCCAAAATTTCCCAAAAACACCAATAAAATATTTAAAAATATCTGATGAATAAAAAATGCAATAATTAAAATATGTTCTAATATTTCCCCCCCCAAAAAATACAATATTTCAAAACAGCAGAAACATCAAATGACACCAAATAAATAAAACTAATAAAGATTTAAAAATCTCCTGCTCTCCATACCTGGATATTTGTATTTCAGTTACCCGGAGATTGTTGTGGATTGGAGGAGATAGGGCCACATAATGTTACATTCAGTATTGTATAATGTATATTTTTTTCTTATGTATATTGTTGTCATAACAAATTTCATCTGTCCCCTTCCGCGCTTACTCAATATTTAGACTACTTCTTAAATGTTCCTCTCTCCTTTCTCTCTTCCATCCTCCAAGTTCCAGAAACCCTCGTTCATTGTAACTCACCTCTTCTCTTAACTCTATTAGTAGCTTCCTAGCTACGATTAAGTTAATGTTAATTTACCCTTGTTCGATGTGAGCCGATGTGATATGACAGGCTTCATGAATGTCGGTATAGAAAATAATTAAATAATTAAATAAATAAATAAACATTATCTTCACTTACATACACACACACATATACATACATATACACACCTACATATTCATTCTCTCATAAGCATGCCTGCCTATGCTCTCACACAAACTCTCTCTCTCTCTTACATACACAGGCTCTCTCTTCCTCACAATCATGTAGGCTCTCACAGGCGCACACATACAGGCACTTGCTGTCACACAGACACACACACATGCACACAGGCTCTTAATTCTAGTAGAACACAAGAAGTTTCCATACTGTGTCAGGGTCCATCAAGCCCAGCATCCTATTTCCAGTAGTGGCCAATCCAGGTTACAAGTACCTGGCAAGTATCCAAACTTTAAATAGATCTCATGCTACTATTGCCAGTAATAGCAGTGGCTATTCCCTAACTCAGCTTGATTAATAGCAGTTATAGACTTCTCCTCCAGGAGCTATCCAACCCTTTTTTAAACCCAGCTACACTAACTTCCCTAACCACATACTCTGGCAACGAATTCTAGAGCTTAATTGTACATTGAGTGAAAAGGAATTTTCTACGATTTGTTTTAAATGTGCTACTTGATAACTTCTATTATCTGAAAGAGTAAATAACCAATTCACATTTACCCATTCTAGTCCTCTCATGATTTTGTAGACCTCTATATTATCCCCCCCAGCCATCGTTTCTCCAAGGTGAACAGCCCTAACCTCTTTAACCTTTCCTCACAGAGGAGCCATTCCATCCCCTTTATCATTTTGGTAACGCTTCTCTGTACCTTTTTAGTAGTTGGTCTGAAACCAACTTTCCTTGAGAGACCAAGTGCCCTGGATTCAAAAGAATCCTGTGAGAATACCCCATCCTTTAGAGACATAGAAACATAGAAATGACGGCAGAAGAAGACCAAACAGCCCATCCAGTCTGCCCAGCAAGCTTTCACACTTATTTTTCTCATACTTATCTGTTACTCTGACTGCTGAGGTCAGGGCCCTTATTGGTAGCTTTTTGGTTCTAATTTCCTTCCACCCCCGCCATTGATGTAGAGAGCAGTGCTGGAGCTGCATCAAAGTGAAGTATCAAGCCTAATTGGTTAGGGGTAGTAACCGCCGCAATAAGCAAGCTACTCCCATGCTTATTTGTTTATCTAGCCTGTGCAAGTTAGTCCTTGTTGGTTGTTGTCTGAATATAAATCCTCTTTTCTTCATTCTCCCCTGCCGTTGAAGCAGTGAGCTGTGCTGTATATGTATTGAAAGTGAATTATCAGGCTTATTTGGTTTGGGGTAGTAACCGCCGCAACAAGCAAGCTACTCCCATGCTTATTTGTGAATGCAAATCGTTTTTCACACATTTCCTCTTGCCGTTGAAGCATGGAGCAATATTAGAGTCACATTAACCATGTGTATGTTTATTGAAAAAGGGTATTAATCACCAGGTAGTAGCCATCATTCCCGCAAGTCAACCCCATGCCTCTTCTCTTCATTCACATCCTCAAGACTTTATGGATCCACAGTGTTTATCCCATGCCCCTTTGAAATCCTTCACAGTTTTGGTTCTCACCATTTCCTCCAGAAGGGCATTCCAGGCATCTGCCACCCTCTCCTTGAAGAAATACTTCCTGACATTGGTTCTGAGTCTTCTTCCCTGGAGTTTTAAATCGTGACCCCTGGATTGATTTTTTTCCATTTGTTGTTGACTTTGGATCATTGAAACCTTTCATGTATCTGAAAGTCTGTATCATATCACCCCTGCTCCTCCTTTTAGTAGAGGCATCTGTCACCAGGGTTACTGGATGAGGGAGCGCTCAGAGTGGGGTTCCTTCTTTGAGAACTGGGGGTTCTCCATTTCTCATATACATACAAGCTATGCTATCACATACACACTCTCTCTCTCTCTCTCTTACTCTCTCTCTCACATACACAGGCTCTCACTTCCTCACAAACACATAGGCTCTCACAATCCTGAAACTTACACTTCAAGTCGCTTGTGATCTGTACAGTAGTTGATAGTGGATGAGCCAGCTGATCCCATTGAGAATGTAGGGCCTATTGATGGTAACGGATATGTAAGCAGGACAATGGAACCACATGAATGGCTGCTGCCATATGTCCTAAGACCCCCAGCAACACTCTGGCTGTTGAGTGTTTAGAGCAAAGTAGCTTATTGTTGCATGACCTCATGATGTCTGCTCTAGCTGAAGGCAGGAATGCCCTTATAGGAAGTCTATCCACACTCTGATGAACTTGAGCCTCTGAATGGGGACTAGACTTGGTTTCTCTAAATTTACTAGGAAGGCCAATCATTGCAAAAGTTGTATCATCGTGAGGAGGGAACAGAGTACTTTCTCAAAACAAAACTTGCCATGACTAGTCAGTTGTCCAGGTACAGGAAAACTTGGATTCCTTGACAATGGACATGTGCCGCTAAAATTGTAGGGCATTTTGTAAAGACTGAGCTGCTGATAGGCCAAGCAGGACTACTTTGTATTAATAGTGGGAGTAATCCACCTGAAAGCAAAGATAGCACCAATAGGAAGGATGAATGGGTATATGACCATATGTATCCTTTTGGTACGAGGCACACATCCATTCATCCTTCTGTATATACATACAATAATATTATGCTGAGGAAATTCATTCTGAATTTCTCTCTGAGTTTTAAAAGTGTCTGAAGTCCAGAATGGGCCTCAATCTTCCTGAATTCTTGAGGGATGAAGAAATATCAGGAGTAGAAAGCCTATCCATTTTGGAGCATTGTGATTAGCTCTATCGCTCATTGCTTTAGAAGTGATTGGACTTCTAGGTGACGCTGAAGCGGGTGAGATAGTTCTGCACTAAGATGTGCACAATGTGGAAAGGGTGATAGCTGGGAAAAATGAACTGGCAACCATATTGCACAATTTTGAGGATCAGAGGTCCTTGGTTATCTGACACCATATATCTAGAAAATATCTAGAAAAGTCTGGATTCTAACCCCCCCCAAGAACAGGGAGGTAAAGATTGTTTGGAGGAAACAAAAGCTTTGAGTTGTACCTACTGAGTGTTTTTTTGTTGTTGATATTCCACTGTTGTGATCTGGCTAAAGTGACTGATGGCACTGGGCCATGAGAGGCGGAAAACAGTACTGTTGAAAAGATCGGTAAGGCCATCTGTGGAAATACAGTTACTTGTACAAGAAGAAGGAGCATATCAAAGTAGACAGGTATTCAGGAGCCATCCAGAGAGATTGTGCTACTATACTGTGATCTTTAATCTGAGTCACCACTTCTTTGAGCTTTTCACCAAGCAATTGTCATGTAAGGTAGGTCAGCCAATTTCTCATGAACTTCTTTATATATACTGATCACCCTAAGCCACACTATATATTAAGCCCCAAATGAAGCTGAGGAGATATGTGAAACAGAGTCAAATGACTCATATACAGATCTGAGAAGCTGATTGATACCCTCTTCTTCATCCAAAAACAGTTGAGAATAATAAGTATCACCTTCTGTAGGCTGTAGAAAAGGCATTAGCTTCTGGATGCAGTTATTCATGTGTTGCATCATATAAAATTGGTGGATAGTGACATGAGCAGAAAGCATGGAGCTTTGAAAGACTTTCTTGTTGAAATTATCTGGTAGTCTATAATCTTTTTCTGAAGAGGAGTTTGAGTGACTTCTGTTCTTTTTCGCTTTTACATAGCAGACTAGTGTGGTAGGTAGATGACGCTGAATCCTGGAGCATTCCTCAACATGAATTTACCACACTCTCATTTGCAAATGTTTGAGGATTTATGGACTAGAATGGCCACCAGCTCTGATGGGGTGACCAGAATTTGAAGTAGACTGAGCAATTCTGAGCAGAAGTCTTTGTCTTTTTGGACATGGACGCCAAGTTTTATTCTTACCTTTTCTACAAGCAGAGAATGTGAGGTTCTCTGGAGTTAACATGTGGTTGGGAGGATCTAGACGTAGGTCAGTAAATATATCTAGTCTTCATTTGACCCTACTGGCACAGGCTCATTTATTCAGGATTCCATTGACAAAGAAGGTTAATGAAGACGAGATTATGATTGCCCCTGAGGAGCTACATCTTGGTCAATTGCCTTCAACTGAATGGATTCTGCTGCTATAGAGTGCAATGATGAAGAACCCAGAATTACAGTTTCTGATGATGTGTTCAGGTTGATAGGCAATAATGGGACTCTGGTCTGAGGAACTGCTGCAGTTATGGTGGAAAGGAGAGTCTGGAGTGTTCCTTCCTTCTCCATAGCCAGAGAAACAAAGAAAATTCTCACCAAACTGGTGAAGTGACTGATGTGCCCATTGATCTTGCATGTGTGGTAGAACATCTTCTTTGGATACTAGGCTAGGTTACTGCATCTGAATCGGCAGTTTATATGAGGTGAGCAGAACTATGGCAAATACCAGAAATGGTGTTTCGAAATGAAGACCCTCTAATAGCATATTTGTCAGAATGAGGGTTCTGGTTACTGGAAGGAGCAGAGGTATCATTACTCCCTTCACCATTGATTTCGGATGGGCTGCACAAAGTTGTGTTGATAGAGCAAAATCTGATGGCTGATGTGGTGTGCCTGATACATCAATACTTTGATGGAGTGGCATGCATTGATGGTTTAGAAGAACCCGGTTTCAATTACTTTGATGGATCTTTAGTGAGTCACATCAAGGAAGCCGGTACAGATCAAAGATGTTGCCTCTACAGAGAAAACGATTGCATCAGAATTGCACCATGTTTTTTGCACTTTGCATCATAGAGTCAAGAATAAGAGGACCATATGCACCATGTGGCTAGTATGTGATGGCTTCAAGATGCAACAATGAAGCACGGACCACGGAACCTGCAGTCTTTGGTATATCATCCGTCAAAAGCATAGGTGCATTGTGCATTGAATGCATCAGTGCATCATTTACCAAGTGTATCGGTGCATCTTGCATCGATTGCACTGGTGTATATACAGAGTGCTTTGAAGTGTTGTGCATCAGGTGTGCTCATACACCATGCACTGAAGGAATAGATCATCTAATGATTAGTATGGCTAACTAGCATGATATGTTCAGTGGCACTACTGAATGAATATTCCCAATTATCTTAAAGTTAACCAGATATATTTATCCTGCTAACTTTGACAGGTCAGTGGCATGACCAGAGTTAGCTGCACAAGTTAACCAACTAACTCCAAATATCAGTTAACTTATGTGGCTAACTCCATTCCTCTCCAAAATGCCTCCTGACCAATCCCGGAGCGCCCCCCAACTTATATGGCTAAATTCTAGCTGGATAAATAATCAATATGCTGGTTTTGCCATTTAGATGGATAACTTTTCAGTTTAAATGGCTTTTGAATATCGACCTCATTATTTTTAAATTGTGGTTCACATTGTATGTACCCAAAAAGCAACAGGGTAGGCGATCCAGTAGAGCCGTAAGGAAGTAACAAAGTGGTGGATGCCACAAGAAGTCTTTCTCAAATTTTAATTGAAGGAGACGTAAAATATCATATGCAAGTGCCCGACTCTGGCCGAGTTTTGCCACCAGCAGTGGCTGCCTCAGGGGCTCAACTTGTGTCGTGTTTTGATTAATAAATATTCAGATCATAAATAAGAATCTACAACAGCTGATTATTAAACAGACTTTGGAAAACATGTACGGGCAGTGGTGCCCCTGCCTCTCATTCACTCCCAAATGCACTGATATTCATGTGCCAATATTACTGAATGCGCTTGCGGTGGCAAGCGTCAGCGGCAACACGTCTATCCCATATTCACTCAAGCTTGAGCTGCTTGAGTGAATATCCCGTATTCACTCAAGCAGCTTGAGCTGCTTGAGTGAATACGGGATAGACGTGTTGCCGCTGACGCTTGCCACCGCAAGCGCATTCATGTTTTCCAAAGTCTGTTTAATAATCAGCTGTTGTAGAGTCTTATTTAAGACCTGGATATTTATTAATCAAAACACGGCACAAGTTGAGCCCCTGAGGCAGCCACCGCTGGTGGCGAAACTCGGCCAGAGTCGGGCACATGCATATGATATTTTACGTCTCCTTCAATAAAAATTTGAGAGAGACTTCTTGTCACATTGTATGTATGCACATTTTATTTTTATCTATATATTATTGTTCATTGTTTCTTATTATTTTTTGTTTTGTTTTTAATGGTGTATATGGTTGTTTTGTGATTATGTGTGTTTATTATATATGTTATATGTTGGGCCTTTTGTATTTTGATGATATGGCAGCTGAGATTCAATGCCAAGAAGTGCAGAGTCATGCATATGGGGTGTGGAAATCCGAAAGAAATGTATTTGATGGGGGTGGGGGGGCGGGGGGGGGGGGGGTGAAGGGCTGAAGTGCACGGAGCTGGAGAGAGACCTTGGGGTGATAGTGTCTAATGATCTGTAGTCGGCGAAACAATGTGACAAGGCGATAGCTAAAGCCAGAAGAATGCTGGGCTGCATAGAGAGAGGAATATCAAGTAAGAAAAGGGAAGTGATTATCCCCTTGTACAGGTCCTTGGTGAGGCCTCACCTGGAATACTGTGCTCAGTTCTGGAGACCGTATCTCCGAAGGACAGAGACAGGATGGAAGCAGTCCAGAGAAGGGCGACCAAAAAGGTATATGGTCTTTATTGAATGCCTTATGAGGAGAGATTGAAGAATCTAAATAGGTATACCCTGGAGGAAAGGAGGAGCAGGGGTGAAATGATACAGACCTTCAGATACTTGAAAGGTTTTAATGATCCAAAGTCAACGACCAAACCTTTTCTGTTGCAAAAAAATCAGCAGAACCAGGGGTCACAATTTAAAACTCCAGGGAGGAAGACACAGAACCAATGTCAGGAAGTATTTCTTCACGGAGAGGGTGTTGGATGCCTGGAATG